>NC_137957.1:20070294-20704072 GCF_963924665.1 Micromys minutus | reverse complement strand
TTAAAATACATTTTTTTTTCTTGAACTTGACACAGTCTGTGAGTTGTTTCTAGGGTGTTCAGAGCTTTCTGTGGTTAGTATCCCATTATCAGTGACTGCATATTATGTCTGTTCTTTTGTGACTGGGTTATCTCACTCAGGATGATATTCTCTAGATGCATCCATTTTCTTAAGAATTTTGTTAAGTCATTGTTTCTGATAGCTGAGTAGTACTCCATTGTGTAAATGTACCACAATTTTTGTATCCATTCATCTACTGAAGGACATCTTGGTTCTTTCCAGCTTCTGGCTATTATAAATAGAGCTGCAATGAACATTGTGGTGCATGTATCTTTGTTGTAAGTTGAAGCGTCTCTGGGGTAAATGCACAGAAGTGGAATAACTGGATATTCATGTAGTACTATGTCCACTTTTCTGAGGAACTGCCAGACTGATTTCCAGAGTGGTTGTATCAGTTTACAACCCCACCAACAGTGGAGAAGTGTTCCTCTTTTTCTGTATCCTCGCCAGCATCTGTTGTCATCTGAGTTTTGGATCTCGGCCATTCTGACTGGTGTGAGATGGAATCTCAGGGTTGTTTTGGTTTGCATTTCCCTGATGGCTAAGGATCTTAAAGGCATCTCAAAAGAGATGTTTTCTTTATATTCTCATTATTGTGGCAAAGGATTTCCTAGTTGGTTTGCTGCCACTCAATGACCTTTCTGCTCAATCGTTAATTTTTTTCTTTCCTTTATATGTAGGGCTTTGTGGTCTGACGATCCTCCCCACCTATTTCTGTTCATTCACTTTCATCAGAGGTTCTCCCAAATACAGCAATTGTTCAAATCAGGTTTCTTATGAGTGTCAGTTCCTTGGGTGATTCAAGTTGATACAAAGCTTATCCATCTACCCAACATGATACTTAGTTTATTCTAATTTTTTTACATACCAGTGTATGTTACAATGTGTCTGCTTACATATTGCTCTTGTAGACTGAGCTATTTATTCTATGGCAAAGTGAAAAGGGCCTGTAGTCACAATATGATATGGAGTCAGTGAGACACATATCTTTTCTGAAAATAAATTTATTAATTTTATGTGCCTACATTAAATTCAATGTTATATATTAAATCTGGAATTGTCTCCTAGGTTTATAATTATTTTTCTTCTTAAAGTTTTTTTAAATTTTTTTAAAAAATTATGTATATGGGTGTCTTGTCTGCGTGTTCTTCTATCTTCCACATGTGTACAGTGCCCATGGAATCCAGAAGAAAGAATTGGACCCTCTGGAAATGGAGTTACAGAGACTTGCTACCAGCCATGTGGGTGCTAGGAATCAAACATGAGTCCTCTCGAAGAATAGGCAGAGCTCTCAACCTCTGAGTCCTCTCTTTAGTCACAGCATTATAATTATTAATAGATCCTTTTCTTTAGCCAGTACTAAGTTGTGAATCATTTGGGGTAAAGAGATTCTCACCCCCTTTGAATTCTTAGCTTATAATCAAGAGTATAGCCACTAAAAAGGTTACATATTATTTTCACTTTATGTTAAATATTAATATTTAAGAAGAATAGAAATAGTGCGGTAGTTAACTATAACCATGACTACACAAGCTATTCTCCTTAAGGATGTCAAACAAACAGTGGGTTTAGAACTAGTCATGTGGCTTCCACTGATATCCTAGAACAAAAAGTCCACAAGAAGGCAAGTGTCCTTGATTGCCTGCAAGAATAATAAAAGTATAATGAAGGGTCATAAAAAGTATCCTATGGCCACTGGACACTTGGAAAGTCTGTTTTAGAATAAGGAAGTCATTCAGTGTTGATTTAGTTCAGTTACCATCTCCACACTATGACTCTTCCAAATGCTAATTGCTAGACAAGATGACATAATAATTTCTTATATTGGTACACTTATTCCATTATTTGTGCCCCTTAATACATCATATGGAATTTATGGTGCTTCTTATGATTTGCTTATAATTGTTATTTAATTTTAACAATTTTTAGATATTAAAAGTGTATCATTTTATCTATTGAACACTATTCTTTTTCCTGTTGTCTCTATGGATATTTTATACTTTAACATAAGACAAAAAATCATTTAGAACAAAGCAAACCAAATGCATCAAAATCTACTTCATTTGTATAAAACCATAACAGATGCCAATAGACTGTTTTTAATAAAACACTTTTTTTTGTTCTTGTCATTACAATTAAAGTTTTTATCATTTGTATTTTAAATATCTATACTCTATCACTGTCAAATTATGTTTGGAATAGACATTAATCTAATAACTATTCTTCTAAAGGTAATTCTTCTTTTCTTTCTTTTTTTCTTTTAATGTCTTATTTAAGTTTATTTACTATTACTCATGTAAGTTAAATTTACTCTGAAATACACATTTTTTTTTAAAGGAGAGATTCTAGTTAAGGGCCTGAGATGATTGGATTTGAGGAAGGATTTATTATTTATTTATTTATTTATTTATTTATTTATTTATTTATTTATGTGCGTACACTGTTGCTGTCTTCAGACACACCAGCAGAGGGCATCAGATTCCACTGCAGATGGTTGTGAGCCACCATATGGTTGCTGAGAATTGAACTCAGGACCTCTGGAAGAGCAGCCAGTGCTATTAACCTATGATCCCTCTCTCTACCCACCCCTTAAAATCTCAGCATTTACTTTTTTCTTTAAGATTTATTTATTTACTTTATGTATATGAATACATTTTAACTCTCTTCAAACATTACAGATGATTGTGAGCCACAATGTGGTTTCTGGGATTTGAACTCAGGACCTCTGGAAGAGTAGTCAGTGCTCTTACCCACTGAGCCACCTCTTCAGCCCCTCTCCTTTTCAACTGGACGTAATAATTTCCTCTTGTAGCATTCCTCACAAAGCAGCATGTGATCTTTGAAGTAGGAGCTGGGAAGAAGAGGTATAAAGAATAAACCAAAATGAAGCAACCATTTGGTAGGTAAAATAAATCAAGTTAAACAAAATGCTGAATATTTAATTAGAGAATGCAGAAGTAGAGCAAAGCTCAACCACTTTAAAAAAAAAAAAAAAGAACATAATTATTGGTTATTTCATTTATTTACATTTCAAATGTTATCCTTCTTCCTGGTTTCCCCTCTGCGAGCCCCCTATCTCGTCGCCCCCTCTCATGAGGGTGCTGAATCCTTCTTCCTGGTTTCCCCTCTGTGAGCCCCCTATCTCGTCGCCCCCTCTCATGAGGGTGCTGAATCCTTCTTCCTGGTTTCCCCTCTGCGAGCCCCCTATCTCGTCGCCCCCTTTCATGAGGGTGCTGAATCCTTCTTCCTGGTTTCCCCTCTGCGAGCCCCTATCTCGTCGCCCCCTTTCATGAGGGTGCTGAATCCTTCTTCCTGGTTTCCCCTCTGCGAGCCCCCTATCTCGTCGCCCCCTTTCATGAGGGTGCTGAATCCTTCTTCCTGGTTTCCCCTCTGCGAGCCCCCTATCTCGTCGCCCCCTTTCATGAGGGTGCTGAAGCCCAACCTCATCGTCAGGAAACGAATCCAGTTCTTCTCAGCCACCCATTTTTCCAGGGAGAAAGTAAAAGCCCTTTCAGAAGAGAGCATTTTCCTCCCCCCTCATTCTTTCTTTTTCCCTTTTTATTACTTTGTCATTTTGTTTATTTACATTCATAAACCACCCATCCCTTCCCCCTTTTCCCCTCCCCTTTGCCTCTATGAGGGTGCTCCTCCACCCGCCCACCCACCAACTCTAGCCTCAGCCCTCCAACATCCCCATACACTGGGACAACCAGCCTCCACCGGACCAAGGACCTCTCCTTCCACTGATGTCACATAAGACAATTCTCTGCTACATATGTAGCAGGATCCATGAACTCATCTATGCTCTTTGTGGCTTACTCCCTGGGAGCTCTGGGGGGTCCAGTTAGTTGACAATAAAGATAGTAACAGTGGGAGTATCCAGTCAACAAATGTGATCCATCAGTTGCCTTTTCATTTTTTATATCTTAAAGTTTCTCAGCTCTGCTTGTCCTTGTAACCCCAGCTTCAGTTCAATACTGTGCTGGAAAGAATTCATTACATTCCTAACTTGTCTCCGTGCCTCCAGATTTTCCATTATCTTATACATTTTCAATGATTTCATACAAGCTGAGTTTATAAATTTGATAATGTTACTTCGTTCCCACATACCTAGTGTCATTGGGCTTAGGGGTAAAAGAAAATCAGATTTCCCCACTATGATATTCAAAGGTTTCACAATTCCCTTTAAGCCCATGGTTTTAAAAATATTTATCTTAACTCATATCCTTCCAGATATGGTCATGATGTGAGTGATATTTCTCTAAAGGTTTTTTTACTCATTCCTTCTTGCCTTTGGTTATTCTGTCCCATGTCTCTGAATGTGCCTTCTTTTTTTTGTGATTATTGAATTACATATCACTCATTATTCATTTAAACCTGGAGATTACAGCAAGTGTGAGTACCAACATTACACTCTAGTTACAATTACTGGTGAAATTCATAAACGATTATGAGTGAATCCAGTTTACTAATTTAGTGCCCATGATAGAATAAAAATAAAGATAAGCTTGCTTTGAATTTAGTTGGAGAGGGGTCTTTGCCTTTTACCACTTCTTATCTATACCATACACATTTGAAAGTGATTAAATGTCACTTTATACTTTTGAAGCACAGGCCATAATAACACCATCACAGTAGTCCAATCATCCTAAGAGGAAGGCTAAGCAAGGACAGAATTTCCTGAACGCAATCTGAGGGAGGGCATGGCTATACAGGGCCACATGAGATTTCTGAGGGCTTTTGAACAACATAATTTCATATTCATAAGAAGGTATTGACCCAAACACAGCGTAAAATTGGCAGAGATATAAGGATATGATGAAGTACAGAGACACAGATATTGTGCTTTTATCAGCCCAGAAAGTGAGTCATCCTTGAGAATTTTAGAGCCATACAAAGCAGGGGACAGAATTCAAAACTGAGATTTATGGTCTGGAGTAGTGGGTGATAAAATGCATGTCTTTGAATGAGCAAACCAAACATGTTCTTTCTATAAATCTGATTGTTCGAGTCAGAAACAAATGTTTTATCTGTGTCTGTGTTGTGTTCCCCAGGGCTTCACGTTCCCTGAAATCTGTTTGAAATTTTTTAAAGGGAATCATGATGAATTTTGATGATTCACTCAGAAAAACAGAAAAGAAATATATGTGAAATAAGAGTTTCCTTCTTTCTTCCTTCTAAAGAAAAAACATTAAAAACCTAAAAAAATTAGAATAATTTTCTGAATGCTTTTTATTGACTTTAGAAAGATAGTAATTTTGGTTACTGAGTAAATTTTATTTTATGGAGTAACTTTTGAGAAAAAAAAACTGCTGTCTCTCTCCTTGAGAAGATAAGTACTTCCAGACAGGGGGAAAAACAAAACCTTCTCTTGACAACTAGTTCCAGAGTTTGTTTGAGTTAACGACTCCTTTCCTGTGATAAACTGTTATATCAAACATCATTTCCAGTTTACCATAAGCATTAATAAGCTATGGGTCACCTAGCAAATTTAGTTTACTGCTGTAACAAAGTTTATTGGAACATAGCCGTATTAATTCATTTGCTTATCACGTAAAGGTGTTTTTATTGAACAATGACAGAGTTAAGAGCTGCAGGGGTGACCATGTGGCCCTTGCAGCTTCAAGTACTTTCTTTCTAGCTTTGCCAGATTCTGGTCTAGGCCATCGGACTCTCTTGTGGTAAATCACCTTACACCACTGCCTGAGTCCTCTTCATGTTAATTTTCTTCTATCTTCATTCTCCAATATGATCCATAATTATTACCAGAAGTTTCACCATGAAAAGGTAGCTGAGCCTTTGGCTTTCCAGCACCAATTGATGTTTTTATTAGCCATTATGTGCCATTTATTCAAAAACATTTGATTGTATTAAGGGGATTTCCCCCTATGTTTTCCCTGGGAGTGATTAAGAAGTGGTAACGTACCACTTGGACAAGACTTTTGGTGCTATTATTCTAAGCCTATAAATACATGTCATTCTAACAGTAATGTATAATCTAGGGTTTATTTCGAGAATGGTTTCAGAGCTGTAGTGAATAGTCTGAAAATAAGGTCATTAATACCTCTGGTAATCTTGTATTATTTTCTGATTACATTTATTTTATTTTTTTTTTAATTTTTATTTTTTAGTACGGAATAGAGTTTATTCAGGTCATGGGAGTGTTAAGAGGGTGGTAGAGGCAGAGAGAGAGAAGTAGAGGAGTAAAGGAGTAGAGGCCGGCCATGAGCATGTGGGACTTGGGGGGGGGTGAGGGAGAGCAAGGCTGCAAGAGCATAAGGGCAAGAGAGGCCAAGAGAGAGAGGAGGGGTCAAGCAGCTCCTTTTATAGTGTCAGGTCACTGGGGCGGAGCATACCTGGCCACTGCTGGGTAATTGAGGGGGTGGGGTATACCTGGCAGTTGCTAGGTAGCTGAGGGGTGGGGTTTACAGAATCCCAACATTCCCCCATTTTTGTTTAATTAAAAAAGAAAAATTAGAGGCGATGGTGGACCATGAATAGGGTCGTTGTGATCTCTTTGACTGCTTCATGCTGGTTTGGGGCGATGTTTAGAGAGGCCAGAAAAGTGGGGGTAGGGATGTTTGTCCAGTCTTAAGAGTTGGTTGTTTCCTTGTTGTCCAGGGTCTGTGGAACCATCTGAGGATAGGTCAGAAGTAACAGGTCCAGTTGAAGCGTCTGTGTCTGAGAGAGAAGGCTGAAGCATCTGTAGGTTGCTTCTCTGGAGCTGTTCTAGATGTAATAAGCACCTGGACTTGACAAGATGCTGGAACACACATATGTATACATTATAGGTAGAGATTAAGTACATTTGGTTTGGAAGAAAGATTTTTCAGGAGCAGTCCTAATGCTGCCATTCCTCCCCTTTTCTCATTATAAAAAGGAGAAAAAACGGGAGGGGGAGGTCGATGGTAAAAGGGGAATAGGGGCATAGAGTCTCATTGGCTACTTCCTGCTGTCTTGGGGCGTCGTAAGGGGGTGCAGCTGGCTTTCACCATCGGGATCCACCTGGCAGATGTTCACATCAGCTCCTCTATGGACAGTGGCTGGTAGTCCTGTAACAGGAACTAATTAATAGTTTGATTAGAAATTTTTTGTCTGTCGTTGAAGTAGACAGAAGATTGATAAGGTTTGGAGCAAATTACTATAATGTGTCCCGGATATTTTAAAATGACTTGCCATGCCATGAAGAGGGATAGGGGAAAGGTGTGGAGTCATGGCAACATCAGAGTCAGGGCAGCTGAATGTTGATAGTACTTACAGGGGGGACTCTGGCTGGTTTTTTACAGTAGAGCTTACCAACAACTTTTGTCTCCCACCTGGGATCTCATGGATCTTGTATGTAGTAAAAGAGCTGTAGGTGTCTCAAGGATCACCTTAAAAGGGTCCTGGTAGGGTCTAGTAATTGGATGACAAAAGAAGAGTGTTTAGCAACAGACTCGGGGGTCTACCTGATAAGCTGGTAAAGGAAACATGTTTGTGTTAGTAGGTTGACTGGATAGAAGAAGCAGAGGGGTTGCTAGCGAGCTTGGGTTCAGGCAAATGGGGGGGATGAGCAAAGGAAATAGAGGCTCCCAACTTAGCTAGATCTCTTCTCCAATAAAGGGACAGGACATGTTGGCACTAAACTACCAAAAGGAATGACTGAGAAGTACACCCCTAAAAATGTAAGTGAGTGCTGGAATCTGGTGAGGAAGGTAAGGTGTCTTCTTACCCGACAATAGGAAAATGAGAGGGAGAAGTAGGTCCCCAAAACTCCGTCAGAACCGAGTAAGTGGCCCCAGTGTCCAAGGGGAAGGAGATGGGCTGCTCACATACCATGAGAGCTACCCGTGGCTCCCTGTTCGTGATGGCAGTGGTCAGGTCAAGGGAGCCTGGGCCTCTTCAGTTGTCCATAGCCAAGCCTAGAAGGCTGGAGGGCTATTTGGGGGTGATGTCCCTCTGTCTTGCGTGACACAGGGCAATCAACAGCCCAATGTTCCTCTGGATCATACTTAGGACACAGCCTCTTGGCTTGTGAGGGCTGGAGCAAGCTTTCACCCAATGACCTATTGACCACATCTGTAGAAGGGGCCTGGTGGTGTAGCAGCAGCGGCTGCGGCCGAAGGTCACTGCAGCAGTGAGCGGAACGAGAAACAGTACGGGAACTTGGGAACTCGAGGCAGTGGCGTAGATTAAGAGGAATAGGCAACCGCAGCGCCAGCCACGCAGCCAAGGCTATGCTGAGCCCGATGGGGTGGCCGGCAAGGACCGGTTACGAGAAAATCTAGGTCCCTGTGCAGGTTTGGCTTAACTATCTCAGTAAAGAAAGAAAAATTTTAGATGTACATTTGAAACCCACATTTGAAATCTAGAGGCATCCCACACTTTTAGAATAGGTAGTGAGCTTTAGGTAGATGTACTTATCTGGGTGGAGTCTTATTTGGTCTATTGGAGGTAGATCTGATTGTAGCTTATAAGAGATAACAACATGAGTTAACAACATAAACATTTTTAAGATGAGCCTTTATGGAGCAGAAGGAGCAAGAATTGTATGTAGTGGAAAAGGAAGTTTAGCAAGAGGAAACATGAAGCATTAATGGAACCAGAGCTTACTTAAGAAAGTAATCATATATCTGAGCTACTTGTTAGAAAATAGAAATCTGTTGTTTTTTTTTTTTTTTTTTAGTTGTTAAACTGCAGTTACCTTAGCTGTCAATGCAGTCAGAAATCTGTCTTAGAATAAATAAAACTTTTAATCTAGCAGGCAGAATAAGATTGAAAGTAATAAAGGGAAACAAAACATGCACGAGACAGGCACTACTGCACAGGTGAGAAAGTGCATTGGGGCACTAGAGGCACTCACTCACATACAGGGAGGGGGTTTGGTACTGTGGCAGCAGGGCAAGGCTAGCGGTTCTGGCCAGGGGGCCACCCCGCCCCTCGGTGGGCGGGGGAGTAGGGAGTACCTGTGCTGCCACCACTGCAGGGGACCACGTGTGTGATCTGCTAGGCAGGCAGCTGCTTACTAGGAGGCCTGCTTTCACGGTTTCCCTAGGGACTGCCAGCAGGGCCAGGGTCCCTGCAGAAACCCAATCGCCACCCTTCTGTTCACTGCCCCTAGGGAGCGGCCAGAGCCTGGGGCACTAGGCCTACAGCACATCAGCCTGCTCTGAAGCTCCTGCGGGAGCCCTGTCCCTGGCTGCTGCTCCTTTCAGGAAGCCCACCTGCGGGCAGGCTCTACTAGCTCCGGATTCCTGCCGCAGGCCCAAGCAACCAAGGCTGAGCCTTCCGCAGGACCAGATGCCTGCCCACTGGGTCCCAGCGGACAAAGAGTCTGGGACAGAGACCAGGACAGAGAAAGCACACGTGGGATGGGAACAGCTAGATCTAGCAAACAGTCTCAAGCAGAGGCTAGGAGCAGGGACAGACCTTCACACAGAACAGATAGCTAGGAAGGGAGTGCAGTTTATTGGTTTCTGATTACTGTAAATTAAGCTAAAGCATCCCAGGAAATAGGGACAAAGGCGGCTAAAACAATCCCATGGGTGAGTCTGCAATGGGGTTAAAGAGGAGGCAGTGCTCCTTGGAGGCGGTGCTCCAGAATGAGATCCAGGCCTGGCCTGGGTCTAGTAAAAAGAGGAGGGGGGTCCCAAGGGAAAAAGTCCTAGAATGACGGTCAGTAAAAGCATCTGTCCTCAGGGGTAGTTCAGGAACACTTCCCTGGGACCTCGTGGATGCTTACTCTGACCGATGTGGGGAGGGAGCTTACCGGGTCTTGGGCTAGTGAGCCTTGGGATGTGAACCTGCATTTTCTTGAGGCGCTGGCACCAATCCAAGGTTGTTAAAAGTCACAGAATGAAAGGAAAGAGAGATCTGGTCGTGAGGAAATCTAACATCCTCACATGGGGCACCAATGAAAGGAAAAGTCACAGGGCACCAATGTTGTGAAAGGATAAGGATCCAAGTCACGGCACCAATGTTAGGGGAAGGATGAAGAGAGTGGGGGGCATATGGCCCATGGAGGTGGGGCGAGGCCTGAGGGCAAGGGAGATGCCTCTGAGGGGTCCATGTTGGGAATCCCTTCCCTGAGGGACCAGCCACACAACAGTATAGTACGGAATAGAGTTTATTCAGGTCATGGGAGAGTTAAGAGGGTGGTAGGGGCAGAGAGAGAGAGAAGTAGAGGAGTAAAGGAGTAGAGGCCGGCCATGAGCACGTGGGATGGGGGGGGGAGAGCAAGGCTGCAAGAGCACAAGGGCAAGAGAGGCCAAGAGCTCTGATTACATTTATAACCATAAATGACAACTAGATATCTCACCTTCTTGTGAACATTTAGACCAAGAACTTTTGTTGAAGATTTCTTTGCCCACTTTATTTGAAAATGGTGAGAACATTGTCTAGATCACCAAAATGATACAGTAACCCCAAACAATAAGACAAGAAAAATGATTTTATGTCTCACTAATTAAAGAAATTTCACATGGTTCCTCTCATAGAAGAAAAGTTACTATCTGTACTGGCTGGTTTTGTGTCAACTTGACACAAACTGGAGTTATCACAGAGAAAGGAGCCTCAGTTGAGGAAATGGCTCCATGAGATCCAGCTGTAAGGCATTTTCTCAACTAGTGATCAAGAGGGGGAGGGCCAGCCCATTGTGGGTGGTGCCATCCCTGGGCTGGTAGACCTGGGTTCTATAAGAAAGCAGGCTTAGCAAGACAGGAGAAGCAAGCCAGTAAGCAACATCCTTCCATGGCCTCTGCATCAGCTCCTGCTTCCTGACCTGCTTGAGTTCCAGTCCTGACTTCCTCTGGTGACAAACAGCGATATGGAAGTGTAAGCTGAATAAACCCTTTCCTCCCCAACTTGATTCTTGGTTATGATTTTTTGTGCAGGAATAGAAACTTTGACTAAGACACTATCAATCAATAGGCTGCTGAGATATGGAATATTAGTTTTTTTCAAATAATGAGTCCCTAATGGGTTGTCAACCTCATGTAGTCAACCTTAAACACATGTACATATGAGCATACATGTGTGTGTGTGTGTGTGTGTGTGTGTGTGTATGTGTGTGTGTGTGACCATAATAATTATGACATAAGAGTTCATGGATTTGAGAGGAGGGGTAGTGACTACAGGATATCTCAGAGTAGATACAGGGAGACTGGAGATTATATAGACAGAGTACTCATGCATCAAATTAAAAATAGAAAATGAAATATAGGAACCATGTCATGTAGTGCATTAGTACTGTATACATTTTAGTTATGAACTCTTCTGAACCTAAGACTTCCATGGGTGTTGTAACAGGGAATGGAGTGATTCTCAAGTTTCATGAGGTGACACTAACTCACAAGGCTGCCTGGGACAGAGCTGTTCAAACTTTATGTGACCTTGTATCTTCCATTTCACCTCAGTTATTCTGTAAGTGTTTATGCAAAAGGGAAATTCAAAAGCATTTTAAAACTACTTCATACCTAATATCCACTGACTTGTCAAAAATCAAGTGAATTTGAATCTCTGTTCTTCTCAACATACCAAAGTTCAAGTATGTACCTTGGTGTGACTGAAATCCCCAGTCTTTCTCAGTGACATACTTCACCATATAGTCTTTCCGGCAATGCTAACCTTGTGCTTCAGAAATGTCTCACATATAAATTTCAGGACTATCAACAAATGTAACATATGTTATTTTCTTGTTTTTATCTTTTTTCTTTCTTTTTGAAGTCATCAAAAAATTGTAGAAACACACATTTCAATCTTTTTTATTTTTCTTTTGATTATACATAGAACTGAATCTTATTTAGACATAGACATGATAGAGATAAAATGATGTTGCTGCCTAAATTGTTTCTTTATGGCTATCAAAGTTACTTTTTTAAACCCATTATTATAATAATGAATTAAAATGTATTTGAGTGCATAGTTCTCATGGGATGTGCAGGGTGATTAGACTTGTTTATTAATAATAAATTAAAGGAACAACTGAATAAAACACATTCCATTCCACAATCACTTATTAATGAATCTTAACATTGCACTTACTAATGAATGTTAAGTAGTTATCTAATTATTGCAAACAGGAATGAGCCTATACTATGTACCATTAGAATATCAGTCCTTATGTTATGCTGTTGTAAGTGGCTGGATATTCTGATTTTTGTAGAAGACCACCTTATGGATGCCTTTGTAATTAAAGAGAAAGGCGGTTGCTCAGTTCCCAACTCTTAAGACTAGTGATCTCTGAAGAGTTTTTCTAATATAATAAATAATGAGCCATGATTGCAATAAGAGCCAGCCTCAAGCAGTTTCCTCAAGTCTGCCTTTTACTGGCACGGAGACATAGTATAAGCCATTTAATATCCCTGGATGTAGAATGCGAATTTACTCCCCAGCATTACTCTACTGCAGTGTTAGGAGAATTAATTAGACAATGAATCTGAAGGCTCCCAGGCTCAGGAAAGAGAGGCACAACTGTAATGCATTATTTTCCTGTGAAGGAAAGCAATGAGAAAGCCTCTCTCCCTACTAATCAAAATTATTCCTACCGAGAGAGGGGATGTTAGCAAGGAAATTAAGACGATTTTTGATAGAGTTTCTAGTCTCGCATGTCCTAGGGCAGCAAGCAGTGAGAACAAACACATCTCTCAGACAATTTAAATATATTTCACCATTAAGAAAATGGGACCACCTCAAAGGCATAGTAGAAAAGATTTCATAAAGTCATTAAAGCACAAACTTTGAAATAGTTGGGGCAGACCGAACGAAAGACACATGTGCAATTACATGTAAACAAACTAGTTTTAACTTGAGTGATTCTTTTTTGTCTTCCATATCCATTGTTATTAGAGAGTTGTAAATAAAGATCATATTATATGGTGTGAGGCACAAGGCATATGTTTTTGAATTCATGATAAATAACGGTGCCTACAGGTGTTCATATGAATTTAGGCATCCTAAGGTAGATATGGATTAACAATAAATTCTAAAGCAGGCCTCTCATTGAAGTCTGTCATCTTGTGGGTTGTGATTTCATATTGTTCTTATGATTATTTATTACAGGGAGTTCTACATCATATCCAGGATTTTTTTTAAGGCTTCCACAATTTCTTGCATGGATATTGTCTGACCCAAAAACAACTGAAAACTACATCTTTGGTCCAAGGGTGATATAGTTGCCATTACCACATGTTACTGTTTGGGGAATTACTGAAAATGATGAGTGTGCTTGGGTTTTGTAAGGAAGAATGGCTTCACACTCAGACCTGGGTTGAAGTTAAGTAATGCTACCTTGTGGGCAACATGTTATGTAATAGAATCAGAATCAGTCACCGATCTTGTCATCCTGCCTTGTCTGGGTCCATATATG
This sequence comes from Micromys minutus, assembly GCF_963924665.1. Taxonomy (NCBI): domain Eukaryota; kingdom Metazoa; phylum Chordata; class Mammalia; order Rodentia; family Muridae; genus Micromys; species Micromys minutus. The sequence continues at coordinate 20,690,667 of NC_137957.1, read as the reverse complement.
AATATATCTCAGACTTCAGAGTTAGGATAATAACCATTTTTTTTTCTCCTTGAAGGAATAAACTGGGAGAGACATAGCAGGAAAAGAAAAAAATATTAAAATGTTATTTCCAACAACCACAAAAGTTCTTAGCATGTGAAATCATATTTGAAGCAAGATTTTCCAGTTCATCTGATCTAGCAAACTCCCTTCAAATTTAAAATATAGGTAGTTGGTAAAAAAAAAATGTTTAGTTTCATTTTAAAACGTTGAATTCTTAATGACCTAGTTTATGCAAGTCTGCCTTCAGATCACCTGGTGTGATGTTTATTATTGATTGTCAACTTGACTAGATATAGACCTTCCTTAGTGAAGAGTTTCTGGGCATGTCCGGAAGGAGTTTTAAGTTGGATGAAGTTTAGAAGACCAACCGTGAAGGTGGATATCACCGTTGCATGGGCTGCGGTCTTGGACTAAGTGAAATGGAGAAGCAAGCCAACATCCATCTTTCGACGAGGAAGCATTCATCTTTTCTGTACTGGTGGCCGATGTGAGATTTGGAGAAGCCTTGTGAACTCTGCTGCCTTCCCCACTGTAATGGATTATATTCCTTCAATATGTAATCTGTTTAGAAACAAACCATTCTGTCTTTATGTTGGCAGATAATTTTGCCTCAGTAATGAAAAAAAAAAGTCACTAACCTCTAGTTTATGAACTTGAAGCATCAGCATTCCTAGGTAGGCCTCTTTGTATCAATATTTAATCCAGCACCAAAATGACCAAGAGTCTACTTTTTGTCTTTATTGTTTGTTTTTCAATTGTAAGCTACAAATTATTTTATTCTTATGGGAAATTATCTTTTTTCTTAGGGGGAAAAAGCACAAATTAATGTACATTGAAAGACACAGAAGGTGTATTCCAAGAGAAAAGAACAGATTGTACATTTTTCAAATATTTTAATAACATATTATTTATCAATTGCTTGATTTGATTGTAATGGCAATAAAACTCATTGCCTAACCGCATGTGTCAGATGTTTAAGTGAAAGTACCTCCTTTTTTTCTCTTTTTAAAAGTTAAGAGTAATTTGAAACTTTTCTTCTATCAAATATAAATTTTAGTTAAATCAATATTTGTCAAGCATTTTGATTTTTTAAAATTTGTTAGAGAGTAATAATTGAAACAAAGAATTGCGCTAAATTAATTTGGTAATATCACACTTTAAAATAAGTGGAAATGATAATTTTTTTAAACAACTTTATTTTGCAAAACAAAGATAAATGTAAAGATTTTAAACATTTTTTGCTTAAAATTATACATTTTTGTCAGTACTGTTTTTTCAGACATTAAAATAAATTTTACATAAAACCATGTGAATATGTTTTTTAGTCAGTACTTGATTTTTTTCAAGGGCTTGACAGTATGCATTGAAAACCTACTAGTTGTAATAAGCATAAAGTACATGCAAAACAAAACGCAACATGGAAATAGTCAAAGTCTTCTTGTTTTGTGAATATATGTATATTTTTTGTTTTCTTTATTTCTTGGACTTCACACAGTCTGTGAGTTGTTTCTGGGGGAGTGCAAGCCTCTGGGGTTAGCATCCCACTATCAGTGACTGCATATTATGTCTGTTCTTTTGTGACTGGGTTATCTCACTCAGGATGATCTTCTCTAGATGCAGCCATTTTCTTAAGAATTTGGTTAAGTCATTGTTTCTGGTGGCTGAGTAGTATTCCATTGTGTATATGTACCACAATTTTTGTATCCATTCGTCTTCTGAAGGACATCTGGGTTCCTTCCAGCTTCTGGCTATTATAAATAGAGCCGCTATGAACATTGGAAATGATAATTTTTTCTGTTTTCCTTCCTATTGATCAAAGGAAAATTTAGGTAAATATAGAACATACTTATCTTGATGATGATTTCAAATTAAGGTTGATTTTTTAAAACTAGCAGTCGACATTATGAACAGATTATCTAGTATTCTCAAATAAATTGCTGCCTTTATAAAAATCCCTTATTTCTTTAAATTTTTATTGGATATTTTATGTATTTATATTTTAAATATTATCTCCTCTCCACGTCGCCCTTCTTCTCTCATCCCCCCCCCCCGCAGCTTCTATGAAAAGGTTTTCCCTCCCCACCAACGCACTCCCACCTCACCACCCTGGCGTTCTCCCCTACAATGTGGAATCAATTCTTTGTTTTAAAATAATTAGAAACGTTATTCAGTTTCACTTTGAAACATCCACCACGAGGTGGCAGTCAAGAGAAGTCTATGGGATTTTTAACTTGGAGAAGTTTATGCAGAAAGCTTCAAGTCCTGCTTCTTTGAAGAGTTACCACACACCTGACACTGACAGTGTCCAAATCAGCACTTCAAAGTTGATGTACACTATAATTAAAAAAGATAATTATCCATAGGAGGACAGCAGCGGGAAACCGAACGTCCTGGAATCGAGCCAGGCATCTTCAGTGCAATTCTTGACTTTGAAATGGGCGCTAATCACAGTAATTCTGTGTCACTCTACTTTCATTTCCTCGTGCCAAAATAGCAGTGGTTTTGCGCCTAGTAATGAAAATTAAATATCAGAATCTTTTAGGGCCAGGTGCCTCTAGGATTTTAGAAGTGTCCAGGGCTGAGAAAAATAAGCCTTTTGAAACCAGACAGTTCAAGTAACTGCCTGTGTGTTCTCTTATAGGTATCTCCCAAGGCAGCTTGTGGTTGGGCACTCTGATGGAGATGCAGAACTAAGCATGAACGATTCTCGATTAAAAAGCACAGTGACCAAGATTTAAGGTTTTTGATGCTGTTGCTGTTGTTTTGGCAATGTTGAGGATTGAACGGAGACTTGGGAATGTCTAGCTGTGTCTTTAGCTTCTTCCAAAATTAATTTTAAACTCTTCTCCTGAAAAATACCAAAAACAATAGTTATTCGAAAAGCAGAGACGATGAATGCTCTTCCCCCTTTTAGGCCTTCATATGTGAGTTTCCTGTAGGGGAAAAAAAAAGAGTATGCTTAAGCTTGGTTTGCATATTTATGTATAAGGGAAGGACTTGGTGAGGAAAATCAGTGGTTGGGTATCCAGAAAACATTACAAGAATCTCTTTCTATAAGCAATCCCTGTTACTAATTTAATGAATCCCACTGCATATTGTGAAGAAATAACTTTAAAAACATACACTTGGAATTCTAATTTGCAAATTAAAGGGCAGGATTAACAAATGTCAGAGTTTTACATCAAGTTATTAACCGAGAACTTCTTTGAATAATTAGTTGTTTGATGCTGTAATAAATGTGTATGTTTTGTATTTACTCAAACAATGCCTGCCGTGATGGATGAATTCCTTTTCATTCACGATCACTTTATCTTCCTGTTGGCGGTTCCTCTCTCTTCTCTTTTAACAATCATAAACATGGACCTCTGCTAGTATAACTGTGAAGACAGATTCTTTACCCAAATGCAGGCATGGTTAACTATGAATTGTTGAAGTCATCTGTGGAAATTCTCAACCCAAGATGGGTGTGTCACAGAGGGAAGTTTTAGCAAATGCTGTATTTGCTTTTGCTGGGTTTTGTAGTTGAGAAATTGCTTCTGGCATCAGTTGGAGGCAGTATAGAGATGTGCACTATTATAGGACTCAGTGTGAAGATAATTCTTTACATTTAAATTCAAATGAAAATTTCCATAGTTCAGAGACAAGGTTTTACCATATTCATTTCTACAGACAAACAAACAAACACACAAACAAACAGAATTAAATTGGCCCAAATTTGATGATGCTCCTTCAACATTGCACTGACTTTGTGTGTGGGATATGACCTTTAGTTATTTTATTAATAACACAGGGCACAAGGCTATATGTAGGCAAAACATTCATACATATGAATAAATCTATCTAAAAACAAATAAAACAGATGTTTGGGAATAAAATTATTGATGTATAAACATAAGAACCAACCAACCGTGAGTGTATAGACACATGACATGCAGCATAAGGAAAGCATGTGTTGAAATTGATGTTGGACTCTTTGTGGGAGATCCTTCAGTGCTGGAGATTTGAGAACATTTCCTCTTTTGAAACTTTTCCCCAAACCAGAAAAAAAAATTAGAACATTTAAATCAATACTGGCATCTAATAGAATATCCACTTAATATTAATGCCACAGTTAGTTAGCACAAATATTATGTGCTGTGTGGTTTCAGACTCAGACAGGAATGAGATTACAATTCTTCACAATTAAGGATACGTTTTGCAGTGCAAGCAGAAGGCAGGCATAAGGTAAAAGACAGGAGCAAGATGCTATGAGCAAATTCAGTTTTGTTCTAGCATCATGCTTGGCTGAGCCTCAATGTTTGTATTCATTTAAATAATCATTTAATAGTAGTGTATGTGCTTAGAGGAAATATTGTATCTGTCCAGGAAGCTGAAAAATAGACTATGGAAGCAGTGTGTTAACTAAGGAAGTATGTAGTCTTCTTTTTTCTTTTATAGACATGCACTATTTCTAATCTTCACAAACAAGTTCTTCAGAACTCATTTAATTTTGGGGAAACTCCATCATTAGTCTTATTGTTAATTTAATTATTCCTTTTCAAATTATCTGCTCTGTGTGTGTGTGTGTGTGTGTGTGTGTGAGAGAGAGAGACAGACAGACAGAGAGAGAGAGAGAGAGAGAGAGAGAGAGAGAGAGAGAGAGAGAGACCCAGTCAGTGGGATGACTTGTCCTGAACAACACAAAATTATTTTCTAAAGTGGAAAAAATTGTGTGCCAAGAATAAAAATGAACATAAAAATATTTTTCTTCCTAAAGGTTTTGACTCATAGCAGGTTTTCTTAAGCGTAAGCCTAGACCAGTGAGATACGCAGAAGTTAGCATTTTGCATGTCCTTCTGAGGAATATCAGACATCAGAGACAAATAGTACTTTCTTTTGTATAGGAAACCAAAAGACTTGATCTCTTTTCACATCATGTACAGTAAATATTTAGATGGTAAGAGTATAAAGAGCTCTTAGGATACATTGTATATTGTAGGATACATTGTATATTATAGGATACATTGTATATTATAGTATACATTGTATATCGTAGGATACATTGTATATTGTAAGATACATTGTAGATTGTAGGATACATTGTAGATTGTAAGATACATTGTAGATTGTAGGATACATTGTAGATTGTAGGATACATTGTAGATTGTAGGATACATTGTAGATTGTAAGTAATTGTGGTTCAAGAAGTATTAAGAATTCCTGTCTGTATTTTTGAGATATATTTAGAGTTTATATCAGACTGTGAAGTAAAACAAACACTGAATGAAAGAGGATGCAGACACACCTGTGAAATAAGAAAAACTATGTCTTTGATTAAGAGATAAGCTTTGAAATAAGGTGGAACTAGTGAGGACCGTAAAAAGTGAATTAATCGAAGGGAGATTTGAAGAAAGCAAAGGGGACCACAGCAAGTAAATAAGCAGAAAAAAACGCTGCTCAGATTTTATCCCTAATTTAGAAGAGACGGTTCAAAATTTCTCCTAGAGCAAAGTGCTAATTAATAAAACCGTTAATATAGAAATTATAATTACATGGCTCAGTTGAAATTTTATTCAGGGTGGAAGTTAATGTTAGAATATTTTAAAACAACAATTGAATCAAAATTACATATCAAAATGAGTTCATCCCTTTCATGTTCTCTGTGTTTTGTGTAGTGACTGAAAACATTTGTCCTTTGCACATTAAGACCTTCATTTGGACAAGAATGCAGTAAATTTTCTTCAATAACATCATAGGTACTTGTTAGGGCAAACCTAATGGTTAAGAACCAGTGTCATACAGCTATGCAAAAGCCTCCTATGATTCAATCAGAAAGGAGAGCTATGCTTGAGATACCACATCGCATTATCCTATTAGTGAATATGAGAACGAAATCGAAATTGCTGGAAAGTGATTCAGGTGAGACTTTGTTTTACAATATTGTAGAGAAGGCTGTGCAGAAAGCACGGGGTGATTAAACACAAGGAGACCTAAGATCTCAGCAAGTCTCCCATGAGTGCTGAAAGGGCAGATCGTGGAGCATCCCAACAGAGAACTCAGGTGCTATGCGGTGGCACTCATGCTGTGCTGTCTGGCTGGAGAAAAGGCCAGTGTGGCTTGACCCGCTATTCACAAGAGATGAGGTGGAGAAGCAGCCGGTACTAAGCTATGAAATGTTTCCAGGTAGGCCACAGGAATTTCTATGGAAAGATCATTGGAAAATTTTGAACAAGAGATAATTTTGCTAGAATGGAACACCAAGGCCTTCTTTTGGTTTCAGGGCAGATAGTAAAAGGAGAAATCAAAATGTCAGTATGCTACAAGGTATCTTGGAGCAAATGGAATACGGGTGAATGAACTGAGAATTGTTCACACTTGGGTTGTGTTTTCAAGACTGTGATGCTGAGTTGCAGAGTTACAATTTGTTAAAAATGGGGAGGGGGCATGAAGGATCTTTGTCTTGGGCAACTGAGAAAACTAAGAGACCACTGGTCACTATAGTTCAGTTTATACATAAAAGACTACAGTAGCTGCTGAGAAATCCAGTGACCGAAGTATTTAAGAATTACTGGGGTGAGAGAACCACCACTGAGTTAAGGGTAGTAGTTTAGATATTCATGAAGGTCCAAGAAATGGACATTGGAACGCCCCACATTTGATGTAAAAACATGTTGACAACTAAAGAGACACCTTGAAGGAGAAATCTGAGGCCAGTCAATGATGGTTTGATGATGGAAAGAACTATCTTTTGTCCAGGACTGCTTAGTTATGCATACCTATTACCCCCAATACGAACCTCCCATCACTAGTGTGAAGACAGACTTATAGCCATGGAATTCTTATTTGTTCTTTTTCCTAAGGTAGTCACACTGAATAAGTCTATTATCTCTTATTTTAACATGTGTACATATTATACATACATATATATGTTCACTATACATGATTACATATATGTTTGTGCATAAATATGTGTATAGTGAATATATGTATGAATGAATAATATATACATGTATGAAAATCATACATATACACACACACGTGTGTGAGTGTGTGTGTGTGTGTGTGTGTGTGTGACTCAAGAAAAGTAAGGTAGAAGAGAAGGATATATTTCTAAAATCAGTGTTTAGATTTATGAAATGCTAATGCCTTAAAATAAGAATTATTCATGTTTGCATTTGACTATGTTGAGTCCATTGGTAGAAGAATAAGTTTGGATGAAGCAAATGGACAGAAAAAAATCTGTCCATAGTTGTTTCTGAAAAACAAAGAGGGTGATAACACAGACCACAGATAAGCCTCTAAGAGATTTTCAGCAAAGTACCATAAGGAAAATAATGTGAAAATGGGCTCTTTTCTAGGTATAGTTTATGAGAAGAAAAACCTTTTAGATTTTTAAACAGAACAGGAGACACTTTGAGTGTTGAGTATAAGACATGTATTTATAGGCCTGTGAGGACTTTAATAATGCCATTAATTATGGTGGCTGCACATGGATACTGACTCATGCTGAATTAGTTAGCAGCATTAGTCACAGAATCTCACAATATGTCTGAGCATTCACTTTTGTCCACACTTTCTGTGCACTACAAGGAGGTTAAGTGACTTGCCAATGATCATCAAACATGCTGCTGAAGAAGCCAAGAATAAATCCTTAAGATCCTGACTCCAAGTTATTTATGTCACTGTATTTATTGACTTTACCTTCTGCTTAGTCATTTGTTGGGCACATTTACGATAAAAATAATGAAAAGCGACACTCCAATGCTTTAAATAGAGACTTTTTACACCCTGGCAGCATAGAAGCAGCATGCGTCTTCTGACCACCCACTGGGCTTCTAACCCATGCCTTATATCCATCAGTCAGGTCGTTCACTGAATTCTTAGTCTCATTTGCACATATAAATTTGTGGTACAAAGTCTTACAGTGCACTTTATACATTTATGACTCCATGGGAATCATAAAAACTTACCTAATTTTACTGCACCTTTATAATTTGAGATCTTTATAATTATTCTGATCTGATTTGAAGAATCATTTAAACATAGTTTCTTAGTACTTTGTTGTTATAAGGCTCAGTCAGGAAGTTCAGATTTGGCTATACCTCTTCTTCCTAGTGTATCAGATAATGTAGCTTCCTTTATGTGTAACAAACCTAGTAATTCTGTCATTTCTGTAAAATGAATACATGTCACTTGACATATACACATGAGAATCTCATGTCATCTTGGAGAATTAAATCTCAGGAGAGAACTTGATTTAGTTCGGTATTCTATCTATCTTTCTATCTATTTATCTATCTATCTACCTATCTATCTATCTATCTATCTATCTATCTATCTATCTATCTATCTATCATGTATCTGTTAGCTGTTTATCTGTGTTCAGACACTTGGTATTGTTACTGAGGTGGCTGTGCCTTTATCTAATGTATTTTATTCAGTATTTCTTCCTTATGGATTGTTTTTACATTCTTATGCATATATTATATTATGTCATGGCTAATATCAGGTCAAAATAATTGTCATTCCAGAAATTACAGTTTTTATGTCTTGAGAATGCAATTAGTACTTTTTTATGATTATTCTGCTCTTTTATTGAAAAGAGTTGTTTTTCATCCAGTATATTCTGATTAGAGTTTCCCTTCACTCCACGCCTTCAGGTTCCTGTCTACCTCCTCTCCAATCTGAACTCATCCTCTTGCTGTCTTTTCTTAGAAAACAAACAAACTTCTAAGAGAAAATAATAAATGATAAAATAAGATTAAACAAAATAAGCAAATATTAATAAAAAAATAAGCAAACAGGAGGAAAAGATCTCCCAAAAGGTACAAGAGACGGTGATGGAAGCAGAGACATACTCATGCACACACTTGGGAATCTCATAAAAACCCAAACCAAAAGACAGAATATATTCAAATCCTGTAGGGGAAAAATGAAATAGAAAAAATTGGGGCAGGAATCCCCCAAAGATACCATTGAGCTTGTTTTATGTTGGCTGGTTACTGCTGGCATGTAGCATATTCTGGACTGGTATGATTAATAGAGTATAAATGACTATCCTACTAAAGCCCAGGGAAGCCTTGCAAAAATTCCAATACACTTCTTAAAAGGACAATTTTAATCTTTATATATCTTTATATATATATATATGAATGCACACACACACACACACACACACACACACACACACACACACACATACACACGAGAGAAATAGAGGGGGCAGGATACCTAAAAGATTTCTGAATTTTAAAAGAATTTATGGCAGTATCAATGTTCCAGACCTAAAATTGTACTATAGAGTCATAGTAATAAAATCAGCAAGGTTTCAGCATACAGATACATTAATAATGTAAGCAACTGGAAGAGACAAATATCTATACATCTTCAAACACCTGACTTTTTATAAAGATGCCCAGAAATACACACTGGAATTAAAACAACAACCTCAAGGAAATGTGCTGGTCAAACTGGCTGGCTGCATGTACAAAAATCCAAATAGATTCATATTTATCACCCTGCACAAAACCCAACTTCAAATGGATCAAAGGCATCATTGTAAGACAAGATACTCTGAATCTGATGAAAGAGAAACTGAAGAATTGGCTTGAAAAAGGCTTTCTGAACAGAACATCATTAGCATAGGCACTGAGTTCAACAATTCATTAATGGCACCTCATAAAACCAAAATGTTTCTGTACAACAAAGGACAAGGACACAATTAGTAGGGCAACACACCACCAAGGAATCAGAAAACATTTTACCAACCGCACTTGAGATAGAGGGAATGACTGAGAAACATTTAAAGCAATGTCCAACATCCTTAGCTACCGGGAAATGGAAAGTCTTTGAGATCTCACCTTACAATTAATCAGAATGGTGAAGATCAATGAAGCAAGTGAATGCTCATATTGCTGAGGATGTGGAGTAAGAGAATCACACATCTATTGTTGCTGTGAATCTAAACTTATGCAGTCACTATAGAAATCACTCAGGATCTAGCTAGACCATTATTGGCCTCAGAGGATGCTTCAACCTATGACATAGACATTTGTACAAACACGTTCATTGCTGCCCCGTTCATAATAGTCAGGGCATAGAGACTACCTAGACACCTGTCAATGAATAAAGAAAATGTGTTACATTTACGTAATGGACTATTGCTCCACCTTAAAAAATGACATCAAGAAATTCGCAAATGGCATGAAGTAAAAAAAAAAAAAAAAACTTATGTTGAGAGGTAAACATCACCCAGAAAAACAAATATATCTTTTGCTCATGTGTAGGCCTTAGCTATTAAGTCAAAATTAACAGGCTAAAACCCATGAAGTTGATTTAAGTAAAATTATTACATTACAGGGGAGAGAGAGAGCCCCAATTGGCTCCTTCTATCACCAAAGGAAGTATCAGAACCAGGAATGAGTTGCATCTGAAAAATTACTGGTTGAAGGAGTATTATGAAAATCTTACTAGAACTCAGGCTTTGCAAAGGCTGCTGTATAATTGCCTGCAAGCACTATTGCTGAACATAACAACCATATAACCCTTTGAATATTAAGTCGAGCTGCTGACTACTTACAGACTTCACCTCTATTGGTTAGTGTCCATTTTTATATTTAACATCTTGATCATTCAGATATTCATGCTTCCCTTTGAATATTTGTACACAGTGACAATCCTTGTTTAAATTTGAAAGTCTGCCAATACTTTTCCCCTCCTTTATAAAAAATCATTGTAGTAATCTATCTTCCATTGTCATTTTTTTTGCTTCTTGCTTTATCCCTCTCCCCTCTCCTTTTCTTTCTTTCCTATATAATTCCCCTAGTGTTTACCATATATACACTACTATGGAGTGTCCAATGGAAACCTACCTCTAGCCATACCTGCCAAAGAAATAATTCTTCCTACCTCAGCAACCATGAATTGCTAATAGCTCCTCAGAAAGGAATAGATCTCATAAAGGCTTTTCTTTCTTAACCTGGATATTGGCAGGCTTGATTTTGTGTAGGTTGTCTATAGAAAACAACAACCACTCTGAATTCATGGTTGTCATAGCAATAACATGTGCAGAAGTCATTTTACCACATTTCTTCCCAAACTTTAGATACATATTTTTCTTCCATATACTCTTCAATATTTCCTGAAATTTTGGTATTAATATAGCTATTTTCTGATATAGCTATGTCTGATTTAGGGCTGAACATTGAGACATATTTTCAACAGTGTCCAGTCCATAACTTTTCTCAATTGACTGTTTGGCACTGACCAAGGCTGAGACTAAGTAGCTCTTGTCTATGTGCATAAAACTGAACATTTTTACAGGGTAATTTTACAGCATAACCATCCATCAATATAACAAGATGGCTTAGCACCTCCAATCCCATGCTTCTTTTACATGAATTATAGTGCCAACTATAACATTTCTTGTTGTGGAGCAGAGCACAGATCCAATCATAAAGTAGTGTAATTAATCAGTAGCAGTCTTTTAAATATCACACTACAGATTGTGATTTGTTTGTGTCTGAACTTTGCTCTTGTCCTTATGAACACTGAACTATTTTAGGATTGGACGCCTCAGGTCCGAGTCACTTTCTGATATTTGTTCATAATACATTTTATAAACCTTGGAAGCTCTTATGTGCACAGTTATTTGCTTTACTTATGGTCATAGCTATGACTCACAGATATTCACTCTATTCATACCAGCTTCCTGGGGTTCCATAGAATGCACCTGGAGCTCAATAAAAATGTATTGCTTGTTGGGCCAGTGAAATCCACATCCTTGAAATAATGAGCTCTGTTCTGTGCATAGGTCCCTGGTCACTCAGCCTTGTGGAGGTCTCAATCTACGCACATAGATTTTAGTAGCCATGATGGTTAATTTTATGTGTTATGTTAGTTAGGTTGTGCACCCAGTTGTTTAATAAAGTGCTAATAAGTATGGCATTGAAACTATCTGGTAAGTTTGATTTGAGTTCATGGTTAACTTTAGAAAGAATATATTTGATACTATAAGTGGTCCTTAAGTTAGAGAGGGCTAGGATCAAATTAAGGTTTTTAGGAAAGAAAAAAATTATATACTGGTTTTAGCATTAACTCCTGCTTAAGTTTTCAGAATGTTATCAAATTTAAAATTGGATATCTCTCTCTCCCCCCCCCCTCTCTCTCTCTATCTATCTATCTATCTATCTGTCTATCTATCTATAACATATTATCAATGATTATCTATCATCTCTATCACAAATATATTTTCATTTGAATTTCTGTCCTGAAACTTACTTGGCACAGTGTCATCAATGATGAAATCCAGTCTCTAGATCTTTTCTTAAAGGTTAGCTTGTAATTCTAAAACCATTCACCTCTAGCATTGTTTTTTGTTTTGATTAAAACTAACTTCTAAAATTAACATTATATCAAGGAGGGTTCGAAGTTTGATCTGATTTTCTTCACACAGAACTACCGGGACAGCTGTCCAATGACTTATCATTTGTTATTTTCCTTGTATTTATTTATGTATCCAGTTTTCTTTAAAATAGAATATGACATTCAAGGTTATTCAATTATGCACAGAAAATTGCATTTTGATAAGAAATCAATTGCTTAAAGGTCTTCATTTCCAAACTATATTTAAAATTACATTACTAGCAAAGATGTGCATTGTTTGTTACTAAGCCCAGACCAGAAATATTTTAGAGGCATTTCCTCTCCTCTTCTTGCAAGGTGGTATATTTTCACTGATAAGCCTATGGGTCTGGGCTCACTTACTGTGTAATGGTGTCATCTCCCCTGGATCTTACCAGGAGAGGGAGTTTGAGTGAATCAAGTGTCCAATGAAAGGACAGTCATTTGATGTGTTTTGTTGAATTTGCCCAGAAACAAGTTTTTTGGCAGTTTGTGGCAAACATAGGTGATCAACTTCTCATTCCTATGAGACTATGAATAAATTCTTTACACACACTCTCTCTGTATTATACTATGTCCATGCATATGAATATGTGCATGTATATATGTATGCATGTATGTATGTAATTGAATTGGCTCAGCAATGCATCAAAAGTTCAACAATGACAGGCTCTCTGAACCTCAAGTGATTTCTTTCACTGAATTTTCTATTGGCTCTTTTCTGGGCTAATGAGTTTATTCAGAACCTTCCTCCTGTGCTCATATACTGACAATTCTGTTCATTTATTGATTCACTTCAGGTCTAGTAGAACTGGAAAATTGCTCCTTTCTCAGCATTACCTTTTTGTATTATTTATTTTCCATTTCGCTAAGCGTATGATGGATATAAGACAAAAAATCGCTCTTTTGCAATAACGATTGAGTTGCATGTCCTGCCCAAATTGAAAATGTTTATAAAAAGGACCTAATTAGAAGCCCTTTATTGAAAACATAGTGTCTCCCATTCAATGTCCACTTCAAGCACTTTCTCATCTCTCGGTTTAGTTTTTCCTGGTAGGGTCATCATTACTTACTTACTTTTGACATGCAAAAGTAAGTAAGATTGTAACACAACATAATCCCTTGATTTGTCTCATTCCTTCATTCCATATTTTTAAGTCATCCCTTTAATAAGATGGTTGTAATGCTTTTTGTTGGCATTCTCAACTTGTACTAATTTTTGTTTCTGAAGCATAACATATGTGCTTCCCATGTTACATGTGTATCTTGTGCATTTGCTGTCTGTTATGACTACAGCTATTGTGGCTTGATAGATTCCTTTTAAGTTGTCAGTAGCAAAGCTATTGTTCCTATTGCTAATAATTAATAATTTGGCTAGTATTATAACAAAGTAAAAAAACCACATGATGTGTGGTTCATTGTTGTTTAATTGTTTGCTTTGCCAGATAAACTATGTTAAAGCTACAAGGATAATTGCCGAAGTTATTTCATTCGGTCTCTTTAGCATCTTAGATAGCAAATGGCAGCTCTTCAATTAATGCTTGACTTTACACAACAAGGCAGTTTGAAGCATTTTAATAACATGTTCCATTTATTGTGTAGGGAAATTAACATATTATATTAAAATACTATAATATAGTTAGAATCATGATATTTCCACTTTTATTCATCATACTCTTTACTTTGTGAACATGCAGGAAATACAAACATGAAGCCATGTTTTTCTTGAAATCTTGCCATAATAAAATCTGAACTTCTGGGTATACTGTTTAAAATAAGTATCTCCTGGGGTGATTTCATTTTCACAGTCAATCTCTTACTACATAAAAACCTAATAACATTTTAAAAATGTAGTATAAATTTTGTGTTCATGTAAACTGCTATGAAATTATGAAGATCAATGTTCATTTTGAGTATAAAATGTACATTTAGCTAATTTATAATAAGCCTGCCCCTACCATAAAACAAAGTATGCTCTCCTGTCTTTCCTTTTCCAATTTTATGACAAGAAATTTGAATGCCTTAGCATTAAAAAGTTGCTAACTATTTTTGCCATTGTTTAGTCAAAGTACTTCTCTGTTGCTAAGGACATCTTTACATGAAGACTCTCCTTGACAATAAGAGAAAAGATAATCCCTATTCCTTTTACATATTTTCAAAAGAAAGTAACAGCATAGATTGCTTAGAAATTATTATAAAATAATAAAATATCTAAAAAGTGTTATATAAAACCATACAAGTAACATTATTTTATTGTCTTTAAATACATATTAGGGAGCTTCTATTTAGCCCTTGACCTTCTGTGATTATTTTTCACCCTGCTCTGTTACCTCTGCCTACTATAATCTCTTATAAATCATATGTGCTCAATATTAATCACAAATGCAGGCACCTTTGAATCTCTGACTGATCTTTAAGTGATGCTTTTAATCTTGGTGTGAATATTTTTAGTAATATGCCTAAGGTCATAGCTTTTTTAAAGCTTATTGATTTTTAGGGGTATTAGGAATGCTATCTGGCCAGTGTTTTCATATTATATCCATATTTTCAAGTATTCATCTTGTCTTTTAAGGGCCTGACAATGAATCATTGCAATGTATTCATTGCATGCCTAAACTTTCTTATCATCTCACCAGGGAGGGTACTATCTCTCTTTAGGAACTTCATTTCATTATTTGGAAACAAAGTTAGTAACTGTTTCTCCTATCTTTCTTCACTTGCTAAATTATTTGAAATAAAAAATGTGGCAAACAAAACAAGCAATTAGTTTATATGTTGTGTTCCAATCTGTTGAATTTAAACACATTGAAGAGTTCTCAGCTTCTTTCTTTCTTACAAAATGACATGGTCAATTAGATTGTTCCTAGGATTTTAGTTTTAAATTTCTAGGAACCTCATTTTTCTATCCAAGTAGGTATAAATCATATATAAGCTACTTTGATGAGATGAAAATGAATCAATTAAGCTATATAGATATTCTCTGGCAGAGCAATAACACTGAGCTGGTTTATGCTAACAACAGGCATTCATGCTTTCCAGAGTGTGTTATATTGTTTGTACAGGCCACATGTAATCACCCTCTCTGGTCCACCTCAAGCGTGTCTATGATGTGCCATTGGCAAGACATATGTAAACTGTGAAATTGCACCAAACTGGCCTTTTAGGTATTGGGGAAATTTACTTTGATTGGCTTGTTGTCTGCTCCATCAACTGTTTATATTTCTATAATAACAATCTAGCCTTTTCACTTTTGGAATGACTTTGCTTCCAAAATTCAGAAATTATTCTAACTTTTTACTAACATTCTGCAGTCTTTACATTCCTTCTTATTGTCAGATTCTGATTTTTTTAATATCCTGTTCCTTATTCTATGAGAAGTATGTGTCACTGAACAGTGGGGGAATTGTGAGAAGATCATCAGTAGTAAGCATAACAGAGAAAGATAGACAAACCCTGATAATACAGACTACGAGGCATCTGGACAGATGCTTTCTGATATTAGGTATGCAGGCCAGAAGGGATAGCCTTGTGCTTCTAAATTAGAAAACCTGTGCATTTTACTCTTGCCCTAAATATTATGGATGGTTGGAGAACGATGTCATATTCCCATCCAAATATCAAAAACTCAGAAAAAAATACATTAAAAATATGGTGCATCGGTATAGAGAAAATGTCCTAATTTTTTTTTTAGAGCTGGATGTAGTTGAATTTCTGGGTGGGTGGTGAGGAAATGCCCATGGCTGGTATATCAGTATATACTGTCACAGACTTTAGAAGTACTGTGCTAAGCAAAGTAACTTATCCACAAAAGCAGTGACAGTGTGCTTGCAAATTTTGTTAACCTTTTTGAACCTTTGGTAATTAGAAACATATTTTATGGTTTTATTTACTATGTTTTGTGGTTTTCTAATTTTGATATTTTTAAAAATTTTATTCTCTAATATATTAAGTCCAGACTGCAATTTCCCCTCCCTCCTTCTCCTTTCCTAGTCTTCCCCCACCCCTACCCCCTCCCCCTCCCCCCGAAGCCCCATGTACTCTGCTTCTATTTTCTTTCAGAACAGGACAGACCTCCCAGGGATATCAATCAAACATGACATATCAAGTTACAGTAAGACTAGACACCTCCCTTTAAATTAAGGCTTGGTGAGGCAACCCAGTAGGAGAAAGGATTTCCAAACAAGCAAAAGCACCAGAGACAGTCCCTATTCCAACTTTTAGTAGTCCTACAAGAAGATCGAGATACACAACCATAACAGAGAGCCTAAGTCTGTCCCCTGGAAGCACCCTGAGCATTGGTTGCATCTCTGTGAGTTCTTATGAACCCAGAGATATTTGTGGAGTTTCTTATGTTGTTCTTGACCCCTCTGGCTCCTACAAGCCTTCTTTCCCTCTTCTACAGGATTCCCTGAGTTCTCCCTCATCTTTGACTGTGACTCTGTTCATCTGTCTCCATTAGTTGCTGGACGGAGCCATGCTTATACTGATTGTGCTAGTCTCCAATCTGCAAGTATAGCAGATGGTCATTAGGAATCATCTCATTTCCCCATTTGTTTGTTTGCTTGTTTGTTTTTGTCTGGCATGTTTAGTTCTGTCCTAGGTCTCTGGGCAATCTGACCCTCCAGGCAGTGTCAGGAATGGGGATCCCTCTGGTGGCTGGGGTCTTAAGCTGGATTGGTCTTTGGTTGGTCACTCTCAAAATTTCTGTGCCACCTTTATGCTAGCAATGTTGCTGGCAGGACAAATTGTAGGGAGATGATTTTATGGCCAAGTCCCTGTCCCAATGTTTCCATGAGAATCCCTTCCTGGTTACAGGAGAATGGCAGCTCAGGTCCCATATCCATTGCTAAGAGGGTTTTCTAGGGTCATTATCGTAAATGCCTGCAAGTTTTTATTGCACTAAGCTTCTACTTCACCGCCGAAATGACAACCAATTTCCAGTTATTGCTCTCAACTTTCCCAATCCGGATCTCTCCCGTTACCATTACCCTCCTTCCTCCTCCTGCTATGCATGCTCGTTAAAGGAAAATTCCAAAAATGTGTCTCAGTTTTCTGAGTTTCTGATTTTCATTTGCCCTTTGATACTTTTATCTAAAACTAAATCAAAGCCACATACATTGACCTCGGCCGACATCGGGAAAGAATCATCATCATCTTCCACCACCAGAGCTTGTCCTCCCAGAAGGTCTTCAGAGACAGTCTTGGTGGCACACATGTGTAATGCTGTAATGTGAATTATGAGACAGGAAGGTGGAGAACTACAGTCTAACCTTGACTAGAGTGAAATCCTGTCTATAAAGAAACAAACGCAAAACACACTCGAAAGCTACGGTCTTCAGGGGCAACAATAGGTTCTGTGATACCAACTGCTGATTACAGGTTCCCCTCGGGATTATTCCTTAGAAGAACTTCCTGACCTTGAATAATCATTAGCTTTTATAAAATATACATTGACGGAGCTCATGCCTCTAAGTGACAATGATAAAATAATTATAGCAATGTAGAATCGTACCCGATGGTGATTGTAAATTATTATGTTGTGTTTGTCATTGGATGCACTGGGCACTGCTGCAGCTGGTAAGTTTGTTGACACCAGCAATAGTTAAGATGTGTGCGTCATATGCTGATAGCCAATATGAAGTTGGTTACATTATTTTTTTCCAGCTTCATTATATTGTTGGGAATCCCTTCGCGTGTGCACTTTGTTGATGGCTGAAATGGCACTGTGTGGTATAATCTCATTCACACACTCCCAGTTTTATCTGTATTCCTATATTCCCCAGTTCAGCTCAGAATGTGGAAGACTGTACTATTGGCATTCTTTATATTTCTACTCAGACTGCTGTAGCTTGTGGAGCTGAAGCTTCGCGCTATCGGGAAAATCAATCGGACTATTCATTTATAGTCATCAGCATCGCTGACCCTCTGACCACCTGTGTAATCAGGGACTTAAGATAATTTTTCAGCTTTGTAAGATTTTTCTCTTCCTCTCACCGCTCTCTGCATGCTCAGCAGAAGCTAAAAATTTCTCATCAGATAGAAAAAAGAAAGAGAGAGAGATATCATAAAAGAATCATTTTAAATTCCCTTCACAAGTCCCTAGGCCAGTGTAAATTTCCATCATCCTTTTCTTCTTGTCCCTTCACAGTTCTGTAGTCAATATTTCCCTCAGAACTGGATCTGCATTTTCAGAGATTATCTCACTCCGATTCCCTTTGGCTATGCTAATTGGGAGATTTCTGGTTATCTGAATTATGCATATTTAAAACACGGATAGGAGAAAACACACCTCTTGAGGATCCCAACTTCATTAATTGATCAGTTCCTTTCCTGGTGTGGTTTCTGTATGGATGTTTCCGAAATCTTTGATTTCTATTTTTCTAACCCCTAAGTTCTTTTCATTACAGTTTGTCTGGCTCCAGCTTATCTGCCCAGGTAAAGGCAAACAATGAACTTCATGTCAGAGTTCCATTCCTTAACCTCTGACTTTCTTGTTGCATCTTTGTTTTTTCTTCCCTTCACACATCCCTTCAGTCTTTCTTGACTTCCATTTTCCACTATTTTCCCCCAATTTTGGTGAACTATCTATACTGTCTTTTTTTAACTTTTTTTTTTTACTGGAGAATTTATGTATTTACATTTCAAATGTCATCGTCTTTCCCTGACACTCCCTCCCATCCTCCACCCCCCAGCTTCTTCGAAGATGCTCCCTCTCTCACCCCCTCCCTCCCATCTCAACACCCCAACATTCCTCCACACTGGTGAAACTGAGCTTTCAAAGGCCAAGGGCTTCTTCTCTTATTGATGTGCAATAAGGCCAGCCTCTGCTACATATGTGGATTGAGCGATGGGTCTCTCCATGTGTACTCTTTGGTTGGTGGTTTAATCACTGAGAGCTATGGGGGGCGGGTCTGGTTGGTTGATATTTTTGTTCTTCCTATGACCCCAATAGAGGAGTTAGAGAAAGAACTGAAGGAGATGAAGGGGTCTGTATTGTTCAAGGTCCCCATTTCCTCTTTCGTTTCATAACACAGACCAAACATGTGACTGCGTGTTTACTACTCCCTCACACTTCAATCTCCATCTTTCCTTTATACAATTTAATCTAAAAATAAGTAAATGGATAAATAAATAAATAACTTAAAATGTCAAGACGCACTTGTCTAACAAATTTCAGGTGTAAGGAGTTGTTCTAAGTAATGTATTTGTTCACTCAAGAATCTTTAACTCTTTGCCATCATAAGGAAAAATTATGTGATACTTAACTCAGAAAATTTGACATCTCAACTTTTATTTTACTTTTTTTTGTGACTCTTCTCTCAGGATGCATTTTCTTATGCCTCAGGTACACACAGTCAATCGAGTAAAATATAGACATGATTTGTTTCTTTTTGTTGTTGTTGTTTACTTAACTTTAACCCCAAAACTCTAACCAATCCCCTACTTCCTCAGACTCTCATGGTCATCCTAATGTTTTTGTAGTTCTCCTTTATCCTGCCCCCCTGACTAGCAGAGACTCATCACTTCTTACATCATGAAGAGTTCTTATTGACCATTTAAAAAGTGGTAAAAAATATTCCTTCCACACTTCAATTCTTATAGTGACCTTTGCTCCCAAGTTTTTGAAATGTCTTAATCTAGGTCAAAATTGACTAAGTTCCTGGAATTGTACCCTGTACTGTCTACTTGTCTTTCTGCTCAATAAAAACCATAAGAAAGATGATTCCGTGGGTCAAGGCACTTACCAGCCTGAGAACCTGAGTTCTGAGACACATAAGATGGAAGGACAGAAGTAACTCCCACAAATTACCCTCTGACCTTTATATGGGCATTGTGATACTCATGTGTCCATAGACATATGCACCCAATAAAATAAATGTACTTTGTAAATAAAACTAGGAGAAATAACCATCTCATATTTTCTGAGTGTTGCTTCACTCATTACTAGTAACTGGGACTTTTCATTCTTCCTGTTTTCTCTTTGTCTTTCTCTTCACCTAGTCTGTCTTAATTGTTAACTATGGTAGATTTTAGGTTTTGTTCCTTGTAATGCTTTGTTTGGATATATTTTTCTGGATAAATTACTTTGTATGTATACAATAAATATTACTTTACTGGTCTTTTACTTGTGTATTACAATGTGTTTGTTTTATATTTTTTTTCTGTTTTTGTTGTATTCTGGTTTGTTTCTCTTATCAATTGCCTTTTTTATTTCTAAAATAGAGAAAAGCAAGAATCTATGTGGATGGGTGGCGTGATAGGGAGGAATTAGGGGGAGATGAACAAGGTCATCTTTCTGGTCAGAATATATCATATGGAAAAAAATCCAGTAAATTCACTCTTTTGCCAGGTTTCATTTTGCAAGTTAGAAGCCAAATCTTATGGGAAGGTTTGTTTGATTACAGGTTAGGTCATGCAGACCTATAAGACATTCTATTTAATTACCTACTTACTCTCTATATAAGGGCAATTCTGTTTTTAACTGATTTAAAATATTGAGCAGGATTTGTCTTACTTACCAGACCATAAATCTATATATTTTAAGGCTCTATGCTATTTACTTCAACATGACAATCTGTTCAATAGGTGTTTTCTTACTAAAAGAGTAGCAACTGGTAATTCAGAGAAATAATATATAAGAGAGAATCAGGGGAAAGAGTTGGAATTTGGGGACTGTAATTATGAATATATAGGATGGAAAAGTATCAAAATCAAATGAGAACCAGTGGGTTAGAAGTAGAATAGTCTGTTGTATTTTTAACACTGAAATGTTTAGGTGAAATAAAATCTAGTTTTATTTCGCTTTATTGAAACTACTAAACAACTATAATCATAATGTGTTGCTAATTTCATCATCATCATTATCATCATCATCATCATCATTGTACTATTAAATTGGTTACTTTTGGTTGACTGGTTAACTAGTTTACATATAATTATATATTACTAGTCTGTTTGAAAAACAACTTAGTTATTTATTAAGAAAAATGAGTAATTGGGAGCTGGTGCTTTATACACATTTTCAAACATTACAATTTATTTATTTTTGAACACACTTACACAGTGTGTAAGTGTGTGTGTGTGTGTGTGTGTGTGTGTGTGTGTGTGCGCACACGAGTGCGTGTAGGTCAGATTACATGTTGAGTTCATTTTCTCATTTCTGTTTCTTTTAGAGGAGTTTCAGAGATTGAACACAGTTTATCAGGCTTGCATCTTTGGGTGTCCATTAGACCAATCTGCTAGCCTCTATTTTGAAGTATTTATATTCTTCTCTGATTTCTTTGTTTTGTTCCATGTTGAAAACTGATCAGTGCTGTACTTAGTCACTTTAGCTACACAGTAGTCCTTAATATTATTATTCCAAATTATTGTCCTCGTATACTGTTCTTTGTCTGTGGTGTTGATAAGCTGTTGGCTATAAAGTAGTGGATACAGGCACACTTGCAAATTCCCTCAAATGACAGTACACTCATTTGCTTCCCAAGAGAATCTTGGGGGTAACTTTTAGAGAAAATTTTCTTCAATCATGGAAAAGATTATATGTTGCCTTTCTAAATGAGCATCCTCCCCGAAGGTCTTGAGATTGATATGTCTTTATTCCCATATTGACTTACCCATTAAATGCTTTACATGTTTTAATTGAAAAAGCCAGGAGCTAACTTTAGCTGTGGGTGGGATTCTCATCATACTGTTGCTATTTGTATTAACAGAGCCCTGTGGCTCCAGGTCCAACACTGACATGTAATGGCCCAGGCCCAATCCTTCATATGCTGTGAAGGGAAGCTTTGAAGTAGTTTGGAATTCAGCCTTCTATGTAGATTATTCCAAGAGAGTTAGAGAAAGGATTTGCTGTATTCCCACATGTTTGTTTTCCTGGCTTCAGAATCCCCATGATAAGCTGATGTCCTCACAAACTTTGAGATAACATGATTAAGCAGGCATGCCCACAAGCTATTGCTTCCATGAACATATGAAATAGTCTACCCAGAAAATTCCTGGTGTTGGAAAGGCAGGCAACTCATCTGTCTTGAGCTAATTCCAAGCTGCAAGTGTTTCTTTTAGCCTAGGGGAGTATAAAATGTCCCTCTGCAGATCATATTCAAATCTCTTTGGCCAGGAGACTGTTTTGTATCAAGGGATTCTGCATCCAAGAGCAGGCAGCGTTTTGCACAGTGGCCACATTGTAGAAACAGCATGCCCATGGTAGAAATTTCAGAGATGTTTATGAAAAGGATAATCTTTCCATTTAATTTCAAATATATCCCATGGCTATATCATCTGACTTGACAAAAAGCATGTGGAAACTTAGGAAGAGCACACATAAGATCAAAAACTGGCAGAAGGGTGATGAGAATCAGTTGGCATCCTAATGATTTCTGTTAATCTCCTTGTGGGTTGAAAGATGCTTGAAGTACTGTCAAATTGGCTCTCCTTTCCCAGAATGGAACACTAGTGAAAATGATAACAGCACAATAGGTTATCATTAGCATGGCTCCTTGTACTCCAGAGTCTTGTCTCTGCCATTTTGCTCCAGACAGTGTCTTACTTTATTACATCATCTAGTGGTGACTGGTGTCAAACATAATATAGCACCATTTCTCACTGAATGCAGGAGTGGTGATATGGCTCAATTAGGAGGAACAAAGACTATTAATAAGCACACCTATTAAAATTACTTCTTGTGTGAACTCATGTCCTAAGCCAAGAAGATCAAACTCTTTTACCAAATGGCCTGACACCAAGAAGTAAATATAAAAATATTTGGATTTGCCTCTAGTCTGAGGAATCTTAGATGAACTATTATAAAATGATAGAAATAGGGTTAAGACTCATCATATACACCTCTTAGAGTTGAGTCCTACCCTAATTATTACTTTGATAGAGGGTGTTTCACTATTTTTCACACCCTTCAGTTTTGTGATAATTATCACAACTTCTTCATTCTCTATCCCCTTCATTTCTTCTCTCTTTTTTCATTTTTATCTTCTTTACTCTTTTTCCTCCCTCATTTTCTTCCTTCTTCTTCCATCCATAAACTGTAATTGTTCATACACATTAAGATGATGTGTTTTTATACTTTGACACTTATACGTTGTATTATGTTATAAGCATCACATTCAGTGTGCATGGTGAATTTATTCATTACCTCACACATTTATCTTTTCTTTGTACCTGTGTGGTATGAATACTAAAAAATCTCTTTTCTAGATATTCTGAAACTTAAATGTTTTCAACAGAACATAAGCCTTCAATTTTTTCTTGAATTATTACATGCTGTTTTTTGGTTGTTTTGCTTATACTTTTCTAACTTCATTCGTGATTATGGTCATCCTGCATCAAGCAAAACCTATTCTTTATTCCAATTGCTTATTTATATTATTAATAAATATGTTATCTGTGTGAATGTGTTCTCTATGCATATGTGCATGTATGTGAGTGTATGCACATGTGTATATGTGAGTCCACATGTGTGTTTGTGTGTGTGTGTGTGTGTGTGTGTGTGTGTGTGTGTGTGTGTGTGCATGTGTGTCTGTAGAGGTAAGAAAAAAATGTTAAATTTCCTGGTACTGGAGCCATATATGAGGTACCAGCTGTGGGGGCTGGAAAACTACTCAGGTCTTCTCTAAGAGCAGTACTTGATATTAACTACTAAGCCATCTCTCCTTGTGCAAATGATCAGTAATCAACCCTCTTAATGATTATTTTTATATGTAGAGCCCCTTAGTCTCACACTCGCCCCCTGACTGAAGTCTTCTCTAGCCTCTAGGCATTAACATTAGACTCACATCTTCTATGAGATTAACTATTTAGGATTTTATTTGTGTGCTGTATGTCATTATGTGTCTGTTTTATGTAATGTAAATAATTTGTCTTATAGCTCTTGAATGTCTCAGTGACAAAATTTAAGTTTCATGTTGGAATCCTATTTTTTTTATATGTCCTTATCTTGCATTCTTTAATCATTTGTGGATTGATAGGCTTTATGACTATTGCAAGACTGAGTGTATGTACTGTGTCATGCTTAATTCATATTAAGTGTGTAGATATATGGTACATGGATTATCAGATCAGCTAAGCATTTTTATCTTTTTAAGAAAGAATCTATTTTTCCTGATGAAAATTAATGTCCTACATATGAATCACACAACTCCTGTTCATTTGTGTTTCTTCTTTTGAGAAATGTATTTTAAAATCTGCCCATACTTTGGTGTTAAGTTATTCATACAATTCTGACATGCTACTTATTTCAGTTCTAGTGTTTAAAATGATTCACTACAGGATTTTATTAAAGAAAAATAGACGATAAGCCATATAAAGTACGATTAGGTCTGAGAACTCCAAAGAATGTTACACAGCATTTTGTGCATAAATCACATTGAGCCCCTATCTTGATGCTGCTTTCTGTATTTTTTCAAGAAGTCTTGACTTATAATAAACTTGAAAACCCACGAGTCTCCTTAAATAGTCTTGACATACTTGTAAATAGTTGAGCTAGCTCCATACCACATCTGAAGAAACTGATTCTGTCAGTAAATGGGGTCGAATCTAAAGGATCTTATCATAATTCAGACTGTTCTTATCTTTCTAATTAGAAATTAAACATCTGTGAATCTAAAGATACAAGTTCTCAGGTTTTCCTCAAGCTTCTGATTCTTGAGAGTGTAAAATTGTGATGTCCCATTTAATTTTAGGTACTCACACAATGTATTGTCTATACTGTGCATAAATTTAGTTCTTTGTTTTAATTTCAAACTTCTACCAAAACACTTTTTCTCTGATAAGAGATAATAATTGCATTAATATATAAATATGAATACATGTATTTATAGATAATTTACTACTATGTTCATTTACCAAAGTAATAGTAGATTTTCACCTGGGCTATAGGAGTATTACGGCCATAGGTTGTTGATTCCCATTTACAATAGCAATGTGTATATGTTCCTATAGGATGGGCTTTAAATATAGTCATAATGATGTCCATTTGTACCAATTTTATAAGCATGGGCATATCTTGCCAGGCAAACCGATGTTATCATAGCTAATGAAAGACCCCCGCAGAGGGGAGACCCTCAGTCAAGTCTCGGTATAACACGATCCCCCAAGAACTCACCAGAGACTGTCCTTGCTGCAATTACACGAGGTTTTTTAATGGACCAGTGCACTGGGGTCAAGACTCATGCAGAAGTAGAGGAGTCTGACCCTGAGCGTCTGCGAGAAGGGGGTTTGAAAGAAAACAAACCACAACTCGTGGTGGGGTTATGTCATTGGAGAATGCCAAAAATACCAGTGAAGAATCATGAGGGGAACATACTCTACCTGCTAGGGGTCTTCTACTTCACCTGTTAGGGGGTCAGGATTTATCCTGGTCTTTCACTAGCTGTATAAGCATTTGAGTAATAATATGAATGGTTTTTCTCTCCTAGTAGCCTATGTAGCATCTTTTAAGTTATTAATGCTAGCCAGCAGTGAAAGAATATCCCAGTCAGTATCAGCTTCATTTCTCTATGCCCTGTGATCAAATTGTGTGTTTTTTCCCATTAACAAAGTCTTTTGGACAATGGTAGGCAAACAAAAGCAATAGCAATATCTTGTAGTGTTTTAGGAATCTTACAGCTTCTATTGTCCTAAACCTGGAGTTGAGAAAATGCACACCTAACACTGGACTTTTTTCTTGGTGATAAAATTGTTTGTGTATACTTTTTGCTCATTGTAACTAGTAAGACCTTAATGCAGAGTATCAAACCTTAAAAAGAAAGAAAGAAAGAAAGAAAGAAAAAAACCCAAGCACTGACAAAAATGAATTTGTATACATTGATGCAAAAATGTTTAATTTTTTTTCTTTTATCTTTGTTTTTTAAAATAAAGTTGAAAAAAAATCCCAAATCTGAGTAAAAAAAAAAAAAAAAGAAAGAAAAAGAAAGAAAGAAAAGTAGTTTCCAATAGCTTTTCCTCATCAGTAACGATGATTACATCATTTTTCTCTCTGTTTTGTGTGATATATTGAATCTGACAGCTTTCTTTGTTTGTTTCCTCCTTTCCTCCCTTCTTTTCTTCCTTCCTTCCTTCCTTTTCTCTCTTTCTTTCCTTCATTCATTCTTTCTTTCTTCTCTCTCTCTCTCTCTCTCTCTCTCTCTCTTTCTTTCTTTCCTTACTATTAATGATAGGGTTTATTTTAGTATTTGGATTGTAGATTTATTCTTTAAATCTATTAGTTTTCAATGGCTGCAAAAAAATCTTAGTTTTGAAGTGTATCATTCTGTGTATCACTGAATTATTTTTAATGCATTTTCTTAGTTACTTTTCTTTGGCTATGACAAAATGCCTTGGAAAATGTAACTTATGAAAGAGGGATTTATTATGGTTCACAATCCCTTTGTAGAGTCCATTATTGTGCAAAAGTCATGGCTGTGGGAACTTGAAGTAGGTGATCTAGTTGCATTTGTATTGATGTAAGAGAGAAAGATGAATTATATGTTCAGCTCTTCTTGTCCCACTTATACGGTCCATATTCCCACCTTGAAAATGATACTACCTATAGTGGGCACGCCTTTCTATCTCAAATGCCTAATCAATCTCATATCTCATAACTATGGTCAGAGGTTCATCTTCTGTGTAGTCTACATGAAATTGACATTTGCTATTTTTGAAAGCCTCACATAGTCATTCAACAAGAGTAAGCCTTAAGCAACGAGTCACCACACACACACACACACACACACACACACATGTCCAGGCGTGTGTATGCATCTTTTGTTTCCTTTCTCTACCTTGATGAAACTCTGAACGCTTCCCTCCTTAAGAAACAGGAATTGTTCACATAAAACTGTTAGAAAATTATCTAGGCATCACTGTCCTCCTGACCTGACCTTGTTAGACTTACACTGAGCTTTTCTCACAGTATTTATACAGTGAGAAGTAGTGGCCCTGGAAATTTTTGGGCTCCTCTTAAAACTGCGTCTATAGAAATCTCTTATAGTCACAATAATTCAATTTATCAGAGTTTTAGTTCAGGTACGTCTACACATTTCTGACCCCTGAGGCTCCTACTCCAAGTTAGCAATTCTTCACTGAGATCTGTGATCTGCTTGTCTTGCTAGGTTTCAGGGTGGCAATTTGCCCTGTAATCTCACATCTCTGATGAGTTCAATAAAAGCCATTGATTTTCTTTTGTCTTGCTTTTTCTTATTGTAAAGATGGGAGTGACATCTCCTAAACTCTTCCTTACATGCTGAAGCTACAGTTTAGAGTAACCAGTTGCTGTATTTTAAGGACTTAGCTTTTAAACTGATATTCTATTTACTCTCTTTTCTTCATTGCATCAATAATATTTATTTTAAGGTTATGTTTAATAATTGTTAGACTTAATTTGTTTAATCAAAAAATTGTCATATGTGTTTACTAAAATATTCATCATTATTTGTGTATTCATTCCAGATATTATATAAAATTTCAGAGAAGCTTTGGAACATATTGTCTTCCTCGAAGAGGATTAAATCTTCTTTTAGGGAAGTATGGCAAAGGTCAATTCTCTCAAGCCTATATTAAACATTAGTTTTAATATCTTGTTTTTTTTTCTTTCTAACTGGTTTGTTTTCAATTTTGGCCTTATTTTTTATTTCATATTTTCCATTTATAAGAAGATGCTAACTTCCACCTGGGACTGTTTGCTAGTGTTCTATAATATCCTTATATGTTCAACTTCCATTCTCTGTAACCACTGGTCACTATTGCTGAACTTTAAAGTAGACTTGTGTCTTCCTAGCTTTTGTTTTCTCTAAACATTGGTGAAATTTTTCTCTGAGCGTGTTCACCTTAGGATCTATAGTTCTTGCCTTAATTTTCACCATGAAAAACTATGGGAAATATAATTTATACCAAAGAAAAGCCTTGTTTGGGTTCCAAGTTCAGGATTGGGAAAGGTTAAGTCACTGCATAGACACACTAAAGTTTATGTTGAGTATCATGGAGAAGGATGATGTAAGAGAGAAAACAGTTTATGTTGTGGCCAGAAAGGCATTCCATTTAGAACACAGTGTTCCAAGATCTCTCATTCTCTACACATTATCTCACTGTGTATCTCTGGACTTGTTCTTATATACTGCAGGAAAAAGCCTCTTTAATGATGACTGAGCAATGCACTGATGCCATTGTGTCATTAGAAGTTATTTTGTTATGTTTCAGGCATGGAAATTTCAGGTTTCTTTGGAGATTCAATTGTGTCACGAGATGTTTTTCTGGAAACAGTCTTATGAAGGCATATTTTTAGTAGTGTGGACAATTGGAAGGATGTTTTCCTGAAAAGAGACATATGGTGCTTTTTCTGAATGCTGCCTGAACATTCAGATGTTTGGTTAGAGTGGATGCTTGAGAGAACATGTGATCTTTGGAAAGAGTATGAATGTTACCCAACAGACAGTTAATGAGGCTGTGTGGTATTGGTTCACCTTGCCACTCATTGCTGGTTTTTGTTGTACTTTGCTGATGCTGGTCTTCACTGATGTTGCGGTGTTGTTTTATCTTGCCATCTTTCCTGAAATTCATTTGTCCTGACTGAATACAGAGAAATGTACCAAAGAACTTTTGGTGGTGTTCCTGCTTGGGCCAATTGACAGAGAGCCTTGTGGTTTCTACTGGATTGAGATGCCATTGCTGGCTCCTGCATGGTGTTTGTATGTGGAATGGGCTACCACTGCTGATTTGTGTGAACTGCTGCCAACATTACAATGTAGACTGAATCCTCCCCAAAGAAATATTTCTAAACAAGTCCGCATTCTCCTTTGCCCTATTAATCTTTCCTTTGTACTACTTCTGCTGGGTGGCTAGAAGGGAGGCTAAAGAATTTAAGTAGACTTATTAAGGAAGGTTTTGAAAAACATACACCTGCATGGTAGTTTAATACAAACATGGAGGTGAGAGAGAGAGAGAGAGAGAGAGAGAGAGAGAGAGAGAGAGAGAGAGAGAGAGAGAGAGAGAACTTTATATATAATAACAGGGCTTCAAACAATCTGAGTTATTTAATTTCATAGACTTCAGTGTTTGGTGCCTGATTTATTTTTCCCTTGATTCAGGATTTTGGCTACCATTGCCATAACTCAATATGGAAAAAAAAAGCAATTCATTTAGTTATAACAATTGACCTAGTTAAAAAAAACTGATCATATTGTACATAATTCCTGTCGGTATGAATCTTTAAAAATATTTCTCTAAATTTCTCAATTTATTATTTTTGATTGATTAGCACTTTCAAAATGATTACAGTTTATTGGAGTGACTTAAAGAGAGAGAAGGAGGAAAGGAGAAAAAAGAGGGAGAAAGGAAGAAAGAGGAAGAGAAAGAAGGAGATGAGGGATGGGACTGAGACAAAGGACAGCAAGATGAGAGAATCACTCTGTCTTTCCTGGTTTCCTTATTCATCTATTTGTTGAGACAAAGAAGGCTAGTATTTTTGCCATAACTAGTTTTTGTTAAAAGTAACATTCAATTTTGGCAAGGTTAGCAGGCATGATTTTTCTTTGAAATGGTTCGTTGGAGTTAATTGAAGAAAGCAGCAAGGGAATGTCCTTGGTGAGTCTAAGCAGGATCACTACTTGATGAGAATTCAGCCCTACAGGACTGTACAGAAGCAGGTCAAAACAATGGTAAACCTGCTAAAGAATATTTTGTTAGAAGTAGAAAAAGAAAACTTATGACTATAAGTTCGCATTCTGTGCTTATGTGCCCGAGAAAATATTATTCATTCACAGTGATAAATAACTCCTAAAAAGGCCAATCTGGGTTAGAGAGATGGCTCAGCAGTTAAGGGCACTGGCTGCTTTTTCAGAGAATGGATTGTTCATTCAGAAGACCTAGATTCATTTTCCAGTTTTCAAATGAGGTCTAACAATCAATCTTCAGCTCCAGTTCTAGGGAATACTATATCCTCTTCTGACCCCTTAGAACTACATGCAGATAATGCACAGATATCGATACAGGCAGTACAACCATACACATAACATAAAATAATGACAAGGGGGTGCAAGTAAGGGATTGATACTGGTGATTTTTAAAAATAAGTTGTATACTCTATTTAATTTAATATAGTAAGACAAAATAATTGTCACTTGGATCTTCTCTCTCTTTCTGTCTGTCTATCTGTTTATCTCTCTCTCTCTCTCTCTCTCTCTCTCTCTCTCTCTCTGTGTGTGTGTGTGTGTGAGCACACACACACACACACACACACAAGTGCACACACACTCGTATACACATACCAACAGTCAAACATTTGTCAGAAGACTCTTGTGGATGAATGGGAGGAAGGATTGAATGCCTTAGAGGGTAAGGTCACATAGATTACCAAACCTGTATCTCAGCTCTCAGACTAAAGTCACCAATCAAAATGCTGATTCAAACCTCCTCCCCTTGTCTGGCACATATGTTGTAGACAAGCAGTTCAGTTTCCTCCATGTCTGCCTTTGTTGTTATCAGTGGAGGAAGAAAATGAGCCTAATATGGCAGAAACTTGATCCACCAGGTTGGGGCTAGGAAGAGGAGGGTGAACTCTTACAGGAGAAGGGGAGGTGGATAGGGGAACTCTGTGAGGGGAGACTGGAAAGAGAAGCAGCATCTAGGATATAAAATTTAAAAAGTAATACAGGAGGTTGTGCATATGTTTGAACATAATGCCAAATGCCATTTCATCTAAGAGACTTGGGTACGCTCACAGTATAAGAGCCAAAGGCAGGCTCATACAGGCATCTATCTACAAATGCTAGTGGGTGAACTGTACATGTAATGGTTTTCCTATATTTATTGTATGGAGTTAATGTTAAGCATGCATTAATTATGAAAAGTTATTTAATCATGGTCTTGTCTTCTAAAAAAATATACAAATGATTTTAAGAACCTAAGAAGTCCTTTGTTCAGTGTGCTTCAAGTTCTTTATCTCAAAGTTCTCAGAAAAAGTGTTTAGAAAACTATATTGGTTGTGCAGACATATGCACAAATTTGGCAGTTAATACATATTTGCAAGCCTAGAATTAAAAAAAATTGTTATACATGGGATTGAATCATATATAAAGAGTAATATGTGTTGCCTTTTTATAATAGATGCTAATAAAAAATAGGCATGGTGACATATCCCTGTCATCACAGTACTCAGAAGATTGGAACAAGAAAATCATGTGTTCAAGTTCAACCTTTAACACATTAAAAGCCTGACCCATTAAACAATAAAATAAAACATGTGAGTTAAAATATATTTAAAATACATTTTGACAATATGGACATTTAAGAAAATAATAATGACAATTACTCCATCCCAGAGCCTATGACCTCTGTAGCAATGGATTTTTTGACCAGACTTACAATAGCAGCCGAGAATTTGTTTCAATGGGGTAGGCCTGAAATACAAGAAGAAAATGTTTGGTTCCCTGTAAACAGTCATGCCACTACTGGTTTAGTGGCAGGTCAGTATTGTAGCCCACAGTTTCCACAGTTGTTAGATCTTAATCTCCACCCCTCCCCTTGCATACACCAAAGACCTTCTAAGCATCTTCCAGCAGTATAAAAACTACACAGCAGTCAAAAAATGTTATAATTATCTTTATATTCAATGTTTTTATGTTGTATAACCAAAGCATGTGATGCCATCTGTGGAGTCATTAAGTGGTAATGGAGGACAACCCAGTATGCTCGGGATTCATGATTATATTCTTAGCTATAAGAGCTTCCAACTTATCATGTGTTACGGCAAATGCTTATCAACTTCTCTCAAGAATCTGTCCCAGTAATCTTACATCTTATAATATCCTCAGAAAGAGTCAAAAAACTGTACTCACACACTACATATCATTAAATTATAGTGTTTTCAAGCATCCAGGGAATCTTTCCTAGGTCTTGACCTTTTGTAGATTTTTTTTTTACTTTAATTCTATTTTAACAACAAAGGCAAGAGTTTTATTTATTGATTTGTGGATGAACTAGAGAGAAGATTCACCCATGTTCACAAGCTCTTTTTTCCCTCATGTTTAGAAACTTTATTTCCTGTTTTGGTATTGTCATAGTTGTTTTCATTAACCTACATAAATAATTAATTACTTACTGTACACACCCATCAAAGCTTTTCCTTTCATCTCTGCTCCCAGTCCCTCATTCTTCTCTCTTACCATTTCTCCCCCCTCTTAATCCTCAGAGAGGAGGATATCAACTGATGTTGGCATATCAAACTACTGTGGGGGGAGGTGCATTTTCATTTGAGGTCAGACAAGGCAGATCAGTGAGAGGAAATGGATCTAAATTCAGCACAGAGCCTGAGACAACCCTGTTCTGTTTGTTATTTGTCCTACATGAAGCCCGATCTGAACATCTGTTGCATAAGTGCAGAGAGCCTGGGTCTGTCATTTGTGTGTTTTCTGGTTGGTGGGTCAGTCTTTGTGAGCCCTTATAGGTCCAGGTTAGTTGACTCTGTATGTTTTCTTGTGGTGTCCTTGACCTCTCTGTCTCTGATCATTCTTCCTCTTCTTACACAAGACTCTGAGATTTATCTAATGTTTTACTGTAGGTCTGTGCATCTGTTTCTATCAGCTACTAGGTGAAGTTTCTTAGATGACATGCTAGGCTCTTGTCTGCAGGTATAACAGAATAGCATTAATATTTTCTGTTTTCATTTGTCTAGATTTAAATAATTCTCATAATGGTCCTATACATTTTTGTGACATCTTGATCAATTTTTTCAAAACTATTGTCAGAAAGTATTTTGGTTAAAAAAACTAATTTATGCTGAAGCAAAAAGGAAGAAAGATTTTTTGTCTTAGACTTCACTATGTAATTACATTCTAGATATACTTTTAGATTCTTTAAGATGAAGCCTTACTATTGGTTGATAGATTGTTTCATTTAATGAACCCATTTAATCTGTAAAAGCTCTAAATCTTTTTGCTCTAATTTCATTTAAAAGTATCATTTATATGTTGAACCAAAGGAAATATTGTCCTCTAAATGGTGGTTATGGAAGGGAGAGTTGTAACAGGTGTGTCTATCAATGAACAATATACCAGAATATTTTTAATACTCATTTTATTAATTTACATTTGAAATGATATTCCCCTTCTTGTTTTTAACCCCTATGTATCCCTGATCCTATCTGGTTTCTCCCTTCCCCAATACCAGTATTATTATATTTGTGATATCTTCTGATATTATGACCATCAATTGAATTTAATCAATTATGATAAGTATATATTATAGCAGCTGTATTTGCCATCTTCAAATATTTTTAAAGAACATTAAAAATTTGAAGTAATAGATTGTTAAGATTAATTATGTCTTGTTAGACCACATCCTAAAGAAGATGAAATTGGTTGATTGGATGATGTTGTTCTTTCCATGAGGTTGCAACTTTTTTCAGCTCCTTAGGTCGTTTCTTTAGCAACCTCATTGGGGTTCCTGAGTTCAGTCTGATGACTAGCTGTAAGTATGCTCAGCTGTATCTATATGACTCTAGCATAGTCACTGAGGAGGCATCTCTATGTGGTTCCTGCCAGTAAGTACCTCTTGGGATCAGCTATAGTGCTTGGACTTGGTGGTGGCATATATGGTGGAGCACAAGGTGAGGCAGCTTCTGAGTGATCTTTCCTTCAATCCCTCCTCCTCTATTTGGTCTTGCATTTTCTCCCGTGAGTGTTTTGTTCACCCTTCTAAGATGGGAAGAACAACATTATCAACCAACCAAACCCTCCAAAACTCCCCTGGACTAAAACATCAACCTTTGTGCACACATTGAGAGACCTATTGATCTAGTTGCATATGTAGCTGAAGATAGCAATGTTGGACATCAGTGTGAGAAGAGGCTTTTCGCCCAGGGAGGGCACATTTTTCCAATGTAGGGGAATGACAAGGCCATGGAGTGGATAGGGCAATGAGGAGGGAGTGAACCTTTGTGAAGACAAGTAGAGCGGGAGGAGGGATAGGAGCAGGGCAGAGGAGGAAAGGGATAACATCTCAAATGTAAATACAGTGTTTCTAATAAAAAATAAAAATATTAAAACAATAAAATTGAATTGAGAATGTAGTTTCATTTCTTTAAGAATTATTTATTTATTATTTTTTGTTGTTTTTTTATTTATTCATTTAATGTATATGAGTACACTAAAGCTGTATTCAGACAAACCGGAAGAGGGCATCAGACCTATTAAAGTGAGCCACCATGTAGTTGCAGGGAATCGAATTCAAG
The DNA here is from genome assembly GCF_963924665.1 of Micromys minutus. Taxonomy (NCBI): domain Eukaryota; kingdom Metazoa; phylum Chordata; class Mammalia; order Rodentia; family Muridae; genus Micromys; species Micromys minutus. Next base: position 20,656,031 of record NC_137957.1, on the reverse strand, counting down.
ACCTCTGCTGAGCCACTTCTCCAGCCCTGTACTTTTATTGTTTTATTAGAAATATTTTATTTACATTTCAAATGTTATCCATTTTCCTGGTTAGCCCTTCATAAACCCCCTATTTCAAACCCCTCCCCATGCTTCTATGAGGGTACCTACTCTCACTCAACTCCCTGCCCTGACATTCTTTACTCTGGACCATCAAGCCTTGGCAGGACCAAGGGCTTCCCTTCCCTTTGATGCTCAACAAGGCCATACTCTACTACATATGCAGATGGAGCTATGGGTCCATACATGTGTACTCTTGGATTGTAGTTTAGTTCCTGGGGGTCTGGATGGTTGGTATTATTGTTCTTATGGGGTTGGAATCTAACTCCTTCAGCTCCTTCAATCTAACTCCCCCACTGGGAACCTTGTTCTCAGTTCAATGGTTAGCTGTGAGCATCTCCTTCTGTAATTGTCATAATCTGGCAGAGCCTCTCAAGAGACAGCTATCTCAGGCTCTTTTCAGCATGTACTTCTTGGCATCAGCAATAAAGTCTGGGGTTGGTGCTGTATATTGGTTGAATCTCCAGGTGGAGCAGTCTCTGGATGGCCTCTACTTCAGTTTCTGTTTCAAACTTTGTCTCTGGATTTTCTCCTGTAAATATTTTTGTTCCCCTTCTAAAAAGGACTGAAATATCTACACTTTAGTCTTTCAACTTCTTGAGCTTCATGTGGTCTGGGAATTGTGTCTTGGGTAATCTGAGATTTTGGGTTAATATTCATTTTCATTGTTAATCAGCCATCTTTTAAACCAATCATATTATGTTTTTAAATTTTTGCTTAATGATTCATGTCAGTAACCTGGAAGACTTATCTCACCAATAAACAGCTTACAAATATTTTTGTTAGTTGGGTAATTAGCTTGGCTTAAAAATTATTAGCTATAATTCACAGTATAAGAATGCAACAAAGTAACATCTTGAATGAACCAGCAACCTGTAAGGTTTAGCATTTTTCCCCCAATTAACTATGATTCTTTTTTCTATTTAGTTTTATACTGCCCATATTGCATATAACATAAGGGCTGATTTAGTAATTGGGTATTTTAGAATCCCTTCAAGTATTTAGGATCAAATTAAATTATTAAACCAGTCAATGTAATAGAAAACTATCTTTTTCACAATAAAGTATATAAAATATCTGCCATTGAGTATGCAGTTTTACACCCTTGGAATATTTAATCTACTAGGTAAGATCTCTCGGTGGAAGTATCAATTTATAAATACTTAATATGAAATGAATAACTTAAAAATTATAGAATTCAGTGAAGGTATGAAATAGTAACAATTGAGTATTATAGCAAATGAGAAACTAACTCATAACAGCATCAGGATTAAAAGACATTAAAGAGGAAAAATTCAATACTTACAAAATTGAGAAATAGACATATGAGGTGAGACAGAGAAATTCATAATAAGACAAAAAGTTATGCAAAATGTCACACATCTCTTAAAACAGTTTTTATTTGAAATCTTAATTTTAATTTTCTCACTGGCAAATAATCTTAAATTAATGAAACATGTCTTATTAACATTTTTATCTAAAGATGTACTATTATGCTGGTTTTCAATGTTACAGTTAATGTTACAAATAGTTGATATATGTTTACAGATGTGAAATTATTACTATATAGCATAATCCATATCTGTCCACAGTATAATTTTAATTTCCAAAGTTGTGGTTTAGAAGTTAGGTGTGGGATATAGAAAATAACATTTATTTAAATCAAGAATAATGTATAGAAAGTTAAATTATTTCAACATGTTTGAAAACTGCTAGTCAAATTTTATGTCCATGAAAATGTAATTTTCTCAGTTATATCATGAAGGTGGACTTCAACTTTATATATTCAGCTACAAAGTAATAGCTCTTACCAGGTAATATCACTATACTTGTGGAGAGAGTTTTGAAATGTATAAAAGGTCTTCAGCAGAAATAAATATGATCAAATACATTTAAGACCCAACATAACATTAGTTAACAGTGTATGTGTAATTGAACCCGTTGGAGAAGCAAAAAGAAGAAACCATTAAAGTGCTCTGAAAGCAGATTTTTATACTAGTGAGCAGCTAGACATTCCTGAAAAGAACCAGCCAACTGGAAAATAGGTCTGAAGAAGCATCTAAAATGCCATATTGACAGACAGGCATGCTCCAATCAGAGATAAAAGCAAAAATATTGCAAATAGAGACCTTAAAAGACCGTATCATTGGTGTCTCCAAAGAAATGGATAGGAGAAATAGTTCAAAAGCAATATGTGAAGATAAAGTGGCAGCATATTTTCCAGAACTAATTAAGTCAATGGCATGCCAAGTTAGGAAGTTCAGCAAATGTTTAGCATGACAAATAAGGTAAAATATAGCCAGGGAAGCCGTTTAGTAGTATTTTCTCCCACAGAACACAATCATATCCTCAGGCTTAGTGGGGTTTTCTTCTAGGATCATTCCACAAAAGTGAATGCAAATGCGCATCAAAAATGTGTCTCAAAATGGTCAGAATCACACTACTCATGTGAGCAGTAGCTGGACAAATCCCTCTCAGTATTTTATTTCAATATTTCTGTCTAATTGTAAAATATATATATATATATATTAAAAAGAGTGGTGTGGATAGATCTCTCCAATAAAATATGTAAGAGAAGTAACAAGGAGTTATAAATTGCACGATTTAATTTATATGAATTTTGCAGCATGCTAAGCCAAATTGTATATAATAAAATTGTCTATAATATATATTCAGGGAGTCTAACTTGGAAAGGAAGCTGATAGTTGTTCCTGTCTGTACATATTTTATTGTATGAACTTGAGAGCAATTATAAAATGCTTTAATTGTTGATAAAAATGTGTTCAATATAAAAACTATATGCTGTAATTCTTTAAACACAAACTTGGCATAAGAAGTGATGAAGTTTGTAAGGAGAGAGAAGAACATTGTTTTAGTCAGTAATAACAAGTTATTTGTACTAAAAGAAACTGATAAATTTACCCGTATCAAAATTTAGATCTTGTTTCTACTCCAGGAAACTGTAATGTGTGTGAAAGACTAGCCATGAAGTGAGAAGGACAATTACAGTGCATACAATCAATGAGTAATTCGGATCTAGGAGATGTACCAAACTTATCAGTAGGCAAAAACCACTCATTTGAAGCTTCAAAAATCTCAAATAAGAGTTTAAAATAGAAAAGTAAATCTGAACAACAGCACAGTGTGAATAGCTGATAATATCTTCAATAATAATTTGAAAACCTGGCAGTCTGTGTGCTAGAAAATTTGTGAAGCAATGAAAATCATCGCACATAACTAGCAATAATGTATGCATATTTTTATAGGCAGTTCGAATGCTCTTGGGATTTATTTTTGAAGCTGAAATTATGCCTGCATGTGTTCATGAGATTATGAACAAACACATCCTCACTCTGTTGAATGGCATGTATAGAAATTCATGTGTTTAGAATTGTCCTAATAAAAAAAGTAACTCGATACTCATCTACATTAGAGTAGACAGATTTTGCTGTATTTATTAAATGAAGAATGTACAGCAAGAAAGCAAACTAAAGTTCACCTTGCTAGCATAACGGCATCTTAATTAAACAAAATTGCATAATGAAAGACAACAAACTAATGTGCTTGGATTGATTTTACTGGTCTGTGTGGATATGATGTAGAACACAGACCCCTGGTCAATTTTTATATACTTATAAGGGATAGAAGAATAAAGACAATCATGAAAGGCATCATCATAAGAGCCATGATGATGTCATCTCAAGAGGGATCTAAGTGGATAGAACACTCTCTCACTGAACTAGGTGGCATTTATGCCATTTGGTCACTGTGGTTATCCACTCTACTGTCCAGGTATGTCCATCTAATCTGTCTGACACATGCATCCTTTTATAATAAAAATATTAGAATATCAACTGATGCATGTGATGTGTGCCTTGTACTATGTGTATAAACTGCACAACAGCATGAATTGAATATTAATATTACAGTAAAATCGAGATCCTGAAGATAAAAATTCAATGTTGTGGTATTTTTAGCAACTACCTTAAATGAAGAACAGCTGTATGTTTCATGTTGTTCATCAGAATCATTTCTGATGCCAAGATTAACGTAACTATAGTTTTAGCTTGTGAAGAATTCACATGGAACAGGCAAAATGACTTCTTAAAGTAATAAGTAATGATGTGATTCCAGTTATAAATGGGGAAGAAGACAAGACTTAGGCACAATAGGGAGGAAAAATGATAAAATGTATTCACATAAAATATTTTCAGTTTAGGGATTTTAATTCCGAGTTTTCCTGAAAACCTTACAGAATAACCCACCCCCCTGTTCTGCTGGGGACAAATTTCAATACTCCAGGGAGTTCTGGAAATTACCAGAAAATACAAAGCTCACAGTCCTAGCTTTTCCTATCTGTTTCTTACTGTAAGTTGCATTTGAAAGCTATGCATAGCAAGAGACAACATTCATGACTAATACAAAACACTGAAAACATACTAAAAGTTACTTAAATATTCTTTATTTTACTTCCAGAATGCATCACGTAACTGCAACTTTGGAAAGAGTAACTGGGAAAATATGTACTGTCATATTTATTGTAAATACTGTGTCTAAGTATAATTTGCCTCAACATACATATATCATTGAATGCATTAAAAAACGAGAGAGAGAGATCACTGTGTCTAGACCTTAACAACAATTCCAAAGTTGTTTTCCAACTGTTGTAAAGCTAAAACATCTGTATTTATTTTGTTTAAAGTTTCCAAAATTATTTAACATGCTAAAAAGTCAACTGAATTGTAAGTTATCTACAGTATATATTTAAGTTTTATTTGCCATAACAGAAAATAAAGTGAACTAATTAGGTCTTTGCAATAGAAATGTTTATAGAGGAAATAGAAATAGTCTAACAGTATATTTCATCGCACAATGAAATGGTCCAGTACTGTATCATGTCGGGGAGTAATTCTACCATCAAGTACACTATAAACAAGGTGCAACTTGAAGTAATTTCCATCTTGAAACATAAGACATCTATAGCAGGGAGAAGCCATTGCTACCTCTGGAGTAGACACCATTCACTTTATATATACTAAGTGGCATGCTTTTATAACTGAAAGAGACATTAGTTGATTGCAGTGGAAAGAGAGTTGTTATTGTCATTATTTTCATTCGGTTACCTTTTTGTGACAAATTCTCTGCATTTGCTGCTAATACCTTCCTTGCTGATATAATGAAGGAGGACTTTTTTTCATTTTAGAATAGCTAGAGTTGCTTTTCAGAATCTCATTAAGTCATTACTTACAAGCATAGTTGATTTATATCATACGTGATGAAACCAACTTCCACACAGTTAGGCTCATTTGGGCCTTAGCGTCACAGTCTCTCTTAACACTGTTGAAGTTGTTTGTGTGGTGGTGGATTGCTCACTTGGGGTGAGAGGATTGCAAGCAAGCAGTTGCCTAGGACATTATGTGCTCAGCCATGTCTTGCCTAGCTACTTGGATCTGTGTAGTTCTTGTTAGTCTGTGGGGTGTTTTAATTTTGAAATATAAATGCTGACAGCATTCTGTGCCTTAATTGAAGGGCGCACAGGGATTGATTGCAGCATATTGATCTATAAGTGGACATGCCGGCCACTGAATCACAGCTCTAGGGAGCTCACTCACATTTCACCATCAAGTGACATATGCTGTTATCAGGACAATACGTAAATTACAGTGTTGTTATTTGAAAGTAGCAGCATAGCCATTGACAAGATGTTTCTTGCCCCTTTGCTCAATTGAGCTCTAAGTTTGGATAAACAAGGATACTTAATTTTAGCTTTATATGTCTTAGGATGACATTTTTGAAAATGAGACAATTTTGGCAATGCAGAAAGTTTGCTTAAAATCAATTCCTGACTGTCATTCCACATACCTGATATGTAACTAGAAAATTATGTCTATTCTTTTCTAAATTCAAAGGTAATAATTTCTCCCTTCAATCCCCATGGCTACTTTCTGTTCTCTACAAACTTCTGCAGAGGGAAGAAAACATACTCTCCAACTTATTACCACTTTTCCTTTTTCTCTGACTCCTCATGAGCCTCTTTGTTATTTTATGGATTATTCCTCTTTTTAGGTTTCTCCACCCGTGGTACATATTTCTTTATAAGTTTAGAAGATGCTCTGTCCATGTTACTGTTTCACTTGTTTAGCCCTGTGTCAAATAATTCTTTGGGGCCTTTTTTTTTTTATTTGAATGAAGTGTTAAAAACACAGAAAGAATTAACTTAAGCACAAGAGTTGAAATCCTATTTGGAGCATGGAATACATTCACAGGGAGTATTTTCAAATTTAAGATGTGAGCTCTCAAATGGCAAAACCTGATTCTCAAGTTCACATTTAAATATAGAGTGAAGGGAATCACATCATTGACTCCCTTAGCTGTCTTTGTTCACATAGGCACCAGGGATGGAAACTAAGAGACAGGTCTGAAGTTGGAATGCTTCAGTAATAGCCAGTTTCCCTTACTATTTTAATCCATGAACGTTATTTTGCTATAAGTAGAATATTTTCTTAGGGTTTTATTGTGTGCTGTGATGAAACACCATGATCAGAAGAATATGGAGGGAGGAGAGGTTTTTATCAGCTTATACTTCCACAATGCTGTTCACCTTTGAAGGAAATGAGGTCAGGAACTAAAACAAAGCAGGAACGTGGAGGTATGACTTGATGCAGAGGCCATGAAAAAATGCTGCTTACAGGCTTGTTTCCCAAGGCTAGACCTGGATTACTTACAGAAACCAGAACCACCAGTTCAGAGACAGATTCACCCATTATGGGCTGGGCTCTTCCACATTCATCACTAATTAAGAAAATGCATAACAATGAGTCTTATGGTGACACTTCCTTGACTGTGGTTCCTTCCTCTCTGATGATTCTAGCATGTGACAAATTGACACAAAACCGGTCCATATAAGCATGTAAACAGGTGCACAGAGGGAGTCTCTTATCAGTCAGTTAATTTCTTGCCAACATTACAAAAATAACAATTGTAGCCTGTTTTAAATGCAGTATTTTTCATGTTTATTTTTATGTTAGGAGTTTGTTTATAGTATACATAAATCATGTGGTTCTTTTGTACAATGTCTATATGTTTTTTATCAAACCAAAAATATTAGTCTCCAGTACATAGAAATGTAATGTCTTTGAGTATTAAATTGAGATGAGACCATGCTAGCTTAGAGTAGGTGCTAATTCAATAATTTTTTAATTGATTTGAAAGAACATGTGGACCAAAAGAGAGAACAACAAATGAAATAAGGGAATCTGGAATTACACTGCCCCAGAAACAATTCACAGATTGTATGAAGTTCAAGGAAAAAAAAAGAATATATTTTAATTAAAATAGAACTGTATCACATCCCCCTTTCCTTCCTACAGCCCCTTCCAGTTTCTCTCCTCTCACCTCTAATTAATAACCTCTTTTCCTATATTATTGTTACATATATACATATGTGTATGTATATGTACCCACAAATACTTAATCACAACCTTATAAATGTATTTGTATATTTTTATGCAAAAATGCTTAAAAATTTGTACATTTATCTTTGTTTTTTAAAATAAAGTTTTTCAATAAAAAACAAAAAACAAAACAAAACAACCCTGAGATTCTACCTCACACCAGTCAGAATGGCTAAGATCAAAAACTTAGGGGACAGCAAATGTTGGTGAGAAACTAAGAGATAAAATAATCTATTTTATGACACACACACATGGTATTGATGAAAGCAATAGATATGGATAGATAGATAGATGATAGATAGATAGATGATAGATAGATAGATAGATAGATAGATAGATGAGAGAAAGAGACTGTCCCTAAAACACGCTCATATATTCATGTATTTGAATGCATGATTCCTAGCTGGTGGAACTGTTTTAGGTATAGCCTTGTTGGAGAAGGTGTGTCATTGGGGCTGAGTTTTGAGACTTCAAATGCCCTTGACAGTTCCATCCTCTCCTTCCTTGTTTCCCCCTCCCTCTGTCTTCAACTTCTTATGGATCAGATGCTATTTCTTTGCTACTGCTCTAGCATGATGGTTAGGAAATCACACTCTGAAACTGGAAAAAAGCCCTCCACCCCATTAACTTCTTTATTTTTAATAAGTTACTGTTGCTATGCTTTTTAAAGCAATATAAAAACAACACTAATTCTTTGATTTTGGATCAATTAGTCAAGATGTCTAATTTTAATAACTTAATTTTTGATCAATTCTTCGTTTCTCAACAGCTCATAATCTGTTTTTACCTTATATTTAGTACATTTTACAATCTTGATATTTTCAGACTCATTGTAAGTAGGATACAAAGAAATGGGTACCATCATGATATTTTTGTACACATGTAAAATATACATATTTTCTTTTAATCAACTTTTTGCCAGCTTCCTCTGTATGCCTATTCCATTTGATAATTCCCTTTTGCTTTCAATAGTCTCTGCTGTTGCTCTTATGGTGAATGTTAGCACTGATTACTTTCTTTGTCATGAATTTAATTTGATTAAGTTCGAGGTCTTGGTGAATTTTATCTTTTTTCTTATTTAATTCACCTTATGTTAAGAGGAAAATTTTTCTAATGATCCAATATGATTCATACCCTTGGTTCTATTTCCACTGCCTGTTTGCCTCTCTCCCCTTTTATAAGTTCTAAGCTATCATATTGTTGAATGTCAGTCAAATCACATAAACATTATGAGTCTGAATTATATCTACCAAAAAATGTCCACATTTTCCTCTGTCAAAAGTATTAAGTAGGATATTCTTTCTCACAGAGCAGGTCAGACTTGGGTATACACTTGACAAGGCTTAGATTTTGACTGGTGTCTTGATCAAAGATCTCCCATCTATTTTCATCTGTGAAAGTGAGGAACTTCTTCCATTCATTTCAGAACACTTTTTTAGTCATTGCTCTTCTTCGGGCTCAATCAAAGCCTTTGAGTATTTTACCCTCGGAATTCTTGTACTCTGAGAAGCTTTGCAACGTAGCATATGTTTGAGGCTTCTTATAGTTTTAACTTTAGTCTCTGAGAAGCTCTTTCTCAGGGAAAAGCTTATGTTTGCCTGACTTTCACCTCAGAATTATAAAACTTGCTGAGGAATAAGATAAGGTTTCTATAGCATATGCTTTTCTATGTTTTGTTTTTCTGTTTCTTAGATCAATTCTGTTACCTCTGTGGACTTAAGTAAATTTCATATGCCTTTAAACAGATCAGTTGGATTTGTTTTTCATATGGAATCTTGTTCTTGTGTTCCTAGTTTTGTTTTTTTTTTTTTTTTTCTGAAAAAAGTTTTTTTTTTTTTGTTAGACTTTCCATCCTGTCAGTAGTAGAAGGCTCAAGAGGATGCCGTGCATTTTTTATGGGCTTCTCTGATATTAGTCCTCATGTCTAACAGCAACACATCTTTTGTTTTGATGAAGTTCCCTCTCTAATCCAGCCATTTCTCACTTTGGGTTAAGGCCCAGCCTCCTCATTCCTTCAGTCCTGTGACAGAATGCAACATGACATTTGAATAAGTTGCTTATTTCTAGCATGTGATCTGCTTTATAGAAAACTCTTTGGAATACTTGGCCCTACTCTGTTGACATGGAACTCATTTTAAGTGTTAAAAAAATGCTATTACTTGAGATCTGGAAATGACAAACATATGTTTAAATCTGAGTGATCTTATGAAAGGTCTGTTTTTTGTGAACAGGTAGTAGTAGTTAACATCTCTTTGTTTCTTTGTCCTTGAAAAGGGCAGGGGATACATGGGACATGGATCACAGCAGCTGTTTTACAGAGTGTTTTGTATGAACTCACAGAATGTCTAGGTTCAGCTTATATGACACTGCTTTCTTTTTTTATAAATAGAAAAATGAATTAAATAACAAATGTATCCATTTGAAATATCAAGTGTGAACCAATTAGAGAGTGCTATGAATAACTTTTATGAAAAATAATCTTTTCCAAATTAAGGGTTGCTTTGTTATACTGTGACCATGTGTGCATGCATATGTGTGTGTGTATGTGTGTGTGTATGTGTGTGTGTGTGCATACATTTTTTTTACTCTCTCAATCTAAATTACATATTTCTCATGTGTGAGACTACCTTAATGTCATAAATACTTCCAATGTCAGACTGTTCTTCACTGTGCTTGCTATACTGAATCTCTCCACTTTTGCATATTGCAAAAGAATCCCAAGGAATACTTGAGTTAACAAATCATGTTTTGAAGAAAATTATGGGACAGAATATATTTCTGTATAAATTAATATCTTAATTTTTGTATTTATTTATTCATTTATTTATTTTGGGTGGAGAGAATGGGTATCTGAAACAGGGTCTTACTATACCATCTGACACAGGCTACATTTGAAATCATGGCCCCATTGCCTATGGCTCCGCAATGCTAGGGTGCAGGCATGTACCACTTTTACCAGCTATTTTTATATTCTTGAAATGCTAATAAGGGTTAAAAGTGGAGAATTATGAAGGAAATTCTTGAATGATGAGGTTCTGAAGCTGGATTAAAGTAATGATGTCACATTTATAGAAATTTCAAAATGTCGTTGAATTACAAATTATACTTGGTGAATGTTACGGTATTTAAATTCTGCCTCCACAAATGTGCAAAATGATTTTTAAAATCCCTATCATATGGTGATTATGCAACTTCCTGTGAATGGTAACTTTATGCCTTCTTTGAAACTTGCGCTTTTTAAGAGACAGGATAAGGTAGAAGTCAGAAACATGAAGACCTTAAGTTGTATGTTGTGGTACACACCTAGGTAACAGGACAGTAGAGACAGGAAGAGTGTGACTTCAAGAATAATAATGTCAGCTTTATTCTAAGATCAATGCCAGTCTGAGCAACATGATACCCTATTTCAAGAATTCAAACAAGAAAACAAGCATACAAATGATTTGAATAAAAAATGCCTCTGTAGGCTAGATGTTTGAATCCTTGTTTCTCAGTTAGTAACACTATTTGAGAAGGCTGTGAAACCACAACCTTATCAAAACTTTATCACTTGAGATATAACTAGTGATTATAGAGCCCCGTGTATAGTGAGGATTCTGGAACTTTGGTTTCTTTCATAAAACACAGAAATATAAGGATATGTTTATGTATTAATCCCAGGTGTGGGATGGAAGACTGCTTCAGACTATCTGAAGAAGCTGATTATGAGTGTGTGTGTGTGTGTGTGTGTGTGTGTGTGTGTGTGTGTGTGTGTGCATGCTTTGGCCAGCTGTCGATAGTTTCTGTGATTGTATGACATTTGGAATTCTGAGGACTATTTAGGAGTTATATAAATGTTAGGGCCCCAAAAGGCAGGATTGGGTGGTTAAGTGGTAGGTTATTGGTTGTTGTTGTTGGTTATGGTTTGTTAAAGTTGTGAACAAAGAAAAAATAATGATAAGAAGAAATTAGATATCCTAGCCACAAAGATCATACTTGTCACAAGGAACTTCATGCTCCTAATCAGCAAGAAGTAGTGACAACCTAAGGATAATGCTGTCCCTTTCCAACACCTGGCTCCACTCAGGAATCTTCTCTTTCTATTACCTAGTGTTAGGTAGATGGAGGGGTGGAAGAAAAAGGTAGAGAAAGAGTGATAGAAAAAACAACCCACAAAGCAACCAAATCCAAGATACATCCTCTTCACTCCCCCTTCTCCCTCCCTCCCTTTCTCTTTCCCTCCTTTTCTCTCTCTCTCTCTCTCTCTCTCTCTCTCTCTCTCTCTCTCTCTCTCTCTCTCTCTTCCTGCTAGGTCTACTACATATATAGTGTTTACTCCATTATGGAGTCTAACTATTTAGGCTATAATCCAAAAAATAAAAAAACCCCAACAACAACAAAAACAAAAATAAACAAAAGAAACCCAAAACTCTTTTCTGTAAGTTTTCTTGCTCATGTTTGTTTGTTTTTCACAAGACTAATATAATAAGTACCAGAAGTGGGGTCTTGATGTGAAGTATCTGATCATGATTTATTTTTGGTGTTGTTTGCTTGTTTGTTTTATGAATATTTAAAAATTTCAGAATTTGGATTAGAAAATCAAAACTTATTTAACGCTGTATACCAGATTATTACATCATTTCAATTGAAGCCTGAAAGATAATACTGAGAGAAAATGGTATAGATTTTTCATTCAAGATGTTTCAAGGAGAATCCAAAACTAATATCAACTAGGCTAGCACTCATTTTTTATAATCCTTTGGTATAGATTCTGGTTGTATTTTTTGTTTTACACTAAGAATTTGTCTGAGGTTAAATATAAAAGCAATGAACTAATTTTAAGATTATGCAACACTGAATTTTTGAATGTTAGTTGCTAATAATGCTTATATAGCCCTAAAATGAAAGGAAAAAAGATCAAGTGGGGCAGAGAAGAAATACAAATATAGCTTGGAGATTCAAAGGCTACTAAGAAGTTTAATGTTGCAGCCAAGACTCGTGCTAAAGGATGCTGCAAATGTTAGCATAGTTATGGATATCCTCCTACTCTGAGCTGGAATTAAGGAAACAGAGTCCATAGCGATATTTGCCATGCATTTGTGCTTCCATTTTGGGAAAGATAACTTTCTGCTTGTAGAAAGTAACCAAATACAAAAAAGAAATGAAGTTAATGTGATTGAAGAGGAGCAGAATAGCAAGAGAAATTAACCCTGTCACTCATGTGGTGCTGGCTTTAGAACAATTAATGACAAGAATGAGGGGACTGGTTTATTCCTCTGGCATTTTGAGAGATGCTGAGTCTAGAAAGCAATTGGCAGATATTTCTGTACATAAAAGCCACAGGAATCCATTGTGTGAAGCCATGAAAGGGAAAACTTGAGTTCTGTGAAGATCTTAAGATGCTGGAGATGACAGAGCCATGAGACAACTGCTAATGACTGTAGCTCAGAGAAGGGGATATACAGCCCAAAGGGAGTTGTATACTGCAGACAGTACACAATATCACATGACCCTTGCAACCCTTCATGTATGAGTTAAAGTTGACATTCTCTAACTGATGCATAGCAATTTACCAGAATTTCCTTCTTTGCAAATAGGAAAAATAATCATATCTATTGGTGGGTTATAGCAATCAACTAATTTAACCTGTGTAAGTGTGACAATAGTAGATATTTGCATGCTAAACCCCATGGGAATATTGTCTGTTATATACACTGTGATAAGTACCCCTTCAGCATCAAAGATGAAAATACAAGTGTTAAATATATGAGAAAAATTGAAGCCAAAGACAGGAATGAAATTAGCCATTTTTAATTAAATTAACCTACTTCATTCCCCATGTAATATATCTATAAGCTACAGCTAAAATTAATTCTACTTTATTTATTAATCAGGAACAATGAATGATAATAACACTGGAGATAATAAATTCAGTTGTTTTAACCTTTTTTGACTGTTTGATATTAAGTACAGCATTTGATAAAAACAGGGGGGTAAAATCAAAGAGCTTGAAAAATTAGCAATGTGTAGAAGTAGCTGTTGGCAAGAACATGTGATTCATTTGTGAATAACCAGGCAGCAATTTGAGTTCAAATGAAGCCATTTGGCATAATTTCATAGTGTTTGTATATATGTGTGTGTGCATGTGTAATACAATTAAAAATAAAGATACCATGAATTTAATAGATAGCTAGGCAGATGCATGAGGGGTTAGAGCAGGGAAAAGCATAGGCTTGGTAATTATACTTTCAAAAATATAAATATGAAAATTAAAATATTTGTAAAAATACTCTACTAAAATATATTGCTAATATCAGTTTAGAGTTCCAAGTGCTCAGTTTGGAGATGAAATAACCTTGACAAGTTTTGGTTACTTATATACAACTCAAAACCTGCGCTGGGTTTTCAGGGAAGTTAACCTGAAATGCAGAGATTAAAAAAAAAAAAAGAAAAAGAAAAAAACCCCTTGATTTGTCAATATATCATATGGAAATCAAAGTTAACACCCCCGCAACACTGGTTGAAATCAGTTTTTCCTCACTATATGAATTCATATAATTTTAATTTTTAGGTACAATTTAAAGTAATTCCACTATATACAGATACAAATATTTTTATCTAAAATTTATTAATAACTCTGTAAATGTACTCCAGACACTCATTGTGAAATAAAAATAAAAATTTAACCCTAATAATTTGAAATGTGTACTCTGTCTCTGGTAAAATTATTATCACATTTAAATATAGTAACCTTTAATTTTTATATATTTATTTTTTGTTTGTTTTGGTAATTCTCCTTTTCTGGAAATTCTGAACCCTGAATTGAATATCTCAAAGGCTCCTTTGCCCCATCTACTGCAAGAATGAAGACCATTCTTAGCAATCAGGTAGTCGACATTCCAGAAAATGTCTGCATCACTCTGAAGGGGCACACAGTCATTGTGAAGGGCCCCAGGGGAACTCTGCGGAGGGACTTCAATCACATCAATGTAGAGCTGAGTTTTCTTGGAAAGAGAAAGTAAAGGCTTTGTGTTGACAAATGGTAGGGTAGCAGAAAGGAACTGGCCACTGTCAGAACCATCTGCAGTCATGTTCAGAACAGGATCAAAGGTGTTACAACGGACTTCCGTTACAAGATGAGAGCTGTGTATGCTAATTTCCCCATCAACATTGTTATTTAGGAGAATGAATCTTTGGTTGAAATCTGAAAGTTCTTGGGTGAAAAATATATCTGCAGGGTTCGGAAGAGGACAGGTGTTGCTGGTTCTGTCTCTCAAGCCCAGAAGGATGAATTAATCACTGAAGGAAATGATATTGAACTTGTCATAAATTCAGTGGCTCTGATTCAGCAAGCCACACAGTTAAACACAGTTGAAGAGATCAGAAAGTTTTTGGATGGCATCTGTGTGTCTGAGAAGGGAACTGTGCAGCAGACTGACCAGTGAGACCTCAGTTTCCTAGCTCCAGAAACAAGATCCTGATCACAAGTGCAATTGGGGACTATAAAAGATTTAGATATTGAAATAAAAAGAAAATCTCAAGGGCATTATTACCAAAAGGGTTGATCTATTTATGGAGTTTGGAGTTTATGAAAACAAATTGCAGGACCTAAGTTGTACAAGTTCACATTTGACAAAACTACTTTATACGATACATATGCATACACGTATGTGTATGGTTAATTTCAATCATGGACTAAAGCTAATCTTACAAATCAATGCATTGAAAGTTTCAGAAAGTATGTCTGATGTAGTGAAAAGCATGCTTTCTGCATTCATTCTATTTTAAATATTTCCTTTACAGAAGAAAGTCACCAAGGAAGATGTGGAGTCTGACAGTACTGGCTTGTCAGTACTGAGTCTGCATGATCAGGGAGTTAGCTATTAGGCAAGACTCTCCATTCTTGCCCTGTGCTCGAACATCTTTTCTTCACTTGCATCTTGTCTTTGTCACCTTAGCCAATTTCATTATGCTATTCTCCAAATACATTAATTGTATCAGTTTTCAAAATAATCTGTCAGGCTCCTCAGACTGATTGTGACCTAAGTAACTGTTCTGAAAGTGTCCCTTCAACAACACATCTTATTACTGGGACTAATTAGAGAAAGGGAAAGAAATTATGGCACTGAATTCAGTTTTCCTATTTTAATGCAGAACTGATATAGTACAAATCATTTAATTTACTCTGAAGCATATGAGAAAACTGCACTAGCACATGTCATGTGGAAGAGGAAGACAGTCCTTCATCTTTCTCTCCCATTCTCTGCAGGCCGGAAGCACATAAATGATCTTTAGAACTTATCCTAATGCAGTTATTTAGTGATGGGAAAGGTGAACTCTCACACTCACACAGTTTCATTAAGCCTAAAAAAAAATCACCATTGAATGTAATTTCTTCCAAAATCACCTGATGCCTTACAGTCTAGCAAGTATTTCAGGCTTGACAACAGTAAAACAGGTTTTAAATTAGAAATAGCTCCAGTTTCTGTATCTTCCGCTTAGATTCCATTTCCCTTGGCACTCTTAGGGCACTTATGTTCCACTTAGATACACTCCTCACAGGTTCTGGCCTGAGTACCTCTCTTGCTTATTTTCCAGTTCAGTGCTACCTAGGTGGTAAGGTAAATTGACCTCTACTCTTAACCATAATTATTTCTTTCTGGTTATATAAATTATTAGATTTTTGAAAGCAGCAAAAAGTCAGTAGGTTTCAATCCTTGTGATCTACATTTAAAAAAAAGTCTTCTTGAAGATGGTTAAAACAAATATAATATTGAGAACTTCATAACTGGAAAAAGCCATTGTGTGTAACAATAATAAAAAGCTAATTTTCTTGGTACAATGGTTCTGAGATTTTAATTTTCTTAGATTTAGATGTACCTGCTGTGCACTATGGGTAGTCATTGCTTCATCTAATATTATCTCCTTGTCAATTCAACAATAATTTTATTCCTTAGTTTGGTTACAGAAATAAGAGCTTTTATTATAAGGATTTGATGTTATATATTTTCTAGGAAAAAACTATAAGATTGTTCATAACTGAACAAAAGTGGAAGGATGAAAAGCAACTAAGCAATGGTTCTGGCTGGGGCTCACACTGAGGCTGGGAGAAGAAACAACCAAGCACGGGGACTTCTGAGAGCTGCCCTCCTTATCCCAAGTACTACAGCTCAGAGGGCACCACAGTCGGGTGAGACCAGTGCTCCTCTACAGAAACTGTCATCCAGGTCTTCCAATGGGGAGCTTGCTTCAATACAAGAAAGGAATCTAAACAAAACATCCCTGGCCATTGCCAGGAATAATCACAATCACATATTCAGTTTGGTGAATGATTTTGTACGAGAGACAA
Organism: Micromys minutus; assembly: GCF_963924665.1. Lineage (NCBI taxonomy): Eukaryota > Metazoa > Chordata > Mammalia > Rodentia > Muridae > Micromys > Micromys minutus. The sequence continues at coordinate 20,639,150 of NC_137957.1, read as the reverse complement.
GAATATCTGAAAGTTATCCTGAGATCATTAAAAGGTTTCATCTTCATGGAAGCATTGCTCTTTATAAAATTGCTCTTTATAAATTTTATTTACAAAATATAAAATCTAAATTTATATTGAGTTATGACACACCCGTAGTCCTATGTCTAGGTCTGGGCTAACAAACTCATTTCAAATAAGAAACTAAATGGCTTCACTGTTCTTGGGTCTTCGAAATGCATGGATCTCATTTGGTAGGTGACCACAGTTAGTAAGATAATACATAGGAACATCCTCTTATCCTCTTGTCCTGAGTCATGGACTTCTGAGCTACCTTGTCCTATATGGACTCATATGTTTGAATCACTCCCACTCAATTTCAGACTATATTTGTGAATAATCATTAAAAAATTAAAGACAAATGACTATGCTTTCAAGAAAAACAAAAGACTCAGATAATCTCTTTTAAAAGTATTCACATGGAGCCCAGTTATTATGCCACTCAGTCTAGCTAACTAAATTAAGCCATCTATTAAGTAAAACACATAAAATACAAATACATGAATATTAAAAACTGATTCCACTATGTATTGTGATTTTATGTACTTTTCAAATACAATTTGATATTTTTTGTGTAAAATTTTGTTCACAAATAAAATTGGTGATTAATTTTATATACCTAGCAGCTTTTTTCCCCAATTCAATATTTTAAGAAATATAGCTAATTAATATGAAGAAATTATAAATCATGGTTATGTGTGTGCATATGTGTGTATATATGTGTGTTCTCATCCATACCTATGTGTCTGTAGGTTATAATGTGTCACTGGGATGACTTTTTTGTGAGTTTTCCACCCAGTTTGTTGGCAGAGTCACTCAGCAAACCTGGAGTACAAGCGTTCAACAGATTCTGGTCAGGCGCTCCCAGAATCTGTCCTCCATCCAGCAGCTGCTGGGGTTACAGATGTGACCTGCCACACCCTGATTTATGGGAATGTTGGGGAATCAAACTCAAGATTCTTGTGTGCTCCCTGTATTTATCCACTGAGCCATCTACCATGTTTTATACTGTGAATCCTTTTTGTAAATCAACCTTTAAGAAATAGAAAAACAAAAAGTATTCGGAACCTAAGACAGATTGTCCTAGATTTATAATGGTTGGGCATTAGATTTGAGAGCTTTATGATAGCTCAAAAGCAATCCACATGCAACAAAAATTTGAATTTGAATTTTTACCTTTGCGTAAGTAGTACATTCTTCAGGAAAGTCAGGCGATGACAGTGAGCCATAGTTATCAGTCAACCATGTGATCATGAGTGTAAGCAAGATGAACTCAACAGCGACATGTCCAGGAATGCAGGATCTGCTTTCAAAACAATGTAATATTAGTGGGCATGCACAATAAAAAGAGAGGAAAAAACAGAACAACCCTTATTAGGCTGCCAAAGCTAAGAGTTATATTTCACAAGAAAGTACATGGAAGGAAATACTGATATGGTTTCAGGTAAACTAAATGTAAGCAAAGTGCTTTAAAGTCTAGAATGTTAAGAAAATATTATTTGATTTCTTGGTGAATTAAGAATAAAATCAAGGGACTTGACAGTTGTCGCAGTTGTTAAAAGCACTAGCTGTTGTCCTATAGCATGTTGAGACACATGCACTTTCCAATTCTGACAAGGTGGGAATTGAAAGACTACTTAGGAAGGAATTGAGTTTTTGGTTTCATTTTGATTTTAAAATTAATGGCAATTATTCTGATAATAAGAAACAACAACAACAACAAAAACAACAGCAACATACCAGCTGCTAGAGTACAAAGTATACTTTAGTGGTAAAATTTTTAAAAAAATGTTTAATTTTACACATAGTTTTGGGGTAACAAGCATACCTCAAAATGGTGGTTTAAAATTAACACCCTTAAATTGGAACTCAGGTAAGAAAGGCAAATTTATAGAAAACATGATGAATTGACATGTATTTCGAATAAGAAAATAAAAATGATGAATGGTATATTTCCAAATTCATAAATTCTAATAATAATGATGATGATAATAATAATAATAATGATAATAATAATAATAATTAATAATAATGTATATTATACAGCCTGCCTCATTACACTCAATAAAAATAAAATGGAAAAATCAGAATGCCTGGTTTTAGAATAATTATTCTAATCCAACAAACACATTTACCAATCTGTATTAGATAAGGCATGTCTGAAATGTCATAAAATATTTTCCACAAAGAGGGAAAAATAAACCAAAATATTCAGAAACAAGATAAAAATTCTGTCATCATATTGTTTCCCAAATTTTCTTTATATCTACTGGAAATGCTAATGCCCAAAAGAGGGAAAATAAAAACATACTTTTATAATTTTAATATTGAGCATTTAAAGTAGGAGAGGACAGAGTAAAGTGGCAAAGGGTAAACATGGAAAAGCAAGTAGATAGTAAATCAGAATCAAAGCCAGACACCTGCTTTCAACAATCTCTGTCACGCTCATCCTAAAAGCAGTCAATTTAGTAAAAGAATTGCCTTCTTTCCAATTCTTCCTATTACCCAGGCAAGCTTTTCATTCTAAAAATAGTAAATGAGTGTGGGAATCCCACAGCAATGTACAAATGATTTGGCCTCTCAATGTCATTTCACTATTAAATGCTGGGGGAAAAAAGTTCTTTCTTCCAAGTGGCTTGTGCTACAGCTGTTCCTATAGTGCAACTGCTCACTTGAGCTGAAGGGCACTAATTTAGAGACTGTTTCAAAATGGAGATAAAATAAAAGAAGAGCATGGTGTGAAGGCATACTTTCTTTTTCTGTTTATCTAAGGAAAGGGACACACATTCAGTGAATCTTTTCAGAAAGGGCACAGTTGAAAAGGATGTGGGGAGATGATATCAGATCTGAGGGACAGCAATTCAGCAGGGGGTGAATCTTCTAAGTTAAGTTTATTTTTAGAAGCCCAAACAGTAAGTAACCCATTAGCAACTTTTATTGGTAAGAAGAGATGTAGGGTCACTTCCCAGTTGCTAGTGGATGGTGAAATCTTCAACATATTTGTCACACATGATATAGTAAGGCTGAGTGAAACAAAACAAAACAGAGCAACCAAACAGGTGCACATACAAAAAAGAAAAGAAAAAAACTATTGAACTGGATGTCAAAGAGGACAATGCATTTTTCACTAACAATATTGCTTATAATGAATTAATTCGTATGCTGATGGATTCCCAAACTCCCCATTAATGTTAAAATATAGTTATTGTGAAGATTTAAGTGTGTTTGTAAAGGAAGAGGTAAAGCTGAACATAGGAATAGTGAGAGAGATACAGCATCCTTTATATCCAATAATTTGAAGATACATACTATGGTAGATTGTCTGGACCACAATCACTTAAAAACATTAAGTAATTGAGCTGGACATCAATAAGGTAAAGTCTTAATTTTGAATATGTTTTTCAGTTTTAAAATTTTTAATTATTTCTCTCCTTTCCAAGATTTGAATGTAATCACTCCCTCCCTCCAAGCCCTCACTTGTAATCTTTGATGCTCTTTCCAATTTCTGGTTTCGTTTTTCATTAGTTGCTGTTACATGCATATATGTGAGCATATTTATATATACTTCCCTATATAACCTTCTGAGTCTGCATGGTTTTACTTCTATATGTGCTTTTCAGACTGACTATTTGGTATGTAATAATCAATCAATATGCCCTTCTTTAAGGAAGACAATTTCTCTAACTCTGAATATTTACTCTTTGCCCATAGTTCTTCCTATAGGGTTGGGGATTCCTGGTCTTTCTCAATTCACTTTAGCATATATACTGACTATTGTTTTGCTTGTTCAACTCATGTCTGGTCAGTCAAGTTGGTGAGAATTTATGGAGATTTCTGACATCACTAAGGATGCAATCTTGTTTTTGAAGATAACAAGGGAATATAGAAGAGAATGTATGGATGTATGAAAGGGTTTAGAGGGAGCTTTTTCATTACCACACTTGTGGCATTACATTATAAAAGTGATCTCATTTATCTAGGCTCAAATATTATCAGGATTTCTACTTCTTTCAAAAAACATTGTATTCACATAAGTTTTATCAAAGTATCAAAAAGTCAGAAAACTTCTCATGTAAACAAATTACTAATAATACTGAAAAGACATTTAGGTTTCAATTTATACTTGGTATTTAATCAGGAAAATGTAGCTATAAAACTATAACTGTCATCTAACATTTACTTTATAATTAGAATACTGTGTATGATTTGAAAGACTTTCAAATAGAATTTAAAAGCTAATTCAGTGCAGCTCTAGCAGATTTAACAACATCAAAACAACAACAACAACAACAACAACAACAACCAGTCTATACCAAAAACAGCCCCTCTTCTTAGATATACGTATTGAGATGAATGTTAGGCTGAACATTCTACACTGATATACATTCCAAAGACATATTTTTTGTAGGGTAAAGTTGGTTGTGAGTTCCACCAACAGACACAAAATGAGAGATTAGTATTCAATTATAAAAAGAAGAGTTCCATGAAAGTTGCTATAACTACTCTTAAGTAAAAGCAAAACTGTGTCCTTGTACATTACTTTAAGTAAAATCAACCGATATGATCCAAGACTATTAACAGCATTCAAAATAAGTATCCATTTCTAAAGACCTAGAAACTGCCATAGAATAACTTTACTAAATTCCACTGGTCAAATACTCAAATGTTCACAGAACTAAATACACACACACACATTAAATATGAATGTTTTAATGGATAGATTGTGTAACCATTGGATGAGATTAATGGCAGAAAAGTTGAGATCATAGTTGAAGATTACCATAAGTATTCACTGTTTCTCTGAACAAATCCTACTGTTTACAAAAATACAGTTAAAATGAGAGTGGGGTAGAATCCAGTCACCCAAGCTTGAAACCAAGGGTGTGTTAATCCACAAGAACTCCAACATGACAACTTCATAGCAAGAGCTGTTTGATTGGAGCTCTTCTTGGAAAATGTTTCTTTTTCTTTCCCAGGAGAAAGACCTGAGATGTGGTTGAGTCATGTAATGACACAGGAACAAGACAGTCGGTGTATTCTGACAGACTATGTCACATTGCACTGTCATACACCTTCTATCAAACAAGTTACTTTGCCACAATCTTTCTCTGAGGACACTCATTACAATATTTTTATCATTATAAGTTAAAGAAGCAAAATCATGTGAAGAACAAATTGGTGTTTTTATTTTAAACATGATTTTTCTAAGCAGAGATACATTTGGCAACATTTGCCCCATTTCTCATGTAGACTTAACATGTCCTCCAAATCAGAAGTTAAAGAATACACCTAGAGCCTTGGACAAAATAAAGTGAAAAGGAAATTTCATGTTTTCCCTTTTAATCTAAGTTAAAATTAGGTTTTTAGGAACTACTAGTAGCAGCCACAAAGGAAATAGCATGAAGCCCTTTGTCAAAGACTGTTGAACTAAAGAGTTTGGCAATTATTTATCAATTACGGTCTATTCAGATCCTCCTGAGGACATATGCATCTTGCTTTGTATGCAAAATAAGAAATACTGGCTGTCATGTTCTCATATGTTCCTATATAGAAAGAGTTGAATAATATGCATAGGAAACAAGAAACAAGGAATCTTTGGAGGTTTGTCTTTGTAATATAGGTAGAATTTATCTGGTTACTAATATACATGTATTTAAGATTCATAAGTTGTTAATGAAAGTCTATTCCCTTCTTGATTCTTAGTCATATAATTTGTCATAAGGCGTTAACATGCATTTATTGGGGGAACTCATTGTATAATCTTGGTTTGTTGATTTTTGTGGTGTATACCTTTGTCTTAATAAATGCAGTTTAATGTTAAAATATTTCTGTTTAACACTGTTCTCTTATTTTAAAATTTCAACTCATTTAACATAACTTGTTGATATTTTATGATATATTTTGTTTGTCTCTTTTGAATGTTTATAATTGGGAACATGTCTTACATCATTGACTTTAATTTCCTTGTGTTCATTTTGTTTTTTAACTTAGCTGAACAATGTCTACTTTGGCAAGTTTGAATGTTAAATTATGTTCTGGCTGATGGTAAATATTTGAAATACTTATTTCTTTTATCTAGGTATTTGCTCACCTTTAAGATTCTTCTTTTCATTTTAATTTTTTGAGACTATTCTAAGTGAATACTGTATTGAGATTATTTCCATTTCTTCTCTTCCTATTTCTCTCATGTCCCTCTCCTACTCCTGGTTGAATTTATGACCTCTTTTTCTTCAGTGATTATTGTTACAAATATATATATATATATATATATATATATATATATATATATATGTACAAATAATTATGCATGTATACAGATATATCTATTTGCATCAATATATATCAGTATATATTCAAATAAATATATATTTAGATATACATACATACATATATATATATATATATATATATATATATATATATATATATATATAAATACACACACATATATACAAATTTGAGTCTACTTAGTTTGGCTGTTATTTTTATGCTTTAAGGGCTTTCCTCATGGTATTAAATAGCCAATTAGGGAACTCATTCCTGGGCATGACAAATTATCCCTCTCTCTGCAGTTGTTAATTGATTATAGCTCTTCATCCAGGCATGGGCCCAATGAGATTTAGCCCGTTTATTTTTTTGGGAACTCAACTGGTATTGTTATTGATCAGGTCTTGCTTAAGCAACCATACTGATGATGTTTGATATGAGTAGGTAGCTTCTCTGTTATATCTAGTAATGATCATTTGCTGCTCTTGCAGATGATCTAAGTTGCTTTCCAGTATCACACAGCAGCTTGCCCTTGTCTGTAACTGCACTCTCATGGAATCTAAGAGGTATTGTTATGTCCTACGCACACACTCCAACACATGTAGTGTGCATAAAGGCAGATAAAAATATATAAAATAAATATGGCTATAAACTAAATGTCTTTCTTTAAAAGACAAACATAATGGCTAAATGGATTCACTGCTGAATTCTTTCAAACATAAAGAAGAGTTAACAGCAATCTTCTAAAACTTACTCACACATAGAAAGAGAAGAAATACTACTAAACAACCAAAAAAAGTCATTATTCTGCCAATAACTGCAAAGAACATAACAAAATAAAATAATAGGCCAATTTCTCTGATGAATATTGAAGCAAAAATTCTGATAAAAATTATTTCAAATTGTATCCAAGAACATATATAAAAACTGATACAACAAGATGAAGTTGTTGAATTCACAGGATGCATATTTTGTTTAATATATGAAAATCATAAGGGCAATAAAACATACAAACACACTTAAAGAAAACAAATTGATTAATGTTTTCAATAGACACAGAAAAGCCATTGACAAACTTCTGCATTATCCTTTTCTAATATAACTTTGAAGAAATTAGGCATATAAAGGCTCTCTTTCTATAATTAAAAAAAAAATTAGCAGAGTCTCCATAATAAAACACTCAGCAGAGTCTAAGGCTGGCATAATACAAAATGAAGAAAAGTTGAAGTGTTTTTCTAAAATCATAGACAATATTCCTCAACAATTAGATTTGAACAATTACAATTGAAGTATCCTATGACCCAGCTCTGCCACACCTGGGTATATGTGTATCTGAACTCCGTCAGGACTCAAAGATGTTTGCACATATATGGTGATGCTGCACTTACAGTAGATAAGAAATGAAATAACCTGACAGAACAATTCATGAATAAAGGAATCACAAATTGTACATAACACAGATTATTCATCCATAAAAAATAATAGCATTATGTCATTACAAGAAAAAAGGACATGTGGGATTCTTAGGGTAAGCTAAATACCCACACAATCTCCACACTAAAACACCACACCTCTGTCTCTAAGTATTTACTTTGATGATGTAAACTTTTAGCTTATTGCAGATGTCCAACCTGAAAAGAAAAAAGGCAACTGGATTCTACATAGACAGCAAATTCATGGGTTCAAAGCAGGAGAAGAAACACTGAAAAGCAAGGACATCACTGAAATGCAAAGCAAACCAAGTTAGTGAGTTTCAAAACTGTATACCAGGGATTTCATAGACAGGAAGATCAGATATCAGACATCTGAAAGCTACAAACTGACAAGACCTGCTACCTTACTAAGTTGTTAGTCATAGCACTTATACCTTATCTTATCTGTTTCTTTCCTTTCTTGTTTGTTTCCAAAACTACTCTGTGCCTTGTCCATTACTAATTTGAACTAGAGCAAGTTGTCAAGAAACACAAGGGAACACCCTTAAGCTTTATGAGAGATACATAGTTTATTTAGACTAATTTCAGAGAAAGAGAGAGAGAGGGGGAGGGAGGGATGGAGGGAAGAAGGAGGAGAAAGAAGAAAAGGAAGGAGAAGAGAAAGAAGAGGAAGAGAAGTAATAATAATAATAATAAGAAGAAGAAGAAGAAGAAGAAGAAGAAGAGGAGGAGGAGGAGGAGGAGGAGGAGGAGGAGGAGGAGGAGGTTGTAGAGAAGGAGGAGGAGGAAGAGAAGGAGGGAGGAGGAGGAGGAGAAAGAGGATGATGAGGAGGAAAAGGAATGAGGGACATAGGGAAGAAAGATCAGAGAGCGGAGAACAGAGAGCAGAGAGCAGACCAGAACAGTCCAGTGTCCAATGAAGATGAGAGACTATCCATCATTGTGTTTAATGTTGATAACTTAAACTGTGAACACCTCCACACTTCTTTTTATGTATTTACTTATTTGTTGGATATTTTCTTTACTTACATTTAAATGTTATCCCATTTTTTGATTTCCCCTCCAGAATCCTCCTATTAGATCTATCCTCCCCTTGCCTCTATGAGAGTGTTCCCCCACCCATACACTCCCTCATACTTTATTTCCCTGTCATTCCCCTTCACTGAGGTACTGAGTCTTCACAGGGCCAAGGGCTGCTCCTCTTGTTGATTCCTGATAAGGCCATCCTCTGCTACATATGTTGCTGGGGCCATGGGTCCCTCCATATGTAATCTTTGTTTGTAGTTTAGTCTATGGGAGCTCAGTGAAGTCTGGCTAGTTGATACTATTGTTCTTCCCATGGGGTAGCAAACCCCTTCAGATCCTTTGGTCTTTCTTTAACTCCTCCATAGTGGACCCCACTCTCAGTCCAATGGTTGGTTGAGAGCATCCAACTCTATTTCTTAGGCTCTGGAAGAGCCTCTCAGGAGACAACTATATTAGACACCTGTCAGCATGCACTTCTTAGCATCCACAATATTGTCTGGGTTTGGTGAATGTATATGGGAAAGATCTCTGGGTGAGGCAGACTCTGGATGGCCGATTTTTTAGTCTCTGCTCCACATTTTGTCTCAGTATTTCCTACTATGAATATTTTGTTCCCCATTTCAAGAAGGGATGAAACAACTTAAGCATCCATTCTTTAGTCTTCCAACTTCTTGAACTGCTGCTGCTTCTTCTTTTTGTCCCCCTCCTCCTCCTCCACCCCCTTCTCCTCCTCTTTCTTCTTCTCTTATGTTCACAACTCCAGCTATAAGAAATGAGTTCATTCATAGCTTCTATTTTCTAGTAATTGTGTATAAAGGATTAAATGATTGTCGATGCTTTTCTGACTTTACCCTGACTATGATTTCCAAGGAAAAAAGAGACACAGCCTGGAATTTCATGTGACCAAGTTTTTGAACCTGGTAAGCTGAATCCATTTTTTATTTTATTTTATTTTTCAAGTTTATTTGAAAAAACAAAGATAAAAGAAAAAGACTTTAAATATTTTTTCATAAATGTATACAAATACATTTTTGTCAATGCTTGGCTTTTTTTTCTTATTTTTTTTTTTAAGGTTTGAAACTCTGCATTAAGGTCTTACTAGTTACAATGAGCAAAAAGTACATGTAAGACAGGAGGTAACTGTGAATTAGTCAATGTTTTCTTGGTGGGTAAGGATTGAGCATAATGTTTTTTGTTTGTTTGTTTTCTTTTCTTTTCTTTTTTTCTTGAGCTTCACACAGTCTGTGAGTTGTTTCTCAGGCAGTCCAAGCCTCTGGGGTTAGCATCCCACTATCAGTGACTGCATAATATGTCTGTTCTTTTGTGACTGGGTTATCTCATTCAGGATGATATTCTCTAGATACAAACATTTTCTTAGGAATTTGGTTAAGTCATTGTTTCTGATAGCTGAGTAGTACTCCATTGTGTAAATGTACCACAATTTTTGTATCCATTCATCTACTGAAGGACCGATGGGTTGATTCCAGCTTCTAGCTATTATAAATAGAGCTGCTATGAACATTGTGGTGCATGCAACTTTGTTTTATGTTGGAGCGTCTCTGGGGTAAATGCGCAGAAGTGGAACAACTGGGTCTTCAGGTAGTACTATGTTCAATTTTATGAGTAAACGCCAGACTGATTTCCAGAGTGGTTGTATCAGTTTACAAACTCACCAACAGTGGAGAAGTATTCCTCTTTCTCCACATCCTCTCTAGCAACTGTTGATATCTGAGTTTTGGATCTTGGCCAATATGACTGGTGTGAGGTGGAATCTCAGGGTTGTTTTTATTTCCATTTCCCTGATGGATAAGGATGTCCAGCACTTCCTTAGATGTTTCTCAGCCATTCCATATTCCTCAATTGAGAACGTTTTGTTTAGCTTTGTACCCCATTTTTTAATAGGGTTGTTTGATTCTCTGGTGTCTAGCTTTTTGAGTTCTTTGTATAGCTTGAATATTATGTCTCTATCTGATGTGGAGTTGATAAAGATATTTTCCCATTATGTTGGCTTCCATTTTGTTTTCTTGACAATGTTCTTAGCCTTACAGAAATTTTGCAATCTCATTAAGTCCCGTTTGTTAATCTTTGACCTTAGAGCTTGAGCCATTGATGTTTTGTTCAGAAAATTTTCTCCTGTTCCTATGTGTTCTAAGGTTTTCCCTACTTTCTCATCTAATAGTTTCAGTGTATCTGGTTTAATGTGGAGATTTTTGATCCACTTACACTTGAGCTTTGTATAAGGAGATAAGAAAGAGTCTATTTTCATTCTTCTGCATGCTGAGTGCCAGTTGGATGAACACCATTTGTTGAATAGGCTGTCCTTTTTCCATTGGATGTTTACAGCTTCTTTGTCAACAATCAGGTGACCATATACATGAGGGCTCATTTCTGGATCTTCTATTTTATTCCATTGATCCACGTGCCTATTTCTGTACCAGTACCATGCAGTTTTCAGCACAATTGCCTTGTAATATAGTTTGAGGTCAGGGATAGTGATTCCCACAGATGTTTTCATGTTGATGAAAATGGATTTCACTATTCTAGGTCTTTTGTTATTCCCGATGAAATTGCGTATTGATCTTTACAACTCAATGAAGAACTGGGTTGGAATTTTGATAGGGATTGCATTGAATCTGTAGATTGCTTTTGGTAGGATGGCCATTTTTAAAATGTTGATCCTTCCAATCCATGAGCATGGGAGATCTTTCCATTTTCTGAGATCTTCCTCTATTTCCTTTTTTAGAGGTTTGAAGTTCTTGTATTACAGGTTCTTCACTTGCTTAGTTAGAGTCACACCAAGATATTTCATAGTTTTTATGACTATTGTGAAGGGTATCTTTTTCCTAATTTCTCCTCCACATGTTTATCCTTTGAATATAGGAAGGCTACTGATTTGTTTGAGTTAATTTTATATCCAGACACTTTGCTGAACTTGTTTATCAGCTGTAGGAGTTCTCTGGTGGCATTTGTGTGGTCACTTAAGTACACTATCATGTCATCTGCAAAGAGTGATGTTTTCACTTCTTATTTTCTGATTTGTATCCCTTTGATTTCCTTTTGCTTTCTAATTGCTCCAGCCAAAACTTCCAGTACATGGTGAATAGGTAGGGGGAGAGTGGGTAACCTTGTTGAGTCCCTGATTTTAGTGGGATTGCATCAAGTTTCCCACCATTAAGTTTGATGTTGGCTGTTGGTTTGCTGTATATTGCATTTATTATGTTTAAGTATGGACCTTGGATTCCTGTTCTTTCCAGGACTTTTAACATGAAGGGGTGTTGAATTTTGTCAAATGCTTTCTCAGCATCTAGTGAGATGGCCATGTGTTTTTGGTCTTTGAGTTTGTTTATATGGTGGATTACATTGATGGATTTCCTTATATTAAACCATCCCTGCATCCCAGGGATGAAGCCTACTTGGTTATGATGAATGATCGTTTTGATGTGTTCTTGGATTCGGTTTGCAAGGATTTTGTTGAGTACTTTTGAGTCAATGTTCCTAAGTGAGATTGGTCTGAAGTTCTCTTTTCTTGTAGGGCTTTGTGTAGTTTAGGAAAGAGGGTTATTGTAGCCTCAAAAAGTGAGTTAGGTAGTATTCCATATGATTCTATCTCGTGGAGTAGTTTGGAGAGTGTTGGTATTATGCCTGCAATAAATGTCTGATAAAATTCTGCAATGAACCCGTCTGGACCTGGGCTTTTTTTGGTTGGGAGGCTTTTGATGACTGCTTCTATTTCTTTAGGTGTTATGGGATTATTTAGATGGTTTACGTGGTCCTGGTTTAACTTTAGGATCTTGTATCTGTCTAGGAATTCATCCATTTCCTCCAGATTTTTCAACTGTGTGGAGTATCGGCTTTTGTAGTAGGATATCATGATTTTTTGAATTTCCTTAGTTTCAGTTGTTATGTCTCCACTTTCCTTTCTGATTTTGTTAATTTGTTTACTCTCTCTGCTCTCTAATTAGTCTGGCGAGGGGTTTATCAATCTTGTTGATTTTCTCAAAGAACCAGGTCTTCCTTTTGTTGATTCTTTCGATTGTTCTTTTTGTTTCTATTTGGTCTATTTCGGCCTTAATTTGGATTATTTCTTGCTGTCTACTCCTCTTGGGTGTATCTGCTTCTTTTTGTTCTAGAGATTTTAGCTGTGCTGTCAAGTTGCTGATGTATGCTCTCTCTAGTTTCTTCTTGGAAGTTCTCAGGGCTATAAGTTTTCCTCTCAGTATTGCTTTCATTGTATCCCATAGGTTTGGGTATGTTGTGTTTTCGTTTTCACTGAAGTCTAGAAAATCCTTAAGTCTTTCTTTATTTCTTCTTTAACCCTGCTGGCCCAACCTATTTGGAATGCTGAAGACTTCTTTTATGCTCGTGGTCATCTCATTCTTAAAGGTAGGGAAGTATTCTACAATTTTGTTGAAGATATTTACTGTGCCTCTTAGTTGATATTCTTCTCCCTCTTCTATTCCTATTATTTTTAGGTTTGGTCTTCTCATTGTATCCTAAATCTCCTGGACATTTTGGGTTAGGAGATTTTTGGTTTTTGTATCTTCTCTGACTGTTTTGTCTATGTTTACAATGCTGTCTTCGGCCCCTGAGATTCTCTCTTTCATTTCTTGTAGTCTATTGGAAATGCTTGCTTCTGTGATTCCTGATTACTTTTTTAGGTGTTCTACCTCTAGGGTTATCTCTTTTAGTGTTTCCTTTATTGTGTCAATTTCCGTCTTGAATTCCTTCTTCTATTCCTTCATCTCTTTGGTTCTGTTTTCCTCTAGTTCTTAGAGTTCTTTGAGTGTTTTTCTTGTTTCCTCTTTAAAAGCTTCTGATTCTTTTTGCTTTTCCTCCCGTTCTTGTTTAAGGATCTCTATCAGCATCTTGAGGTATAATTTTAGGTCTGTGTCTTCTTTTCCTGGAGTGTTTGGCATTCTGCTGTTTGCTGTGATGGGAGAATGGGTACTGGTGTCGCCAGGTTGTCTTGGTTTCGTTGGCATATGCTCTTTCTCTTTCCTCTTGCCATCTTATTGTCAGTGATATGTTCTTGCCTTTCCCTTGTACCTGGTCTGTGTTTCTGGATCTCCGCTGGTCCAGGTGGCGGATGGTCAGAGCTCTGTTCTGTGCCCCAAAGCCACTGGGTGGGAACAGAGTTCCCAATGCTGTGTTCCTGGTCCCTGGATCAGGCAGGGCAGGGGCGGGCTTTCCCTGTGCACTCTGCAGAGATCTCTCTGCCCCCTCGCTACTTGGATCTCCTTCTCGCCAGGTCTTTACCTTTGGAAACTGCTGGTCAAGGTGGCAGATGGGCCTAGCCCTGTTCTGAGCCCCAAAAGCTGAATCCTTTTTTATCAACAGTGAATCCCTTAAGGTCCCCTGCACAGCAACATTTTGCTGCTAATGTCATTGATGTATATCACCTTATGTAATTCAGTGACCCTCATCAGCATTCTGCAAATTGAACCATTTTTATTTACTAACGACAAAACATAACTGAAGCTTGTTTATTGACATTAACACCTTACTATTCTAACTTGTAATTTCTTCATTTTCTTTCACATTTCTTTTCAGCTTTTTTTCCACTTCTGCCTTTTTATATGAGTTCTTTCTGAAGTTTCTCGATTTACTGAGTTAGTAATAACACATTCTAAATGCATCCACAATAAATTCTCTCATGGTCATACAAATTCTATTTATTTTTATGATTCTCTCTCTATATATATATATGTGTGTGTGTGTGTGTGTGTGTGTGTGTGTGTAAATATAAAATAAGTCGTCTTTGGTTCACGGATATATAAAACTCTAAGATATTCCTATTTACATATCTTTCAAAACTTATAGAAGATATTTATTTGATTGCCTGGTCTTTGATCCCCAGATATGTCAATCCCACGGTCTTTCCTGTTGGAAAAACTAGCTCCATACTGCAACCCTATGCAAAGAAATGTGCTTTGCCACAGATCATCTGCATCCTCTTATTCCCTCCATCTCTTTCTCATGCACCTCATTAACTTCTGAAGCAGCCTGTCTTATCTTTTCTGATTTTAAGCACTTATTGATTTCTTACTATGTCCACAGACACTTCTATGGTTCAGTTGCACTGCTATAATCTATCCACCTCCCCTGTTAGTTCTCTGACTTTTGACTTGGAATCTACATCTATTTACAGTCAGTAAGAATCTTAAAAATAAATATTAGAAGTAACAATAACTGGAGTTTCCTATTGTTCTAAATCTGAAATACCATGAGAGCAGTATATACATAACATCTTGAAGAATATTTGTCTTGCTAACATTCTACTTGGATATCTTCCCACTCATTTAGTTCAGCAACATTTACCCACTCCCCTCTCATTCTCTTTTCTCTCTGCCTCCCTCCTTCTCCTTCCTTTCCTTTAGACCTCCCTCTCCTTCCTTCCTTCTTTCTTTTTCTTTGTGTCTTTTACCACTATCACTGATTGACTTTTAGGACAAATTAATCTAACCAAGTGGTCCTGCTTAGATTTATAGACAAAACTTGATGTTTTGACTTTTATTCAATTATAACTGCACTGTGTTAATATGTTTAAAGATATGATTGCCATTTTACTTCTCTGTATAAGAAATCTTACAGCTTTCTTTACTGTTTCACTAATGTGTTATTTTTAAGTATTCTTTTAAGAATAATGGTTGTAGCCTCATCACCTGTCATTCCCACCCAGCTCTGCAGTCTGACAGATACAATGTTGACCAGTCTGAGAAGACATACGGACTCAAGCAATAGTGTTAGAAATAGCATAGGGGTGACCAACCACTTCTAATCATGCTTAAGTCCTTTTCCAAAAGTTACAAATCACACCTGCTATAATGACCAGGACTGAGGATGTAGCCAGGCAGATTCTAGGACATGTGAGAGAACATACCATTGATACTCTGTTTTCTGAATAGAGCAGAGAAACTGTGCATATGGATTCACAGAACATCTCAGGAGAGAGTTATACCAAGTTCCTGTCAGAAAGCACTTCCTGGCATCAGAAACAGTGTCTGGGTTTGGTGTCTGTAGATGGGATAGATTTATAGGTGTAGCAGTCTCTGGATGGCATTTCCTTCAGTCACTGCTCTACCATTTCTCTATTCATTTCCTTTTGAAAGGAGAAATTCTGGATTAATATTTTTGAGGTGGGTGGGTGGCCTCATTCCTCAACCCAGAACCAGGTCAATCAACTTGTTATAGGCTCTACAAGTTCTATCTCTTATTTGTTGGGTATTTCAGCTAACATTCTCCCTGATGGGTTCTGGGAATTTCTTGGATCCTTGGCACCTGGTGCTTTCTAGTGACTACCCCAAAATCTTCTTCTTCCAATACTACATACCTCCTTTGAATTCTTGACCCTCTGTACTTCTTGCCCATCTCCTCTTTTATCTGAACTATCCCCCCTTTCCCTCCCCTCCTCTTTCCTTCCTAGATTCCTCTCTTCTACTTTCTCAGATTATTTTCTTCCCCATTCTGAGTATGACTGTAGCACCCATACTTTAGTATGGTCTTCCTTCTTTATGGTTTTCATATGGTCTCTGAGTTGTATTGTGGGTATTCCAATCTCTTTTTGGCTAAAATACACTTATCAGAAAGTACATATCACATGTGTTCTTTTGTGACTCATTCAGGATATTTCCAAGTTCCGTCCATTTGCCTAAGAATTTCATGAAGAGATCAATTTTAATAGCTGATTAGTACATCATTATGTAAATTGTACCACATTTTTTGTATTCATTCCTCTGTTGAGGGACATATAGGTTGTTTTCAGCTTCTAACCATTATAAATAAGGCTGCTATTAACATAGTCCTTGTGATGTGTTGCAACATCTTTAGTATATATGCCCAGGAGTGGTATAGCAGGGTCCTGAGGTAAACTATTTCCAATTTTCTGAGGAAAATCCAGAGTGATTTTCACAGTGGTTATACCAGTTATCAATCCCAGCAGCAATGGAGGAGTGTTCCTCTTTCTTTACATCCTTGCCATCTGCTGTCAACTGAGTTTTTTATTATAGCCAGTCTGATTGGTGTGAATTGGAATCTTAGGATCATTTTGATTTGGATTTCACAGATGAATAAGAATGTTGCACATTTCTTTAAGTGCTTCTTGGCCATTTGAGAGTCCACAGTTCAGAATTCTCTGGTTGCCACTCTATCCCATTTTTAATAGGGTTATTTGGTTCTCTATAGTCTAACTTCTGGAGCTGTTTATATATTTTAAATGTTAGCTCTCTATTGGATCTATTGTTGGTAAAGATCTTTATTACATCTATGGGTTGCAGTATTCTCCTATTGACAGTGTCTTTTACTTTACAGAAGCTTTTTAATTTTATGAGGTTTCATTGGTCAATAGCTGATCTTAGAACAAGAACCACAATTTTCCACTGTGCCCATGTGTTTGAGGCTCTTTCCCAACTTTTCTTCTATTAGTTTGAGTGTATCTCATTTTAGGTAGAGGTCCTTGATCCACATTGACTTGAGCTTTGTGCAAGGAGACAAATAGGGATCTATTTTCATTTTTCTACACATAGACTGCCAGTTAGACCAGCACAATTTATTGAAGATAATTTTCATTTTTCATTTTATATTTTTTGGCTTTTTAGTCAAGTTTATGGTTTTATTTCTGAGTCTTCAATTCTATTCTATTGGTCAACCTGTCTGTTTTTGTACCAATACCATGTGGTTTTTATCACTATTGCTCCATAGTGTAGCTTGAGGTCAGAAATGATCTTTTATTGTTAAGAATGGTTTTTGATATCCTAAGATTTTTGTGATTCCAGATAAATTTGAGAATTGCTCTTTCTAACTTTAAGAAGAATTGAGTTGGAATTTTAATGGGGATTGCATTGAATCTATAGATTTGTTTTGGTAAGAAGGCCAGTTTTACTATGTTCATCCTGCCAATACATGAACATGTGAGAGCTTTCCATCTTCTGAAGTCTTCTTTGATGTTTTACTTTAGAGCCTGGGAAGTTCAGAAACAGATTGCTTTCACTAGCTTGCTTAGAGTTACACCAAGATATTTCATATTATATGTGACAATTGTAAAAGTTGCTACTACTCTAATTTCTTTCTCAGTCTGTTTATCCTTTGAGTGGAGGTAAGGTACTATTTGTTAAGGTTTATATCCAATCACTTTGCTGAAGTTGTTTACCAGCTGTAGGATTTCTCTTGTGAAATTTTTGGGTCATTTATCCATACTATCATATCATCTACAAATAGTGATATCTTGACTTCCTCCTTTCTAATTTGTATTCCTTTTATCTCCTTTTGCTGCCTAATTGATTTGGCTAGAACTTCAAGTACTATATTGAATAGATAAAGGGAGAATGGGGAGGCTTGACTTGTCCCTTATTTAGTTTCTCTCCATTTCATTTGATGTTGGCTCTTGGTTTTTTTGTATATTGCTTTTATTTAGGTATGGACCTTGAATTCCTAATCTCTCCAATACTTTTAACAGCATCAAGTGAGATGATCTGTAGTTTATTTACTTTGAGTTTGTTTATATAGTGGATTATGTTGACGGATTTCCATATATTGAACCATCCCTACATCCCTGAGATGAAGTCTACTTGATCATGGTGAATAATTTTTTTCTTGGATTTGGTTTTCAAGAATTTTCTTGAGTATTTTTACATCAATATTCATAAAGGAGATTGGACTTAAAGGTATATTCTGCTTGAAGTTTTGATGAATGCCTTATTTTCATTCATAAAATTCACTGAGATCTGGATTTTACCTGGTTCCTAGATTCAGATGCATCATTAATTCCTTGACTATAAACATTGGCATTGGCTTTTCATATGAACCATTGATTTATAAACTATGTTGATCAATTTCCTGACCCTCTGTACCTCTCTCAGATTGAAAAAAATATGCAACAGTGGGGATGAGGAACTTATGACAATCACTAGAGGGTCCCAGATACCAGGGAAATGTGAGTCTCTCAGGACCCAAAGGGGATGACGTTAGCTGAAGTGTGCAGAGAAGGGTGTGGGGATAGAGCCTGTAGAGATCTCCTCCAGCAGATAGACATGGCCTAAATCAAAGGATTTGGACACCCACTCATTTCAAAGACTTTAACCCATAGATATTCCTGTCCAAAGGAAAAACAAGGACAAAAATGAAATAGAGAAGGAAGGAAGGGTCAACCAGAAACTGCCACACCTGGGGATCCATTATGTATGCACACACCAAACCCAACCCCATTGGTGTGGTCAAAAAACAGTCACTGAGGAGGTCCAGCCAGCAACTGACCAATGCAGATGTGGATGCTCTAGCCAATCATCAGATGCAGGACAGAGAGACTGGTTATGGAGCTGGCTGAAGGACAGGAGAAGCAAAAGGGGATTGCAATCTCATTGGAAGAACAACAGACTGGCCTACCACACAGTTCTCCCAGAGTCTAGACCAACAAACAAGGGATGTACCTTGAGAGAGCCATGGCTCCAGATACATATGTGGCAGAGGATGGTCTTGCCTGACAACAATGGGAGGGGGGCCCTTTGGTCCTGGGGACGTTTTATTCCCCAGGGTTGGGGAATACTGGAATACTGGGGCAGAAGAGTGTGGGTGAATGGGGGAGCACTCTCATATAGGCAAAGGGAAGGGAGGAGGACAGATGTGGCTGTGGGGAGCTAGTGGAGGGATAACCAGGAAGTGGGTTTTCATTTGAGATGTAAATAAATGGAATGATTAATTAAAAAAAAGAAAAGAAAAAAATGATGCTGTTGGAACAACCTATTCTCTCTCTGGAACTTAGTTTTTGAAATGTACCCTCTCCTTTGCTTCAATGCTAGTACTGCCTAGTTTACTCACATTAATATCACAGTGATTGCTAAAGAATAAAGTTAATATTTATATAGGCAAATGTTCTTAGATAACTTACATTGCTCCTATAAATAGGAATAAATATGTCCTTGTTAATAATTTGCAACAAATTAGTACTCCTATGATAAAACTAGAATTTTTACACAATTTAAAACATTATTTATATAGTACTGATTCTTGTGTATAACTTATTTTCATATTTTTAACATTTTAACACAGTGAATAATGTATTATTTTAAACTGTTTTGCATTAAATATACAAACTTATCCACATTCCTAATTAGTACATTGTTTATGCTTCTGTGATAATGTTTTAAATGTACATAATGATAGACATAACCAGACGTCTTCCAAAAAAGATTGTGCTAATTTATATTCAAAAGAATAATGTCCATAACTACTCTCATAGGACTCAATCTAAGTGACAATTTTAAAGGTGACAGATTACATTATCTTTTAAAATAATGAATTATTCATTCCAGCTAAATGGCTGATATCGCTTTAATTTCCACTTCCATAAATTACATGAAACATATTTTTATGCAATTTTCTGTAAAACTTTCCATATTGGATTGTTACAAATTTTGTTTTAAAAATATCTTTAAGAATTATTATGCATATACATATCTGGATGTGATATGTTTGCATGCAACAGTATACATGTGGAACTCAAGATAAATTTGGGAAATTAATAATTAATTCTTTTTAATCTTGGTTTCTGAGACTCAAACTCAGGTCCTTGAGCTTACAAGCATTGTATCAGTGAACCATCACACAGGCATCACTTTGTTTTAAAATGTTTGCCGTACAAACACACACACAAATACATACACACGCACACACACACTTTACTTTTCTAAAATATAACCATCTGGCTCTTGGCTGGTGATTGTTTTTATAAGTTTTTTAATGCATGTTTCTATTTCACTGAGGATTATAGACCTGTGTCCATGAGTATGCTGTCTATTCATTGTCATTGACTTCTCCAACATCTGTAATATTTTTTTATTTCATCCTTGACCAATTTTCTTTCAGTAGAAAGTTATTCAGTTTCCATTAATTTGTAAACTTTCTGTTGTTTCTATTCATCCATCCATCCATCCATCCTTCCATCCATCCATCCATCCATCCATCCAACTATCTATCTATCTATCTATCTATCTATCTATCTATCTATCTATCTATCTATCTATCTATCTATCCATCTATCCACCCATGTATCTGTATTGTCTCTTTGGACTGGGAGGAGACTATAAAAAGAAGACAACACAGAGAAGCTGCTATAGTGATGAGATGAGATCTGGAGAAACACGAGTCGAGGAGAACATTTACAGATTTATGCTCTTGCTTTCTAAGCAGGAGTATCTTTAGGTTAATTGTGATTTCATGCTGGCAGTGGGAGAAGGAAGCTAGGAAAAAGAAGTCAATGAAAGTCACTGTAGGTGTGAGCAGAGAGGAAGGTAGCCTATATCTGGCTTTTTGCTACAGAGATAGAAAAGACGTTGGGTATGGAGGAAAGGGGAGATGTGTGCAAGGTCTTCAGTTAGCTGATTGTCTCCTGCTTACCTGGTGTGTTCATAGGAAATGTTTGCTGGTATTGGAGTCTCTAATACAGTTTTCCTGACCTGGTCATCTTGTGTGTTTTCAGTGAAGGCCAGCTCCTGGAGGTTGGGATAATAAGATGTACTAGAGGGCAGGGGTTAGTCTGGGGGAACAGATCTTTACGATCTGCTGGGGCCAGGGTCAGAAAGTAAAGGAAGATTGCACACATTCTCTGCTGTAATGCAAGGGGTCAAATAAACTTGGAGTGCAGAGAGAGGGGTTTGAATTTGTTGCTGTGTGCCTATTTATTTCTCTGGCTGAAACTGCCCCTACCTCAGCTTGGGGCTGACACAAAGGAACAGGGTTGGGAAGGTAGTTAGAGAGAGAATCCAAATGTTTCAATATAGAACTTTCTCAATATTTTGGAATTATTCTTTCCACATTTGGACTTTAAAAAATATATTTATATAAATATATAATTAATATGTAGGAATTTATATTTTATATAAATGTTATATGCAGACACATTTTATTATACATATGCTTATACATATATGATCTTAGTAATGGTCTCTAAATTTAAATAGAAATTTATTTACTTTTCCATATCCTCTCAGTTTGTAGATTACAAATATTTCACAGAGTATTATCAGAGACTTATTTTGATTGTCCTCTGTCACTGAGGTAAGTTATAGAGCCCTCCTTTTGTATTGTGTTCCCTGAATTGCACTCTTTATCTTTGACATTTTGGAGTAATGGTGTTCAGCCTGCATCACTATGTATCTGTGTCCTAATTTATGTTTCTTATTTCTATTGGTTGTTCTTCTGCTGATCTTAAATTAGTTACTTGCTTAGTGTTACTAGTTTTACATATAATAGAATATTTTGTCTTTATTAGAGGTATAAATTTCATCAGATTCTAAACTTTTTCTATTGAATATTTTCATCTTCTTTCTTTTCCCCTTTATGGAAAACAAATTTTCTCACATCTTACATTCTGACTACAGTTTTCTCCCCCTCCCCCTACACTTCCCAGTACTTTCCCTCCTCTCATCTATTTGAATCCATCCACTGTCTCTCATTACAAAAAACCCCAGGATTCTATGGATTAAAAATATAATATAATATAATTAATATAATACATAATATAAGATATAGTCTCCTTCTGGCTGCCTTTAGGGTCAACAGATAGAAATCTGGGCTCCTCCAGCACCATGTTGTCTGCAGGCTACTATGCTTTCTACAATGATGCTAACAGACTGAAACTCTGAAACTGTAAAGCAGCCCAACTAACTATATTTCTTTACAAGAGTTGCCTTGGTTATGGTGTCTCTCCACAGCACTAAAACCTTAACAAAGACACTGTGAAACATAAACTATCACAGCTATCCTTGATTGTCTCCCAGAAACTAAAGGTGAGACCCTGTTGCCAAAGACTCCATGCACTTCAGACTTAGTGAAGTCAAGCTCAAACTGACCTGGTAGCCTCCTCCCTGAGGACTTTCTCCCACAATGCCCAAAAATGCTACAAAAGCTGATAATGGAGAAAAGATGTCCAGAGCACTACCCAGTTGCAAAACATAATAATAAGAAAGCCCCATTGTTCAATAGTAGCACTTTCATACTGGGGGTATCCAAGAGCTGCATAATTGGAGTTTAGACCTCTCTTACTCAGTAGGAGAGAATTCATGTCTTATACTTTAAAACTAGCCAACTCCCATGGATGGGGAGTACATGGACCCTAGAAAAGAACATACTACTGTGACTTTCCTAAAACAGGATACTTTCTAACTGCATCCTAAATCCATGGGCCTATATCAAGTAAGTAGAGTCAATGAATGAAGCTTTTTTTTTTTTTTTTATGCAGCATGCACAAAGCATGACAGTAATTTGTAACTGGCCAAAATATGGAGAACCAATGACTGTAGGGTGTTCAGCATTCATTGATACCTCTACACCACAACCACTACCCTACCTAAGGCTGACAGAATATTGCAAAAGACAGAGTGAAAAGATTGTGAAGGCCAAAGAACCCGGATATCTGCTATGATATATCATCATCCACATGTTACCTAGAAGCTATATCCATGACATTAACATGATAAATTTCAAAACCAGGAGCAGCACAATGACAGCAACAGTAGAGATTCCTGTGTAGATTGAAGAAGTTCACAGAACCCCCACCCCTAGACGGAAAGCTGTGGACAATTAATAGGTGCTAAGAGCTGCTAAGATTTAATCTTCTTCCATGATACGTTCCCTGATAGAATCTCCAATGCCAATCGATTAGCCCTAAACACAAATAAATACAGCAGCACATAATTGACATGATATGCTGTGTTTGTGTGTGTGTGTTTGTGTGTTTGTGTGTGTGTGTATGTGTATGAGTGTGTGTGTGTGTGTGAGCATGTGTGAGGGGGGTGTTGGGGTAGGTATGTGTATGAGTGTGTGGGTGGATGAACAGAGAACATAGGAAGATTGAACTGGATAGTGGGAGTGATCAAAATGATTAAAACACAACACTCATGAATGAAGATCTTAAAAAGTAAAGGCAATAAAATCATAAAATCATAGTTTCATGTTTAAAGAACATATATTATTTTATTTCTTAGATATGTCTGTGTATGAGGATATGTATATATGCTTATAAGCAGAGGTTCTGGAACTTACTGGAGCCTAGATTATAAAGGGTTGAGAGCCTCCTGAGGTAGTGTTGGGAACAAAACTCAGGCTCTTTTTAAGTGCAGTCTGTGCTGTTACAACTGAGCCATCTCTTCAGTCCCACAGTGTTTGTTTACTTATTAAACATTTCTGAAATAGAATAAACTAAAAATTTTGTTTTCTCAAACTTGCAGTTCTAAGCTCCTAGGGTATGAACTGTAGAAATGTTTGTGTTGGTTATTTAAATTTGTGAAGCATATAACACAAAATTTACATTATAGAATATTTTTAAGGTTGAAAAATTGCCCCTTGGCATATCCTTACACTTGAAATATTATTTTTAGAAATATGTCATTTTTCTCATGAGATATAATTTCTCCTATTTTTACAGAACCAATGCTAAATCACTCTGTCATATGTATTACTGTTTTGCTTTACTTATTCTCAAAATGCTAAAGATGTTGGCATTAATATCCTTCGTAAGTAACCTTTTACAAAGATATGAAATATTTTATAAATAAACTTTACCTATTTCTTGTTCTGAATTATTTTTCTGTGAACCTGAGAATCATTCCAGGACATTGTACAAATAACTAGGCATGTCCTCTACTGCAAAGCCCTTATAAACAGTTTTAAATTCAACAGTCTATTCATCTTTTTACAAGCTAGACTGCTAATCAAAATGTTGGATGAGGGTTGGATAGTGATTGCAATATCACCGTGTTTCTTCTCTTCAAAGTTTTCTATTCTGATCAGGATGCTTCCTGCCTTTCAGGTTTCATATCAGCTTGTTGGTTTTGCAATCTGAAAGCTCTTGATCTTTAATGATCTGTAGCACATCTGTATGCATAATAATGCCTTCCAAACTCCTCAACAAAAGGAAATCATTAGGCACCTATCAGGGAGTTCTTTTAATACATTTTCTACGCAACAATGCTTTCCCAAAACGCAACCCACTTTTGCATAAAAAATAAGATTGCAGAGTGTGGAGATAATCAGGTAGTTATGCTGAACTAATGAGCTTTTCTTTTTCTGACAATCTTCTGATGTGGTAATTGGGAATTTAGCCATTCCTTAGATCCAGGAGTGATGAATTCTATATGTTTGGTTAGCATGACAGATTTCCTTCTGCTGTAGTACTCTGGCCAGGCAAGTTCATTTAACAAAGCAACGCTGCATCCATTGATTACATTTTGTGAAATACTAGGCTGTCTGCTTATTCATTTGCTTGAAACCATTTATTAAGGCTGAGCTACTTTGCATATGATATAAATCGATTGTTCGCACTTGACACTGTTATTTTTTTTTAAGTGAATCGATTTGGAAGTGCGTCTTTTTTCTTTCTTACTATGTAAAACAAAGTTTAAAACACTCTAACATATGGTCAAGGAGCATGTGATGTTGTCCTGGTGAGGGTAACCTGTCTTGAAGTAAACATTTTTCTAAATGGAACTAAAGTTTTAAGAATTCTCAGGGCTGGAGAGATGGCTCAGAGGTTAAGAGGAATGACTGCTCTTCTAGAGTTCCTGAGTTCAATTCCCAACAACCATATGGTGGCCCACAACCATCTGTAATACATAGAGTTCCCTCTTCTGTTGTGTCTAAAGACAGCTACTCTGTAATAATATACATAAAATTAATAAATATATATTTAAAAGTTTCTTTCTTTTCACAATTTTACTCCTTCAATTTCTATACTGTTCCTGACTGTGTCCCTGAATTCTGCTCGCAGTTCCATAATAATATACCTGTTATTAATACACTTTAAAATCAATACAATGATGGATAGGAACAGTGTAACATTCATTTAGACTAGTAGTATAGTTTCTGACACTAAGGCAACATCCTTACTACACAAAGATATTTAAAAACAAGATCCTGTGCAGCAAAAAGATATGGAAAATGTAGGCTGTCTTTCACATTAGGCCTTGTTTCTTTCTTTTTTACACTTTATTTACATTTATAAATGTTTTTCCTACCTGCATTCTATAGATAGTGAGTTCTATGTGTGAAGACTTAAAATGTTTGTGGCATCTATTGGAACTGCAATAGAAGGTTTTTGAGCAGACATGTAGGTGCTGGGAATCCAACCAGAGTCCTAGAAGGGCAGCCAGTGCAGATGTCCACTGCTACAGCTCTGCAGCACCATCTTTAGTCGGTTTTTCTTTGAGGTCCTAGCCTTATCTTGCACGGTTGTGGAAATTCAGCCTTTAGTTCCCAGTTTCTTTCATTGATGCCACTTGTCTTGATAGCTCTGTCTTTGTGACCTAGAAGAATGGAAACCCTTTCCTGCTTCCTTTTAGTGTCTATATTAGTCAGGGTTCTCTAGAGTCACAGAACTTAGGGAATATTGAGGCAATTTATTGTGGTGACTTACAGTCTATAGTCCAACTAACCCAACAATGGTCAGCTGTGTATGGAAAGTCCAATAATCTAGTAGTTTCTCAGACCCACAAGGCTAGTTGTTTCAGCTGGTCTTCTCTAGAAGTAGGTTCCAACAGATGTGCTGACAAGTAACTACAAACAGACTAAGAGTGAATCTTCCTTCTTCCAATGTCCTTAAGTAGGCCTCCAGCAGAAGGTGTGGCCTGGATTAAAGGTGTGCACCATTACACCTGGATCCTCGATTTTCTTTGTCCCCAACTGACCTTGCACTCAGAGATCTCCTTGCCTCAGTCTCCTGGATTAAAGGTGTTTACTACTTTGCCTAGGCTTCAGCTTTTTGTCTCGACTATGCCTCAAGATCTCCATGCGAAGGTCCAGGTCAGAAATTTGAGTCTTCCAGCCTCAAGATCTGGATCACAGCTGAACCCTCCAATTCTGGATTGTAGTTCATTCCAGATATAATCAAGTTGACAAGCAGGGAAAGTCACTGCAGTATCACACATAGAAGCAGATAGATGGTTTATCTACGAGAGAATGAGTCATACCTCCAAATTCACGAGTAGACATTTCAAAATGTTATATTAAGTTTTAATGCTTATGAATCTGTACAATTCATATTTGCAGGAATGCCATTACCCCTTTTCTTCTTATCTTCCCATTCTTTCTGTATTGAGTGTAACACAAAGTACATTTTTGAAAGTACCAAAAAAAAAAAAAACAGTAGAAAGAAAGGTAAATAATACACAATGGAAGAATACGTCTGACAGGCCATGACAGTAGAAACAAAAAAACAAAAAAACAAACAAAAAAGAAAAACAAAAAAAAAAAAAGCATAAAGCAAGTTAGATTACAATTCAAACCTGTCTCCGTAGGGGAAGCAAGCAAAATACCAGGAGCTGGAAATGGTTGCATCACTCGGGCTTAGGAGAGAAACACTGAATCCCACCAGACCATCTGTCAGCCACTCAGGAAGCCTTTGCCTTTCAACAGGGGCTAGCAAGGGTATTGGTGGTCCCAAGATGTACTCTGCTAGTGTGATGTGTAATGGGCTGTATAGCTCATTGTTGAACATGTGCCAAGGCTGACAGGGACTTGGCAGACACTTTCTGGAACTCCTATTGCCAAGGAGATGTTTTTCCTAGGTGAGAACAAATCGGAACAAAACTTCTCCCCAGCTTGCTGAGATAAAAGGTTCCTGAGAACTGCTGGGTGTGAGATTGCTGTCCTAAACCCTTTCATTAACTACTGTTGCTCAGAATTGTGTTTTTTGTTCTAATTGGCTTCCTGCCTCCTCACTAGGTAGGCTCTGCTGGGTTAACCATGATAGGCAGGTGGTAAAGAGAGTGGTTAATCTCAGAGTGACTCAAGGGTTGTTAGGATTACCTCTACCACAAGAGGGTGGTATGAATCTTTCAATGGAAGAGGTGAGGTTTTTATCCTTACTCTACCTCTTGTGACTAGGTGTTTACCTCCTGAGACTTTTCCTTTTCCTTCCAAGAAACTCTTCCAACTGATACTCTGCTCTCTTATGTTATGGTGAAATCTAACAGACTCAAGAATTATAAAAACAAAATAGTGAAATCCTGAGAGAATGAAGCATTTAACAGTGAAAAACTCAGCTGATGCATTGGTGAACACTTACTCTAGGTGCATTTAATGTTTCATATAGTACAATGGGATGCTGTGTTTTGTGGAGATGTCTGCGGAGGAGAAGGAGCGGGAACTGGAGAAAGATGAAGTTGTTCACAGTTATCACACCACTAAACATTGCAGAACTACTTTTCACAATCTTTCACTAGAAAGGTTTCTGCTGAATCAGCAATCAAATACATCAGGCTGGGGAGCCAGAGCTCCCTTATTTTGGAAGACTATACATGTAAAGAGGTGCCACGTGGGGAAGCAAAATGTCAATAAAAACCAGGTTAATGAAACATGCAGATGTTCATTGGGAACAAGAAAATAGCCCCTAACTCCAGCAGACACCTCCAAGCTCATCTAGAGGCTATCCTTGACAGACACTTGGTAGACTGCTGGCAGACATTGTCTTCTCTGAGTTTTCCTAGAGCCAGTAT
Organism: Micromys minutus; assembly: GCF_963924665.1. Taxonomy (NCBI): domain Eukaryota; kingdom Metazoa; phylum Chordata; class Mammalia; order Rodentia; family Muridae; genus Micromys; species Micromys minutus. The sequence goes on along the minus strand of NC_137957.1, from coordinate 20,610,904 downwards.
TTTAGTCCCATCCCTTGTTTTGCAACAGAACACACTTGGAAATCTCCCCTGCCCCTCTGCTCTATCTCGGGTGGATTCTACAGATCTTCCCCTTCTAACTTCCCTCCCCCAACTGGTTTTCTTCCCCAGCCCTCATATCCAGTAGGATCCTCTTGTTAACCCAAAGGCATGCCTGCCAGAAAACCAGGCAGGATGGCAGAAAATCAGACACCCTTCTCTGCTCTGTATTCTCCCAGAACCAATTCCCCAGTCTCATTCCCAGCTCTGCAGAAAAATACCTATGGCTGCCTTCCATTCCATGCCTGATCCTCACTTCCACCTTTTAGATCCCATAGATCTTTTCTGTCTAACTTCCCCCTTTCCTCATTTATTGCTTATTCCCAGCCCCTAACTTGAGTAGGCATTCCCTGATAACCCACAAGCCAAGACTGTCAGAAACTCAAGTAGGTTGCCCTTAGATCTCTTCTCTTTGTTCCTTCAGATGCAGTGCCCCAGCCTCATTCCCTCATTCCCACCTCACAGCATAACACCATGGGCAGCCTTCCTGCTCCCATCTCCTTTGGACCCCATAGATCTTCCTACTTCTGACATTCCTTCCCTCACTTGTTGCTGTGTCCAAGCCACCCAACCCCAGCAGGCAACCCCTACAAACCCAAGGGCCTCTCCGTCCAGGGCAACAAGAAAGCTGAAGGCTTCCCCATATCTGTCTTATGACTCCTGAGATCCAGTTCCAAGTTTCAACCCCAGATCTGTAGCACTGCATCCCTTTTCTCTCTAGTCCCATCTGTTGTGATGGAATCTTGGCTAGAGTTCAGGCAGACCACACCGGGCCAATACGGTTCCAGTAGGAGAGGTTTATTGAGGACGACAGAGACAAGAGGGGGAGGAGAGAAAGGGGAAAGGACAGGAGGGTCTGCCTTTTATGTAAATTGTGATGCAACTGCTCCCAGGTGAAGGTGAGGCAATTGCCATACATTCCCTGTTGCCTATACCTACTGGAGGTGAAAGTGGTTCCTGATACCAAAACCATGTCCAAGGTTCACAAAAAAATCTCTTCCGGGAACTTTCATTTCTCCAACTTATCCTACTATCTATGTGTCCACCAGCAACAGTCATTCTTTGTGAATACACCAGGTGACCAAGCAAGGAAAACAGGAATCACAGAGCCATCACACTGGCAAAAACTCAGTGGAAGAAAAAAAAATTCAAGAAACAAAACACTCGCTCAACGAAGGCAAATCCAGAAACCAGCATCTGGACCTATAATCATCCCAACCCAGACAACTAGAAACTAAGGTGAAATCACAATCAGTAACAGCCAAAACAACATGCGCCTACTAGAAACCAGATTTCCTACCACCAGAGGCCTGGCTATTACAACATATCTGGAGCACAAGAAAAGATCCCTAAAACCAAATACGTGAAGAGGATTGATGTTCTTAAAGACTGAAATGAATAAATAGAAATCTAGGAAACCCAAAACAACAGTAGCAGGAAATTAACGAGTCCCTAACTGAACACCAAGGAAACACAAATAAATTGTTGGGGAAAATAAATACAACTGCTCAGCACCTGAAAATGGAAACAGAATTCATAAAGAAAAAGGCAGATTGAAGGAATCCAGAAATAAGAAGTTTAGGGATTCAAACAGGAACCACAGAAGAAAACTTCACCAATGGAATACATGAAATGGAAGAAAGCGTCTCATGGATGAAGAAAAGATAGAAGAAATGGGTTATAAAGGTAAAAGAAATGTTAAAGCTAAAAGAACTTCTGACATAAAACATCCATAAAACTTGCAACACTGTAGGTTTTATAAAGACCAAACCTGAGAATAATAGGAATAGGAGAAGGTGAAGAATCACAGAACAGAGAGACCCGTCAGCACATGACAATCAACATACTAAACACATTGTACAAAGAAAGCATCAAACATAGAACTAAGAAAGCACCAAACAGAACAAAAAATAGGACATTTGAGGCTGCAAGGGAAAAAGACCAAGTAACAGATAAAAACTTGCAAGTATTAATTTCACCTACCTTCTCAAAAAGCCAGAAGATCATAGAGCTGTGCTCTGTAAGTGGCCACAGATGGCAGCCTAGCAGAGATGGAAAAATAAGATATTCCATGAGAAAGTCAAATTTAAACCATATCTCTATACAAATCCAGACCTAGAGAAGGTACTAGAAGAAACGGAAGGAGGTTACGAAAACAAAAGAAACACATAATTTTAAAATAGCAAAGTCAAAAGAAGAGAAGCACACATGTGCACTTGTTGAGTGTGCATATCTACATGCACAAACACACCCCCCACACACACCAAGACCACTGACAAAATAAATGGTATCAGCAATCATTTGTCATTTATATTATTCAATTTCAGTTATCTATTGTATTCGCAGTCCCTGCAGGACTTTTATCATAAACTGTGAGTGAAAAAAATCTATTTTCAACAAAAGGAAAAACCAAATTAACAAGACAAAAAATGGCCTTTCCCTATGTAAATTGATGAATTTAAAAACAAGGAAACAAAGGAAGAAATAAAGAAAGAAAAAAGAAAGAAAAAAAGGAAAAAGAAAGAAAATGAGAGAGAAAGAGAGAAACAAAGAAAAAGGGATAGAAAGTTGCAGGGAAAAAAATAGGCAATGCTATTAGTGGTTGGTTATTATGAGGTTCCCCAGGATCAGAGGGCAGCATTTATAAATGGAACATCATTTATTATGAAAAGCCTGGTACATCAATACAAACCCTGATATTTAGTTAGAATTTAATTTGTGCTATTTATATTTGTCAGATACTAATCACAACTGTGGAAAAAAAGTAGAAATTAGGAAATAAGAGATCTTTTGTTGTTTTGCTTTCTTGTGTTTGAGTGTTTTTTTGTTATTGTTTTTTATTTTAATTAAATACTTGTTCCATTTCACTGTAGTGTGTGTGATCCAAGGTAACTGTGATATTAAGTATAGTAATTGAGACATAATTAATGCATTTGCTTGCATATTTAAGTTCAGGATATGGCTATATTATACTTTTGGGTCCCCTGTGAGTAATATTCAAAAGACTTGATCCTTTTTTGTGAAGCTACTGGTAGGCAATGAAACCTTTAAGAAGTTGGGCCCAGTGGAAAGAAATTAGGTCATTGCAGGAAATATTGTGAGGCTGTTTTTTTCACATACTACTTTTTTCCTTTTGAGAAAGAAAGCAACAGGCCTCAGCCATGTATCACTGCTATTATATGCAATAGGATTGGTCATATGTTCAAACCACCATAAACTGATACCTCTGAAAACATGAGGTCAAATAAACCTTCTACTCTTTAGTTCATTATCTTGTACTTGTTACAGTCATGAAATGATGACCATTAGTCATGACTTTCACACTGAAATGCTCAAGATATAATTATGGAAACAATTTTGTATTAAAATATTGTACATGAAATATGAAGAGACGGCTTAGTCAGTGAAGTATTTATGGAGATTCTCAGATCCAGTGAAGAAGAATGCTTGAGATGGTGGTACGTGCTTTTAATTCTAGTTATGAGTGGTGAGGTAGAGGATCACTGCCTAGCCAGCCTGTCTACTTGCTTGCAGGATCTTTGGATGAGTCTTTGTGAATAACAGTTGAGGTTGACCCCTGCTACACACACACACACACACACACACACACACACACACACACACACACACACATCCAAATGAAGTACACAGATATCTGTTTTGATATATAGGCATAATGTGTGGTAGCATACTGGAAACCAACTATTTAGACTGATATATGAGAGCAAACATATAATAGATTGCCATTAATTTTTTAAAAAAGTAAGAACAAACCCATTGATAGGCTCCCATTCAAGATTCAAGCTACCCTGGTTACCTTGAGAATTCTTTCCAGATGCTTTCCTCCAGGTGATCAACATTTAAGAGCAAAGATTGTATTGATTATCCTACAAGAAGAAAAGAAAGCAGCATGTATTTGTTGCCCAACCAAAATGTCTGAACAAATGAAGATCCATATTTGGCCAGAGATGTTCATATTTGAAGTCCTCCTTGCCCAAAGTTTTACTCTTTTCAATAATAATTTCCCTACTTGGGGTACACTATAATCCTTTTCTATTTTCTCTGAACTACTCACAGCCCAGAAAATGCTGCTGGATCACAACTTCATACAGGACAGACAAAGGTAAAGACTTCTTTCTGTGGTCCAAGCTCAGCTGGGAAACAAAGATTAAGCCTAAGAATTTTTCACATAACTTTGGGGCATTTCCATTAAAATACACCCAAACTTCAGTGTTTTTTACACACTTGTTTGAAAAGAAGTCATTGCTTCTGTCCTATCAATTATCTTTAAATAATTTCTATCATAATTCTTTTTATCAAGAGTGTTGTTCTGCAACCACCAATGTAGAGCAGATCAACCTTAAGGATAGGAATGTTTATGTCCTTTTATACTGGGATATTATTAAACTGTAGACTGTGTGTTTTGTGCTTTATAACATAAGCCTTATTTTCAGCCTGCAAATTTGGCTCAATACTTAAATTCTTAAGTTTTGGAATTCTACCAAAAAGCAATTTTCTCTTTTCACCAATACTCAATTAATGAAAACTTAAAGTGATTTGTTTTTCAGACATATAGGGTTTATTCTTTATGTTTTTATTTTACTTTTTAATGTCGTTTAAATTTAGGACAGCAAAAAACGAAATAATATGAGAAGAACTGTATCTTAGAATTGCGTTTAAATGTGCTTTTTGGTTTGGAAAATAATCTACAGGCTTGCATAAAGAAACTGCCATTTAAGTACCTCTGTTTTACTATTCTGATTGCTAACTATGATTTAGCCACATAATAGTCTTACAAACTCTGGAGGTATCATACAGTTTCCCAATTATGTTCTGTTAAATAATGCTTAGGCAGATTACAAGTACTTAGCTAAGTTAATATGGGCAACCATTTACAATCTGTTATATTTTGCTTATGGTAATTTTTAAGAGATTATGTTGGATATACAAATAAGCTAGCTGAACCTGCTAAATAAAAGTGTGTGCACTTAATCCTCTTTCTCCCTGCATTTAAATTAGTCCAAATGAATTCTTCTTTCCACAATGTGTTCTTAAGAGTCTAAATGAGCACTTTCATTCTTGAGAGCAAAACCAAACACAAGTTCTAGTGTACAGTCATACACAAATAGTGCTTTGGAACATATATATATATATATATATATATATATATATATATATATATATATATATATATATGGGGGTGTATGTATGTTATATATATATATTATGTATGTATGATATAAAAATTTTAATTTCCTTGGCTTCTAGCTAAAAACTATATACTAGTGCTAACACTGTAATATTTGTTTAAGTAGCTGAAGATTTATTTGGGCTTCAATGATAAGACATGTATTTTGACAGTTGGGAATTGAGCACTAAGTTTAGATTAATAGTCTTCTATTTGTTCATTAGGCTAATTGTTCAGAGATAGTGTCAGTATATTGCATAAAACTATGGAGTCATCTTTCAGCATGATCTTCCAAAGCTCTGAGTTTTTATATTGTATTTACAGTGTACATTACATGCAGTGCAAATCTGGCAGTACAAAAATGTGCTGAATGGTTGGAGAGTGAATGTTCTGAGGTAGACAACACTGGACAAAAATATCTTTGTATTTAACAATCTTTTTTGGCTGGAAATCGTATATCTTGTTCATTAGTCTCTGCAACAGAGGCCAACAGAGATGTGTTTTACATTTTTCTCCCTCAAAATCATGTCATCTCATCTCTGATTTTCTCACTACCAGCTGTTTGCTGCTATTTCTATTTATTCTGAGTAAGCATCTCTTTTTGTATATCCCAACGGGCTGACTCCTTTGGGTCTAGTCTTTATTTTGCTTAGAAAATAGATTGGTTTCTCATGAGAGCAGGACTGACAAACATGGGTGTGATTCCAAGTGATGCTTTCACTCCAAGATTGTGCTTGCTTCAGTGTCGTTTTTGATACTGAAAGACAATAACAACAATGTGCTTTTCAATAAATCCTGCCCCCCAACTCTCAACAAAGTGGGTAACAGTGTTTTACTGTTCTCAAAGCTGAAGCAAGGATTATTATTCCCACACTGTGTAAATCCCCATCGTTGCTCATTTTGCATGTGATGAAGACTGCTACTCTTTTAACTACTCAGCAACATTTCATTTTCGTGTGATAAAACTACCTCAACTTTATAAGTGTGCCAAATGTCCTCAATGCTAATCCATGCGTTTCAGGACATTGATTGTGGACTTGGCTTTAGCAACATATGTGATTCCAACACAGGTGACATTTAAAACCTTACAACCTTTCACTAAACTCACAGCAACTTGCTTGCATGTTGATTTTACTGGGACTCAATACTGCTTATTAGTCTGCGTAATAAAGTATGACTTTACTTACATTCAGTCTGATAGCCTTTATGAAATATTTTATCATTGTCACCTGTTAAAATCTATTGTTACTAGAGGTTCAGAATGGTTGCCTCAAAATAGCTCATGTGTATAAAAACAAATTATGAAAGATGAGCTCTGATTAGTGATCTTCCACTGGAATAAACATATCATGACACACCTAAGTTTTTCTACTACTCAACTTGAGTTGAATCAGACTGAATCAGTTTGTGTTGGCTTTCTCCATTCATAAGAAAATAATATCATACACTGTATTAATTAATATATCACATTTGCATCTTAACAGTGGAATCAATAATTGTAAAACAGTATGACAAAACCATTAACTTTAGTGTGATATTAAATTAGTAAAATTTCCTTTACTGATACTGTAGCAATGCACATTTTTGGTGACTCACTGCTGAGTTATTTATTTTCCTTATCACTTTTCACTTTGTTTTCTTCTTGAGATTTTTTTCCCCAGCAATGTTTAGCTCTTTGGGTTTGATATTATACCAGTATGTTCCCTTCTTTTTTAGGGAATCTTTTTTTTTTAATATGGAGCTTGTTCATAAATCTAGCACAGTGTCGCAGAGCCTGATGATGAGCTATGGAAGTAGACTAGCAGGGTGACAGCTCTGAGCACTGTAGGTCAGGAGAGAGCTGCAGCAAGGATAGGCTTAGCCCAGCAAGGCCTTGGCTTTTGGTATGACTGTCACTGCACTGTATTGCATCGAGCCTTAAAACAATCCATAATTTATTGCATGTCTTCTCAAATGTGTACTTCTCGAGCAGAGTCAGCAAAGTGCTAGCTTTTCAAAATAACTTTATCAAGGTCTTCAATGTGTGTCTGTGAGCCTAGGAATATAAGAATTCCCTTTGCTGTCCAAACTCTAAGTATTGGTCTCACAAATAACCAATGTTAGCTATGATGGTTGGAATAATTAGTTTTATGTCTCTAGTCTTAGCAACGGAAACCACTCAGGGTAACTGCTTTACCTAACTGGAATACTTTCCTAATATCTAGGAATAATTAGAAAATCATTCTATCTTTCTAAATTGTGATGAATGCATATCCTGGCCCTGACTCACATGCTTAGAATTTTGGCATTCTTACAATTTAGATTCCTCTCCTGAAAGCCAAAAATAATGGACTATTTTTTAGGGTGGTAGATTTTATCTAATTTGATGATCTTAATAAGTTTTAAAAATAAGATTTGATACAATTAGGATATTAAAATATAAACAATATGTAATTTGGTTTACTATCTCAGGGTAAGCCTTCATTTATATGTTATACATTTCCTTTACAATCTATTTTTACACATGGTGCATCATGAAACTCCCTGGCTGAGATCACTCCTTGATTCGTACATCTCATCTGGCCTGCCTTGCATTTTCCTACATGAAACACTGTGTGCATATTATCAGCCATATGTTTCTACTCAGATTCACTGCCCAAGGAGTGCACACACATAAAATGGCTCCCGTGAGAAAAAGGGAAGCAAAGCCCCTGAGATGAATGAGTCTTCCAGAGCAAAGGGAAGATGCTGTTCTTTGGAATTCAACATAGTCATAGAATCAGAGCCCACAAGAAGTGATCTATCAGCACAGCCTCAAGGTCAGAATTTCCAATTCAGAGATTCACCCAAGAGAGGATTCAGAATTAGTAAGTGCTTCTGGGACTTCAGCAGAGCACAGTGCAGGAAGAAATGCCATTTATAAAAGGGAGGGAACTGCAGAGAATACTCAAGTTTTTCTACTGTCTTGGGGAAATGACAGAAAAGAAAGCATCCACTTTCCTAACTTAAAACATCGGGAATGGGAAGGGGTGGTAACTATGATGTCTCCCAGGTATTCAGATTCATTAAGCTGTGGTTATGATGATAAACCATTTTGCAAGATAGGAAAGAGAGTCAATAAAACAGGCACTCTAAGAGAATGTGACAGAGAGAAACTCAAGACAACAGAATTTGTCTTAGAACAAAGTAAAGGAGTAGACAACTAAGGAGCTTCTAGTATTGTAGACTGCAAGTTTGAGTTCTGTTATAAAACACAGAAGCCATAACTCTGAGTAGGATTGTGAAACTCATGGGAAGTAATTAAGTGTATATATCCAGGAAGAAACCAAAATAAACCGCCCCCCTCTCTCCTCATCTTTTCCATGACTGTTGCCATCTCCTCTCTGTCTTCATTTCCCTTTCTCTTTCTCTGTAAATGCATTTGTGTTTATGGTATGAGGGTACATTGAAATGTAGTTGGATATAAACCAAGAAGAAAGTTAGAACTAGAATCAACACAAGCTAGAGTCTGCTCTCTTTCTTTCCTAGCCTGGAGGCCCATGAGAAATAAATTTATGTTCTACATAACCTGTTTTATCTAAGTTATTTTGTTACAGGGCTGGGTAAATGTAGATTAGATGTAAATGCTTTATTATGTTTGAAAGGGTAGTTTAGCATTATGCTTTAGAAAAACACGTTGAGTCTATTCTAGGAAAAAATAATTTGCATGTAACTTTGAAAGATATATTGTATGCTTCTGTGACTGATATGAATGGATATGCATAATCAATATTAACAACACTGCCCATTTAATTTCAGGAAATACTTAAAATTTTGTAACATCCTCTTACTGTTAAGGTTCTAGTCAGTACCAGAGAGAATGAGAGGCTTTTCAAGACTAAAACAAGTGAGTCAGAACTGAGATGATATTCTACATTTTTTTAAATGCATATGTGTAGATTTACGTTAAGGCGATATATGATTGAACATAAGAGAAATAGGCAGGGAAAAGTCAAAGATCAGGAGTGGAGGCAGGAGGCAGAAGGGAGATTCCTGGAGGAATCAAGATGGAGATGGAGGAGGATCTAGATCCAGGTGATCTTAATTGGCAATAGGTAGATATGAATATTTTAATGATTTCTATAGGTGTTTTTTTATATATAGAAGGGCAGTTTGTGTTTTTGTCTATTGGAAGTTAGCTTATTGTGTGGAGAGTTTGTTGATTGGGGAATTAATATATAAATCAGCTTGAAAAGCTGGGCTTTGGAGTCATGTTTGTACTGAGAGGTTGTATTCACCTGGGACAGAAACAACAGGGGCAGTGGCCTGGACTGCCAAGTGGTATGGGTCCCGCATGTATGTGCTCAGCTCCACACTAGAACAGCATTGGTGGATTGAGACCACAGGGGCCAATAAAACATTAAGCCATTCTTTTAATATGTATTGCAAAAGATATATTTTATTTACATTTCAACTGTTATTCCATTTTCCATATTCCCCTCCTTAAACCCTTTAACAAATTCCCCCTCCCCCTGCTTCTATGAGGTTGACCCCACATCTACCCACTCCCTCTTGCCTCCCTTCCCTGAAATGCCCCTACACTGGGGCATTGAAGCTTGAAAGAACCAAGGGCTTCTCCTCACATTGATACCAAACAAGTCCATCCTGTGATACTCTACATTTTCTACATGTTTAGAAGCAACTCTGCCATCCTATTATGATATTTCAAAGAGATTTCCCCCGCTAATTTTGTAAGCACTTGACTGAAGAATTGTCATTATAATGTACAAAACAATGCAAAATTCCATGGACTTGTTGATGGCTTGCCCTTTTTTTATTGCTAGAGAGTGTAATACATCCAGGTATGATAATTAATTATTTAGTAATAACTATCAGCTATAGAATTACTAGTTGTCATGATTTTAATATGCTTGGCCCAGGGAGTCAAACTACTTGGAGGTTTGGACTCCTTGGAGTAGGTGTGTCACTGTGGGTGTGGGCTTTAAGACCCTTTTCCTAGTTGCCTGGAAGCCAGCATTCTGCTAGCAACCTCCCAATGAAGATGTAGAACTCTCAGCTTCTCCTGCACTATGTCTGCCTGGATGCCACCATGTTCCTGCCTTGATGACAATGGACTAAACCTGTAAGCATCCCCAATTAAATGTTGTCTTTATAAGAATTGCCTTGGTCATGGTGTCTGCTCACAGCAGTAAAACTTCAACTGAGACTAAGTTGGTACCAGGGACTAGGGTATTGCTGTGATAGGTCTGACTATGCTTTTGTTTGGAATAATGTAGATTTTTGGATCTTAGATTTTGAAATCATGGGGGTGCTTTAAATGGGGCTTAATGAACTATCCTAGTAGTAATATAGAAGACATTGTCGCTGAGGGTAATTTAAACTGTGCAGACCTGGCTAAAGAAGTTTCAGAGGAAAATAATTTCAATATGTGGAATAGAGACTTTTTTGTAGTATTTTGGTGAAGAATGTGGCTGCTTTTTTCCCTAGTCTGATAAGTCTACCTGAGTCTAAGTTAAAGACATTTATGCTAGTTGAACTGACAAAGCAAGTCTCAAAAAAACTCAACAGAAATTTCATTCTTTGGTTAAATCTCATGAAGAGCATTTGAATAAGCACAGTAAGCTTATAAAGGAAAAACATATGGTTTGAGTATGAGAAGATGAACCAGGAAATGAAATGGAGCTAAATCCTGTGTTCTAAGAGATGGCATGTTGATGGAGTGGGACTGTGAGGCAAGATCCTACTCACCTAAGTTTAGATCCAGGAGACATGCATGCAGATCTCTGAGTTCAAGGTCAATCTACAGAACAAGATCCAGGACAGCCAAGCTTAGGCAGTAAAAGGACTGAAAACCAAAAAGCTACTGGCAATATAATAGAACAAGGGACCATGTTCCAGCTCCTGCAAGCCACAGAACTCTCTGCTTCCGCCCTGTGTCTCTAGCTTTAGTGGGAAACATCGAAAGTACAACTAACTGGGACAATTGATGCTGGTCAGCTGGAGCTAAGGAATTAGCAGTGATAAAGAAGAGACCAGCATCACTGAGGTGAAATCTTCTGGGAAGTAATTTCTGAGAGCACAAAGAGGCTGTGTTCCAGAGATAGCCAACGTTGTAGCTCACGCTTCAGCTGTACATGGTAATGTATAAGAGTCACCCAGGTGTTACTGGTTTTGAAGGCGTAAAGGGGTCATGAAGAATAGCTGAGTCTTGGCACTGTGAGAAGCCATGAAGGCCATTTGTGAAGACACAACTTCAGTTGAATTTGACAGCCCAGGACTGAAGGGGTCATGTAAGGGATTTGTGGCTTTGCATCATGAAGCCTATGAGAGGCTACTGTTGAAGCCTAGTTTCTTCAGAAGACCCTAGCATATTAGACATACAAATACCATGGGCTGATCACCAAGAACAGCAGAAGCAGTGAAGTGGATCAACTTGAGGTTAGAAAGCTACAGAGGACAGAGCTGCAGAAGTGAGGATAGCTCTTTGGAGGAGCCAAGAAGATAATGCATACATCTCAGACATTGAATCATGAAGTTTTAACATTCAAATAGCCTTGGAGACCCTAAGATGTTTGTTGTGCCAGAGCTGTGGGTGATCTGATGATGGAAGCTGCTAACAGGGAGTGGAATGAGTCCAGGAGAATGAAGTTTGTTGTGGTCAGCTAAGATGTAATGGAGTTAAAGATCTGAAAACTGATTTGGCACCAGACATGGAGATGCAGAGTTTGGCTTTTGCTCAGCTGGTTTCTTGTCCTGATTTGGGGATTATAGTTAAGTTAGATGAATCTCTTTGAACTTTGAATTTTTAGTATTGTTGATACTACTATAGACTATGGAAATTTTGGAAGTTGAACTAAATGTACTTTTTAAATTATGCTATGGCTTGATAAGGTCTCCCATAGACTAATGTGTTTGAACAAGCCTATGGAGGCCAGGGAGTATAACGTCAAGGTTTAAATGTAATTGGCCCAGGGAGTGGCATTATTTTGAAGTTTCATCTTGTTGAAGTACATGTGGCTTTGTTGGAATAGTTGTGTCACTGTGTGCATGGACTTCGAGACCCTCTTCCTAGTTGCCTGGAAGCCAGTATTCTGCTAGCAGCCTTCAGATGAAGATATAGAACTCTGAGCTTCTCCTGTATCATGTCTGCCTAGATGCCACCATGTTCCTGCCTTGATGCTAATAGATTGAACCTCTGAACCTGTAAACCAGTCCCAATTTCATGTTGTCCTTAAATGAGTTGCCGTGGTCATGGTATCTGTTCACAGCAGTAGAAGCCTAACTAGTTTATTGCAAATTAACGGAATAAGTCTGCAATGGAGTTTTGGAGTTTAGAGTCTCAGAAGAAATGTACAAGAAGAGCACAGAGTAGAAAACCCAAGGGCCTGCTCCTTTCTGGAGGGAAATGGAGGGAGAGTAAAGCTTCAGGAAAAGAAAGGTGGGGGAGAATTGGAGGGGTGAAGGGAGGTGAAAAGGTGTTAAGGATGTAATGTATTCGTATGCGAGAAGAATAAATTTAAAAAGAAGAGAAATGAAATCTCAAAGACAGTCAGATTTCAGGCTAATCTGTAAGATTGGATATATGTAAGGGAATCCAAGGTCTTAACATAAAGTTTTTTCAGTCATCTCAGTCTAAATAGTTAGCTTTTGCTACAAATGTTACTTTGTTCTTAAATTGTATAACTTCCTAAAACATCCACTAAGCTATACACAAATTTTATGGCATAGTTAAATGGGTATTATAATTTTTATTTCTTTACCATTTGTTTAATTTAGGGAAATTTTAACATAATTAGCTCTTTTATCATACTCCTGGCCTTAGAACAGATTTTTTTTTCAGTTTATCAACATACACTCTACAATTGGGTTCCTGATCATTACTTCTGATGCATCTTAACTTCTTATGCCATGTGTAATTTTCCTTCAGATTCATTATCTTTCGGTTCTTTCTATTAACACTCATCTCTTTCTCATCTGAATAATTTCCCCAGCTGTCCATCTTCATTTGCAATTTTGATCGAGCTGATTTATGATCTTTCACTTTTAACATCTTTTTATTTTAGATTTGGTTGTGTGCACATTTACATTTTTCATTCACTGTTTAATGACTATGGTGAGTAATAATAATATCCAAGCACGTTTGGATCCCTGGGGACCATCCTTGATATTTCTGTGTTCCAATGAGGCATAAAATAATTATACTTTCTATTTGCTGAATAATTTGTGTATTCTTATGGCACCATTATTTATAAGCAATAAAACTTTAAGTATTGAAACCCTCAATTAGCTACATTTTCTTTTTATACTCAACTCTTAGGAAAGGAAGAACAAAACACAGTCACAACAATGTACTGAGGTTAGGAATGACTAATTTTCAGTCCTTACTCAGGTTTGCTTTATTTCATCCTCCTGTGCCTTTTCCAGAGGAACATGTGGCCAAGACAACAAGGAAGTGAGTAACTGGGGGCAGGGCTTAACAGAGTATCTAAAATTTTAGTTGTAAGAAACTATAACACTTTAGGATTTTTGTTTTGTTTTGTTTTGTTTTCAAGGAAAATAATTCTTTTTTTACTGAAAACTCTAGTGATATTAAGATTTTCTCGAGGTGACCACCAGATGCAGGTTTCGTGTGTGTGTGTGTGTGTGTGTGTGTGTGTGTGTGTGTGTGTGTATTTTGTCCCCCTCCCCCTTTTTTCACAGGTATTTCTTTTGCCAGGTTCAAGTAGAAAGGAGACAATTTTGAGACTTAGCCTTGGGAGTTTTAATAAAGTGGAAGACGATCAATCTTCTTGGCCTCAAATGATTTGCACATCACTCTCTTCTACCTCTCCTCCAAATGCCAGCAGAGCATTGCTAGGAAATCAGAAGGTATGGCAGAGAAACTGGATGAAGCCCCAGCAGAAGAATCCTCATCATGTAAAAATGAGCAACAAGAGAAAAATCCAACAAATACACGTTTTGAGTCATCAGAAGACCAGAAGGAACAGCTACAGCAAGGGGACAGTGCCATGATGAAATCTCAGGACAGTGCTGAACAGTGAAAGAAGGAACAGGAAAAAATTATGCTACAAAATTGGCAAGAAAGACTATAAAGGAAAAAAGGCTTCAGAAATATCTTCTTCATCTGAAGATGAAGCTGATGATGAAGACGAAACAGAAGGTGAAGATTCTCTTGAGATGTTTCCATCAGAAAGAAAAATGTTATCTATGAAACTCAAAAAGTTTTACAAATATGCAAAGATAAAGCCTGAGAAGCTAATGTTTTTGCAAGCAAGATCTGGTGAGGTTGATGTGGAGAAAAATATTTATTTTAACAGGAACATGAAAGATGTCAAACAAAACGATCCCAAATATTTTACAGTTCAAGGAAAAGGCTCAAAGATATCAACTAGAAAACTACCTACATGCCCAATAAGAAGCAGAAAAATAAAGGAAATCGTCCCTGCCATCCCTCCCACCACTCTGAGTCACCACTTTGAGTGGTTTTGTGACAAGATTATAGATCTTAGTCGCACCACCACTGAATCATCTGTCCTAAAGACCACTCCTGGTACCATCAAACAAAGTTCATCTACGGATTCTAAGATATCTTGCCAAAGTCCTCAGGTACACATGGGACCAAAATGGACCAAAAGGAAAGAGCCAAACCTGTTTCTGCCCCTTTAACCAAGGTTTTGTCCTATCTTCACACAGCTGGAACAGCAACTAATCCTGAAAATCCCTTTGCTTTAGGCTATTCCAGGATATTTTTTTAAACCAAAAAAAAAAAAAAAAAAAAAAAAAAAAGTCCAGTTAATTTTCTGCATTTTGTATTTACATTTGTAAGAAACCTATGTAAAACATCACTCAAAATGACTAGTTTATAGTTGGTAAGTGACCATAAGTGTCATCTCCAAACTTCCTTCTGTTTGAAAGAGAACTTAGTTGGTATTTCTTCAACTACTCAGGCTAAGAAATTAAAATATATTATGAGGAAGGCAGGATGAGGGGACATAAATATCTACATACATATCTCCTATATCTGAGGAGGTCTAGGCTCTAGATAACTTGGAGTGCCACTGTTAATTCACCCAACTAAACAATAAAAACATATAGCCTGGGAGTTCTGATCCTGCTATGCTATGTTTGGGCAGTAGAAACATGGTATTTGGTAGGGAATACAATCATGTTGTAAAACAAGATGTAACATTAGCCATTTGTAGATTGCTATTCATGTGCCAGAGTTTTGTTTATTTAAAAATATTTTTGTTTATGTTTGTTTGTATTTGTGTATGACTGTGTTTATGGTGTGTGGGTGTGTGTGTGTGTATAGTATAGTTTCAGTTTTGTAAAATGCTGATATTTTAAAACTGTCAAGAAGTAGACAAGTGTGCTGCCTGCCCTTTCAGAACTTTTGGACTTTAAGTTTTATGAAAGGACAAGACAGCATATGGGTAAGAAGTTGATTCTCTACCTTCCCATCATTTATTATAAGACTGAGAATTAAATCACCAATAGATAAATTAAGAAGAAACTTGGAGAAAAGATGTAGCAAGTAGAAGTTTTACCTGACTTCTGCATTCTCCTCGGAGATGAGCTTCAAACAGGCCAAGCCTCCATGATTCTGATCAAGGCTGCAAAAAGAGAGACCTCTGTGCTCAGTAGCTTAACTATGTGAGAAAGCAAAAGAAATGATTCATTTAATCATGTCTGTTTGAGAAGAGCCTTCTCTCTCCATTCTCTGTCCTGAGAAGACATTGGAATCTTTATCTAGAGGAGGGAATATGGCTTCCCTGTGGCAGTTTCTTCTTTCCATAAGAGATAAAAATGGAACGAGTTCTTTAAGTCCAAACTTTTCAATGTGCAACAAGCATTCTAATGAGGTTGAGTTGTTCTGCTAACCTTCTACAAACACAACCCTGACTCATAAAAAGTAATATAGGACATTTGAGCCACTTGAGGAAGGAACGGAGGGAGGGAGAGGGGGGGAGAAAGGGAAGAAGGAGAGAGAGAGAGAGAGAGAGAGAGAGAGAGAGAGAGAGAGAGAGAGAGAGAGAGAGAGAGAGAGAGAGAGGGAGAGAGATCACATAAATTCCTTTGTGAAATTCAAGAGAACAGCAAAATCAAGTCCAGGGAACAAAAATAATTGACTTTTACAAGACAGACTGGCGACTCACGTAGTGGATTATTTAGAGAATTCAATATTAAATATTAAGAATTCTTTCATTATCTTAAGAAATGTTATTCTCAGTTAAATACAGTAATTGGAAATATTGTGATTTTCAGAAGTCAGATTGAACGAAAACATTTTTTATGAGTATCTTTACCAACTTACTATGTTTTTAATGTAAATTGAATAAAAATGTTAGTTTGATCTATTATATATACTCACCAAATAAACAAAACACTAATCTACACTGTAATTCGCACTGATTTAAGTTCTTTTTTAGTACTATCCAAAATGTTAGATAACTGATTATGTCTGAGATGTGAAGAAACACAATACATTCTTAGAGGCTCTGGAGGTTAGCCTGACTATTTTCTAAGATGTACGTTTCTTTAATAGAGACATTCTATGAATTTTCTCTTTCATTGAGCCCCTTCTTTCCCAAAGCCAGTGCACACTGAGAATACCATGAGAAGCTGCAAGTTTTTATATTTTTAGACAATAGCATGAAAGCATGAACAGAAATACACTTATAAATAAATGATCTCAAAATAAATGAAGTGCAACTCCAAAATTATCAAGACTGCTTTCTTATAGATTTCTGATATTTTATTATTATACATCATATTTTCACAAACTCATATAACAGATTGCTCATACATTATATTTATTTGAACAAAATGTACAAGGCTATTATTTTATTGTCTGAGAAATCCTATCTACCTAAATGAGGAAGTTTTAAAAAGTTGTTATAAAATGTGATAAATAGTTTTAATTTTCAGAACTTTCCAAAGTTCTGCTAAGCAAGAGGAAATCGGAACAAAACTGAAGCAAATGAATCACATTGGGCCATGCACATATATGGAATGAAAATACAGACATAGGTCCAAATTTGCTCAGTGTTGGCCTGCAATTTGCACCTGCAGTGCGTGGGCATAATTTAAATGAGATAACATCTGGCATATTGTAAGAGTGGTAATCAACAATTGCCACAGCATTTAAATTGTGACTGCGCTGATGTGGGAAGTGGGAGAACATAATTAGGATGATAGGAGTCTAAGAATGGTTAAAGCTTGCAGTTTATACATCACGGGATCTTCAGACATGAGAACTTAAAGGCTGAAGAGACTCCAAGAATGAGTCATAGGTTCTGTTGCCATAGTAGCTCAATCATGAATTGATGGAAAGGTGTTGCACTTGGAGATAATTAGATTTATTTAAGCAGTCTAGGACTAGGGAACAGGTAATTTTTTTTTGTATCATATGCCTCAAAAAAATGAGAACAATAAAATCTATCTCAGCTTATAATGAAAGTTCCCTATACAAGCAAATTATGTGTTCAAGTTAATGTTCTAGATGGTAGAATTATTATTGTAAACACAAAAATCCACTAAGAGAATCAAACTCAGTAACTGCAACTAAAAAGTATGATATCAGTATGATCCACACAATGAAGAAAAGAAATATCTTGTGACTTGAAAGCGTGTGAAAATTAGGGAGGTAAAATCTAGGCAAAAAAAAAAAAAAAAAAAAAAAAAGAGACAAAAATTATTATAATGAAGAAGAAGCAGAAGAAACAAACGAAGAAGAAGAAGCAAAGGAGGAAGGAAACAATACTCTCTCTCTCTCTTTTCCTTCCCTCCCTCTCCCCCTTGATCCCTCCCTCCCTCCCTCGGTTCCTCCCTTCTTCCCTCCCTCCCTTCTTCCCTCCCTTCCTCTTTTTCTCTCTGTCTCTCTGCCTTCTGTCTGTGAGGCAGGATGTAAAGTTCTCAGGTATAGCTCCAGAACCATGCCTCCATCCGGCCATGATGATCATAGATTGAGAATGAACCCAATTAAATGCTTTCTTTTATAAGGATTTTCTTGGTCTTGATGTCTCTTTACAGCAATAGAACAATAACTAAGATATAAATGCAATAAGAAGCTATGCTTATTTTAAAACTGAGGACCTGGATGATATCTAAGAAATTATTAATTGCGTAGACATCTTCATTAAGTTACATGGATTGAGTAATACTTACCTATGTACAGAGGAATTTAGGAGTGACTTATATTTTAAATGTGTTTTTAACAGTACGGAAATTAAGACATTCATTAAAATTTAGCCTATGCAAGTATAGACATGTTGATTGTCATTTCAGTGAACTTAATTCACAGTGAAATGCTTTGGAGTCAAGCTATAGCTTTGGAGAGATATAGAACACAGGTCATGAATACAACACTAGGGTTTTCACGGCACATGTTCATACAGTCTTTGTCCTCTTCTAGATCATTCCTTCTTTTGGGGGTGTTTCCTGTTTAGTATTTTGATGTCAGAAAGAGGCATTTTCAATTAAAATCAGATTGAACTACTATTTTAAGATGCACTATATAAAGAATGAAGTGAGGTTGCATCTTATATCCATGTAATGAAAAATGTAAACAAAGAATAAAGTACATTTAAATGCAAGTCATATTCAAAATAATATATCAGACATAGATTTTATCCTCATTTAATTAGTATTGTTACGTAAGTCATGTTTGTGTTTTAATCAAAATAAGCATCTCCAAATTATTAATAGTAATGTAAACCCTGTCTAGAGAAAACAAACAGAAGTTTTGTAATACTAACAGAAAACACCAATAAATTTTTTATTGAGATAATTTCAGTTTTACAAAATAATTAATTTGGTGCCATGTATATAGTTGTTATTGACATTGTCAATGATTAAACTGGCAACCTAAATACTGAAATGGGGATGTAAAAATGAAAATTAATAACATGTGACATAATAATTATAAGAAAAAAATATTTGTTGAACTTGTAACTACATTTCAACATTATCTCTGTATTCTACAGTACCTCAATATTTAGGGGAAAGCGTTATGATAGAAGATTCTCCCATTTACTCCCCTGTCCTCTGGTTATTGTTTCTCAAACATCTGGAAAAAGCAGATGGACATCAAAGGATTTTTTTAACTCATAAAACTGCCTCTACAATAATACAGTAGAGCCTTCAGTCTCCATAGAGAGTATAGATTATCAAGGGATATTAACATTTCTGTGGCTAAATAGTATCAAGAAGTACATCAGAGTAATCTGGGTAAACATAGACACTGGATAGCTTCTCCAGGGAAAGTCAACTAAGATCTTGGCTGTAAGGGAGATAAAGCCAAGTGCAGTTCAACAGAATGCAGGAACCAGAACACGGGATAAATATATGTTAATCAAAATAGGTTAGTACATAGAGGACATAGGATTTAAGGTAGAATGTGGAAAAAACCTGTAAGATTGAAAATAATGGTGGAAACCAGAAGGTGCAGAATCTTGGGTGACATGTCAAGAAGTTAAATATAAGAAAAAAATGATAAGAAAAGGGAGGCATGCAAAGAGAGTAATGACCAAGCTACACTTTTTGTTTTGCTTGACAGACCATTTTATTCAGACTTTTTATAGACACTGTGTGTAACAAGTTCCTGTTAATGGTAATCAAGAAAATTTAATCTTTAGGAACTTCTTAACAACATTACCTGTAAGACATTCTAATTGACTTAGCCTATAGCTTTGGATTGTCTTCCTCATTTTGACTCCCAGAATTAGGCTGACTTTCAAGTCTTGCATGGCCATAGTAGGGACAGAATGACAGGGTTTCTGTCCCTGGAACAAAAGCCATGTAGCATGGCCTTCCGTGAGTGTTGATGGTTGCTGTGGGTGTTAGACTTGTTTGTATAATAATGCTCATGTTTTCATGCTCCTGCTTCTAGGACTGCCCTCTCTGCCAAGGAAGATGACTCTATAATAATCAGAGACAGCACCCAGGCGTCACAGGTGGTGTGGCTAAGAATTGTGGGAAAGAATTCTAAAAATAGAGGTTTAAAAATATATGAAGACAAGTGGAGGGGGACAAGGGGTGGGAGCAGGGTGGCAGAAGGAGATAACATTTCAAATGTAAATACAGAGAGTATCTAATAAAATAAAAAAGTATAGTTTTTCAACTATGCAAAATATAAGGATGTAATTCGAATTGTGTGAGGAACTTCACCAATCTAAGGGAACAGAGGCAGCTATATTATGAACCAGTTTGTCAGAAAAATACTAAGGAAGAAGATAAAGAGATTTAGGGAGTAGCGATGGCAGGACAAGATGTCACACAGGAAAGGTAATTTCAGGGCAAGGTCCTACCCAGCTATCTGTTGTCTGCTTGTGCTTGTTGTTTCTAATAATCCTGGGATAGGGTTGTGGCATCCTGAGTCATCAGATAATCAAAAGGGAACCTGAATTGATATGTCAATTGAAGACCTAGCTTGGGCTTTTGATCTGCAAATGATGAGTTCCCCAGAGCTCATTACAATTACAAAAAAAAAAAAAAAAAAAAAATGCTGTCTGGAGTAGAGAGCTGTTTGAAGATCTACAGAGAAAGTTGACTGGAGGAAGAGATGGGGTGGGGGAGGGACAGAGAGACAGAGAAAGAAAGGGAGAAAGAGCAGTCTGGTAAGATGGCTTGAGACAAACATAGACCAGCAGCCTGTAATCTTTGATTTGACTTCAAGTCCTTTGTCGAATTGCACCCAAACCACCATTCATTAGAACCCTTCTCCAAGATGAAGCTGATCCTTAGCAGCAGATCAAATCAATTTCTGTCTAATAATCTTAAATAGGGGTCTGAGGAGTCTGAAGAAATAACAGTTAAGAATGCTTCCCATATTTTCAAGACTGACATCAAACAGTTCATGAACACTCCAAGGGATGTGATGCCCCTTTCTGGTCTCTGTGAGCATGTGAACTCATACAACAGCCCCCCCCCCCCCCGCCCACACACACACATTCTCTTGAAAATGTGGTAACTGAGAGCTTACTTTTCATTACATAGGATTTTTATTACTTTTTAAAATTATGCATATGTGTTTGTGCTGTCTGGATAAATGCACAGGAGTATTGGTGTCCACAGAGACCAGGGGCATCAGGTATACTGAAGCTCTGGCTGGGCCCAAATTCTCGTCCTCTAAAAGGGCAATACACACTTTTAGACATGCACTGTTTCTCCAGACCTTCCTCCTCACACTTAAAGGGAAACATTTTCATCAAGTATGTTCCAAGAAAGACTTGGAAGGTTGCTCTAAATATTATAGTGCACATACTGTAGAGAGTCTCTGATAAGCAATACAACTCCTTGTCCTTTTCTTTCTCCTGTAAGCATCGTGTGTGTGTGTGTGTTTGTGTGTGTGTGTGTGTGTGTGTGTGTGTGTGTTAAAAAAAGATATATGCTTATCTTCTGCGTTCTTCTTGTGTGTTTGGCTGGACATAACCATGTTGTTAGTATTGTTTTTAAGATTTCGACTTTAGAATTTCAAATTCAATCTCTCTATAATAAAGTGAAATAAGGTTTCCTGCTGACATTGCTTCTATTTTCTTTACTTGAAACTTGCTCTGTACCAGAGTGGCCTTGAATTCAGAGCTCTGCTTGTCTCTGTTTCCTGGGACTAAAAGTGGTGCTGTACCCAGCTGGATCACATAGACATAGATCTTTGAATACGACACTGTGAATTAAGCCCAGGTCCTCTGGAAATGCAGCTATCTTTATTAATTGCTGAACAATCATTCTACCCATGTTTATATATTGAACTGTATTTGGGAGAAGTTTCTGTTAAATATGAGAATATTTTATGGCCTATATGTTCATATGAGAAATATTAATCTGAAAATATTTTTAGAATTGATACAGAATAAACAACAATAATATGTTTCTCCTCAGTATGCTGCTTGGGCTCATTTGTTCATGTTAAACTGAGAGTAGACTGTCTAGAATGAAGCAGCTTATTTATTATTCTGAAGTCTGGTCAAAGCAATGGCAATTGTCAGTACACCTCAATCAGTTCTAGAAAACAAGATACTAAGGTGAAGACCAGAACTCCTTTCCTAGAATGCAAAAACTATAAGAAGTGCATAAATTTGATAGAATTTGATAAATTTACTCATAAATTCTATTTCCTATAAGATATTATTAGCAAGATGAATATTAACAGTAAATAATATTTATGGAAAGTATTCTTAAATGCTGTTCAGATGAGCAGTTTTAAGAACAGTATATGATTATAGATAATTTAGTTATACTAATACATTTGCACAGTAATTTTCTTCTAGTAACTAAACGGCTGCTAACATATATGACACAGACTATCCACAGTTATAGTACAAGGAGATCAACTGCTAAGATACTAATACTGACAATGTGTGTGTCACTATTAGTAATCAGACTGGACACTTTAGCAGCTGCTAGAAAAAGATTATCAACTTTAGTTTAAATGTATAAAAACTGAATCAAAAGAGAAAAATGGGCTGTATGTTGGTTGTCCATAAAGTTATCAATTAAAGACCCACAAAACTCTATTCCACCTGATGGGGAGAGGGGAAAAATGAACAAGGAGGAGACAGAGGGAGGAAAGAAGAAAGGAGACAAAAAGCAAAGGAAGGAGAAAGGGGAAAAGAGGGACAAAGGAGGAAGGCAGAGAGAAAGAGTGAGAGGGGATGTTGAGCAGTTGGGTTGACAGCTAAGCTTAACAAAGTTGGCATTTCCATACTTAGTCTTTGTATTTTCATAGAAGACGGACTTTGAATCCAAATCTATTTAAATGGAGTCCCTTCTGGCTTGAAGATTATTCTCAGGACTAAATAACAAAATCCCCAAGAAACAATTTTAGGATCACTTTGATACAGTAATGGAACCACTATATTTACACTTTGATCGTTTCTAAAATGAGATGTACTTTATGAGTAGCAATGCAATTTAGCAATCATGTGGACACGTCAGATGTTAAGTTAACCCGACTCTTGGTAAAACTTGTCTAGACTTCTGCTATATAGAAGAGAAAAAAAGGCACAAATCAAAGAAAAATTGGAGATGGAGTAAAAAATAAGCTTCATCTATGTCTAATTTTGCTGAGTTATACTTTTTACCATACTTTGCAGCAATATAGCTTTGTTAAGGGAATTTCTTTTTTGGCCAAGAAGAAATAAATGAGATGACGAATAAAAGGTAAAATGAGCTACTGGAGAGGAATGAAGCCTTACTAATCACCCATCTAATCTACCCATCTATAATATAGGCACTTATGCAGTTAGCCATCCTCCAATTCCAAAAGCCATATCAAGATTTATTGTTTAATACTAAAGATGATAAAATAAGACTTGAGGTTCTATGAAATGTCATATGTGGAGGTACTATAATTACGGTAACTTAAATACATTTTAAATCAGCCCTCTTCTTGGACTAAACCTGAGTTCTTTGTATCTCTGAGTCACAGATATCAATAATCTTCCATTTTGCCATTATTTTCTTTAATATTCTAAGGACTATCACATGAGACCTATCAGATGCTAAAGAGCAAGAAATCTGGACTGTAGAGAAATCCATTTCAACATTTTCTCATAAAAAATGGCTGTAGTTTTTTTTTTTTTTTTTGCATTCTAAGACCTGAAAATAAATTTTAAAAAGTCAGTAAAAGTTATAAAGGTCTAGATAATAAATATTTAATATTTTTGATGAGGACATGGTCCTTTACAAGTATTACGCTCTCCTGTTATAGAAAAAAATAAACCAGCTGCTATAGGCAAAATATAATCAAATGACATGAATAGAATTCAATCAAATCTTATTTGTGAAAATGGGCTAACCTCTCACTGGCCACTAGTGTGCTTCCTTTGTCTCAATGCATCCATTGCTCCTCCACATTGTCAGAGTACCCACTTAGAGATGTCCTCAGGTTTGCCAAAGGCTTTCCTTATCATCTACCTTTGCCTTTATTTTCTTTTAGGGCTAGAATTTCATCAAATTTAATTATTCATCATTTTTACAATCTCATCTCTGTTCTCAAGATAGCTGCAAACTCCTGACAATTCTTTATCATCTGAGTGCCAAGTTCATGGTCATGAACCAACCATCTCATCAAAACCTATCCTAAAATCCAGTTTGCTACCAATCACTAATCAATTAGTTATTTTGTGTGTATTAGACCAACATGGGCAATTTTACCCCTTAAGACTTCTTTCTATCTTGTAATATGTTACTCATTATTTTTTCTTGTAGATAAAATCTATTTTATTATTTGCCTTATGAATGTTCTATTGCTGTGAGGAGTCACCATGACCATAGAAATTCTTATAAAGGAAAGCATTTTCTTTGGTTTTAAACCCTAGGACAAGGAACTGAGGTGCATATTTTACATACCAAAGCAGACTTTGCCTTCAGGTTCTCCCAGCATCCCTCAGTCTCTACCTGCCCCCAACCCTGAACTTTCCAACTCAAAGGCTGCACTGTCCTTTGTCCAGAGGCTCTACTCTGTACTCTGTATAATCCAGACATTTTGGTCTCCTCCTCCTCCCCCTCCTCCTCTTCTTCTTCCTCTTCTTTCTTTTCTTCTTCTTTTCCTTTTCTCTTCCTTCTCCTCCTTGTCTTTCCTATTACCTGTGTCCTCTTTCTACCTCCTTCCCACCCCATCTCTTCTTCTCTCTTTGCATGCATACACTTCCTCTTCTCTTCCTCCTCTCCTTCTTTTCCCTCCCATCCTCCTCCTCTCCTCTCCTGTCCTCTCCTGTCCTCTCCTCTCCTCTCCTCTCCTCTCCTCTCCTCTCCTCTCCCTTCTCTTTGCTCTCTCCTCTCTCTCCTCTCCTCTGCCCCCTCCCTATGGTGACTGGCTTTCCTGGCCTCT
Source organism: Micromys minutus (assembly GCF_963924665.1). Classification (NCBI taxonomy): domain Eukaryota; kingdom Metazoa; phylum Chordata; class Mammalia; order Rodentia; family Muridae; genus Micromys; species Micromys minutus. The sequence goes on along the minus strand of NC_137957.1, from coordinate 20,585,849 downwards.
TTCCTTGGGGCCAGTAAACTCATTTGAGAGCAGCTTCCCAATAAACCTGCATTTAATATAATCTAATCTGGCTTGAATTGGTTTCTACCAGGGGTGGAGAAATAACATCACATTTAATTAGTGTTTGTTTATACTTTCAAAGATTTGGTCCATTCTCATTATGGAGGGCAGCATGTCAGAGTGCACATAGACATGAAGTGGGAGAGTTGAGAGTTTTACATCTAGATCTTCATATGTAAAGAGAGAGATAGCATGTCACTGAATCAGGGTGGTGCTTCTGAAACCCCAAAGGCCACCTCCATTGACATACTCTTTCCAACACAGCCACACCCATTCTAAGGAGGCCACTCCTCCTAAATTCTCATGTAGCTCCACTTCGTAAAGACCAAGAATTCAAATATTTGAGTCTATGGGGGACATTTCTATTCCAACATGACACTGTTGTTTAAAAAAAATGTAGGCACATTAATTTAACCCAATAGCTCAGCATTCTACCAAGAAAGCTTTTAGTATTCAGATTGATATTTCTAATAGGCAGAAAGAACACTGTTTATGTTCTTCTACTTAAAAATAGCTAAGTCTCTAAAAAGATTATTTCTACTTATCCTCTAGGGTATTTAATACTGGCATGACTGTTATGGACGTAAGCAATGGCATTGTGGTTGTATTTAAGGCTTGTTGTACAGGCAAAAACTCTTTTCTGGTTCTATATATATTACCAAGATCTTATGGCTGGGATTTTATTAAGCTTTAGGATAGAATATACTACTGTTATTTTCCTAAATGGACATTATATCAGATTGAATTTTAATTATATATCTTTTTACTTAAAGAGTAGTGGAGATCTTCCATCTCACCTGAGAAACTTCTTTTAAACAGTGGACAGCATTTAATACAGGATCATACAATTGGTCAAAAGGTAAATAATGAATGTTTTGGAGTTCTTTAGCATAACTGGGCCCTGTGCATCATCCAAATCACCCCAACGCTCAGGAAAAATCTTGCAAGAGAAATCAGAAAGCCTAAAAAAACAAGAGATTGTGTAGGACAGGAGTAAAATAATATCTTCTGGATTTGACAGGACTATTAGACTCATGGGCTAACAGCCTGAATTGCCAAAATAAGACCTATACAGTTTCAAGCCAGACAAAATGCCAACATACAAAGGGAGAAGCCGTGCTAGTCAATGGTTACTAGGAAAGGAATAGTCAGTTATTCTTAGAAGTGTGGCTCTTGTGTGTTTACCATATTCTAGTAGTTGGCCCACCTCCTATATACACATGGACAGCAGTATTTAGATTCATTTGGTTATAAAAGAAGAGAGAAAAGGTGGATATCAATTTGGGAGAGAAAATGGAAAAGGGGATCTGGAAAGAGTTTGAAGAAAGAGTGAGAGGTAAATGTGATCAAAAATATTTTATACATATATGGTATTCTCAAAGAATAATTAACAATACTACATTTAAAATGGAAGGACTTTTATGTGTCCATTATGATTAAACAAAAATAGTACTATGATATTTTCTGCCAATGTATGCAAGGTTTGTGACTGATACCAGATAATTCTTTTTGTTCTTATTAATGGAAATTATGCCTAGAGAGAAAAAATGAAAAATTTGATGTCTCCTGTGAAAATATAACCACATTGGTCAAGTTTTATTGTTTTTTATTTAATAAACTCAAACTAAGAAACAAAAAAATCTCAATTGAGGAATACTGAATGGCTGAGAAGCATCTAAGTATGTGCTCAACATCCCTAGTCATCAGGGAAATATAAATCAAAACAACCCTGAGATTCCACCTCACACCAGTCAGAAAGGCTAAGATAAAAAATTCAGATGACAGCAGATGCTGGCTAGGAAGCAGAGAAAGAGAAATATTTCTCCACTGTTGGTGGGGTTGTAAACTGGTACAACCACTCTGTAAATCAATCTGGCGATTCCTCAGAAAATTGGACATAGTACTACCTGAAGACCCAGTTATTCCACTTCTGGGAATATACCCCAGAGACACCCCAACATACAATAAGGACACATGCACCACAATGTTCATAGCAGCCATATTTATAGTAGCTAAAAGCTAGAAAGAACCCAGATGTCCTTCAGTAGATGAATGGATACAAAAATTGTGTTATATTTACACAATGGAGTACTACTGAGCTATTAGAGACAATGACTTTATGAAATTACTAGAAAAATGGATGCATCTAGAGAATATCATCCTGAGTGAGGTAACCCAATCACAGAAGAACAGACATAATATGCAGTCACTGATAATTGGATACTAGCCCCAGAAAGCTCTGAATTCCCTAGAAAGAACTCACAGGCCATATGAAGCTCACGAAAAACAAAGGCAAAGAAGTGAAAAGCCTCAGTCCTTCTTAGGAAAAAAATAATAAGTGTATAGCACCTTCTCAGAGTGTGGTATACCTGGACCTTAAGTCATTAATCATTCAAGACCTAAGAATATAGCCTTGTGGCAATTTTTGGTATTCAAAAATAATTATGTTTAACATATACTCACCAAGAAAACTCTGACTGTTTATGTTACGTTCTGTTCTACATGTACTTTTTGCTTATGGTAACTAGTGCGATTTCAATGCATGCTATCACACCTCTAAAAGAATTAAGTACTGACAAAAATATATTTATATAGTGTTATGCCAAAATGCTTTTAAAAATCTGTACATGTATCTCTCTTTTTTAAATAAAGTTGTAAGAAACCAAACAAAACAAATAAAAAAGTGAGACTACTTTCCAGTGACACATACACAAAACTGACTAGAAGTCAGAGCATATGTCCTGTACCCAATAAAAGCCACCAAACTTTCACATACCAATAACATGCAAACCTGGTGCCCCAGAGACCAGAAGAGGGTGTTGATTCTCTCGGTATGAATCTTACACACAGTGATGAGCCGCCTGATGTGGGTGCTTAGAACAGAATGTGAGAGCTGAAGAGACAGAGCGAAGGTTAAGGGCAGACTACTCCAGAAGACCTATGTTTGGTTCCCAGCAGGGATTTTACAACCATGTGTTATTCCAGTTCCAGAAGAACCAGTGCCCTCTCTGGGCAACTGCATATATCTGGTGTACATGTACATAAATAAAAAGTATAAATACATATTTCTAAAGATATTGTGAAACTTCCATTCAATATTCTTACCAAAAAGGCCTAGGTGAAAGGCTGCCTGGTGACAACCTATATTGTTTTGACTTATTTAATAGATGTCCCTAAGTTCAATGTCTCAAAAGCTATTCTCATAAAATCATGGAATATATATATATATATATATATATATATATATATATATATATATATATATATATACATACCTAAATAAAATATGACAAATGAAAGTGTTATTTTGTGACTATAATACATGAGTTTATATATGCAATAATGTATAACATTACTAAAACTAGCCCTTATTATGAAAATTAAGTTATGCATTAGCTGCTATTACTACTTCAAGTTTGTAGTTTCTAAACTCTACTGCACCAGAAGGAAAAGACTTTCTTCCAGATCTGTAGTAAATTTTCTTCAGTGAATCTAGACTAAAGAACAAGAATTCCAAATTTCCATAAATACAGTGAGTGATTCTAAGACATAAAATTTTCAAATGTCCCTTTAAGAAACTATCCTAGAGGATTTTGTAAGCCTTTAAAAACAGCAATGAATGTTCAAGAATAAAGATAATTGCTATTTAAAATCAAACAAACAAACAAAAAACAAAAAGAAAAAAAAGAAATGTGTACTCACTTTAGCACTACAAATGCACATGCACAGACTTATTTTTTCTTCACTGAAAAATGCTGTCTTGGCCTCATTGCATTACTTACCTCAACTCTTAGTTGTGAAGAACAGTGACTGGCACCTAGTGTTTGCTTCTACCACCCTTGCCTTCTAACCCGTAGCTGTCATGAATGAGTGCATCTCCATCCACACTGGCCAGGCTGGTATACAGATCGGCAATGCCTGCTGGGAGCTTTGCTGCCTGAAACATGGCATCTAGCCTAAGGCCACATGTCAAGGGACAAGACTCCTGGGGGAGGAGATGACTCCTTCAACACTTTCTTCAGTGAGACAGGAACTGCATGTGCCCCTGGCAGTGTTTATAGACCTGGTACCCACTCTTTCTGATGAAGTTAGCACTGGTGCCTACTGACAGCGCTTCCACCCTGAGCACCTCATCACAGGCAAGGAAGATGCTGCCAATAACTATGCCCGTGGCCACTACACCATTGGCAAGAGATCACTGACATTGTCTTGGACCCAATTCACAAGCCAGTTGACCAGTGCACAGGTCTCTAGGGATTCTTGGTTTTCCACAGCTTTGGCGGGGGAACTGGCTCTGAGTTCACCTCCCCGCTGATGGAGCAGTTCCATACTGATTACAGAAAGAAGTCCAAGCTGAAATTCTCTATTTACATAGCCCCTCCCCCAAGTTTCCATTGCTGTAGTTGAGCCTTATAATTTTATTCTCACTACCTATACCACCGGATAGTGCCTTCATGGTAGCCAGTGGCATCTTTGACATCTTTCATAGAAACCCTGACATTGAACGCCTAACCTACACTAACCTTAACTGCCTTATTAGCCAGATTGTGTCTTCCATCAGTGCTTTCTTTAGATATAGTGGATCCCTGAATGTTGATCTGACAGAATTCCAAACCAACGTGGTACCCTACCCTTGTGTGCACTTCCCTCTGGCCACTTATGCCTCTGTCATCTCTGCAGAGAAAGCTTGCAATGAGCAAGTCTCTGTAGCAGAGAATACTAATGATTGCTTTGAGCCAGCCAACCAGATGGTGAAATGTGACCCTCACCATGGTAAATACATGTTGTACCATGGTGATGTGGTTCCCAAAGATGTCAGTGCTGCCATTACCACCATCAAGACCAAGCACAGCATCCAGTTTATAGACTGGTTCCCCACTGGCTTCAAGGTTGTCATTAATTACCAGGTTCATACTGTGGTACCTGGTGATGACCTGACCAAGGTCCAGAGAGCTGTTTGCATGCTGAGCAACACCACAGCCACTGCTGAGTCGTGGGTCTCCTGGATCACAACTTTTATCTGATGTATGTATTTGTGTGCTGGTATGTGGGTGAGGACTTGGAGGAGGGGGAGTTCTGAGGCCCGTTAGGACAAGGCTGCCCTAGAGGAGGATTATGAAGAGGTTGGTGTGGATTCTGTGGAAGGCGAGGGTGAGGAAGAAGGAAAGGAATACTAGTTTATCCTCCAGCCCCTGTATCATGTCAAACTCAACTCCAGTTGCAGGCATGGATGCTTCTGTGCTGTGTCCATTCATGTGTTCTCCATGTGTACCTCTAAGTTTGCCATGGTGTCTCAAAATAAAAGCTTAAGAAAAGAAAGAAGAAAAAAGAGAAAAATGTTTACTTATGTGAAATGTAATGTGAATTCTCTAGATTCTTTTACAGACTATTTTAGGAGTACTTACTGCAGTTGATTCCCCAATCATGCTAACACTCCTGGTCATCAATGTAAACACTAGTCAAATGTATACACAACTTTAAAATGTGAGGAGAGCTGAGATCCTGGAACTTCTATGCCTTTTATTTCATTACTACAAATTGACTTCCCTAATGAACATATCTGAACACTCTGTCTGCTGGTAGTCTACATGGGTGGCTTGCTTGCCCCTTAAATAGATTGGTATCAGTTTGAAGAACACAGAGATTTTTAACGTTAAAGTTCTATGTGTATTCTTGTTTATTTTTCTACCAATCAACGATTTATCAGATCATTGAAACTTATACTACTATGGCATTCTAAGTTGAATGGCTTAATGCCCTCTTTGTATGAATACTGGCTATGCTACATCATTGGTGGTCTTTACAATTACCTTAATCATTGGGCTATCTTTTATCAAAAATATTTTTGATTAGTAATGTGATTAGAAGATAAACTTTTCAAATAAATGTTCTTCTTGAAGGATTCACTTCAGTGCCCAAAGATTGACAAACTGCTATTCTTTCAGATCTATATCCTATTTGCATTTGCTTGGATAAGCACTCTCTCGGGAGTACTAAGGGTAGAGATGGCTCCAGACATTATACTCCTAACTCACATGTTCGCTATCATGTTTATAAACTAACCTCACAGATCTCATGATTAGTGGTAACAAGAGTCCAAACGTTGATGGATTATAATATATTCTGTCATTTAAATAAGAAAAATAATTGAAGTATACCAGCTACTTATTAAAAAAAAAAAACCTCATGTCACTTATTTATTTGGCAAGGAATATATGAAGCCTTAATATGAAACCTTCAAGTCAACTCAACTCCTAGTAAATTTGATCTATAAATGTGAATGTTCAATGTTTGAGAGAACAAAAGAAGAGCATTTGTGGCAAAAACTGTTCAGCTAAGGTAAAGCAAACAGGAAGACAGAGCCACTAGTCACGATAATATGATAATATAATAATATATGTAGTTCAATCAGTGCTGCACATTCAAGCTGTTCTGGTTGTGTTGTGAAAGCAGGCAGTCTCTGGAGCCTTCAGAATCATCTATGCAGCTGGAGCTGTGGCATTAAGCCTCTTATCCCCAGGACAGAGGATTAAATCCTCTTGCAAGTGTCAACTCTTTCTTCTAGTCACATCTGGAGTGGCTCATTAACTTGTTTTGTGGAATAGGATGAATGAGCTTGCTAAAGGCTCTCAGCATAAGCTTGGACCTCAAATCCATGTGAAGGAAGAAAATAGGACTGTCATTTCATATCCAAGAAGATATAGACCTGGATTTTCTTCAATTACACTCTACTCATCAACTTATGTATAGTCTGAAGTGTTTGCTTTGCAGCCAGTTAGCATCCTGAAGCCCAGGCTTGCCCGTGATTGTGTCTCTGTGTGTCAGGCCAGCCTGGGACTCTCCATTCTTCCTGAAATACTCTGGCTAGATTCATGAACAAGCAACTTGGTTCACTCAGATCTCCTGCCTACGGAAACTGCACTGAGTTATAATGAAAGGGAGGCAGAGGTTGAAAATGAATAAGAAGTTAATGTTGGAAATTCCCTAACTCTTTCAGCTTGAGAAAATTCCACCAGTATAATTTTTATTAAATCAAGGTGTATACAATATTAAACAATATAGTGACCAAAGTTATTTTATTTCTACTGATAACTATTTATATCCCACAAAGACATTAACAATTGACTTAATGCAACTGACTCTGTCTCTCTTTCTCTCTCACACATATATGTACATACCTATACATATATACATATGCACACATTAATATACACAGTCTGGTAATTTTACAAACTACAGAACATTCATCAATGAAAACAATTTAAAAACTAATTAACTCTAGTTCTAAAACCCAATACTTGTAATTGTTTCATACTGTATGACCATATGTGTCTGAGTGCAAATAAAGAGAAGAAACGATATCTGTGTAACATATGGTCAGCTGTATGTGTTTAACTGGCTAAAACCTGATCTCTGCATGTTCAGTGTGATACTAAAGTAGGTATTCTCAAAGCAATTTTGCAAATGCAATTCATTCTTACAGTCAGTTGACTTTACCTAATGGTAAAAGTGTAAGGGGAAACAAAACAAAACAGAACTGGTTCAATCATTTGGGGAAAGTAGAGCTGATGCAGCCCTGACAAAATGCTGCTAGTGAAAAAATACTTCTATACCAAATTTATGGTTTTCAACTTACCTAACACATCCCCAAAGTACCACCCAATATATGCCATGGTTTAGTTCTATTTTTGGGGGGATAGGGGTTGTGGGCAGAAGTAATGAAACATGATTCCCAAGGCACTCATAAAAAAAAGTTATACAACTTCTACTCTTGGATCTCTTTCAAATGGTTGCCTTGGAAACCATTAATGATGCTACAATGACATTCACACTGCACATATCCAAAGTGAATTAGTTCACTGTGGGGACAGTAAACCTTGCCAGGAGGCTTGGTGGATAGAGCAGGTTGAGAACCCAGAAATTCTGTCGGTGCACATCTGAGAGTGTAGGAGCCTTCCTGCTCCCTGCCAAATTTTTGGCCTGAAATAAGTGCCAGAGCCACACACTTCTCACATGTGGAAACATGACTGGTGGTCACTTAGGCCCAGCCCTAAGGGTTTCCCTAAACTTTTATTCCCAGACATTTCTCCCTGCAAAAGGTATTTAATCTTGGGTGCACCCTGAAATGTTGGTACTGTATAAATCTATTCTCCCACAATGAACAATCCTTAGACAGTTTTGAAACATGGACTATCTCTTTCAATAAGAACCACAATGGGGAGCTTAGAGCTTAGAGCAGGCTTTCACCTACAGGGCTGCTGCTTAATTCTTCCATAGAAGGCCTCTCTGTGTTCCCAGCTATTTGAAATGGAAACTTAAGATATAGTTGGACCTCTGCTTCAGCTGATCAAGATGCCCAAAGGAAAGAAGGCCAAGGGGTTGCCCTACTGCATCATCAAGGGAAAAGCCAGGCTGGGGTGTGAAGAGTAAAAGGTTGTCAAAGGACACTGATTCCTTGCCCTAGGGATTTCCTCTGCCGCTCCCAGGAAATCCCACTTTCTTGAGATTTGAGTTCCCAAAATACCACAGAAGGTCCAGATGACCTCTGTGGAATGTTCCAACGCCCTAGGTGTGCCTGGGGGTGTACTGATAAAAAAAATGTATGATTCTTCCCCTTATGAATTTCCTCATTCCCCCTGTCCTCCCCCTCCTTTGTGATTTTTGCCTTTATAAGCCTGGGTCGAACTCCTCTACCCCTGCGTGGTGTATGAGTCTCGACCCCAGCATGCTGGTCTGAGATCTCACTCTTTCACTTTCAATAAACTTCCTCATGCGATTGCAGCAAGTCTGGTCTCGGTGCCTCGCTGGGTGCGCGCCTCTCCTGAGATTTGAGTGAGGGTCTCCCTTCGGAGGTTTTTCAGGTGCCTGGTCCACAGGAAGACATGTACCACTGTTGCCTTCATACAGGTTAACTCGGAAGACAAGGGTGCTCTGGCTAAGCTGGTGGAAGCAATAATAACATCTGGAAAAGGCGAAAACTAAAGAACTCACCAATATTCTGGGTTAATTGTACAGTAAGCATTCTGTACATAAATATAATTAAAAAATTAAAATGAAAGATATATCTGGACAGCTCCAGCCCAAAGATACAAAAGAAGTAAGAAACTGACCTGATTAGCCAGACATGAGAGAAAAGACGGTTTCTATAACTCTGGGACAGTGGGTCTTAACTTACAGAAAGCTATGACCTTTAATACAGTTCCTCATGTCTTGGTGACCCACAGCCATAAACTTAGTTTTGTTGTTACTTTGAAGTTATAATTTTGCTAATGTTATGAACTGTAATGTAAGTATCTGATATGCAGGATATCTGATATGTGACCCCTGTGAAAGGGACTTTTGACCTACCACCAAAGAGGATCACACACAGAGATTGAGGAATATTACTATAGCACTACCACTCATTAATTCTCACCTTAAGAATCTCTAATCTAAACTTAATCAACTTGTAGAGTGTTGAAAGACATTAGTAAACAACTACTATTTTTCTCCTACTGTTTGGAATTGCTACTTGCATATTAAGACTATGGTTTCATATTAACAAAGAGACTGTGGTTGAATTATGCCAAAATCATTAAGGTTAAATGCCATTTGCTTTCTTTCTGTCTTAGTCAGGGTTTCTATTCCTGCACAAACATCATGAACAAAAAGCATGTTGGGGAGGAAAGGATTTATTCAACTTACACTTCTATGGCCCTGTTCATCACCAGAGGAAGTCAGGACTGGAACTCAAGCAGATCAGGAAGCAGGAGCAGATGCAGAGGCCATGGAGGGATGTCATGTACTGGCTTGCTTCCCCTGGCTTGCTCAGCTCTCTTTCTTATAGAACCCAGGACTACCAGCCCAGGGATGGCACCACCCACAATGGGCTGGGCCTTCCTCCCTTGATCACTAGTTGAGAAAATGCCTTACAGCTGGATCTCATGGAGGCATTTTCTCAACTGAGGCTCCTTTCTCTGTGATAACTCCAGCTTGTGTCAAGTTGACACAAAACCAGCCAGTACACTTTCCTTGTATGATTTTTTTTCTGCCCGGTAGGTATATATATAAACAAAAATTCAAAGAAGGGATTAAAAGAACTGTCGTATTGCCTTTCAAAATTTGACTAGAGCTGCATGATCTTTTGGTTATATGTTTTAGAACAGATCTACTATTACATTGACTGAGATGCTGCTTTCTTTGCATTGTAAACTTTACACTTTGGGGCTGTAGAGTCTTCAGCAAACTCTTAGCTTTCATCAAATAAAATTGGTCTTCATTTGCCCTGAGCATCATGTTATATATGAATCTCTAAGCAAGAACACAACAGATTTCCTACAAATTAACTGCTTAAACCACATTTCTCCTACCATAGGTAATGAGGTAAATGCCCAGTCAGGTGATAAATGATTTCCAGTTTACCTCATATCTTCCTACTCACCCTCAGGCATCTGGCTTATTATTATTTTTTTATTTTTTATTTTCCTTTTATCTTTCATTCACATCTTTTAGAACATCATTTGATGTTTGAGAGAGACTTTCAGGGATTCCTTAGCCAGGTTCCAAAAAAAAAAATCACTTTCTACAATAAATGTTTTAGCCACATAATTGTGTTTTTTTTTTTTTTTTTCTGATAAGTAACTAGCAATAAGTAGGGAATTTGCACAGGGAAAACCAAGTAGGGGAATAACATTTGAAATGTAAGTAAATAAAATAACTAATAAAAATTTAAAAAGAATATTCAAAATTTACCCATATCACAGACTAGCTTGATTTAACACAATATATACAATACTCTTCCTAAAAGTGATGCATTGACATTGTTCCTAGGAATCTAATGAGCTTTCTTTTAAAAAACACCAGAACGGTGATTATACTGACTTATGAGTATTAGCATTTGACACTGAGTTTTGTTCCTGGGATCTACATGGAATTCAGAATTGATTATCACAAGTTATCCTCTGAACACACATGATATAGCTAAGACACTTAATTAAAACATGCAGACTTATAAATGAATGTTAAAAAGTATTGTTTAAGGCAACAAGTTAATATAAACAAAAAGGAAATTATTATATTTTGTATCACAGTGGAACAAAAAATGCAAATCAATGGGAACTTAAAGCTATGTACAGCACAGGGATATGCACAATGCATCAAATTATCTATCAGCCATTGAAGAAATTCAGGAGGAAGTTTTTCAAAAGTCATTGAAACATCAGAAGGTGCAGTGTCAGCTGACTGTAATCCCAGAACTTCATAGGCTAAGGGAGGATTATTGCTGGGGGTGCAAGTCTGGCTAAGACTCCAGAGAAAGAACCTGATTCAAAATCCAAAGAACCATGAAAGTGAAAGTACACTTTCCCAAACCTATGGGATACACTAAGGAAAGTCTAAGAAGAAAGGTTACATTTCTCAGTCCTTACATAAGAAAAAAAAAATCAGATAGATCTCAAATAAATAATTTAATGATGCTCCATTGGGTCTCAGAAAAACAAGATCAAGCCAAACCCCAAAGCAGTAGATGGCAAGAAATAATAAAAATCAGGGCAGAAAGTAATGAAATTGAGATTAAAAGAATAATACATGGAATCAAAGAGTTAGTTCTTTGAAAAAATAAGCAAAGACTGACAAGTCCCTAGTCAACCAATTCAAAAGAACAAGAAAGAAAACCCAAACACATAAAACTAGACATGAGAAAATACTTGTTAGAACAGGTTCCAGTGAAATCCAGAGGACTGTTAGGGAATATTTTGAAAGCATCTATTCCTAAAATGTTGAAATTAATAAACTCTCTCTCACACACACTACCAGCAGCAGATAACAAGACAGAAGCAAACATATGATAATTGGCAAAAGTGATTAAAAAATAATAAAATGTGTCCAAACTATGTTTGCTGAGAAAGATCAGCAGGCTAGTGCATCTGAGATCAAGCTCTGAGTTCCATCTCCAGGTACACAGGAAGTCTAGAGAGAAATGACATTCTCAAGTTACATGTGATTATATACACAATGTATAGCATGCATACAGAAACACACACATAGTGCACATGCACACACACATACAAATCACACACAATGCACATGCACACCTTCATACATATAGAAACACACAGTACAAGTGCACACACATATACACACAAACACACATACACACAGTGCACACACACACATACACACAATGCATATGCATGCACATACACACACAAACATAAAACAAGAAAATATATGCCTTAAATTTAAAATTTTATAATGAACTTACAGAACCAGGTTTACCCACTGCCAACCTTTGAAAAAGTACTATTGAAGTAAGTAAAAAATGAAAAATAGCTCATTTCTTCTGTAAAGTCAGCATTGCCCTATTGTCCTTATAGCAACACAACAAAGAAAACTAGCGTCTACTATTCCTGTTGAGACTAGGCACAATTATATGTTTGCATTTCCCCCAATCTGTGGGACCACAATCTATCATTTATCAATTATTCTCTATCTATCATCTATCATCTATCTATCTATCTATCTATCTATCTATCTATCTATCTATCTATCTATCTATTTATCTATCTATCTATCATCTATCTATTTATCTATCTATCGTCTATTATGTATCTTTATATCTGTCATCTGTTATCTATCTTCCTATCTACCATCAATCTATCTTTTATCTATCATTAATTTTTTACATGAAGGAAGAAGAGGACCTCTGTAGGAGAAGTGAATATAAAGGGAAGGAACTGAGAAAGAGAGGCTTATGGAGTGAAGAAAATAACAAAAGCCCTTTACAAACTCTCCTTTTGTAAACTGTGAATGTTAGAAAGGCTTTTGTGAATGATCACTATCTATAGACTAGATAGGGATCTGGTATTCACTTTTCTTTTGATGACAGGTCTTTGTGTAGTGAAGGTTTCAGACCTGTGTGAGATCCTTGCTCTTCCCCTTTTGCAGAGAAAACAGGCACAACTATGGATCTTTTTACTCTGAAAGATTAGAGAGGTTCCAGGAGGTTAAAATAAACAGAAGTTTAAAGCCCTTCTGAAAGCAGTGCTTGAAATTTCCCATACCAGGGTAACTAGACATAAATTGCCAATTTTCTAAGTTATTAATGGTTTTATCAGCACCAATATCTTGCTTCTCCACAGGTACAAACTTTTGTGTAGTTGTTCTGGATTTGCCCCAAATTTCACTATGGAATGGTGATTTAAATCTTTAGTATTTTTCAATGTCTTTGATTCTCTTGTGGGATGAAAAATATAATTTTATTTTGTATGTTTGACTTTATATATTTTTCAATGAATAGGAATAGGATTCCCAAGTTCTTACCATATCAAAGGGCAAAGCTTCCAATTGCTATAGTCATGTAACTGGTAGTTGGAGGATGGTAGAAAATATCATAATTAAAAAATGTATGTTCAATTGTGTTATTATTTGCCATTTTGCTTTAAATATAATATAATTAAAAGCAAAGATCTCTTTATTAAGTATTTGATATTTTTAAGCTTACTTAGATTTTTAATATTTAATTATACATATGCTAAAACAATGAAGATGTTTTTCTTCTGCTTTTTGATAGAGAGAATATGAGAGTGACTGAGGTAATCTGCTTAGTATTGTACCTTTTGTGTGGTGCTCTGTTATTAGAGCACTGCAGTACACGGTCTACTCTGTAAGTTTGCAGCTCTGTCTATATTCTTGCCCAAGTAGAAAAAGTATTGTAAAATGGTAAATCATAGAAAACAGTCGCTGAGACCATCTAACTTCCCTTATGTGTGATACATCTCTTTTCTTCCCCTTAAAGTTCTTTTCTTCCTCATTCTCATTACTTTGTAGCTTAAAACATAAAATAAACAAAAAAACAAATAGTTGAACAACAACAACAAAATAAACCACCACCAACAAAAAAACTTCAAAATGAGTTTTCTATAAAGCTATAGGTTGTATTAGTTGAGATATTTTCCGTAGCATTTTCTTCAAGGCAATATAAAAGCAAGAGCCAAAAAGGCCTTTTTATTTTTAATATATTTGAAATTTATCAATAGCTGCGAAATTGATGAGTACCTACAAATGAATATATAGAAAAGATTCTTCGTAAAGAGAGAGACAAAGAGTGCATATAAAGATTCATGATAATATGACTTTTGTTACCTAAAAATTTTATCTTATTTTAACCTGTCTTAATTTGTTACACAAGTATATGATAATACCTTTCTTGGGACCATGTAGTTAAATACAATTTTATACTAAATATTTCAAAAGCATTAATTCTATGCTCTGAAGTTTTAAAAATATTGTCAACTCTAAAGTTCTTGTCATCTTGTTTTTCATATACAAAACATGTACAAATATGTCTTATTCAGTTGGATTTTCTTTTTCTTGTTTTTCAGATTGAACAACTATGTTTTAAAAAACAAAGATAAATGTACAGATTTTAAGTATTCATGCATAAAAGTATGTGAATACATTTTTGTCAGTACTTGGATTTTTTAAAGGTTTGATAGTATGCATTAAAATCTTACTAGTTACAATGAGCATAAAGTACATGCAAAACAAGATGTAACCTGAAAATAGTCAAAGTTTTCTTGGTGTGTAAAGATGAAGCATAATGGTTTTTCATTTTATTTTTATTTTATTTTTTTGGCCTTTGTTTCCTTGAAGTTCATATAGTCTGTGAGTTGTTTCTGGGGTGTTCAGAGCTTTCTGGGGTTAGTATCAGTAACTGCATATTATGTCTGTTCTTTTGTGACTGAGTTACCTCACTCAGGATGATATTCTCTAGATGCATCCATTTTCTTAAGAATTTCATAAAGTCATTGTTTCTGATAGCTGAGTAGTACTCCATTGTGTAAATATACCACAATTTTTGTATCCATTCTACTGAAGGACATCTGGCTTCTTTCCAGCTTCTGGCTATTATAAATAGAGCTGCAATGAACGTTGTGGTGCATGTGTCTTTGTTGTATGTTGGAGCGTCTCTGGGGTATATGCCCAGAAGTGGAATAACTGGGTCTTCAGGTAGGACTATGTCCAATTTTCTGAGGAACCGCCGACTGATTTCCAGAGTGATTGTAGCAATTTACAACCCCACCAACAGTGGAGAAGTGTTCCTCTTTCTCCTTATCCTTGCCAGAGTCTGCTGTCATCTGAAGTTTTGATCTTAGCCATTCTGTTTGGTGTGAGGTAGAATCTCAGTGTTGGTTTGATTTGCATTTCCCTGATGGCTAATGATGTCGAGCACTTCCTTAGATGCTTCTCAGCCATTAGATATTCCTCAATTGAGAACTTTTTCTTTAGCTCTGTACCCTACTTTTAATAGGGATATTTGATTCTCTGAGGTCTAACTTTTTGAGTTCTTTGTATACCTTGGATATTAGGCCTTTATCAGATGTGGGGTTGGTAAAGATTTTTTCAGACTCTGTTGGCTGCCATTTTATTTTCTTGACAGTGTTCTTGGCCTTACAGAAACTTTAAAATCTCATTAAGTCCCATTTGTCGATATTTGACCATTGCTGTTCTGTTAAAAAAATTTTCTCCTGTGCCTATGTGTTCTAAGGTTTTCCCTACTTTCTCATCTAATAGTTTCAGTGTACCTGGTTTAATGTGGAAATCTTTGATCCACTTGCACTTGAGCTTTGTACAGGGGATAAAAAAGGGTCTATTTTCTTTCTTCTGCATGCTGAGTGCCAGTTGGACCAACACCATTTGTTGAAGGGGCTGTTCTTTTTCCATTGAATGTTTATAGCTCCTTTGTCAAAAATCAAGTGACCATATACGTGAGGGCTCATTTCTGGATCTTCTATTCTATTCCATTGATCCATGTGCCTATCTCTGTACCAGTACCATGCAGTTTTTTTTTTCTTTTTCTTTTTTTTTTAGCACAATAGCCTTGTAATATAGCTTGAGGTCAGAGATAGTTATTCCAGTAAATGTTTTCTTGTTTTTGAGGATGGAGTTCACTATTCTAGGTCTTTTGTTATTCCAGATGAAATTGCACATTGCTCTTTCCAACTCTATGAAAAATTGGGTTGGAATTTTGATGGAGATTGCATTGAATCTGTAGACTGATTTTGGTAAGATGGCCATTTTTACAATGTTGATCCTTTCGATCCATGAGCATGGGAGACCTTTCCGTTTTCTGAGATCTTCCTTAATTTCCTTCTTTAGAGATTTGAAGTTCTTGTTATACAGGTCCTTCACTTGCTTAGTTAGAATCACAGCAAGTTACTTCTTATCGTTTGTGATTATTGTGAAGGGTATCTTTTCCCTAATTTCTTCCTCCACATGTTTGTTGAGTAGTGGAAGGCTACTGATTTGTTTGAGTTAATTTTGTATCCAGCCACTTTGTTGATCTTGTTTATTAGCTGTCCAAGTTTTCTGGGGGAATTTTTGGGGTCACTTGAGTACACTATCATGTCATCTGCAAACAGTGATATTTTTACTTCTTCCTTTCCAATTTGTATCCCTTTGATTTCCTTTTGCTGTTTAATTGCTCTGGCTATGACTTCCAGTACTATGCTGAATAGGTAGGGAGAGAATGGGCAGCCTTGTCTAGTCCCTGATTTTAGTGGGATTGCTTCAAGTTTTTTAGGGTTATGTTTGAAGTTGGCTATTGGTTTGCTATATATTGCTTTTATTATGTTTAGGTATGGGACTTGGATTCCTGTTCTTTCCAGGACTTTTAACATGAAGGGGTGTTGAATTTTGTCAAATGCTTTCTCAGCATCTAGCAAGATGACCATGTGGTTTTTTTTCTTTGAGTTTTTTAATATGCTGGATTATGTTGATGGATTACCATATATTAAACCATCCCTGCATCCTTGGCAGGTTTTGGTGTTACTTTGCTTATTTCCATATTCCTTTTTGTATAATATTGATACCAATTCCTGACTGTTTATTATGTTTGTGAAATATAAATTTAAAAGAATTGTTTTCAGTTTCATTCTTAGAAGACTAATAAAAATGAATCCAATCTCTGTTATTTATAACAGAATAGATGACAGGTAACATCTGAACTTTATCACACTTTATTTATTTACATATTTATTGTGTGTGTGTGTGTTTGTGTGTGTGTATGTGTGTGGGTACATGAACACATATAGTCATAGCCACACAGACACAGGTTGAAGTCATAAGACAACTTACTAAAATAGATTCTCTCTTACACTTAGTCACAGAGATCAAACTCAAGTCTCAAGTCTCCGCCTCCATGGCAAACACATAACTGCTGAGCCATTTTTTTTTCTGACCTTTGATTTTTTGACTTGAAAGTTAATGTTAAAATAATTAAGGATATGCATTTTAGAATTCCCAAGCAGATAAATATAAACTGAATTATTGTATTCCCTTAATTTCTTAGAATTAACAATCCAGGGTGATCCTATTTGGAGCAAGAACATTTGGGAATTAACTAAGAGACCAGAGTGAAATCTTGTCACGGGATTGGTGCTTTTACAGAAAAGCATAGGAAATACTTCACATAGTTTTCTCTAGTCTTGGCCATGTTATAGCATGGCACAAGGTTATTATTTGCAAAACTAGAAGGGGCCCTCTTTAGACTCCATATCTACCAATGAGTTTATCTTGGAGTTCCCAGCCTAAAGGATTGTAAGAAGTACAGCCAATTTATCTACTGTAATTATTCATGTATTTGTTTTTTATTTTTTAGTTGCTTTTTACTTACTTTACATCCAGCTCCCTGCCCTCCTCCTTGTCACCCCATCCCATAATCCCCCATCCTCCACCCACTCCTTTTCTTTCCTGAGCAGGTTGGGGTTCTCTTTCCTGACACTTCAAGCCTTTGCAAGGCTAGGAACTTCCTCTCACATTGGGGCCAGAAAATACATCTCATCTAGAAGATCATATCCTACAATGCAAACTAATACACACATGGTGCATTTCTCTGTTATCTTTTCAAATCATAAGGTACATATTACAGACTTGAAGGTTTGCCATAACTCATACAGACATTATGAAACCAAGAACTAATTTTGAACTCAATGGGGAATATTGAATGCCAACTATTCTGTGGAATGCTGTAGTCATTAACAAGACTGAGTGATTGTTAAAGGGATTGCCACTTTGACTAATACATAAAAACATTTATTATGTATTTTGCTCTATTACAGACATTTTATTCTAAAAATGACTCTATATTAAAATATGTTAAAACAATACTTTTGAAACTGTGTCTTATAATTGTTTGTTGGAACTATTTATGAAGCTAATAAATATTCAAAAGTGTTTTATAACACAATTCAGAAAATATGATTTTTTTTTTTTTTTGTTTTTTGAGGCAAGGTTTCTCTTTCCTGGAACTCACTCCATAAACCAGGATCATCAAATTCATGGAGATTCATCTTCCTCTTCCTTCCAAGTGCTGGGACTAAATGCGTGTATCACCACATCTAGATGAAAAATTGGCTTTCTATGTGACAAAACTATATAAAAATATATAAAATTAAAATAAGTTATTAATTATAATAAATCAATTTATAGTAATTAAATTGTTTAGTAATTCATGTTGTGCCTCATAAGCATTTTAAATCTCCATAACTTGTAACTAGAACCATAGCATTTATAATTAAGAGGAGAAATGTTTCTGCTTTAATTTCCTTATATAAAATGATCAACAATAATAATTATTCTTTTATTTAGATCATAACAATTCTTTGAACTCTAACTTTAATTTTCTTACATTCGAAATCCAAATGCATATGTATTTGTATATGTAGTAAATATTAAAGTACTTATCTATATTTTATAGGATTCATAATCTGCAGTGAATAGTGTAGAATATTCATTTATACTTATAATCAATAGATGACCAGTTGCCAAAGTACTTGCATACAATGAAACAAAATACTTGAAAAATGAAAATTAATTGACAGAAAATGTAGAAGAGACTGAGAATTTTCATTTTGTGCTTAAGCTTTTGAAATAGACCTTTATGTACGTGAACCCTTTTCTCTTCTTTCTCTAAAAATCTAACGCTCTAGCTCATGTCTGATAGAACCAGCAAATGAACTGGGCTTGAAACTGACTTAGAAGTAAGTTGGATACTGTCAGTATCTAATCAGATGACAATGTGCTATTCTTAATTCTGTAAGAGATATAAAGGGAGATTTTTTTTTCTATCATGGAAGGAAAAAAAAAAGTCAGAATTTGAAATTCAAACTGGCCTAATTTTCCACTCTGTGTCACACACTGAGGGTCCTCATCAGTCATACCTGGAGGAAAGTACAAGCAAGTAGGAAAAGGCTGGATGCACAGAAGTCACTGTCTCAGTGAATGCCTAGGTTAGAAAAGCCATTATACCATCAGCAGGGAATCCTGGGAGCATTAGTGGAGAGTTGAGAAAAAAAAAAAATTGTCTTTGGAGGGTCAGAAATCCCCAGTTCCTAGATAGAAGTAATTCAAGTAAATAGTAAAGTAAACAAATTCAGCAATATTTGAGTTTTACGGACAAAGATAGTTGGAAAAGAATGGATAATAACATATGATACAAGCAAAGCTTTGTTCTTGGAGCTTTTGGAAGAAAAAGAATCTTTGAAGAGGATTACACTGGGGAGCAGAGGGAAGCTTGCTGCAAAACTCTTGTGTCTCACAGACAACCTTCAGTGGATTTCTTGTGTTTCCTTTCCTAAGAATGCATATGACATGTGACAACTGTGACATCCTAGCAATTGGCATATTATTGACATATTTTTAAAATACAGTTTTCAAGAACTGTGGTTGTCTCAATTTGTATTTATGGGGGAAATGTATGCAAAGCCTTCAATGGCATCACTTACTTACATTCTGTTCTCCGTGTATTTGTGCTTAAGGTAACTAGTGGGATTTCAGTGCATGCTATCAAACCTCTAAAAGAATTAAGTACTGACAAAAATATACTCATACAGTGTTTTGCCAAAATGCTTTTTAAAATCTGTACATGTATCTCTCCTTTTTAAATAAAGTTGTAAGGGGGAAAAAAAACAACTGGGCCTGAGGAGTGAGACCTCAGGGCTGATAAAGAAATAAAAATATTATTTTTTAATATTTACTACAACACGGAGGAGATAATTACAGAAAATAACAAGCAAACAAAATGCAGACTTGTGGAGCCAACTGTGATATCTACAAAAAACTTCCACACCTAAGGGTCATGGAACCTTTCTAAAGATGTAATAGGACAAGGCAATGGGGTGGAGAGGGGGATCAGAATGGAGTACCCCTTTGTGAAGGCAACTGGAGGGGGAGGGGGAAGGGACCAGGGCAGGGTAAAGGGATAGCATCTCATATGTAGATACAGAGTATCTAATAAATGCAAGAGAGAGAGAGAGAGAGGGAGAGAGAGAGAGAGAGAGAGAGAGAGAGAGAGAGAGAGAGAGAGAGAGAGAGAGAGAGAGAAAGAGAGAAGAATGGATGAGCAAGAGAATTGATGAGTTTGTTATGCAAATGTGTCTCCTAGTAACACCAGAAGATAAACCTGTAAAATCTTACCAAGAGGACTAACCAAACTAAAAAGGAAGACACCAAAGGATATACCAAATTGTATAGGAAAAAAACCACAAGAACACAAAACCTCAAACCTACATGCAAAGTTCCATGTAACTGACTAAGCTCGGGGCAGGAGATGTGATCTTCCCCATTAAAAAGACATATCAATTAGCTTTTCAATGACAAACAATCTGCTTTGAGAACATATATCTATGTAATATCATATGAACTCAACAGACATATATTATGGAATATCACGCAATAATAATTAGTGAAAAAAGAGGCCATGCATTTCAAGGTGAGCAGGGAGGGGTAAATGAGAGAGAGAGCTTAGAAAAAGGAAAGAAAAGGGAGAAATAATGTAGTGATGTTTCAATGTTAAAAGAACAAAACAAAAAAGAAAAAAAAGACAGAAATAAAATCTCTAAAATAAGATGTTGTCAGTGGGTCATTACTTACTTTCCATGTATCTCAAAGATCAATCAGCTGCCAAAAGTGATAAAGAGACCTGTATAAAGATAATGAACCCTTATGCTTTTTAATAATCTTTATTTGTCTTTTACGTTCTTAGGTAAGAGAAAAAAAAAACTGCTATTTGTCCGAGTATCCCTCACTTTTTCTGAGATAATTATCTCTAAAATCATATGCCATTCTTTATGGTTTAATAACACTCTATTATGCATATATTCCATACTTTATCTATGTACCTTTTTGGAGTCTTCTAGGATAATTTTGTACATTGGGTATTAAAAGTACTCCCACCATAGACATGATTTTATATTTATCTGTTTTGTACGTACATGTCAAGTCTTTCACATGTATATCCAGAAATGATATAACTAAACCGTTCTCTCAACACCCCATCTCCATCTCTCTTTTTCTCTCAAAAGTGTCATGCAGATTTACACAGTGTCTATACTAATACTAATCTGCATTCCTGCCAACATCTATCAAGGTTCTTTTCTGTCCCAGATGATCACCATTTGTTGCTTGTTCTCTCGATGGTAGCCATTCTAATTCAGTGTGATGAAATCTTAGTTTGATTTGCATTTCCCTGACGGGGCTACAGATGTTGAACATTTTCTTCATGTGTTTAATAGCTATTTGAATTTCATCTTTTGAATACTACCTGTTTCTTGCATCTGCTTATTTATTGATAGGGTTGCATGTAGATTTTGATATTTAACCTTTTTCCCTCTAGATATTAATCAGACTGGCAGAAAAGATTTTTCCCATTAATAAGCTATCTGATTATGTATGCTACTTTATTTTTTTTTAATTTTTGTGCAGAAAAGATTTAATTCTGGCAATTTATACTTGTCAGTTTTTGTTATTTCCTAAGTTATTTGAGTTCTATTCAGAGGATCACTGCGAGTGGCTCTGTTTCCTTTGATATTTTATAGTCTGTCTATTGGATGTGCCCTTTGTGTTCAGGTCAATGTTGTGGTCATATGATGTATTCTGTTACCTTCTATGATTAAATGGTTTAAATTGGAACATATCTCATTTATGATTCATTCTAATTCCATGTGTTTAGTCTGTATACTTTTCTGCTATATCACATTTTAAAATAAATAAATTGCTAAAATGTCATGTTATTTTGAGTGCCGTATTTGTATTACTTTAATATTAGGATGACCTAAGTGATACTAACTCACAAAATACTCCTTACAACACATAAGTTTGAGAGTTGAAAGTTGCTTCTACTTTTTAATTTTGTGAACACGTAAATGTGACAGCTATATTATTCAATCATTTCAAGCAAAAATCAAATTATCAGATAAAGAGAAACAAATATAGTTTACTTTACATTACTTACATGTTGCTGTTTTGATTTTTTGAGAAATGCTTTCACAATATAAGCCCTTGTTGACCTGGTCCTTATGTGAACCAGGCTGGTCTTGAACTTGTGAGGGATTCGTATTCCTCACCTCAATATTCTTGCTTGGGTAAAGGACAAAATGACCACCTATAGATCGGGAAAAGATCAATACTAACCCTATGTCTGATAGAGGGTCAATATCCAAAATATACAAAGAACTCAAGAAATTAGACTCTAGAGGACCAAGTTACCCTATTAAAAATGGAGTACAGAACTAAACAGAATTCTCAACCAAGGAATCTCATATTGCTGAGAAACACATGGCAGGCAAGCTGGTACAACCACTCTGGAAATCAGTCTGGTGGTTCCTCAGAAAAATGGACATAGTACTACCTGAGGACCCAGCTATACCACTCCAGGGCATATACGCAGAAGATGCTCCAACATATAACAAGGACACATTCTCCACTATGTTTATACCAACCTTATTTATAATAGCCAGAAGCTGGAAAGAACCCACATGTCCCTCAAAGAGGAATAGATACAGAAGTTGTGGTACATTTGCACTAGTACTCAGCTATTAGAAACAATAAGTTATGAAATTCTTAGGCAAATGGATGGAACTAGAAAATATCTTGAGTGAGGTAACACAGTCACAAAGGAACACCCATGATATGCAGTCACTGATAAATGGATATTAGGGAAAAAAGCTTGAAATATTCATGATACAACTTATAGACTATATGAAAGTCAAGAAAAAGGAAGAACAGTTTGTGGGTGCCTCAGTCCTACATGGAGGGGGGAAACAAAATAATCATGGGAGGTTTAGGGCATAAGGGATTTGGGAGGAAGAGAGGAGGGGAAGCGGGGTAAAAACGGTGGGGCAGGATTAGGTGTGAGCCTGATAAATACAGATGTGGATGGTCACAGCCAGCCATTGGACTGAGCACGGGGACCTCAATGGAGGAATTAAGAGAAAAGACTGAAGGAGCTGAAGAGGTTTGCAAACTCATAAGACAATATCTACCAACCAGACACTCCAGAGCTCCCAGGGACTAAACCATCAACCAAAGATGGAGGAACCCATGGCTCCAGCTACATATGCAGCAGAGATGGCCTTGCAGCTTATCAATGAGAGGGGAAGTCGTGAGTCTTGTGAAAGCTTTATGCCTCAGCCTAGGGGAATGTTAGGGCAGTGGGGCAGGAGTAGGGGAGTGGACTGGGGAGCTTTCTTGTGGAAGCAGGGGAACTGGATAGAGTGGGTAGAGTTTTTGGAAGGAGAACAAGGAGGAGGGATAATATTTGAAATAAAAATAAAAAATAACTAATAAAAATTTAGAAAATAAAGACATTTTCTACCATGTCTATTTTAAGCTGTTTATATTTTTATCATTCAAACTAAATCCATATATGTATACATTGTATTTTCATCATATAGATTTCATAATATCCTTATATCTCTTTCTAGTACACAATTCTTCCCTTATAACATAGTTGATTTGTCAGGGTTCATTTCCTTCTAGATTATGGGTTCTCTATCCCCCATAAATTCCTTACATTTTAAAAATCTAGATTTTCTGATACAGTTGCTGAGTCTTAAAATGGATTATAATCACAGAAGTATTTGAGATCTTATGGGATTACTTTTGCTATGCAAATTTATATGAAACAGAGAGCTCAGAATTTAAACTATTTTACTATTTTAGAATGTGAATAACTAAAACTCGTGAAGAGAATGAGTTAAAGAAGCAATTTTCAACTATACCCACGGGCTATTTTTATTTTTTCCTACTAGACACTCTATTTTCATGAAACTTGAATTTGTCATTTAAGAAGTGTGTGAAAAGCAATCCTAGAAATTAATCTTAGAATTCATGTTTCAATATATATACTTATTAGAATTCAAGATTGTGCCAACAAAGTATTTGTAGGAGATATAGTATTGAAACTATAAAATATAGTAAAAACCACTTGTAATATAGCAAAATTAATGTTAAATGACAACAGAGTACATTGTGGGAATCACATGTTTATTAATTGACTCAATAGCTTCTGAGTAGCATCAGTTGCTCAAATCAGAGTTGCCTTTAGTTTCCTGGATATTCTAGATGATTATACTTAGAAAGTGATTTTTGTGAGTGTGAATGACTTTTGAGATGGAGCATAGGCTTAAGTTGAGGGTAGTGGGGTTATAGTGATGGAGAGATGCGAATAGACAAAAGCAAACAAAAATCCACTTACATTGGTATTTCAATTTCTTGAGCTTTGAGCTGAATACTCAGGCTTCATCTTGTCTAACAGCCAAACATAGTGCACAAAGACGGGCCTCACCCTCACCCAACTGCTGGGTCAGAAATCTGCAGAACAGGACCGAGCTCCAGGGTTGTAGCTCAGTCTACGGTGGTATCTTTGTAAGATGTTTCTTTTGGAGTCACGTGATTCTTGAGGTGAGTGTGGAGCTTCACAGTCTCATAGAGGGCCCTCTGAAGTATTTAAACAGAATAATGTGCTGGGTATTTAAAATGGGTTGGCAGATTAAGCCACAAACCCTAGTGTAGTTATACTTCTTTTCTAGCCTCTCCTTGATGTCACACAACGTTGAATGCAATTAATGTAATCAAAGGAACAATTTATATTGCACTATAATGTCAGAAATGTCCATCTCTGGTCACTCGAGGCCCACTCCACGCTATTCCGTTGGTCCTAAGTCAAGGCAGAGAATTAGTATTCTGCAAAGCCGGTCACATTATGGCAGACAAAGGAAAAGAAAAAGGAAAGAGATCATATGGGTGCCTTCAAAAGCATGTACTCTGTGACCTATTGCTCTAACTAGTTCTCATTTCTAACGTATATACTACATTAAAATAGTTCCACTAACTGAGGAGGAAGAATTGAACTCAAAGCATTTTGGAGACAGTTCAGATCCAAATGACAAAAATATAACTACAAACAAAAACCACAAAATTACGGGATGCATACTGTTTATGTTTTCTCGTTGCAGGATTCATGATAAAACATAGGCAGCTGTCCATAAAAATACTAGAGATCAACGTTCAAAGCAGGAAGTCCTTTATTAAAGATATTATACAATTCTATCCAATTAAATATGATCATTTACCTTAAAATTTCATTTAAAAACATTTATCTTAATTTATTATTTAAGTGAATATTAGGTAAACTCAATTTATGAGGTAGTGATTCTTATGTTGTTGTAATATAAATGTTGCATATAATATTCATCAAAATTAGTATGTTTTACAATTTTAACTTATGAATGATGGATTTATTTACATAAATTAGACAATGCTGTAAAATTTTATAAAATTACTTCTTCATCCCTTAAATAGATACATCAATGAACAATGCAATTCATGAATTTTGATTAAATAAATAATAAAGATTTTATTATGATATAATTTCACCATGTAAAATTTTCTCTAAGGCTACAATGTTCATTATGACTTAATCATGTTTTTTGCATAAAACATAACATTTTAACCCACAGAATAAGTTTGCATATGAGAAAAGTATTATGCAATATTAAAACTTAATTTTAATACTCAAATTACACAATAACAGGCAAAATATTTATAGATCGAAAAGTTTATATTACTTGCAAAGTGACTAATGTCACATCAAAAGCCTAGTATAAAGTGATTCTAAAATATAATGCCAGGTTACAGAAGCAAAAATCATTCGGTGAGATTCCACTCAATAGCAGATATATTTGAAAGACCAGAAGACAGGATTTGTTAAAAATCTTTCATTCACAAGCTCCATCATGAGTAAAATTAAAAGGCTTTATTGCCTTCATTAGCTTTCTTCTCCCCAAATCTCACAAACTTTCTTTCGATATCATCCATCAGCTTCATCCTTGGAGAAAAGGTCATGAATTCCATTTTTCATTCAGGCACACAGGGCATTAACGTCGAATATACAATGTTACATATCATATATAATAATTAAGTTTGTAATTGTGTTCATATATTTCTCATAGATGTCTTCAGGCACTAGCTATTCTTCTACTTCAAGAAATTGCAGAGGATACTGTTCCTATGGTTACAAGGAGGAATGCAGTGTGAAGATGGTTCAGGATTATAAAAAGAACAAGAAACAAAACAGTCATGAGACAGGCCAGGAAAGTCAGTGTGCCCATTTGTATTTTGCCAATACCTTAATACTGAGATTGTGTTCTTTCCTAAGTTCCAAAATGTCAGTGGAATATCTAACATAACAAACCAATCAGTTTTCTGGCTTTTAAGTGTAGTATTCAGTGATACACCCACTGATCATGATAAAATTTAGTTTCTAAAACAAAGAGCACAGAGATAAGAAGTTGGCATTAAGAACCCTGTTGTTAACTAAGACATCAGGAAAGGACACTGCAAACCCAACTGGAACTTAAAGTAAAAACAGGGGAGAAGTGCAATGAGGTCTGTTAAATGGCAAGTTGGCTTAGCTGAACATGCATCCAATCATTTTTTTTTGCTAACGTTGTGTCCATTTTATAATAACAAATAAAATGTTCCCAACTTTACATGGCATCTGTCCAGCTGGAGGCAGATGCAGGGAATGAAGTCGCAGCAGACTGCGTTTAAATTGAAGTAGATAATTAATTGGTAGAATGAGATAATAGAAAACTAAGTTTCTTGTTTTGGTAGAGATCAATTTTGCTAAGAAACCTTTGACCTTTCCATTTTCATTAATTTTTATAATTAGGTAATCGCCCATGTGCTTAAATACTGTGAGCTTGAGGTAAGGGCGTCATCTTTACTTCCCAAAGGACTTGAAGCTCCTACAAATATGCATGTAGACTTTTGTCATTGTATTATTTTTCTTTGATCAAAGTAAGACATTTATTCATTTTATCTAGTATGTGATTGTGGGGTTCTTTCTAATAAAGAAACACAAGTAAAATTCTTTAAAAATCTCAAGTGTTTCTATCTCAAATATCTTGCATATTTCATTTCTTCTCAATAATTCATTTTTGTTCATGTTGCATCCCAAACAACCCCCCTCCTTTCTTTTCTCCTTTTTTCACACTTAAAATTTTTTTCCCAACTAGACTTTCCCTTCTTTTATCTTATTGTAGCCGTTTTCTCAGATCAGCAAGCTTGGCTATTTGACTGTCAGACCTGAAGAACACACAAGAAGTGCATTTTATGTAAATTTATAATTAAGCTAAGAGAATCACAGGCATTGACTCTAACCTGCCATCCTGGGTCCTGACATATTTTCAAACCAAATAAGATATAATTATTTGTGTATGTCAGCTAATACCCAGTGGCATATGTGAGAACAACATCTATTAGAGCACAGACACCCTCATTTTCCTTGGAAGAACCTGAAATAATTAAGTTAGTAAATCATCACCCAGTCAGGACACTAGACTCCCATGGCTACTCTCCTTGATCTTCATTTTAATTATGTGCTTGTCTTAATCCCTAACTATAAAATACACTGACATGCATGTGCCTTTGACTGCTCAATTCTGGACATACTCTGCAGCCTGGTCACAATGTACTATTTTCATTCTAACCCCCTATGTCTCCTTGACATATATATCTAGAGAGCAGTGCATGCTGTAGCCTGAAATATCTTGGAATGAAGTTAGTTATATTAATCCTATCTGTCTAATAACTACCAGTGCATTTGCATCAGGCATGTATCAGTTAATTACTGTCTACATTATGGGAAGGATTTTTTTAAACTTTATTTTAAAAAACAAAGATAAATGTACAGATTTTTAAGCATTTTTGCATAAAAGTATAAGAATACATTTTTATAAGGTTGTAATTAAGTATTTGTGGGTACATATACATACATGTATAGATGTAACAATAATATAGGAAAAGAGGTTATTAATTTGAGGAGATAGGAGAAAAACTGGGAGGGGCTGTAGGAAGGAAAGGGGGTGTGATACTTTAATTAAATATTCTATTTTTTTATTAATTAAATATGTTCTATTTTAATTAAAAAAATATATATATTTTCTTTTTTCTTGAACTTCACACAGTCTTTGGGTTGTTTCTGGGGTGTTCAGAGCTTTTTGGGGTTAGTATCCCATTATCAGTGACTGCATAAAGTCCACACTTTAGTTTAATTATCAGTATAGAGCAGAGACAATACTACTATTTTTAATACACACATAAACACATCAAGAAATTTGTTTAGCAATAGATTTTTATTATCTTTAAAATATATCAAGACTACAGTTATACTTTGAATGGTAAATTTTTAAAATAGAGAATGTATCACTGTAAAGAATTACTAACTCTATCAAATATTGATTATCTATTATAATAGGATCATAGTATTATTCTGATTTGGATGTATAGGTTAGTTTTATTGTTTCTATTTTAACTTCAAGTTTCTAGTTTTATTAGTGTTTGTGTATACTTGTATACTTGTTAGTATCTGTGTACATAAATGGATCCATAGCACATTTTAGAATAAAATTTTAATTTACTAATTAGAAAAATTAGAGGATGATGAGAGAATGATGTTAGAACTCAATATTACACCAGGTAATTATTTCCTATACTTTCCGTGGAACACCCAATATTGTCTTTATAAAATCACTGACATCATTATATTACTTAAAATTAGATTTTACTTTTTTTAAACTGTTCAATATATATGTTTATTAAACACATATGAATTGAAAACAATAGTCATCCATTGCCTCTGTATTGACTCATGCCTCCAGGTTTCTGCCCTTTTGAGTTGGTATTCTCTTGTTCTGAGATGAAGAGTGATTTAAAAGCATAATCTAAATAAACTCTTTCCTTGCAAACTTGCTTTTGGTCATTGTATTTCAACATAATACTATCTTCTACTAAGGTTATTGAAATCCTAAAGGCTTTTGAGCAATCTATAAAGTTTACCACCACAAATCCTGTCAACTTGCACATATGCATATTCTTAAACCAACTTAGTCTCCAAATAGCAAACAAACAGGATGAAAGCCCCCCATCTAAAATAGTGATACTATTTTTCTGATACAGCCTAATATTTAATTTTATGATGCAAATTTAACAACTTAAGTACTGAACTAGAACATCCTGGTGTATTAACAAGAGAATATAAAGCTGAGATATTTGTTCAATACAGTATTGTTCAATATATGAGGGGTTTTATTTACTGAGTTCTTTTTTTCATGTTACTGTTTACTGGATATTCTCTGTATTTAAATTTCAGATGTTATCCCCTTTCCCACAATCTACTCCCCTTTCCCCTCTCATTGCCTCTGTGAAGGTGCTCCTTCTCCCAACTACCCTCTCTCACCTCAGTGCCTTGACATTCCCCTATACTGGGAAAATGAGTCTTTGCTGGACCAAAGACCTCTCCTCCTATTGATGATAGACAATGTTATCCTCTGCAGCATATGCACCTGGAGCCATGGGTCTCTCCCTGTGAACTCATTGGTTGCTGTTTTAGTCCCTGGGAGCTGTGGTGGTAAGCCACTAAATATTAAAAGGTGAGTTATTTGGTTGTATTACAAGATGTGTACTGGCTAGTCAAGATATGTGTTTCTCTCCAAATAAAGAACAAGAACAAGAACACAGTAATTGTTCGATCTAGAAGTCTGAATGCCTCAGCTACATATCATTATACACCTTAGTCCAGAAGAATTGCATTCTAATACCAGTGACATTATGTCTCCACAATAAGAAGGATGAACTTAGAACTGAGGCCAGCAGTCATAAATCAAAAAGTTATTTCTCCCATGTGGTTTTATGTAGGTTACCACAAGAAGGTATGGTTAATTATATATGTATATATCATCCTAAATTTTTATAGACACAAAAAGGATGTGTCTATTTTACTAAATCATGTAGTATTAGCATGCTGCCTATATATGTCCTTTTATTTTGTTTGATACACACATTCATACTAGATCCTTACATTTAACACAAAATAAATGCTATGCTAATCATAATTATGTTGCATTAATTAATAAAGTTTAACAGGAATATACTTGTATATGCTCTATACCATCGTAATTATTGTAATTTTAAAAATACACATTAATTTCATAGGTAGAGAATTCATGGATTCAGAGAGACATTTTAGGATTTATGTAAACATAGACATACATTAATGGCTCCATGCCAACCTACTTTAGTTGTATTGTGAGTTCACTTTTCAGAATCAATGTTATTGGAAATACTGCAATGTTGAACAAAGGACTTTGTAAGTCCACAGATATTTTACTTTGGACAGGAGCATTGTGTGTAGAGAGAGCAAATCTATACACATCACAGTTATCTACTCTGGTAAAGACAAAATGCTACCCCTCAATGATGGAAGTGGTCCAGTGTAATCAATCTGCCCACAAGCAAGCTGGATAATCACACCAGGGACTGTGACATATTGAAGGATCAGCATGGTCTCTACTGCTGACAGATGGAGCAATCAGAAGCATAGTCAAGTTCACTATGAGGACTTGAAGTGTGTGTTGCTTGTGTATTTCTGGACCCTCTGTCTTGGCTGCCATTAACATTTTTATCCTCTATTCTATTGGGCAATAACAGAGAGACTCAAAATAGCTGACTAATGAGATTATAAGAACATATTATCCACCTCATTTACATCTGATTTTGGTGAGTTGTTCTAATACCTAAGTGGCAGAGACATATAAGATTCATCATCTCTTAAATAAAAATATGTCCATGTGTCAGAGCAGCCACTGTCTTAGTCAGGGTTTGTATTCCTGCACAAAACATCATGACCAAGAAGCAAGTTGAAGAGAAAAGAGGTTATTCAGCTTACACTTCCACATTGCTGGTCATTACCAAAGAAAGTCAGGACTGGAACCCAAGCAGGACAGGAAGCAGGAGCTGATGCAGAGGCCATGGAGGGATGTTACTTACTGGCTTGCTTTCCCTGGCTTGCTCAGCTTGCTTTCTTATAGAACCCAGATCTACCAGCCCAGGGATGGCATCACGAACAATGGGATCTCCCCTCTTGATCACTAGTAGAGAAAATGCTTTACAACTGGATCTCATGGAGACATTACCTCAACTGAGGCTCCTTTCTTTGTGATAACTCCAGCTTGTTTCTAGTTGACACAAAACCAGCCAGTACAGCCACCCAATCAAGAACCAGCCATATGGTGATTGAATCTGTTTGTGCCTTGGAGACAATTTTTCAATTAGGTTTCTCTGGATCACTTGCAAAGACTAGTTTTGAGGGAGTCTTTATACCAAATGTATGGCTGGTATAGAGTCACATGTACAGCAGAAGACCCTGAATTTTTGATTGATATCTCATTGGCTATAATTTCATTCTGAATATCTGGAATAGTATATCTTGATTGCCTGGTCCAGTTAACAAAATGCTATTCATCTAATAAGATAATCCCTGTGGACTAAATTATTATACAAAATTAGCAAGTTGATACACCTATGAAAAGAGATAGTGGAACATATTTATAAGCTGACCGGTTCAAGGGAATATACTTTTGGTGGAAAATAGAAATGTATTGAGGAAAGGGGATTTTCTCCAGATCAGTAGCAGCCTAGCAGATACCAGGGGACATGCTAGTTTGCTCAACGAAGTGAAACACATCTGGTGAAACAGCTGCAGGTGGAATCACCGCTCAGTTTCTAATGTACTTTGATTCTCCAATATTCATCCATTTCTACATAGAGCAATTGATGTTGAAAGAGGCTGTGCTGGGAATTGCCACTGTTATAACTTCCAAGTCCTCTCTGATGACACACCTCTCCATGATCCCTCCAGAACTTTTGCATTGCTTTTGATTTATGATTTTCTGAAATTGAGGCAGTCTAATTGCTTCCATATTGCCTCTGCTGTCAGAACAGCACTCACTCTATGGGTCATGGAATCAATATGAAGATTCTGTCAGATGCCAAATACATCTGTTTCAATGATTCATTATGGACCTGGGGACATATCCACAAGGTAAGGTTAGTGAAAACTTAACCCATCATGAGTGGAACTGTCCTAGCATACCATTGATCTTTTCTTCAACATAAGCACTTTCTCTAGAGGAAGGCCTATAGGAATATTTTGAATTTCTTGGAATCAGTGCTAATTCATTACCAGTGTCCAGTAATTTCTTAACTTTTCCTCTTCTCAGTGTACAGTTGACTTGCTAAAGGTCACAATTTTTTTTTTTTTTGAGAAATCTAATACAAGGATGAACAGCATATATTTTCAGCAATGTCCATAGGTCTTTGTGGACATTACCCATTTCATTCAATGGGGTCTCTGTGTGTAAATTGGCTAAAGTTGGGGAATTGACAAAATACCAGTCTTCTTGCAGTTTATCTGTAATATTAGAATTCTGTACTTTTGTTCCAGAGCTTTTCTTCAATAGATCAGGTAAGAATTTAGTAGGCCTCCCATTGACTTTACTTCTAAGAACTCAATGACCTACTTGTTAATGACATATGTTTGTGTAGGTCAGAAGATGTGTATTGGTCCTTTCATTCTGTTGCTCATTATCAGGAATTACTCTTACCTTGCCCTTGGGCTGCTTCCATCAGGATGCTGCCACTCTGTCATCCAATTCTTCCATTGGAATTACATTTTCCAATGTAATGACCATGGTTTTCACTGTTTGATCTGGTGTACAGGTAAAAAGAGAGTTCTTCAAAAATGTTTCTGTATATCTCGTGAATTTTACTGTAAAATATTGGTGACAGATTCATTTTTATGGACCATCCCAGAGTGGGTAAGAAGATTTAAAATATTTTAGATAGACTTTTTGTACCTACATGTTTGGCCTGCATGCATGTAAGTATGGGCAGAGTGTACTGTGGTGTCTGTGGACTAGAGAGGAGACTATCAGGTTTCTTGGAACAGTAGTTATAGATAGTTATGAGGCCCTTTGCAAGCACACATGCTCTTCACCACTGAGTCAATTCTGAGTTTTTAACTAGCCATTATTCTTTAACAGTCTAATCTCTTCCAGTCTTTGAATCGTTTCATTAAAAAGACTGTACAGATTCAATCTTCTCATGGTGAGCCATCTTTGATCTCTGTTTTAGTTAGTCAAACTTATGTTTAGAACTTATGTAATTTTGCAAACTGAATAATCAATGCAGGATCTGTGATTAATAGGCCCACAAGGGTGATGATATTAGTGATAGAAATGGTGTATGTGTATGTGTGTGTGTGAATGCATGTGTGTGTGTGTGTGTGTGTGTGTGTGTGTGTGTGTGTCCTTTCAAGAGAATGGAATTTCACAGGTTGTTTCTATTGGCAGCATGGAGCTGTATCTCTGTCCCTTCTATTATTAATATTACTACCTAGTTGCCCACATATTTCCTAGGTTCTGCTCTTATATTCAGGTATTGTACTGGATGTTTTTTTTTTTTTTTTTTTTTTTTTTGTGTGTGTGTCAACTTTTACACAAGCTGGAGTTATCACAGAAAGGAGCCTCCCTTGAGGAAAGGCCTCCATGAGATCCAGCTGGAAGGCATTTTCTCAATTAGTGATCAAGGGGCAAAGGCCCATTGTGGATGGTCCAATCCCTGGACTGGTGGTCCTGGCTTCAATAGTAAAGCAGGCTGAGCAAGCCAGGGGAAGCAAGCCATTAAGTAACATTCCTCCATGGCTTCTGCACCAGCTCCTGCTTCCTGACCTGCTTGAGTTTCATTCCTGAATTCCTTTGGTGATGAACAACAATGTAGAAATGTGAGCTGAATAAACCCTTTCCTCCGTAACTTGCTTCTTGGTTATGATGTTTGTGCAAGAATAAAAACCTTGACTAAGAGTGGCATATACCAAGAGTTATTCTTATTATAAAGTTATAACCCAATAGGTACTAATGTTTATTTTCAGAGGGTAAAACCTGTCATTTGTGAGCAATCATTATAGATTTCTTAGAGATGAATTCATCATTTTGTATATAGCATAATAAAGATTAAGCCACTATAGGGCAAAGGCTGCCTTTGCTAACTCTGTCTAGAAGAGTAAGGGGCCCACTTCTGGTGAGAACAGGAGTTTGCATCTATTGCTGCTGGAGAGAAAATTTGTAACAGGATTGGAGAGAATTTTCTATTTTGAAACACAAAAACATTTTAGAGTATCAAATTTAGAGTGGCTTAGTTATTTAATGTTTACAGTTTATTGAATAGAACATTCCAAGGCTAATATGTTGTGTATATATTTAAATGTATTACACTGTGACTCACCAATACTTGTTTACTTTATACAGAAAGCCAATCACAAATATTAAACTGAGAACTGTTAGCAGCAAGACTGTTCAAGAAACCCTAAGTCTGTTTTGACAACTAAACAAGAGAGAGAACCAAAGACTTATTTCAAGAACTGGGTCATGTGATTACAGCAATTGAGGATCTCCATGATATACTGTCTGTCTGTGAAGTAAAGACCCAGAAAAATCAGTGATTAGCAATTTGCTGAGTCCAGTGGGCTGAGAAGTGAGAGATCTGATAGTGTAACTGAAACTGAAGCCTTGAGAAATGGGGGAGAAGCTGATGTAATGCTCTGCATTGTAGTCTAAATTCTCAGAACCATGCTCTGTGATCCTGGAGGGCAAGAAAAGATGGATTAAACCACAAGGGAATTTTCTTCATCATTGCCTTTTTGCCCTACTCAGATAGTCAATGAACTCAGTAAAGTTCACTCAGATTAGTAAAGGCCACTTTCTTTACTCAGTAAACTGATCCAAGTCTGAATTGTGAAGAAAATAATTCTGCAGACTCCCCAAGAATTTGTTTCTATTTGCTTTGCTTTATATAAATAATAGTTTATTATTCTATACCTATTCATATTTTTAACTATACTTTAGTAATCATATACACATGTGTGAAGGCTAGTTATAAAACTAAAGCATGCAAATTAGCATTCCTCTCTCCCTAAATATTTTCTATTTCTTTATTTTGGAAATAGTAAACTCTTCTCTCTACATAAAATATTTAAAGGTTTTCATAAACTGCAGTCACAGTTTTGCACAATGGAATAGAAGAGTTGAGTAGTTTTATGTAATTGTATCTTGATACATATTATTCAAATTCATTCTAGACTATTATCCATCCATGTTCTACCCTCTTGAGGCAAGACTTGCACTCTCTGCTTCTACAAAATCAATTCTTTTAGCTTTTAATATGGAAATGGAACATGCCTATTTGCCTTTGTTATCAGCATGTTGTCAGAAGCAGAAAGGAACATGTTTATGCCATTCTACATATCAAAATCTGTTGAAAATTAATGAATGTACAAGGTGCAGTTCTTTTGTCCTTGTTTTTTTGTTTTTTTGTTCTTTCTTTTTTTCAACTTGTCACATAGTATTGGTTTTCTTGATAGTTTTATAAAGGAAAACAGACAATCTTTGATTTCAATCTTAATCATTAATATTGATTCTCAGGTTGTACATTTCATATCCTCTTCCTCTCTCTGTTTCTGTCTCTCTCTGTGTCTGTGTGTCTGTCTGTGTGCCTGCCTGTCTGTCTCTGTCTCTCTCTACTTCTTCGTCCTCTCTATATGATCCAGAATGTCTACCAAGGGTTAAAGAGGTCATAAGTAGAGTTTGAGGAATTTTAAATATGTCAGAAAGGCAAATTAAATGGAATAACACCTGAAATATAAATGCAGAGAATATCCAATAAAAATTTTGGGGGGAAAATTTTTTTATCAAGGCATGCACTTTATGCTCATTGTAACTAGTAAGATCTTAATGCACACTATCAAATCTTTAAAAACCCAAGTACTGACAAAAATGTATTTGTATACTTTTATGCAAAAATGCTTAAAATCTGTACATTTATCTTTGTTTTTTAAAATAAAGTTGTTCAATTAAACAAAAAAAAAGAGGGAAGTATGTCTCCGAGTGTGGGTTTCACAGAGCTAAATCTGCAAGTGACTTTCTCAAAGCACTGCTGCCGAGCCTTAGAGTTCAGTGTTCATGTCTTGTTATTTGTAAGAGAGCCTATTTCACAACAGACCCTGGTATTCTGGATCTTACAATATCCCCCTCTACTTTATCCCTGAGTGGCATAGAGTATGAGTCCAGTGGTTCATGCTCAGAATCCTAGTGCAGTAACAGTGTGGAAATTCACTACTCTCTGTAACTCTAGTTTCATGTGATTCTACATCCTCTTCCAGATACTGCAGTCACGAGTCACATGTGTGCTACATAGATATACATGTAAGCAAAACAATTAAATAATAAAGGACAACAACAAAAACAACACCTCTAACAATTTAAGACCATTAAAACCCTGATCCACAGTGATATGTTTCTCATCCAAGGTTAAAGAGTTGAAGTTGAATTTTAACTTGGGAAGCCTGCTATTGTGATTCAATTTATAACTCTTAGGATAAAAGTGTGTTGCACACAAAGTAACACTCTGTACAATAGTATTGACCAACATTGTCATGGGATTTCTTCTGATTTTGAAATTCCTCATTCCTCTGCTAGGTGACACTTATGTAACATAAAAGATTCAAATGAAGATTCACATCTAAAATGCATGATATGACTACTGCCATCAGCAGTTTGCAAGAACTGTATTATTAAATCATCTGGGAAACACAGCATGCTTTAAACACAGGTTATTCATCATGTGTGGAACTCATCTCTCATATCAGCAATGAGAGATGTGAGATAGAATTTACAGCACCAGTTAAATGAATTATCTATAGGAATGCCAAAAGTGAAAGAAATTTGGAAATAGACTAAAGTGTGTGTAGGTTTTATATCTCTCACAAATCTTTCCCTTTTTCAGATGATATTATTCATCATTTTTCCCATTGAACATGTTGGGTGTTCCACACGTGTTAAAGTACTTGTTACAATGGGCAGCAGCACCAAGACATGAAATCATTATTGTTGCTATTGAATGGAAACTTGAAATACTGATCTTAACGCTGTTTGACTGATTCATTCATAAACACCAAATAGCTGCTTTCTTATCATTTTCTTGGATGGCATGATTGATTTTCAAGACCTTTGGGATTCCCTGCTCCTTTTTGCTTCTTTCTCTACAAGTCTGCAAAGAAATTCTTTCCAGTTTTGATAAGTTCATACATGCTGCCTTTCAGTTAGAAGCAAAATCACGAGAAATAAAGAATACCAAAACAGTTGTTAGTTTTAACAGTTGTCTTTGCCAGTTACAATCTTGTTAACAAGAGATTTTGGTGAATAAACTGTGCATGATAGAAATTCATTGAAGATATATGTTATTGTGGAAATTAAATAATCAACCAGTAAATGTGTACTATAACTTCACATTTCATGACCTGTTCAAAAAACATAATCTATATATGTTAAGTCTACTGCTAATAAAAATGATTCTCTAGTAACATGAAATCAATCATCTAAAATTTCTTTCATATTTGTTTGATTATTTTATGTATCGAGTCCATTATTGTTTTATGCTCTTTTTCTCTTAACTTGTTTGTATAAATACTGAATGATATTAGAAAACACTTTTCTGCGTTCATATTATATAGTTTTTACTTGGATATTTATTGATGTTATTGACAATAAATTTCATTGGACATACTTTATAAAAAATAAAAAAAATAGCAGATAATTTACAGTGTTTGCATCTCACCCAGTTACCTGCAAACTAAAAATAGAGTACATACTTAACGTCCAAATAAAAACATTACCGTACTCTCCCACCTTTACCCTAGTTTTCATGTGTGTTTTGTTTGCTTTTCCATTTTGTGGTATTCTATTGATTTTCTAAAATTGAGAATAGGTTCTTCTCACACAATACAACATGGGGACAGTTTCTCCTCCCTCCACTCCTCATACCTCGCCGAGTCTTTCCTCTACCCCAAATCCTCTTCCCCCCATTTTCCTTCAGAAAGGAGCAGGCTTCTAAAGACAACAACCAAACAGAAGAGAAAGAAAGAAAGGAAGAAGGAAATAAGGAAGGAAGGAAGGAAGGAAGGAAGGAAGGAAAGAAAGAAAGAAAGAAAGAAAGAAAGAAAGAAAGAAAGAAAGAAAGCAGGCCTCAACTACTCCAACAAGGCCATACCTCTTAACAGTTGCACTTCCTTTGGACAAAGCATTCAAACACATATATGGTTTATAACCATAGCATAAGGTAAAATGCATTTAATCCAACTTCAAAAGCCTCCACAGTCTATTACAGTCTGGACAATGACGGAAAGTCCAAAAATCAAAGTGTTTTCTGTGATCCATCTAATCTCTTAACTTCAATTCTCTATAAAGTCTAAAAGTAGATATATTTCCGGCATATAATGACACATTACTGTTCTAAAAGGGAGCCTGAAGAAGATATCAAAACATAGGAAGTTCTCCCATGCTAATGGATTGACAAGTTTAACATAGTAAAAAATGCTCATCCTAATAAAAGCAATCTATAGATTCATTGTAACCCTCATCAAAATCTCATTACAATTATCCACAGATCTTTAAAAAACAATTTTCACCTTCATATTGTCTTAGTATTTCATTGCTATAAAAAGACATCATGACCAAGGCAACTCTTATACATGCAACGAGGTGGAGAGGGTGATTGGGAGAGGGGTGCACCTTCATGGAAACAAGTGGATGGGGAGGGGAGATGGGAGCTAGGATGTGGGGAGGAGATAACATTTAAAAGGTAAATACAGAGAATATGCAATGAAATAATTTTTTTTTTAAAAAAAAGGAAAACATTTAATTGGAGCTAGCGCTCCAAAACTCAGCATTTTCCTTAGTTTTATTGACTACCAAACTTCTTTTTGTTGGGCTGGTTCCACTCCCTATTACCAGCTTTCATCAGCAGATGTTCATGGCTTTGGGAACTCTCACCTCTTGGAGTCTCTATGACAACCCCCCCCCCTTTACCTTAATAGGGGTTTAAGAAAGCTGCTGAGGTCAGGTGAGTCCCCAGGGTGGGTCCTCTTGCTTGGAGATCCAGAGAGGCCATTGTGTCAAGCTGTGAAAGTGGAGTAACACTGCTAGGTGTGGTCATTTTGGGGTAGGTGTGGGTTTGTTGGAGCAGGTGTGGCCTTGTAGGGTCAGGTGTGGCTTTGTTGGATGAGGTGGCTTTGTTGGAGGAAGTATGTCACTGTGGTTTTGATGTCCCAGAAGTTCAAACCAATTCACTTCTTGCTACCTGATGATCCTGATTGAAGAACTCTCAGCTCCAACTAAATTCTAGAGCTAGCAGAAACAGGTAAGTAACCTGAAATGTTGTTTGCATTAATTTTATAGCCAGCCACTTTGCTCAAGTTGTTTATTAGTTGTAAAAGCGTAGCCTGAAATTTTAAGCAGTCCCAATTAAATGTTTTTTCTTTACAAGGGTCTCTGTGGACATTGTGTGTGTTCTCTAAGACAGACGTTTTCAGATCTTCTACATTCAGATGTTATCCCCTTTCCATCAATCTATCCCCCTCCACCTCCCATTACCTCCCTGAAATTGACAAATCTCAATTTTTTTCTACTCAAAATCATTTAAAAAGTCAAAAATCATCCTTAACTAGTTTTAAAGAGACAACTTTAACTGCTTATTTTTCTGTCTCCAAAATAATATATTCATTTTACCAATGAGATGCCATTCAGACCATGGGAAAAAACACAATGTGTATATGTCCAAAAAGATGAATTTTTTATTTATCACCTCTCTAACAGATTCATACATGAATCACTGTCTTTTTTATTTCATTTCTTTGCTCTGAACTAATGGAATTGTTTAGGATATAGTTCATGGTTGTACACTGAATTCATTTACCAACACTCTACAGAAATTTAGTTATCTATGTCTAGGAAGATCAAACACTAAATACATATTTATCAATATGCTGATTTGGTTTTTAAATATTACTTCCTAATACATACAACTCACTTATTGTTACTTGCAGTGATAAGATAATTGAAAACAAATGCCTATCAAGTGTGAAATTTTCAAGTAAAATATGATAACTTTTACTAAATATTAATAATGTATAAGGAAAAAAAATAAGTACTATGTAATACAATTAGGTAGCTCAAAACATGAAAATCGGTTTTGTAATAGTTTTACTGTGTATTGAGTGACAAATAACTACCTTCCCATTTATAACTATCAATATTTATTTTTTTTTGGTATTTATTATTTATTTCCTCTTTTTTAAAACTTTATTTTAAAAAACAAAGATAAAAGAAAAAATTGTAAACATTTTTTTATAAATGTATACAAATAAAATTGTGTCAGTTGCTTGGCTTTTTTTTTTTTTCTTTTTTTTTTTTTTTTAAGGTTTGATACTCTGCATTAAGGTCTTACTAGTTACAATGAGCAAAAAGTACATGTAGAACAGGATGTAACCGGAATTAGTCAACTTTTTCTTGGTGTGGGAGCATGACCTTTTATTTTTATATTTTTGTTTTGTTTTGTTTTCTCTTTTTCTTGAACTTCACACAGTCTGTGAGTTGTTTCTGGGGCAGTCAAAGCCTCTGGGGTTAGCATCCCACTATCAGTGACTGCATACTTTCATTGTTCTTTTGTGACTGGGTTATCTCACTCAGGATGATATTCTCTAGATGCAACCATTTTCTTAAGAATTTGGTTAAGTCATTGTTTCTGATAGCTGAGTAGTACTCCACTGTGTAAATGTACCACAATTTTTGTATCCGTTCATCTACTGAAGGACATCTGGGTTCTTTCCAGCTTCTGGCTATTATAAATAGGGCTGCTATGAACATTGTGGTGCATGTATATTTGTTGTATATTGGAGTGACTCTGAGGTATATGCCCAGAAGTGGAATAGCTGGATCTTCGGGTAGTACTATGTCCAATTTTCTGAGGAATCACCAGACTGATTTTCAGAGTGGTTGTATCAGTTTACAACCCCACCAACAGTGGAGAAGAGTTCCTCTTTCTCTGCAACCTTGCCAGCATCTGCTCTCATCTGAGTTTTGGATCTTGGCCAATCTGACTGGTGTGAGGTAAAATCTCAGGGTTGTTTTGATTTGCATTTCCCTGATGGCTAAGGATGTTGAGCACTTCCATAGATGTTTCTCAGCCATTCGATATTCCTCAATTGAGAACGATTTGTTTAGATCTGTACCCCATTTTCTAATAGGGATGTTTGATTCTCTGGTGTCTACCTTTTTGAGTTCTTTGTATACCTTGGATACTAGGCCTCTATCTGATGTGGAGTTGGTAAAGATCTTTTCCCATTCTGTTGGCTGCAGTTTTGTTTTCTTGAAAATGTCCTCAGCCTTACAGAAACTTTGCAATCTCATTAAGTCCCATTTGTTAATCTTTGACCTTAGAGCTTGAGACATTGGGGTTTTGTTCAGGAAATTTTCTCCTGTGCCTATGTGTTCTAAGGTTTTCCCTAATTTTTCATCTAATAGTTTCAGTGTATCTGGTTTAATGTGGAGATCTTTGATCCACTTACATTAGAGCTTTGTACAAGGAGATAAGAAAGGGTCTATTTTCATTCTTTTGCATGCTGAGTGCCAGTTGGACCAGCACCATTTGTTGAATAGGCTGTCCTTTTTCCATTGAATGTTTATGGCTCCTTTGTCAAAAATCATGTGACCATATACTTGAGGGCTCATTTCTGGATCTTCTATTCTATTCCATTGATCCACATGCCTATTTCTGTACCAGTACCATGCAGTTTTCAGCACAATTGCCTTGTAATATAGCTTTAGGTCAGGGATAGTGATTCCCACAGATGTTTTCTTGTTATTGAGGATGGATTTCACTATTCTAGGTCTTTTGTTATTCCAGATGAAATTGCACATTGATCTTTCCAACTCAATGATGAACTGGTTGGAATTTTGATGGGGATTGCATTGAATCTGTAGATTGCTTTTGGTAAAATGGCCATTTTTAAAATGTTGATCCTTCCAATCCATGATCATGGGGGATCTTTTCATTTTCTGAGCTCTTCCTCGATTTCCTTCTTTAGAGGTTTGAAGTTTTTGTCATACAGGTCCTTCACTTGCTTGGTTAGAGTCACACCAAAGTATTTCATAGTTTTTGTGACTATTGTGAAGGGTATCTCTTCCCTAATTTTGTTCTCCACATGTTTATCCTATGAATGTAGGAAGGGTACTGATTTGTTTGAGTTAATTTTTTATTCAGCTACATTGCTGAACTTGTTTATCAGCTGTAGGAGTTCTCTGGGGGAATTTGTTGGGTTATTTAAGTACACTATCTTCAATCCCCAAACTAGGAAGGGGTTTATCATTTAAAATGTAAATGAATACAATAATCAATAAAAAATAAGTAACATTCATAATATCTCATTTAACATTTGTCTAATTATATATTAGAATACTTAAGTGAGATGGATCAGAAAAAAATCTAGATTTAGAAGCTAAGGTAAAATGAAATGAATGAGAAAATATTAAATCAATATATAAAAAGAGAGCCAAAGACATGAACATTACTTAATGAATGAGATATAGACAGTGATCAATAGTCTCCAAATGTTTATCTGCAAGGTAAGTTGTCTGTCTAGAGTAATGTAGATTCTTTTCAGCAAAACCTTATTAATACCTGATGAATAAGGTGATCAAACACTGGGCTGGTGTTACTAATAGTTGTGAGCCACCATGTGTATGCTGGAAGTTGAAGCTGAATTCTTTGTCAGAGGAATACGTGCATTTAATCACAGAGGGAAGCAATACAATTGTTTGATAAATGAAAAAATAAATAGAATAACTTGAAATTCAGAGGCTTAAAGAGAAAAAAAGATTTTAGTGTAGTTTACAATAAAACAGAACTTAATTTTAGGGAA
Source organism: Micromys minutus (assembly GCF_963924665.1). Lineage (NCBI taxonomy): Eukaryota > Metazoa > Chordata > Mammalia > Rodentia > Muridae > Micromys > Micromys minutus. Next base: position 20,542,819 of record NC_137957.1, on the reverse strand, counting down.
AAAATATATATTTTATATGGTTGAAATAAGAAATGTGTTTATTATGGGAATAATTTTTAACAACAAAGGCAATACTATTTTGTATTATGTTCATTATATGTAAGCTGCATCAGTGTATGGAATCACACTTATTATTATCCTAATTATAAACCAGATTTTATACTTAGATATTTTGACAGCAATCCCAAATAATTATATATTATAAAAAGAATGGCAGCTACGTGTTTTTAAAAGAAATATTATTCAATAATTTAAACATTTTTTGTATATTTACAACATAAATCTTTTATAGACTTTAATAAGGACTTTCATATGTCATTTACTACTTATGAAAAACAATAAATATTTGTATATTTTGGATAAGCTACATGGAAATACAGATAATAATGTATCCTATTTCTAGACTCTTTAAACCTACAATGGAAGGTTTATGACCATATGGACTGTCCATTCTTCTAAATTCATTAGTGTTCAATCTCCTCCACAGTGTGGTTTTGTGTGTGTGTGTGTGTGTGTGTGTGTGAGACCAAGACTACTCTGTGTTAAGCTTCAATGAAGAACTAAAGTTAGTAACGATGTCTTATTAGAAAGATGTCTCTATAAAAAGAGATGTCAGAATGTTTTTGGCCACCCTTCCTCATCCTACACCCAATTCACATTCATCAAGGAAGCATCTGTCCACCTGGAAAACAAAATTTGTGCCTCATGCAAACATGAGTGGTGGGAAGCTAATCTTTGACTTGTAAACATAAGACTGTGATAAAATAAGTGTCTTTTTTGAGTCCAATAGTATCTCAGAATGGCATTCCTAGCATATTAATGTAACATCTAAAGGTACAAAATTCATTGGAACTTCTTCAACTCAAGTACTTTATTGTAACTATGTTCCATTAGAATAATTCTGTCATGATGGGAAGATACAAGTCTCAGACTATTTCAGGTGTAGACAGTTATAAGAGAGAGAAGGGTAATGGAAAATATCTTTACATGCATTGGTTTTATATAAAATATTTACTTTGTTCTTTCTTGAGTTTCTTATAGAATTATGAGTGTAGATGGTCTATATATAGTATTGTTCTAAGAAGTACATTAAATTGTAGAAAATTCAGAAAAGAAATAGTTTGACTACATTGAGATATAAAAATCGCATAAAAAACTAGGTACAAAGAAAAGGCAAAAGTTAGGTTACATGGCAGAAAAGAAGATAATAAATAGAAGTTTATTATGTAGGTTGGTAGATAGATGATAGATACATGATATATGATAAATGAATAGTTGATAGATCTTTGATACAAATGATAGGTGATAAATACTTTCATTAATTTAAATTCAATTATAAACCCTGTTTCTTGAATATATATTAACTCATTGTGCTATCCTATGATCATAGGAATATATTAATTTTATTCTAAGCATGGGGTGAAACACTGTAGCTACTTCTATTATGAATGCTAATTATGCTCCCCCAATACCTGCTTACAGGAGAGTGTCTGCACATAGCTTCTGGGAACCTGCCCCCAGTTGGTTCTGATTGGTAAATAAGGATGCCAACAGCCAATATTTGGAAAGGTCAGACAGAGTTGGAATTTTTTAGGATTTCCCAGGCTTAGGACCAGGAGGAGAGATAAAGAGATCCGTCATTCTAGAAGAGTGTGGAAAAGAGGAGCAATGTCATGCCTGAGAAGTGTGCAGAACAGAAAGGCACAACCATCAAGTGAAGGGGTCAGGAGAGCATGGTCCGGCCTAGAGGGCTGCACAACTGGGCCCAAAGCAACCAAGATAGAAGATAGAAATAGTAAATAATAACTAGGTTTAATCTTATGAAGGTTAGGCAGTGGCCTAGCTCTGTGCTGTTTAAGGTGTGTTAAAATAATAAGTGTGTGTCTATGTGTGTGTTTCATTTTGGAATATAAATAATTGGGAATAATAGCAAACCAGTCACTGAAATTTATTAATTAGATATTTTTTCTTTTCTTTTTTTGTATTTTTATTGTAACTTTAATGAGGAAAGATAATGCTGTCAATTGGTACCTATTTTTTAAACTATAGCAAAAATATTTATGCACAGGAATTACTGTATCCTTTGCATATGGTTCATTTAGTAGAATTTGAGTAAAGAGAAATGGGGTGCATAAGAGAAATGACATAGAAGAGGTCATTTATGCCTCATTAAAATATATCACTCAAAACAGATATTGACAGTGTTCCATATTATGTATGCAGTGAATACTCTATCCTTTAATAATCCAGAGGATTCTCAGGACAGTTCACTACGAATGGAAGCCCAGGTTGACTGGCAAGTAATGATATAGTCACTGAGGCTCTCAAAGAAATATAGTGAAATAAATAAATGCTTAAATGTTTGTATACATTCTGCTTCTATCAGCGGTACCAGTTAGAACTAGATAGATACTTTCAGCTTACAAGTAAGGCTCACTGTGCAGAAAGAACACCTCAAGTGTAGCCTAGGACAAAGTTCAGAGTTCACAGTTTAACAGACTTATTGCAGCACGTGGAATTTAATATAGAAACTGCAAACTCCTCAAAATATAGAGGGCAAATGTCTGAATAGTGTTCATCCACAAACGGCATATATACTTCCTGCCGCCCACAAGGCTCTCTCGAGGACATGGGAGATGGTGTAGTTGTTTGAATATGTGCAAACCCCATGGTCTCATATATTTGTATACTGGGTTTCTGGTTGGTGGAATTTTTAGGTAGGGTTAGGAGGTGTGTCACAGTGTGAGCTTTGAGATTCCAAAAGTCACTCATTGTCACCAGGGCTCTTCTGCCTGTTTGTGGTTCTGAGTCATAAGCTCTCAATTGTGGCTGAAGCCACCTGCTGCTTGCTACCTATGTCCTGACACCATGAACTAGAACTCTCTGAAATCATAAGTAAATAAACCATTATATCATTGCCTTAGTTGTGATACCTTATTACAGTAATGTAAAAGTTACCAAGACAGGCTAAAAACCAGTATGAGAGCCAGGGTTTGTGATGGCTAATTTTTTCAATTTGGTTTGAATGGGAGATAACCAGGAAATCAGTTGACCACATTTTTAGGTGTGTCTGAGAAGACATTTCCACAAACAGTGCTAAGGGTATGATCTAATGAATTACTTAACTGGGAGGTAGTGAAGCTGTGGAAGGTAGAGGGTCATTGGAGAAAGAAGGTCACTGGGAATATACCATTTGTGTGGTAGATATTCCTGGTGCCCTCGAGGCCTTGCCGGCCAGGAGTTGAAGAGCTGTATTTCACCATATCCTCTCCTACATCTTTCGTTCTACTCTCCTGAGACAAAATCCCTTTCCCATCTCCCTTGTTCCCTTCCTTTTCTCCCCCATTCTCTACTACTTCTTGTCACATTTCCTGACCATTGTCCTACTGGGACAAATAATTCTCCTTTGTGCTGACAACATAAACCTGAGGGAGGGAGAGAGAGAGAGAATGAGAGAGAGAGAGAGAGAGAGAGAGAGAGAGAGAGAGAGAGAGAGAGAGAGAGAGAGAGAGAGATGCTGAGAGTCTCAGATGGTATAGCATGAAATTTTGAAACCTCAAAGCCAATTTCTAGTAACATTCCTCATCCAACAAGACCTCCTTATCTTTCCCAAACAGTCCCACCAGCTGAGACCAGCATTTATACTTATGAGTCTACAGGAGTGGGTTGTTTCTTATTCAAACCACTAGAAGGGGCTAGAGAAATGGCTCAGCAGTTAAAAGAGCATACTTCCTATGGATCTGAATCTATTTCCCAGCATCCAAGTTAGGTGGCTCACAACCACCTTGACCTCTAGATCCAAGAGATCCAATACTTTTTTCTTTCACCCCTCAGGAAACTGAATTTCTACAGACACACACAGATACATACACACATAAACACACACACACACACACACACACTTGCACAAATGACAGAGTCCAAAACTGTCAGTTTTTCAAGAGCTCATACTTACCATATTCTGTCCACTATAGGGGCAAAGTTGGTACTAAATTATCTGATCTTAAAAGTCAGGATCAACTATCCCTTTGCAAATGTGTCCTGAGCTTCTGGCTGACTTCCAGCAAGCTAGAAATTCACATGCGCTCCCCCCATCAACTTCTAATGGGAAGCTCACCACAGTTGCCTAAAATGACTTATTGCTAAAGGTGTGGTTAAATGTGAATTTGACTGCTTATGCTCTTAGTAATGAAGTGGGCACCTATTGCACAAGTTCAGTGAAGACTCTATTTCACAAAGTAAAACAAACCTGCGCATCGTCTTTAAAAAGAAAAGAGAAGACCCACTTACTACTGTTCTCCAGCTTGGATAATCCATTTATGTAATTGGTATTTAATATGATTCATGAGTCATGGAGTGTGGGTTTGTGAGGATCAACCTTTACATAAATAGGAAAATGAAAAACAATCTTTATTGTATATTAAAAGACATTTTCCTTCTATGAAGGTGTGATCCCAGATTGGTTGTTACTGGAAATATAAAATTGAAGATCAGGTTTGTGTGGCCAGATAAACATTAGGTTTTAACATTTATTATGCTATCTTACAGTGCAACTTCCCTTCTCTGGGGGTCTTAAAAATTGCTGTTATGCACAACTCTCTTCTCTTATTCTAAGGGGCATCTGGAGATAATTCTTAACACCTATCCCAGTGAAAGCATGCTCTCCTCACCTTCCTTCTACTCCATTCTGTACAAACTTCTGTGCAGTCAGTGGAGACTTGTAGCAAAACTTGTTACATGACACATTGAGGTGATTTATTTAGAATTTAATATGGCAGAATAACCAGTTAGAAAATTAACTCTGTAGTTCTTTTTATCATAGAAACGGAGTAAAATATTATTTTATTTTACCTTCAATTTGTTCTTCTATAGTTCTGATTTTTGTATTGTTACATACCAGGGTCCCTTCTTTTTGAAATTGTGGGACAAGGCAGTGGAGAGAATTTTGGAAGCATTTCAACCAACATAGCTACTGGCAATTGTTATAGAAAATAAAACACCCAAAAGTTGCTTATATATCTTCTTATATATCTTCTCTCCCCCTTCTAATATTATGAATATGCTTATTTCTCTGATAATTTTCGCTTTGCTATTTATAAAGACTGTGGGTTTTTAAAAACTTGTGAGATTCTCTTGTCTCCCAACACCTGGGTAACCCTGGTAAATACCGCATTTGTCAACATTCACTTTGTTGTGTTATTGCTGGCATTGCCTGAATGTTTCTGGAGATACTACCTTATAACCAGTACCTATAGAAGAGGTCAGAGGGGCAACAGGCATGATTTTATTTCAGTTTCAATGTAACTGCAGGCATATTTCTGTATAGTTCCAAATGGTAGCCTTGAGCTAAATATAGTTGTGTGGTTGGCACAACTGAGTTTAAAATTTCACGTAACTTCTTTTATACTTATATTTGAAATTTAACTGAAGACAATAGTTTTTGTAGAAAAATGTGCTTTGTTTTATGAAATGTTACCTAAAGAAAAACACATAGAAATAAAGGAAAACACATCCTCAGGGCAATTAAATAGAAATGGGAACCTGTGTGTTGATTTATAAGCCTATCTGTCCAAATAAAAGTCAGAAGAAGAGGGCAATGACTAGATTCAACACATCGATTGAACACATTGATTTCTTAGAAATTTAAACATACTGGCCCACAAAATTTCCTGAAGCTAAGAGGGTGAGTGAAAAAGATTTTATAACGTGTGTATGCTTAATGGTTCAACACTGCAGCTTATACAGATGTTATAAAATAGTATGAAGTGGTTCGTATCTTCAGATCTGAAAATTCTAAAGATGTCAATCCATGAAATGTCAGATTTTGAATGTGTTGTGGGAGGTGAGAGTGTGTTCTCTCCTTGAGTTGTCTGTGAAAAGCCCTGCTACACAAATTATACAAAAAACTATAGAAAAATGAAGCAGTGTTCCTCAATTAACATCTGGAACTAAGGCTAATGTTGGGTTACTTTTGGAGATTATAATTGTGTTGCTCTTGAACGTCACAAACTTAATTAAGTATTTATGTGGATAATGAAACCTAATATATCCTGTAGCTTATTCTGTTCCCCTGAGGACATAATAAAAAAAGTTAAATTGAAATGAAATCTTTTACTTTCTATGTCTTACATATAATTAAACATTTTAAGATGAATTTCTACAGACAGTTTTATCTCATATCTAAATAATTTCCAGTAAGGTAGGCTTTAGGATTTATTAAGAGCTCAGAGTGTTAAATTTAGAACCATGGGCAAGAATATTATTCTCATAAATTATTCTTCTACTTATTGCTCTATATTTACACCAAATTTAAGTTAATAAAGTTTTAGTCATGAGCTTTGAAAGTTTACTAAACAACATAATTATATGCTAAATATGTTGCCATTCTTTAATGTTTACTTAAATATTCCATTTGGAACAGACCTATTCACTGTAGGATTAATATATGCTTCCACTGCATATGTTATTAGTCTCAAAATAATTACCAAGAGTTATTCAGTGAGCTCACCTAAAAATGCAGTTCATTAATTTATTTACTGTTATATCCTAGGAGCTTTTTCTGTGTTATGTCTACATAGTGATGCATTTGTGAATGTGCTTTCTCAAGACATCAAATAACTTTGGAGAACCAGTGAAGAGACCAGATCAATGTAATTCACAATTTAATAGTAAAGATCCATGGAGATGGAAAAAAAAGGGATATTGTAGGCAAAGTCATTGAAGCATCAGACATAGATCAAAAATTAAAAACTGGCTTTATATTGAATGGTATATACTAAACCCATCATCAAAAAAATCATTAATAAGCCCAAGTACAGCAGCATTCTGGAAAGAAAGCACAAAAGCATTCCATTTCTTATTTCTCTTCAGAAGTCACAGAATTCTGAGAGTCAGTTTATATCAGTTATTGGTCTTATCTAAAAATGTCTAACTTGATAAATAAAAATATCAAAAGTTTAAAATGGTTTTATAGATATATGTTATATATATTTTGGAATATAATATAATATTATACATAGAGGATATGTATATACCCAAATATATATTACATTGTATATATATGTATATACTGGAATATATGCTTTAAAATAAACTGAATATATATTTAAGTATATACAATATAATTTTATTAATGATAATATAAGAGCCACCAATGAACTTTCACTCATTAGACTTATAATATATTGTCCAGTCATCTTAATATACCTTCCTCTTCTTCATATGTAGTTAATGTTAAATGTTGAGAAAGACTACATACTTGTTTGCTTTTAATTTAAATTTTATGATCTTTATAAATGTATATTGTACTTGTATTAATTCCATTCATTCCTTGCCCCAGTGCAACTCTTCCCATGTCCCCTCATCTACTCTCAAATTTATGATACATGTTTCATTATTGTCATATATATATGTATATGTATATGTATGTGCACTTGTTTTTGTGTGTGATATTTATATACTGTGTGTGTATGTACAGAAAGACAGGCCATTTTTCATTTGTACTAAGGCCTCCTTCCCCTCCCCATCCCCTGGATTTCTGTGGAACTCTCCTATCTCTGCTAATAATTAAACTTTCTTCCTCTGAACTGGTTGCATGTACACTGGAGACACATGTCTTTCTTCTGTGCATACTCCCTGAATTTAGGTGAGGGGTCAAATCTCTCTCAGCCCAAGGGCATTAATTCTTTTTTATAGTTAACCCTCTGGTCCATGGATTCTTAGTGGTCAGTCTGAGGCAATAATTGTGTTTGTATGTCACCAGGGACTACTTTCAAGGGCATGATCTCAAGTCCTTATTCTCTTACAAAATCCTTCAATACAATTTGCTCCCCCCTTTTCCATTTAAAGTTTCAACAAAATAACTGTGATATGAAGTTATCAGGCAGAACCACTATAAAAATGTAGGGGAAAAATTAGCACTGCTGGCTCTTTATCCAGTGACTCAGTGCGCAGGCTGCAGGGCTATGCCTGTTCTTTCCTCACACATCCCAGATAGAAGAAGAATAAGCAAAGCAGCCCCATGAGTCCCATCATTGTAGATATTACAGCGTTTAGTTGCTATTTTTTAAATCAGAACACCTGCAATTTGACACTTCCTCATTCCATGCCAAAGAATAGTTTAGCATGACTGTTTTTCTTTGTCTAAACATTCCCGCCCTGCTTTGCTGAATTTGTTTTAAACATCAATTATATTGTTTCAGTAGAGACACATCTTAAAAGTTAATTCTATGGGAGGAGAGGAGGGAAACAAGTCTTCCAAGAGTTTTTTTTTTTTTTTTTTTTTTTTTTCTTTTTTTTTACTAACAGACAGAAAAGTCAACTATCCCCTTGACTTAAAGTCAACTTAGCAGTGGGGCAGAGTGACATGGGCCAAATTCTCCACCTATGAACCAGTCACTTCCCACACTCAAAATTTTCATGGTTCCTGTGTGAGAAGCACCAGGATTCACAGAAATTATGTGCAAAATCCAATGAGAGTGGGAGAACAGGTTTCAGGATAACAGGGGATTGCAAGCCTGTGATGGCAGACTGCCCACTACTCATCCAAATAGAGCCCTAACAGTAGCAACCAGTAATGGCAGAGGTTTAGCCTGGATTTTAGCCACGTTGGTATCTAGTATATGAGGTCTCATATTCTAGTATATGAGGTCCCACAAGGAATTTCAATTATTGGGAGAAGAAGGAGCATGTTCTTTCATTCCTAATATCCAGTGTTAAGTAAAAACAAACAATACACCATAAACTTAATTAAGAACTAAAAAATTTTACCTCAGAATAAAAGATGTGTCCTTATTAACTTCATTGTTTAGGGTTGTAATTTTTTTATGATTGGTATTGTAGCTGCATGACTTTTGCTGTGATTAAGTACACTGAAAAAATAGGTGTCTTTGGCTTATACCTCCAGGGGCCAAAGTCATTCATAATAAGGAAGTCATGACATCAGAAGGGGAAGACTTCTGGTCCTACTGTGTTCTCAGGCAGGAAGATGAGAGTAATGTGTACTTGTGCTAAGGTTCCAATCTCTCTCTTTTATTTTTTATTGATTTCTATTTAATAATTTTTCTCTTTCCATTCTCTTGTGCAAATTCTTCCAAACACATATGTATACATATACATACACGTATATGTTAACATATATATGCATACACACATATGCACACACAAATACACACGCATAAACCTCTCATTTTTTTTTCATAGTCACTTTGATCACTTATTGTTGTTTCATGCTTCTATTCCTAAATGTAACCTGCTGAGTTTGCAAAATGTTACAATTATGCATATTTCAGAACTGGCCATTTGGTATTAGATAGCTAATTAGTGTACATTTCCCTGGGGGAATAGTATCCCTCCTTTTCTCAGCATTCTTTAGTTTCTGTATTTCTTAGAAGTCTTCTAGGTTTTTAATATTAAACTGAAATGCTGTGACATCTCACTTCTGGGGTTAAGAGCTTTATCATCTTTCACCCAGCCAGAAGAATTGTTGGATTATGCATACCTTTCCATGGAGAAAATTTGAAGACTGTGCCACTTCTTAGTGTTATTCCTTCATAAAATACACACACACACACACACACACACACACACACAAACACACACACTTGTCTAAAGCAAGAGTATATGTCTATATCTATCTATCTCTATCTCTATCTCTGTCTCTTTATCTATCTCTATCATCTATATCTATATCATCTATATCTTCATCTACATCAACATCAACATCTACATCTACATCTAATTGATGATAGATAGACACATGGATTATGGATAGATCCATAAACAGGTAGATAAATAGGTAAAGAGAGTGATGATACATGATAGATAAATGATAAATTGATAGATAGATAGATAGATAGATAGATAGATAGATAGATAGATAGATAGATAGATAGATAAATAGATGGATGGATGGATGGATGGATGGATAGGGTAGTGTCTACCTCAGAAGCTCTTTCTTATTGTTCTAGAACACAGGACAAGGTTTTCTTTAATTAAGGTAACTCCTATCATGATTGCATCTCATTGTCTTAGGCTATTTTATTTATGGCTACATGGACAGATGAAGGACCCTAGGGGCTTTCGCCAGACTTAATTCTGCCACCTCTGGTCAAGGCTAGGCCAAGTTCTCCACCCACAGTTCTTGGGAGAAGCAGACACATTCTTGAAAAACTGCAGAATGTGCTGACTGACACCATCTGACCCTCTAGAGAGTCCCAGTTAGTTTCTGGACACAAATGGGAGTGGGAAAAGGGGGATAACATTGGAAATGTAAATACAGAGAATATCTAATAAAAAATGAAAAAAAAGTAAATCAACTGTCTGTGTGTATTTTCTTTTAGGTTTTTAATTCTATTTGATTTATCAACCTTTCTATTTTTATGATGATATCATGCTTGTTTTTATTACTCTCACTGTGTAGTACAGCCTGAAATCAGGGATGGTGACACCACTAGAAGTTTTTTTTTATGGTACAGAATATATTTATGTATCCTGGTTGTTTGTTTGTTTTTCCATATGAAGTTGAGAATTTCTCTTTCAAGGTTTGTAAGAATTATATTGGGTTTTTGATGGTAATTATGTTGAATCTGTAGGTTGCTTCTTATGAGATGGACATTTTTGCCATGTTAATCCTACAAATACATGAACATAGGACATCTTTCTATCTTATGATAAATTATTCATGTTTTTAGACACATAAAGTTCTTGTCATTTTGGTCTTTTACTTGTTTTATTAAACTTAACCAGATATTTTATAGTATTTATAGTTATTGTAAAGGGTGCTGCTTCCATGATTTCTCAGTCAGCCTATTTATTGGTTATTTATTGGTTGTATAAAGGAGGGATACTTGTTTTTGTTTAGTTTTGAGTTCATTTGGTTCTGACCACTTTGCTGAAGGTATTTATCAGTTATTGGAATATTGAATTTTAATGGCTGCTTATATATATTATTATATAATCCATAGAAAGTGATGCCTTCACTTCTTCCTTACCAATTTATTTTTTTCTTGATTTCCTTTGGGTGTTTTATTGCTTGAGATAGAAATGCAGGTACTATTTTAAATAGATGTGGAGAGAATAGTCAGAATAGAAATGTCCCTAATTTTAGGGAAATTGTTTAAGTTTCTCTCCATTTAGTTTAATATTGACTATTGGCTTGCTCTATATTGACTTTTATTGTGTTTAGGTATGTGCATGTGTTTCTTTTCATTCAGTTGGTTTATACTGTGAACTACATTGATAATTTTTTTTTCTTTTGTACAATGAAGCAATGCTTCACCCATGGGATGAAGACTTTGATTATGGTGGATGATGTATATAATGTATTCTTGGATTTGGTTTGCAAGTATTATATTGAGTATTTTTTTCATCAAATTTTATAAGAAATATTGTTCTGAAATTCTAATTTTTTGTTGAGTCTTTGCATGGTTTAGATTATCAGGGTGACAGTGGAGTCATAGAATAAGTCTGACAATGTTTTTGTATGTCTATTTTGTGGAATAGTTTCTTCACTATTAGTACTAGTTCTTTGAAAGTCTGGTAGAATTTTCACTAAAATCATCTGTCTCTGGCCTTTTTTTTTTTTTTTTTTTGGTTGTGAGACTTTTAATGACTGCTTCTATTTCTTTAGGGTTTGTAGGACTATTTAACTAGTTTCGTTGCTGTTGATTTAACTTTGGTAAGTGACATCTTTCAAAAAACACATTTATTTTATAAAGGTTTTTTTTTTTTTATTTTGTGGTACAGGCTTTTGAAATAAGGCTTGATGATTCTCTAAATTTTCTTATTGTTTGTTGTTTTGACACCATTTCATTTTTTATTTTTATTTTTAATTTGGTATTGTTTCTGTCTTTTTATTAGTTTTGCAAAGGGTTTATTTATCTTGTTGATTTTCCCCCCAAAAAAATCAGTTCTTGGTTTCCTTGATTCTTTGTGTTCTCTCTCCCTTTGTAAAACATAGTTTATTGATTTCAGTGCTGAATTTGATTATTTTTGCCAACCACTCCTCTTGAGTATGTTTGCTTCTCTTGTTCTAAACTTTCGGCTGTGCTTTTAAGTTGCTGGTATGAGATCTCTCCAATTTCTTTTTGCAGGCACTTAAGGTTATATACTTTCCTCTTAGGATTACTTTCATTATTTTCCATAAGTCTGGGCATGTTGTGCCTTCATTTTCATTGACATCTAGAACTTTTTCAATTTCTTTTTTTAGTTCTTACCTGACCCAGTGGTGATTCAGTAGAGTGACTCAGATTCATTTGTAGGCTTTCTGATGCTCCTGTTATTGTTGAATTTTAGCTTTTTCTGTGGCCTGATAAGGTACAAGGGATCTTTTTCTAATTTTCTCATATGTGTTGAGGCTTGTTATGTGACTGACTCTATAGACAATTTTGCAGAAGATTCTGTGAGGTACTAAGAAGAAAGTATATTCTTTTGTGTTTGAGTGAGAGGTTCTGTAGATATCTGTTAGTTCCATTTGGTTAATAACCCCTGTTTTGTTCATTATTTCTCTGTTTCAATGTCCTGCCCACTGGAGACAGTTGGGTATTGAAATCCCCCACTGGATCCACCTCATATTTAGCCACCAAACCCAAGCACTATTGCTGATGCCAAAAAAAAAAAAAAAAAAAAAAAAAATGCTTTCTGGCAGGAGGCAGATATGGATGCCTCCTCAGAGGCTCTGCCAGATGCCTCAGTAGATAAAGTTGAGGATGCTTGCAGCTAGGGGAGGAATGATAGGAGTGGGGGGGGAGGAGATTAGATTTGAAATGTAAATACAGAGAATATTCGATAAAAGTTAACTAAAAACAAGTATTGCCCCTATATTAATGTATGGAATTCAATATATGATTTAATCTTTAGTAATGGTTCTGTTAAAATGTGGGTGTCTGTGTATTTAGTAGACTTTTTCTTCGAGGAGTATGCAGTGTGCTTTCCCATCTCTTATTTCTTTATCTATAGTTATTGAGAATTTTCCAGGGTGCAATAGTCTGGGCTGAGATCTATATTCCTTTAGAGTCTGCAAGACAAACATCTGCTTGAGCTCTTCTGACTTTTCTTGTCTCTGTTGAAAGTCAGGTATATTTGTGATCAGTCTACCTTCATATATTACTTGGTCTTTTTACCTTGTTGCTTCTAGTATTCTTTATTTGTTCTGTACATTTAGTGTTTTGTTTATTATTTTCTTTTCTGACCCTATCCATTTGGTGTGATATAAGGTTCTTGAATGTTTGCAAGCATTTCTTTGTTTAGAATTGGATTTTTTGTGGTTTGGTTGATAATATTTTCTAGGATTTGTTGCTGGGAGTCTTCCCTTTCCTCTATTCCTACTATTTTTAGATTTGGTTATTTCATAGCGTCCCATATTTCTTGAATGGTTTGTGTAACGAACTTCTTAAATTTAACATTTTCTTTGACTGATATACCAGTTCCTTCAATTGTATTTTCTACATGTGAGATTCTCTCTTCTATTTCTTGTATTATGTTGCTGATGATGGCTTTCATCTGTAGTTCCTGTTCTCTTTCCTTGGTTTACATTTTCTTTATTGCTTCTATTTCCACTTTTGGTTCTTTGCACCATTTTATTCATTTTCTTCACCTGTTTCATTGTATTTTTTTTTTGTAGTTCTTTATGGAATTTATTCATTTTCCCTTTATATGCCTCTATCTAAGGTCATCTTTTGTTTGGCTGTGGTTGGACATCCAGAGCTTGCTGAAATAGACAGGCTGTGGTGGTGTACTATTGCACTGGCCCTTGTTTGTAATCTCAAGCTGGCCTTTAACATTCTGGTTGTTCCTAGTATTTGCTAGATGTTCCTAATGTCAGCAGGACTCCTCGCAGACAGTAGGCAGGGCTACATGCTTCTCTTAGCTGTTTCCAGGTGCACATGGTAAGCAGGAGATTCAAGATTCTTAATTGTTCATAAAGTCATTGTTTCTGATAGCTGAGTAGTACTTCATTGACTTTATGAAATTCTTAAGAAAATGGATGCATCTAGAGAATATTATTCTGAGTGAGATAACCCAGTCACAAAAGAACAGACATAATATGCAGTCACTGATAATTGGATACTAACCCCAGAAAGCTCTGAACACCCCAGAAACAACTCTCAGACTATATGAAGTTCAAGAAAAAACAAAGGCCAAAAAAAAAGAAAGAAAGAAAATGAAAACCCATTATGTTTAATCTTTATGCACCAAGAAAACTTTGATATTTCCAGGTTACATCTTGTTTTACATGTACTTTTTCCTCATTGTAACAAGTAAAATTTTAATGCATATTATCAAATCTTTAAAAAAATCAAGTACTGACAAAATGTATTTGCATACTTTTATGCACAAATGCTTAAAATCTGTACATTTATCTTTGTTTCTTAAAATAAAGTTGTTAAATTATAAAAAAAAGATTCTTAATTGTTTTTTGCTGTTTTTGTTGCTCACATTTCACAGTCCATGGCAATCCCTGTTTTGTATTGTTTTGCTTCCAAAAGAAATAATGTTGTGTAAATGTGGTACAATAATTCTTAAAATTGAGAGAAATATTTTAATAAAAATATTATGAAGTGTTATAATATTTAGCCAATAACTTATCAGATATTCTTCATAAAGTATCACTTCAAATAGAAGACATTTTATATGTCAACATTGCAGTATCCCCATTCATACTAAACCAAATTATAGGATTTTCTTACAGTTATACTTTATAGGTTCAGTAGTTAGTCTTATGACCATTTAAAAAGTAGATTTTTATTTTATGAAAATTAGATTATTTGGGTGCATAAATAGATTCTGCACCTTTTATAAAAAAGCATGTTTTAAAATGGAAAACATTACAGTTAAAGAAACAAGAACTTAAAACAATTAGTCAATATAAAATTACAAAAGGCATTAGAACTGAAACTTATTCATTATTTATGTTCTGAATCTTATTTACTATATTTGCTACCTATCTTCAGCTCACAATATGTTTTCTCATATGAACTAGACAAATTTAGTTTTGTTAGCCCAGATGTGCCCTCTACTTTCCTACTCCTTCACTGTCTAGCTGTTGAGTGGATGAATGCATTGGAGCAAAACACCCACAATATGCTCAGCAGCCTTCCGTATACCATAAGGATGTGCCTAGCATCGCATTGCAGCATCAGATTCATGCCACTCAGCTAAGAACAGTGTGTTATAGCTGAAATCTTCTGTTTTATAATTCAAGTCTAGTCACTCTGTATCCTTGGATACAAACAATCACAGACCTCTTCATCCATCAGGTTGCCAGGTCTAGTCTCTATTCCTCTGTTGTCACCACCTGTAAACAGGTCAAATGTCTGCAATCCATACACCTGCCTCTATTCTATGAGCACATACATCTATTCATATTTGTCTGATTGGCTTATAATTGTGTGTTTATTTTTCCCATTTTTTTCTATTATATGATACCTGTATAGTCTTTGCTTGATAATGACTATCTTGCTTATAACTGGTAATGGGAACAAAATGGTATAAACAACGGTTTCTTTTTTTTTTTCAATTTTATTGGATATTCTCTGTATTTACATTTCAAATGTTATACCCTTCCCCCTCCACTTCCCTTCTACCTCCCCCTCAACTTGATTCCATGAAGGTTCTCCCTTTCCCAATCACCATCTCCACCTCAGTGACTTGGCTGATGATGATGTTGTTCTTCCCATGAGGGTGCAAACCTTTCAGCAATTTCAGTCCTTTCTCTAGCTCTTTCATTGGCGTCCCTGTGTTCAGTCTGATGTTTAGCTGCAAGCATCCTTCATCTGTATCTGTATGACTCTGGGAGAGCCTCTGAAGAGACATCCATGTCTGGTTCCTGCCAGTAAACACTTTTTGGCATCAGCAACAGTGCTTACACAAAGGTTTCTTGCTAAGAGATTAGCAACCGGATTAGTGTAGCCTCTCTGAAAATGAACAATGGACTCTAATTACAACACATATCTGGACAAGTGGAATGGAATATCTTGTGGTGAAAACACTTGTCTCCACATCTGGATATCTGAGCTTCACTTCTGGAGACCAAATGGTTGAAACTCAGAAGAGACTCAGAAGATAGCTGCCCTACACACACAGACACACAGACACACAGACACACAGACACACAGACACACACACACACACACACACACACACATATACACACACACAGGAACACAAACACACACACAGCAAGAGAGAGAGAGAGAGAGAGAGAGAGAGAGAGAGAGAGAGAGAGAGAGAGAGAGAGAGAAACAGAGAGAAAGACAGAGAAACAGATACAGTGACAGACAGAAACACAGAAACACAGAAATACAGAAATACAGAGAGTGCGTTTAAAAAAACATATAAGTAAGTAATAAAAAAATGGTTTACAAAGACTATAGTTCTAACAAGGTACTTTTCTGTTTGGAAATTATGCTACTTTGCTTTTCTTATTTTTATAAAAAGAACTGAGAAAAATCCTTTCTTTCAATCCTAAATCAATCTGACATTTATGACTAGAAGTGACAAAACTTCCTGGTTTTCTGCTCTGAAAAATAATAAGGGTGTCAGGACACTTTCTCATGCTGTTGGTGAGGTTAAGCAGTTGAATTCACAAATCTGTCTTCATCAATGGAAAGCCAGTTTTGTCAGTCTCCTGTCTTTGAACTGTGGCTGCTTCTGGTTGCAAAAGACCCAGTGGTATCCCCGAAGAAGAAGACAAAAACAACAAAAAAGAGAATTAACTATACCAGATTCATAGTGTATATATTTTGTAGAAGAAAATTTTACATTTTATCGTATTTTTTAAATAACCCAGAATGCAAAAGTGTTATCAAAACTATGGAACACCAAGAATTTTGGTCTGACTAATGTGCATTTCTAACACAGGTTTTATGCTAATCTTAATAGCACATGTGATCTTAGCTAAATGGTCCAGAAGCAGTATTCTTCATTTTTATGTTGAATAAATATTTACAAAGGAGAAGCAAGTATAAAATATTTCTTTTGACTATCTGTACTTCAGACCATGTGCCAGCCACTGTGACCTTCCTGTGGCTGCCCACACTTCCTCAGGCAGCACAGGTGAGAGTTGCTGAAAAAAGAGACCCAATCAAGCATAGCTGGCAGGTTTGTGATGATGTATACATGGAGATTTTCCATTTTAGGGTCTTCACTTGGCCACTAATTTGATAGCAGTACAGCCTGTGAGTGATGTGTACCTTCAAATCATAATCTTTGACAGTGATAAAAGTGCCTGAGCCTCATACAAATGTGTGCAAAAAAAACAATGGGTACATGTGGTTACTATGCCACATGTCATATCCATCTATATCTCTACGTATATGTATATATCTACATATCTGTATATCTATATATCTACATATCTACATACCTACATATCTATATATCTATATATCTATATATCTATATATCTATATATCTATATATCTATATATCTATATATCTATATCTATATATATGGACTTTAATTGCTTATTTAATACCAAGTGGTCAGCACTGAAATCACACACACACACACACACACACACACACACACACAAACACACACACCACTAAATTAGTCCAAAATGTTTATATATATATATATATATACACACACACACACATATATATATATATATATATATATATATATATATTATATACATAATATATATTCAATACAATGGTAGTTATTGAAGAAAATGGGACCATGAAAATCTGGACATGGAAGGAGTAAATGGGGTCATTGTAGTTTACTTTTAAATGATTGTCAAAAATGTTTAGCTTTGAAAGACCATAATCTGTACATGAGTATGCAATCCTAGCCATATCTTTCCAAAATTTAATATTCAAAACACTAATTTGCACAGGTATTTAATAGGAATTATAGAAAATAAGTCAGTGGTAAAACATTTTTGCTATGGGTAAAAATTTTATAGATAAATTGAATGTTCAAATACATTTAAAAAATCTGACAAATGCAGATTTTCTATATTTGTTTACCTATATCACATTCAAATGAATTATCTCAAGATAAAATATTTTGTAAAAATAATTAGTTAGGAAGCAGACTTTTATTTATTTATTTTTTTAAGGATTTTTTTATTTTTTTAAACGACTTTATTTTGCAAAACAAAGATAAATGTAAAGATTTTAAACATTTATTGCTTAAAATTATACATTTTTGTCAGTACTGTTTTTTCAGACATTAAAATAAATTTTACATAAAACCATGTGAATATGTTTTTTAGTCAGTACTTGATTTTTTTCAAGGGCTTGACTTTTAAAAATACAGATTTGCCATATTTATACATTTGCCATTTCTCCTACTTTAAATAAAGTATTCTTACTGTTTTATTTTATTTATTTTATTTCATGTGTATGTGTATGGGTCAGCAAGTTTGTCTTTACGCAGTGTGTGTGAAGCCCATAGAGGTCAAAATAAGGGTTAGGATTTTCTAGAACTGCAGTTCTAGATATGTGCAAGCTACTATGTGGGTGCTGGGAATAAAAGCCAAGTCCTCTGGAAGAGGGGTAAGGTTTATTAACTACTGCTCCAGCACACTCGTTCTACTGTTTTCTTTGTTCCTGTGTGTTTAATTTTCTGATCTTACTAAGTATTCACTGAGCCTCAGGTAACAGAAGATCAAAGCTAATTATTGAAGTTTCAAAATATTTAAACTGAAAGGGGAGATCATAAGAAGAGATAAAGGGAAAGTATAATAAAAAATCTTTTTTGGATTTGGTCTTCTTGATACTTTATAGACCCATTTCATTATAATATAAATGGCTGCAAGAATGTCAACCTAAAGTACATCTTGGCCCTCAGAGCCCTGCTATAGTCATATCAGTGATTTGGAGATTCCATATGGCAATGAACTGTCATATTCTACATACTAGAGCTCAGATACTTGACTTTTAGTAAAATGTAATACATTTCAAAAAAGCACAAAAGAGTTTCAAAGCACCATGAAACTTCATTATAAGTTATGGTAAATGCATTCTCTCTCATCAATATCTTTCTATCCTTCCTCTCTGAGACACTATGTTGGATTATTAATTCAATGACTATATTGTCAGCTTGCCTTCTTTCATGCAAAGAAAAGTTCAGCAGTCATTCTTAATTGATATCATCTTAGGAAGGATTTGTTTAAATATTCAGCCTGATATTCCACATGACTAATTTATTGCTGTAAACTGAATAAGTGATATTTCCAAAATTCAGTTTTTATCACACATTAAATTTTCTAGCATAAAACAATCTCTCACAAGCAGGATAATTGTTTAAACTGACGCATAGCACCTTTCACCTCTAAACATCTATAAATACAAATTAGATTATACCATGCCACATTACAGTAGACATTCATCTGTGGAAACCTAATGGGGCCCTTATTCTGAAACCAGTTTTCTGCCCTAAAGTTCACAGGGTGAATGAGCAAAGAACAGAGATCAGGAAATCAGACAGGGCTGCATTTCCAAACTTTTATTTGGAATATATATTTGAGGTGAAGTGATTAAGTTGGTCTGTATGGTAATCGTAAAGTCAATTGTGAAATGCTAAGGAAAGCATATATTCCTTCATCTTCCAGAGAAGAAGAAAATACCACATCTGGGCAACACACACTAGGGAAAAAGGGAAATTGGGAGAGAGGTACATGCATATGTAGAAACACACAGAGAAAGAGAGAGGCAGATAGAATGATTAAGATAGAGAGAAAGAGAAAGATGAAGAGGAATAATAAGTTCAATAGATGGCTATCCTTGGTTGTCAACTTGATTACATCTTGAAATAACTAAAATCCCCAAAGGGAGGGCATGCTAGTGAGAGATTTTTTGCTTAACTTAAAGTAACAAGATCTTTTATTTCAATTCTTGAGCTGGGAAAACACACCTTTTATTTAATAAGAATATGGAACAAAGAAGGTTTTGCTCTTTGTCTGTTTGCCCTCACCTTGCTAGGAAGTCCATTTCTTCCCTGGCATTGGCTCTACAATTTGGGAACTGTAACATATACAGAAGACCAGCTCAGACACCCAGCATTGTGGACTGAGCAACTACTGGAATCTTATGCTTTCTGTTTACAGCCATTGTTGGATTAGCTGGACTCCTGCAAATTATTCTAATTAATTTTCTTTCTATACATGTGGAGAGAGCCCTTGTTACTCCACCGAATGCTGGCCAATGCACAGAGTAAAATGAAACACAAGCAGCAAGAACAACAAAAATCACAATTTCTTCTTAAATCTGCTTGATTTGTTCTTCTGCTATGAAATCTGCACCTATTCATATTAGACTATTTCAATGGCTTAGTTTCCAAGTAGTTTCTCTGTTTATGCCCAATCAGATGTTAGTGAGATTCAAACTAGATTTTTCTGGCTTCTCATGTGTGGCATTTGGGTATTTAGCAAAGTTGGAAATTTCTTGATTCTTAGGAAAATAAGGATGGTTATGTCAGCAATCTGATTTCAAAAATTTGAATTTTGGTAGAATTTTATTTTTAGTCTTTGTATCCACAGCCAGCTAACATTGCAGAAGCAGTTCCTTGAGTGATCTAACTAAGGAGATTTCCTTCCTAACGTTGAGCTCAATTATCAATCGGCATGTTCATGGGACAGAATTTTTATTGGTAATAATTAATTTCTAGTTCCTAAGAAAATTTCTGACTTAGCTACAATTAAGCATTTGATGATAAGTATTGCTAACTATAAATACATGGGAAAAAGATTAGAGAACACATTATCCTGAAATGAAGTGATCTGTATTAATAAACAATCTCCATGATGTGGTAGTTTAAGCAGTTCTTTTATTATCAATTCTAACAAATTCTATTATGCAAGTCAGACTGATAGTAGTGCCTTTGCATGCTACTACAACGAATCATGCTTGTTTGACTCAGCCATGTGTTGTGGTGTCCTCCATGCCTTCTGTCTCCTACAATCTTTCCCCTGTAAAGTTCACAGATCTCCTAGGTGAGGAGCCTGATAAAGACCTGTAACTTAGTCTGTGTGCATAATGTCCGGCTGTGGTTTTCCGCATCTGTTCCCATTTTGAGGGTTTTAAATAATAACCTTCTTTAATAGCCTGCATATTTTATTTATTTATATATATTTATTTATTATACCCTGCATAATTAATAGTTTATTTGTTAAAAATTATTTCATTTATTTACATTCCAGCCATTGCCCTCTCCCATTTCCCAGCCCCTTCTATCACAGTTTCACATCTTGCTCCACTTTTCCTTTGCCTCTGGGAAGGTATTTCCTGCTCCCTGCTTTCTGGGAACTCAAATCTCTTGAGGATTAGGTGTACCTTCCACTGAAGCCAGAGCAGGCTTGATATGTTGCCTGGTAGGTGGCTCAGTCTCTGTGAGCTCGCTAATTGTGACCTCTGGTCTTCCAATGGGGTCACCCTCTGCTTCAGCTTCTCCAGTCCTTGCCCTAAGTCTACCATAGGTTGTGGGAGAGTATTAGACCCTGATATGGCACAGGTCAGAAGGCCAGTTTAATAGTTTCTTATCCTAGTTATGACATTAATATTTAAAATCTATCAATTAACATATAGATATATATGGTTGACATAGAAAAAAGGGGAGAACACAAACTCATTGTTTTTAATAACAATGTTTTAATAACAACATTTCCATAAAAATTACTATGATTTAGTGGTCACAGAAATAATTCTATGTGGAGTTGATAATTTTTGTTTGATTTCTGTTGTTCGATGTGAGAAAAAGATGTATATAATACATGATTTTCCCACTTTTTGTGTTCTATTAAGCTATTTCTGAGAAGTATTTTGTATATTCTGTTTAATATTTGTTTAGCATGTACACATTCAGTGGTTACCATACTGTTGAACCCTTTGACCTTTGTAAAAATGTATAAAGAAGCATTTTCATCACCTATAAATAACATTTGATGAGAAAACTGAATATTGGGAAGTAACATTTCAGGATACCAGTTCTAATGCAACCTTCACATCCAAGCTCCCCAAGTGTCTACTGTAATCTATATATCATATTGTTCTTTACATCAAGACTACACAGATTCAATAAGCATGCTTTTAAAAATTGACAATAAACACTAATAAATATGAGTGTTTTTTGAAAATTCGGTAGTTTAATTTTTAACTTGTGAGAAATTACAAACCTTAATAGTATATTGCAATATTTTGAATAACAATTAGGTCATGTATTTCTCTACTCTACTGAAATGCCTTAATTTTCACTGGTGTGATGAATTAGATTAACTTGATTAAGAAAATTCCAAGCAGAAAATCAGCACCAAACATTAGCAAAATTTGAAGTGATAAATTATGCATTTAAAGATACAGAATGCATGTGATTGAATCCACTAAAGCTAAATCCTAGTAAGTGGACTAAATTGATTAATTTATCCTACAAAGATTTACTAAGTTTCTACCAAATCTTGGATTTGTCTAGTAGTGAATATGCATTAATGCATAAGGCAGGGTCTCTGCCTTCATGTATTTTACAGATTAGCAATTGAAAAGGCATACATGTACGTAAAAATAGCAAAGACCCTAATATAAACATGAACATGATAAAGCAGTGATAACTAAGAAAATATAATTAAACCAGTGCAAGAAGGAATTTGATATCTTATGTGGTTGGTGGAAAAATACCAATGTTTATTTTTGTAAATAAATTATTTGTATCAGAATTGCTATTTGGAAAAAAGGTGTGAAATTGACAGGAGTAAAATATAAAAGCAAAGCAAAACAAAAGCAAAACAATGGGAAGATCCGTAAGACACTCAGAATTCAATGTAGTAGCTCACTCCTATCATCTTGTCACTTGGAATTTGATAAGGATGATCAGGAGTTCAAGGATAGCCTGCATTATACAGTAAAGTACAGACTACCCTGAGTTGCATAGAACCCTTGCTCAGGCAACTGAAGCCAATAGTAAAAGCCAAGCGACAACAACCAGTTATTTCTGATCAGGAAGGGCTGAAATAGCAATGCCATAGAAATAGCTGCTATAATTTCTATAAATAAGCATACTCATAGAACAATGGTGATGACAAAAATTAAACCTCCACAGTGCAGTCTTTAGCAGCAGACATCATTTGCAGTCCCAGAAAGCCAGTGTTGGTAAACGAAAGAAAGCTGTGAAAACTAGAGAGATTCTAAGTGGCTGTATCTTGTACTTTAATTTAAACAATAAAAAAGGACTTTTTTGCTTTGAGTGAAATGGGCACATAGTGAATGGTTCTGAACAAAAGATGGAATGCTATGGCTGATGCACTTTTGAGAACATTGGTTAGAGTAGGAGAAATAAAATAATCACCAGTAGCTTTTATTCATTCATTTAGTCACATAACCTCACGCTGCTTCCCTTCCTAATACACCCTCCCAGAGTTCTTTGCCCATTACTTCCCTCCCTCTGAGAGATTGGGGACCCACTGGGTATGCCCCAACACTAACCTGTCAAGTTTCTGCAGGTTTAGGTGCATGCTGTCCCACTTTGTCCAGACAAAAGAACCATATGAGCCAGGGTCTTCAGTCCAGCCTATGTTTGCTCCTTGGTTGGTGGCTTAGACTCTAAGAGCTCCCAAAGTTGTATAGGTTAGTTGACTCTGTTGGTCTTACTGTGGAGTTCCAATCTACATCGGGGCCTTAAATCCTTCACCCACCTCTTCAATAAGAGTCCCCAAACTCTGTACAACACTTGGCTAGAGGTACTTGCATCTGTTTTAGTCAGCTGCTTGGCAGAGCCTCTCAGAGGAACAGAATATTTTCAATAGTATCAATAATTTTTGCTTGCCCATAGCACACATTACAATTTGGGCCAGTTTTTGGTTGGCAGTTCCTTCAGTCTCTGTTCTATCTTTGTCCCTGCGTTTCTTTAAGACAGGACGAATTTTGGGTTGAAAGTTTTGTTGGCAAATTGGTATCATCCCTTCACTGGGAGTTCTGCCTGGCTACAGAAGGTGGCTTCCTCAGGTTTTATGTCCTCACTGTTAGAATTCTTGGCTATGGTCCCCTGCACTGACTGCTCCACCCCAGGACTCTGGGGCTTCTTAGAAATTCCCCTGGGCATATACCCCAGAGACACTTTAATACACAACAAAGATTTATGCACCACAATGTTCATAGAAGCTCTATTTATAATAGCCAGAAGCTGGAAGGAACCCAGATGTCCTTCAGAAGATGAATGGATACAAAAATTGTGGTACATATACACAATGGAATACTGCTCAGCCACTAGAAACAATGACTTAACCAAATTCTTAAGAAAATGGCTGCATCTAGAGAATATCATCCTGAATGAGATAACCCAGTCACAAAAGAACAGACATAATATGCAGTCACTGATAGTGGGATGCTAACCCCAGAGGCTTGCACTCCCCCAGAAACAACTCACAGACTGTATGAAGTGCAAGAAATAAAGAAAACAAAACAAAACAAAAAAATATTTATAAAACAAGAAAACTTTAACTATTTCCATGTTACATTTTGTTTTACATGTACTTTATGCTCATTGTAACTATTAAGTTTTCAAGGCCTACTATCAAACCTTGAAAAAAATCAAGTACTGACTAAAAAATATATTCATATAGTTTTATGTAAAAATTATGTTAAAATCTGAAAAAAATGTACTGACAAAAATGTATAATTTTAAGCAAAAAATGTTTAAAATCTGTACATTTATCTTTGTTTTGTAAAATAAAGTTGTAAAAATAAAATAAAATAAAATGAAGTAAACAAAAAAAAAAAAAAAAAAAAAAAAAGAAGAAGAAGAAATTCCCCTCAACTGCCAAACCCTGGCAGCTTCAGATTTCTGTTAATATTTCTTTCCTTCTGGTCCTCTCTCCTTTCTCTCCCCATACATGATCCAGATGTTCCTCATTACCTCCCTCATCCCCTCTCCCATCTAGTTCTCTTCCACCCATGTCTCATATGACTATTTTGTTCCCCCTTCTAAGTGATATTTAAACCTCCCTTCTCATTTAACTTTTTTGGGTCCGTGAGTTTTATTCTGGGTATCTGGTAGTTTATGGCTTATATACACCTATCAGAGAGTGCATATCCATTTGGTTCTAGGTTACCTGACTCATGCTGATATGTTCTAGTTCCATCTGTTTGTTTGCAAAATTCATGATGCACTTGTTTTAAATAGCTGAATTGTATTTCAATGTGTAAATGAAACAGTTTTTCTACCTATTCTTCAATTGAGAAACATCTGAGTTGATTCCAGTTTCTGGAAATTAAGAACATAGTTGCTATGAACATGGTGTAGTACATGTCCTCGAGGCACAATAGAGCATCTTTTGGGTATATGCCCAGTAGCAGTGTATCTGGGTCTTCAGGTATAACTTTTTAATTTTCTAAGAAACCACCAGTCATGGGATTAGTTACTTTTTTGTCTTGATGTCACAAATACCTGCCAGAAACAGCTTCACTGAACTGAGGTTTAGTTTGTTCTAAAGTTAGAGAAAATTTTAATTCTATTTAGAAAATGTGGCAATCTGCGTATTCCAGTAGAAGGAACACATAATAAAGGCACCTATACTGGAGCAGATCAAGAAGCAGAGAAATGGACACTGCATTTAGGGAATGCAGTCTGCCCACAGAGAACTGAGTGCCCAGGGGAGACTCCAGGAATGCTCTCCCCCCTGAGCCCACAGGTGAGCCTAAGCTCTCTCTCCACTGTCTGGAGAGGACCTTTGGGAATTCTTGGAGTGTAGGGATTGTGGTGCAGTCTGGGATCAGACTTGGCTGGCCTTCATCTTGTCCCAGAGCCACAGGGAGATCAGGTACACTGTCATCAGTACTCACAGACTTCTTGCAGAGAACTGAGTACCCAGGGAAGACATAGGAACGCTCTCGCCCTAAGGAGCCTAGGGGAAATGGAAGATAGAATCTCAGGAGCAGAAGATACCATAAAAATTATTGACACAATAGTCACAGAATATGCAAAAATCAAAAAGCTTCTAACCCAAAACCTCCAGGTAATCCAGGACACAATGAGAAGACCAAATCTAGGGAATATAGATATAGGAGAGAGCAAAGACTCCAAACTAAAAGACCCAACAAATATCTTCAACATAATTATAGAAGAAAACTTCCCTAACCAAATAGCTGATGACCATGAACATACAAAAGTCTACAGAACCCCAAAGAGATTGAACCAGAAAAGAAATTATTCCCAACTCATAATAGTCAAAACAATAAATTTTTAAAACAAAAAAAAGAATACTAAAAGCAGTAATGAAAAAGGGCAGGTAATATATAAGGGCAGACTGATAGAATTACACCAGACTTTTCACAGAGACTGTGAAATCTAGAAGATCCTGGTTTGATAACGTACAGATCCTCAGAGAACACAAATGCCAGTCCAGGATACTGTATCCAGCAAAACTCTCAATTACCATAGATGGATAGATCGAGAAAGCAAGATATTTCAGTACAAAAGAAATTTACACAATATCTGTCCACAAATCTAGCACTACAAAGAATAATAGATGGAAAACTACATCACAAAGAGAAAAAACTTCACCCTAGGAAGATCAAAAAACTAATCTTTTTGCAACAAACACCAAAGAAGAAAAACATACAAACATAATTCTACCTCTAACAAAAAAAATTGCAGGAAACAACAATCACTATTCTTTAATATCTCTTAACATCAATGAATTCAATTCCCCAATAAAAAGACACAGACTATCAGACTAGATACATAAACAGGATTCAACATTTTGTTGCATACAGAAAACTTATCTCAGCAACAAACACAGGCAACATCTCAGAGTAAGAGGTTAGGCAAAAACTGTCCAAGCAAATGGTCCTGAGAAACAAGCTAGAGTAGCTATTCTAATATCGAAGAATATAGATTTTCAACCAAAAATCACCAGAAAAGACAAGGAAGAACACTTTTGACTCACCAAAGGATAAACATCTGTCAAGTTGAACTCTCAATCCTGAATATCTATACTCCAAATACAAGAGAACTCACAGTCATAAAAGTAGCTTTACTAAAGCTCAAAGTATGTGTTGCACCACAAAATTGACCATATAGTTTGTCACAAAACAGGCCTCAACAAATACAAGAATTTTGAAATAATCCCATGCATCTGATCAGATATACATAAACCACGGATGGTCTTCAATAACAACAAAAACAACAAAAAGCTTACATATACATAGAAGCTTAATGAGGCTCTACTCAATGATAGCTTGGTAAAGGAAGATGTAAAGAAAAAAGTCAAAACTTTTTAGAATTTGATAAAAATGAGGGCACAACATACCCAAACTTATGGGATAAAATGAAATCAGTGCTAAAAGGAAAAGTGAGCATTGCCAAAAGGAAACTAGAGAGAGCGTTCATTAACAGCTTGACAGCACACCTGAAAGTTATAGAACAAAAAGGGACAGATACACCAAAGAGTTTTAGACTACAGGAAATAATCAAACTCAGAGCTGAAATAAACCAAATATAAACGAAAGGAACTATACAAAGAATCAACAAAACAAAGGGTTGGTTCTTTGAGAAAATCAACAAGATCAATAAACCCTTAGCCAGACTAACTAGAAGGTACAGAAAGAGTCTCCAAATTGACAAAATAGGGAATGAAAGGGAAGAAGTAATGACAGAAACTGAGGAAACTCAAGAAATCACCAGATCCTACTTCAAAAGCCTATACACAACAAAACTTGAAAATCTAGAAGAGATGGACAATTTTCTAGACAGATACCAGGTACCAATGTTAAATTAGGATTAGAAAAACCATCTAAATAGCACCATACTCCCTAAAGAAATAGAAGCAGTCATCAAAAGTCTTCCAACCAAAGAAAGCCTAGGACCAGATGGGTTTAGTGCAGAATTCTATCAGACCTTCATAGAATACCTAATAACAATACTCCCCAAACTAATCCACAAAATAGAAACAGAGGTAATACTACCCAACTTATTCTTTGAAGCCACAATTACACTCATTCCTAAACTACACAAAGACCCTACAAAGAAAGAGAACTTCATACCAATTTCCAACATGAACATTGATACAAAAATACTCAATAAAATTGTTGCAATCCGAATCCAAGAACAAATCAAAACTATCATTCACAATGATCAAGTAGGCTTCATCCCAGGAATGCAAGGATGGTTCAATATACAGAAACCCATCAATGTCATCCACTATATTAAAAGACTCAAATAAAAAACTTACATGATTTTATCTCTAGATGCTGAGAAAGCATTTGAAAAATTCAACACCACTTCATGTTAAAAGTCGTGGAAAGTTCAGGAATTCAAGGCTCATATTTAAACACAGTAAAAGCAATATATAGCAAATAGGTAGCCAATATCAAACTAAACAGTGAAAAACTTGAAGCAATCCCACTAAAACCAGGGAGTAGACAAAGCTGCCCACTCTCTCCTTACTTATTCAATATGGTACTGCAAATACTAGCCAGAGCAATCAGACAACAAGTAAGGAAGAAATCAGAATACTAGTATTTACAGATGATATGACAGTATATAATTATGTGACCCCCAAAATTCTACCAGAAAACGTAATAGCTAATAAGCAACTTCAGTAAAGTGGCTGGATATAAAACTAACTCAAACAAATAAGTAGTCTTCCTCTACTCAAAGGACATTCTGGCTGTAAAAGAAATTAGAGAATTGGCACCCTTCACAATAGTCAGAAAGACTACAAAATACCTTGCTGTGACTCTAACTAAGCAAATGCAGGATATATATTACAAAGGCATCAAGTCTCTAAAGGAGGGATTTGAAAAAGATCTCAGAAAATGGAAAGATCTTCCATGCTCAAGGATTAGAAGCATCAACATAGTAAAACTGGCCATCTTGCCTAAGGCAATCTACAGAATCAATGGAATGATAATCAAAATTCCAACTCAATTCTTTATAGAATTAGAAAGAAAAATTTGAAATTCATTTGCAAAAATAAAAAAATCTAGGATAACAAAAACGATTTTCAAAAAAAAAAAAAAAAAAAAAAAAAAAAACCTTCTGGGGAAATCACCATCCCTGACCTCAAGCTGTATTACAGACCAATTGTAATAAAAACTGCATGGTATTGGCACAGAGACAGTCAGGTAAATCAGTGGAATAGAGTTGAAGACCCAGAAATGAACCCACATACCTATGGTCATTTAATCTTTGACAAAGGAGGTATAAACATTTAGTGGAAAAGGAACAGCCTCTTCAACAATTGGTGCTGGTTCAACTGGCAGTCAGCATACAGAAGAATGCAAATGGATCTTTTCTTATCTCATTGTACAAAGCTCAAGTGCAAGTAGATCAAAGGTCTTCACATAAAACCAGGTGCACTAATTCCGGGTTACATCCTGTTTTACATGTACTTTATGCTCATTGTCACTAGTAAGACATTAATGCACTCTATCAAACCTTAAAAAAAATGCCAAGCACTGACAAAAATGTATTAGTATTCATATACTTTTATGCAAAATGCTTACAATTTGTACATTTGTCTTTGTTTTTTAAAATAAAGTTGTTCAAAAAAAAAAAAAAAAAAAAACAGGTGCACTAAAACTAATAGAACAGAAAGTGGGGAAGAGCTTAGAACACATAGGCATAGGGGAAGTTTCTTGAACAGAACACAAATGGCTTATGGTCTAAAATCAAGAATCTACAAATGAGACCTCATGTAATTGAAAAGGACACTGTCGAAAGGACAAAATGGCACTAACAGATTGGGAAAAGATCTTTATCAAGCCTACATCTGATATAGGCTAATATCTAATATATAAAAGAACTCAATAAGAAAGTCAAAATGCTGAGGTGGGAGAGGGTGGTTTAGAGAGGGAGCACCTTCATGCAATCAAAGGGAGGTGACATGGAAGTGGAGGGAAAGGTGAAAACATTTGAAATGTAAATACAAAGAATATTCATTAAAATTTAAAAAAAAGAAGAAAAGAAAAAGTACTGAAGGGGCTAAAGTGGTTTTTAACCCTGTAGAAAGAATAAAAATAGCAACCAACCAGAACCCTCATTGCTTCCAGAGCCTAAACCACTAACCAAATAGTTTACATGAATGGACCCATGGCTTTAGTTGCATATGTAGCAGAGGATGGCCTTATTGGGCACCAATGAGAAGAGAGGCCTTTGATCCTGTGAAGCCTTGATGCCCCTGTGTTGGAGAATGCCAGGGTAAGGAGGTAGGGAAGCACTCTCATAGAGGCAGGGGGAGGAGAGATGGGATAGAGGGTATCCAGAGGGAAAACTGGGAAAGTGCATAACATTTGAAATGTAAGTAAAGAAAATAATAAAATAAAATTAGTAAATAATAAAAAATAATAAAAATAATAAAATAAAATAAAATAAAGGAGGGTTCAAATAAAATATAATCTTATTTTCTTTTAAAGTTTAAAGGGATTAACAAAAAGGTAAATGTATGTGCCTATAGAAAACATCTTCAAGTTGCCATGTTTGGCCAATAATTATGTCCTAAAAACAACAGAAGTAGCAATATTACTTACAAATGACTGAGGTTTATTTCTTCAAAATAATTATCAGAGTCATGGTCCTTAATGTTAGGGGAAATGGGAATTACTAAGTTACTTAGGCAAGGAAAATGAAACTAATACATTATATTTAGTCAAACTATGCCAAAGATGTTAATGAGCACCATATAATAACCAGAGATCATTTCCCATTGGTATTTTTTAACATTATAGTAAGAGAAACTTGTACAATTATGAATGCTGAAGTTGTACATATATCAAAATAAATACTGCTTTTAATCATGTTGCAACATTATCACTTTGCATATATGATAGTTTTAGTGACTACTACAATGAGTTGAATGTTTCAATATTTCACCACTTTTTAAAAATAAATTTGTATCAGTTGACTGATAAGTCACTTAAAATTTGTTTGGATCATATTCACCCACTTTCTCAACTCACTGAAGATTTGGACCCATCTCTACTTTCTCACCTTTGTTTTCTGTTCACTTAAAGTTGCTTTTTCAGTTGCTCATATATTTATGGATGTGTAACCTTCAACTTAGGCAGTGTCAACCTCCTGGGTTCTTACCCTTTGATAAATCTGTTTCTTCCACTTTTTGTATCTAACAATTGCCGGTTCCCTCAAGGATAGAGTTAATTACTCATGCAGCTCTCATTTCCATGCTGAAACTTAGCCTGGTTTGAGCTGCCATATGTTTGTCCATGATGTGAGAGACATTACCAGCCTGTGTTCAACTGTCCTGCTATGTCCAGAAGTCACTCTTTCTTTATAGTCATCTCTGGCTCTTCAGTTAAATGAAAAGTATTAAATGTCTTCCTTAAATGTAGGATAGTGGATGTTTTTTTCATTAAATCTCTCTCTCTCTCTCTCTCTCTCTCTCTCTCTCTCTCTCTCTCTTGGTGTGTGTGTGTGTGTGTGATATAACAAATATTTGTACACATATGTGGGTAAGTGCATGCATGCTTCATGAATCATAAATTGAAGGTTAGAGGACAGTCTTGAGTGTCTGTTCTCTTTAATGGCATCCTTTGCATTCTTGAGTATGGCAATGCATCTTGCTTTCAAGCCTTTGGGAATGCTCTTGTCCACTTCCAGATTCTTCCCAGGGATGCTAGAATTGCACATGGAGAGCTGAATTCTGATCCTAATATTTGCACAGCAAGAACTGTAACCACTGATCCACTTCAAGTGGGTATGTCTTCGATTAAGTCTCAACAGAAATTTTATTTCCTTTGAAGTCCATTGCTTGCTTTGGGGGTATGTGATAACTACTACTGTATTGAAGACACCATTATCACAAGTAACATAAAAAGAGGAGATGTGAATTTTAGGCAGCTGTGATGAAGTAGAAGGAAATGGAATTCACACTTCTGGCAGACATGGAAAGAAAACACATTTCAATTTATTAAAGCAACATTAAAGTGATTCTGTGAGTAAATAACATCAAACAAATAGATGTATCGATTAGGAGTCAAGATATTACAGACAGGAACTCGAGAAAGTCATCCAGAAAAGCTGTCGTGACAGAATTGGGTTAGCTAGAAAGTAAGTGCACTTTGGGCAAGTATGTTGGAGAAGTTAAATTTTGCATATACGGACTCTGAGATGACAAGGCTTTCTCTGGTGACAGCTTTGCACATGCCACTTGCACATTTGCACTAGAGATAAGAATGTGGATTTTTTTCTCAGGAAGTATAAGGTTCTAAAGATAAACTTAGATATTCAGCATGAAGACATGGTTAAAAACCACAACAAAGGGGACCCTATTTCTAAAATTAACCACCTTCTCATGATTTATCACCAGCTGTAGTCTTTCTCTATGAGTGAGGAATTGGGGTAGAAAATCTTCATTTTTCAGGACATGGATGCAATGTGTCTTTATCTCATGTGACTATGTGTTTATGTAAGTCATTCTTAACAAATGAAAATTTCATGAATGTTGCCACAGGCATGCCATACAGAGGCCTACCTCTCAATTACATTTTATCTTTCCTGCTTGTAATAAAGTTGTTGTAAGGTAGATTGTAAGACTCTGTATGTTCTGGAGGAACAAAGTGCATTCTGGTGTGCAAATTAATTTATCTTTATACATAATTCAAAAAAAACCAAGCTATATTCTTCTATTGCAGCATTATATCTAGCTTATGAGAAAAATAAGAAAACAGCCTAAGGCTGTGTCAACCCAATGTCAAAACAGATTGATAAATTTGCTATGAAAACATGCAAGTTCTGCAGTTACTTGAAATAACTTTAGATAAATTTTATATTTCTAATCTCAATTTTAGGAATAGTTGAGTCACGTATGCATTTTTTAATCATTCCATTCATTTACATCTCAGCTATCTCCTCCACCGATCCCCCATCCCATGACATGCCACTTCCTGGTTATTTCTCCATCAGCCTCCCCATCCCAACTCACCCTCCCCCATCTCTTTTGCCTATAGGAGAGTGCTCCCACACACACCCACACTCTCCTGCCCTACCTCTCCAGCACCCACTACCCTGGGACATCAATCCTCCCCAGAACCAAGGGTCTCCCCTCTCATTGATGTCAGATAAGACCATCCTGTGCTATATATGTAGCTGGATTCATGAATGCCTCCAGGTACACTCCTTGGTTGGTGGTCTAGACTCTGAGAGAACTAGACTGTCAGGCCAGTCTATGCTGTTCTTCCACATGGGTATCAATAACCCTCCACGACTCCAGTCCTTTCACAAGCTCCCTCGCCATGTTCCCTGAGTTCAGTCTGATGGTTGGATCAAAGCATCCAACTCCACTGGTCAGTGGTTGGCTGGACATCTTCAGAAACCAACAATGAGGCTACAATTAGCAATCCCCTTTTGACCAAAGCAACATTGTTGGATTTGGTGTCTGCAGACCTGATGGATCCCTATGTGGGTCAATCCCTAGTTGACCCTTTCTTCAGTCTCTGTTCTATTTTTTGTCCCTGTTCTTCCTTTGAAGAGGAACATTTCTGGGTTACAAACTTTAAGATGGGTGGGTGTCCCCATTCCTCAACCGGAGACCATGCCTATCTGCTGAACAAGGTCTCTACAGGATCTATCTCCTCCTTCTTTTCACATGTTGGCTAAAGTCCTCCCATTGGGTCCTGGGAACTTCACATTTCCCTGGTGTCTGGAACACTCTGGTGGCTACCCACACTTTCCCATCCCCCTGATGCATATTCTTTGTTCAATTTCCTGATTCTCTGTACCCCTCTCACATCTATTCCAGATCCTGATGCAACCACCTTATTTCTTTCCCATCCTTTCTTCCTCTTATGCCCCCCTCTCCCTCTACCCCCAACTGTCCTATTCCCACCTCAGTGCAGGACTAAAGAAACACCATAGTCTTTTTTCCTTCTATGTGCCATATGTTTTATAGGTTGTATTATGAGCATTGTGGAATTTTACCCTAATACCCATTTATTAGTGAGTAGATACCACATGTATTCATTTTTTTGTCCAGGTTACCTCACTCAGGGTGATATTTTCTAATTCCATCCATTTGCCTGTGAATATCATGAAGTTATTGGTTTTGATTTTTGTGTAGTACTCTTCTGTGTATATATATCACATTTTCTGTATCCATTTTTCTGTTGAGCAACATCTGGGTTGTTTCCAGGTTCTGGTCGTTATAAATAAGACTGCTATGAACATAGTGGAACATTTGCTCTTGTGATGTGTTGGCCCATTTTTTGGGTGTATGATCAGGAGTGGTATAGCTGGGACCTCAGGTAGTACTATGTCCAATTTTTTTTTTTCTTTTTTAGGAACTGACAGACTGGCTTCCTAAGTGGTTTTACTAGCTTGCAGTCCCACAAGCAATGCAGTGTGTTCCTGTTTCTCCACATCCTTGCCAGAATTTGCTGTCAAGTACTTTTTTTTTTTTTTTTTTATTGTAGCCATTCTGACTGGTGTGAGGTAGAATCTCATGGTCGTTTTTGATGTTTTGATTTGCATTTCCCTGATGATTAAAGTTGTTGAACATTTCTTTAAGTGCTTCTCAAACATTTGAGATGCCTTGGTTGAGAATTCTCTATTTAGCTCTGTACTCTACATTTTAGTAGGGTTATTTGGTTTTCTGAATCCTATCATATTAAGTTCATTGTATATTTTGCATACTAACTCTCTATAGAATGTAGGATTGGTAAATATATTTTCCTAATCCAAAGGTTGCCATTTTGTCCTATTGACAGTATCCTTTGCCTTAGAGAAGCTTTGCAATTTTATGAGGTTCCATTTGTTGATCTTTGCTCTTAAAGCATAGACCATTGTTGTTCTGTTCTGGAAGTTTTTCCCTGTGCTTAATATTTGGAATCTTCCCCACTTCCTCTTCTACTGGATTCAGGTTTATGTGGAGGTCCTTGATCCAATTGTACTGGAGCTTTGTACAAGAGGAGAGGAATGAATCAACTTTCATTTTTTTCTGTATACATTCTGCCAGTTGAACTAGCAGTATTTGTTGAAAATGATCTTCTTTTTCCATTGAATGGCTTTAGCTTCTTTGTCAAAGATCAAGTTATCTTAGATGTGTGGGTTCATTTCTAAGTCTTCAATTCTATTCCATTGATCTATCTTCCTGTCTCTGTACAAACAACATAGAGATTTTATCATTATTGATCTGTAGTATAGCATGAGTTCAGGGATGGTAGTTCTCCAAGAAGTTCTTTTAGTGTTGAAAATAGTTTCCACTGTCATGGGTTTTTTGTTAATCCAAATAAATTTGAAAATTGCTCTTTCAAAGTCTTTGGAGAATTGAGTTGGGATTTTATGGTGACTGCATTGAATCAATAGATTGCTTTTGATAAGATGCACATTTTTCTATAATAATTATGCCAATCCATGAGCAGGAGAGATCTTTCTATATTCTGAGATCTTCAATTTTTTACTCCAGGGATTTGAAATTCTTGTCATACAGGTTCTTGTCATACATTCACTTGCTTAGTGTCACACAAAGATATATTATATTATTTGTGAGTGTTAAGAAGTGTGTTGTTTATCTAAATTCATCCTCAGCTCTTTTTATTGGTTATTTTATTTATTTATTTGTTTTTCTTACAACTTTATTTAAAAAAGAGAGATACATGTATAGATTTTTAGAAGCATCTTGGCATAACACTATATGAATACATTTTTGTCAGTACTTAATTCTTTTAGAGGTTTGCTAGTATGCATTGAATTCTTACTAATTACCATATGCATAAAGTACATGTAAAACAGAATGTAACATAGAAATAGTCAGAGTTTTCTTGGTGTGTATATATTAAATATAATGATTTTTGAATACCAAAAATTGCCACAAGGTTATATTCTCATTCTCAGCTCTTTTATCCTTTGAGTAGAGGAAGGCTACTGATTTGTTTGAGTTAATTTTCTATCCAGCCACTTTGCTGAAGTTATTTTTTATCAGCTGTAGGAGTTCTCTGGTGGAATTTTTGAGGTCATTTAAGTATAGTATCATGTCATCTGCAAATAGTGATAGTTTGACTTTTTCCTTTTCAAATTGTATTCCATTTACTGACTTTTATTGTCTAATTGCTCTGGCTAGGATTTCTACTAGTGCATTGAATAGGTAGGGGTAGTGGGCAGCACTGTCTAGTTCATGAATACAGTGGATTGTTTCAAGTTTCTCTCCATTTAGTTTAATGTTGGTCACTGGTTTGCTGTACATTGCTTTTTACTATGTTTAGGCTCAGACTTTGAATTCCTGATCTTTCCAAGACTTTTAACATAAAGGGGTGTTGAATTTTATCAAATGCTTCTTTCTGAATGTAATTAGTTGATTATGTACCATTTTTCATTGTTTTTATGTAGTGGGCTATGTTGATTAATTTCTCTATATTTAACCATACCTGCATCCCTAGGTGAAGTCTACTTGATCATGCTGGACGATCATTTTGATGTGTTCTTGGATTCAGCTCGGAAGAATTTCACTGAATATTTTTTCATAGATATTCATAAGGGGTATTGGTCTGAAGTTCTCTTTCATTGTTGAATCTTTGTGTGGTTTAGGTGTAAGAATAATATGGCTTCATAAAACAAATTGGGTAGTGTTACTTCTGTTTATATGTTGTGAAATAGTTTGAAGAGTATTGGTATTAGGTCTTTTTGGATGGTCTGATATAATTCTGCATCAAACCAATCTAGTCCTGGGCTTTTTAAAAGTTTTTGGTGGGCGGACTTTTAATGACTACTTCTATTTCTTCATGGGTTATGTTTAGATAGCTTATCTGATCCTGATTTACCTGATATCTGTCTAGAAATAGTCCATTTCATTCAGATTTTCCAGTTTTTTTTTTTTTTTGAGTATAGGTTTTTAAAGTAGGATCTGATTTTTTTATATTTCCTCAGTTTCTGTTGTTATATCTCTTTTCATTTCTGATTTTGTTAATTTGGATACTTTTTCTGGGCCCTCTAGTTAGACTGGCTAAGGGTTTACTAAACTTGTTGATTTTCTCAAAGAATCAGCTCCTGGTTTTATTGCTTCTTTCAATAGTTAGTCCTCTCTGTCTGTACTTGGTTAGTTTCAGCCCTAATTTTGATTATTTCCTGCTGCCTACTCCTCCTGAGTGTATGCTTCATTATTTTCTAGAGATTTATGGTATGCTGTGAAGATACTAGTTTATGTTCTTTCCAGTTTCTCTTTGGCTTCGGTCCCCAGCATAGGTGAGTAGCAGAAGGCACTCTGGTACCGTCAAATATACCTGCTAATAATCAATTCATTTTGTTAATTTCTATGACATATTAAATATGAGACTATCAAAATACTGTGATGAATATATAGTCATGATCAATTTTATGACCTTAAATATATAGGAAGTATATAGCAAGCCATTTTATGAATCTTTGAGCTACTATACTGTAGTTATGACAATATAATCTCAAGTTGAAAATCTCTTATAAGATTTGAACAGAAAACTACTTGCAGAATGACACTTTATAGAAAGGTAGTCTGTGATTCTTTCTAAGGTATGAGGTATCAGATAGACTCTCTTTAATTATTGATTCTTCTTAAAGGATCTCATTTTGTTACTCTGACAGACTTTAAACTCATTATTATCTCAGGTTAACATCAAAGTTGTTATGTAGGCCAGACTGACATAGAATTTATCATTCTCTTACCCACACTCTGCAATAGTGGCATAGGCATAAGCCACTATGTCCAGTATATGTAGCTTCTACAACCTCCTTTCCAAAATTAAAAATAATTTAAATGATTTTGAATTTTACCATATTTATATCAGATTAAGTTACAGAAATAAGACAATGGAAATAAAATATGATATTTAACCTACCTTCAGATCTCACTAGGTTAATTTTATTATTTATTAACTTGACAGCATAAGTCAAGATATTCAAAGATATGACAAAATATTTCTTATGCTATTTGATGAATAAGTGATTAACTTTCCTCCAAATAATTTACATTCCTTGATAATAGATACATTGTTCCATCATGCCTGTCTGACTATTCTCTATCTGTCAAATTATTCATTTATCTATTCTGCAAATTATTTATCAAAAACCACCATTTACCCTGCAGTCATCTACTGTCTTCCCGTGTGTCTAATTTATCACATATAAAACTTTATTTCTCAAAACATGTGCAAAAATATATTCTTTAATTCTCAATCTTATTTTTTAAAATGATATATATTTTAAAGTAAATAGAGCTCAAAAATTACATTGATTTGCATAAGACAACATATAAAATAACTTGTACCATTTCTGTAGCTCTAGACCTTATATGAATTCTATACATAATACTATATCCATAAGAATTTTATCATATATATTGTTTCCCCAAATTCATAAGATATTACGCAGGGCAGAGGTTATAAGGCAGTGGTAAGTTCATATTTGTGTGTTTTATATCATTTACAATAGGTGAAATGTTAAGAAGTATTTGAAGTTGTGAAGTTTTATGATAAAATTACATAGAGATTGACATGACTTGTAAAAGAAAAGAAAAGAAAAAAAAAACTGCACATTGTTTGCCCCAGTAATTTCTTTTCTATTATTCTTCACTGCCTAGAATCAACACTTGCATTATTATCTTCAATGAGGAAAGGTATCAAACAATCAAGAGAATAAAGGCCTGGGATTAATAAAATACTGAGTTTCATAAGTAGTTAGTACAAAAGGAAGAAATGTTTAGGTTCTTGTGCACAAAGCAAAGCAATGGAGAATCCTGAAAAATTAAACACACAGGTATCCTTCAAAGGAATATCTTTAACATGTCTTCTGCCTGGATTGCTGAGAAGGTATGTATGTGACTATCTGGTAATCTTTTTCTCCCCATTGAGCAAGACTCTCCACGTATTCCTCAGAATATTATATTTGTTTACCACAAACTTTACCCTTCCCCTTAATCCTTGAGTATAGCTTCTAGGCCATAAAATGTATCCTTATGAGGAATGTCATATATAATTTACAGCAGTCTTAGTGAATTCTATGTTATCTTAGCATGAGGTCAAATCCTGATGCTCACATGGATTATGTTTACTTCAGTTAGTTTACCTAGTACCTGAGTACTGTTTCAAGTCAGCTGAAACTATCATAATGGGCAAAACCATATGTTTGCTGCTAAAACTTTCAATGTAAGCATGTCTTAAGCTTTGTTGTAGTTACAGGTTTGAGTTAATCGCTAACAGAAAACCCTTTTGTTTTCCTTTTTTCAACATTGTGTTATACATGTTTAGGGTCAAAATAAACTAGTAGACTCTCAAAGTTTTGGCCCAGTTTCAGGACTATGAGATAAAGATATACTCTGTCTATGTCCTCAAATACCAAGATCTTCTATAAAATTTTCTCTTTAAAAAAAGAAAAACTCTAGCTGCAGATAAACTATGGGATGGTGGTCACTCCTAGAAATCAGCTCCATTTCTTTCTCATGTCCTTATCCTGAATCTGCAAATTCAAACTTAGAATATTGTTTTACAACAAAAGGACACATTCATATTTCTAGTCTTATTTTTTTAATTGAATATTTTCTTTACTTACATTTAAAATGTTATCCACTTTCACTGCTTCCCCTCTGGAATCCCCCTATCCCATCCCTCCTTCCCTGCCTCTATTCCCCACAAACACACTGCATCCCATCTCCCCACCCTGGCATTCCCCTACACTGGGGTATTGAGCCTTCAAAGGACCAAGGACCTGTCCTCTCTTTGATGCCTGATAAGGCCAACCTCTGCTACATATGTTGCTGGAACTATGGGTCCCTTCATGTGTACTCTTTGGTTAGTGGTTCAGCCTCTGGGAGCTTTGGGGGGTTTGGTTTATTGATATTATTGTTCTTCCAGTGGGGTTACAAACACCTTCAGCTCCTTCAGTCCTTTGTCTAACTCCTCTATTCTCAGTCCAATGGTTGATTGACAGCATCTGACTCTATATTTCTTAGGCTCTGGCAGAGCCTCTTACAAGACATATCAGGCACCTGTCAGCATACACTTCTTGGCATCCACAATATCGTCTTAGTTTGGTGACAGGAATGATCCCTGCACTCTCTGATTGATGCTTACTTCAGTCTCTGCTGGGAACTTTGTTTCTGTATTTCTTCCTGTGACTATGTTTTAGCCCTTTTTAATAAGGACTAGAGCGTCTCCTCTTAAGTCTTCCAACTTCTTAAGCTTCATGTGGTCTGTGGATTGTTTCTTGGGTAATCTAAGTGTTGGGCTTATTATTCACTTATCAGTGAATGCACACTATGTGT
Source organism: Micromys minutus (assembly GCF_963924665.1). Taxonomy (NCBI): domain Eukaryota; kingdom Metazoa; phylum Chordata; class Mammalia; order Rodentia; family Muridae; genus Micromys; species Micromys minutus. Next base: position 20,502,638 of record NC_137957.1, on the reverse strand, counting down.
GTTCTTTTGTGATTAGGCTACCTTGCTCACGATGACATTTTCTTGTTCCATCTATTTGCCTAAGAAATTTCATAAAGTCATTGTTTTTAATAGCTGAGTAGTACTCCATTTTGTAAACCTCTTATTTTTTTTTTTGTTTTTGAGTATCCATTCCTTTGTAGAAGGATATCTGGTTTCTTTCCAGTTTCTGACTATTACAAACAAGGTTGTTATGGACATAGTATAGCTTGTGTCTCAGTTATATGTTGGAGAATATTTTGGGTATAAAACCAAGAGTGGTATAGCTGAGTCCTCATGTATTACTATGTTCAGTTTTCTGAGGATCTGCCAGACAGATTTCCACAGTAGTCGTAGCAGCTTGAAAAAATGGAGGACTACATCTTTCTCCACATTCTTACCAGGATCTACTGTTACCTAAGTTTTTAATCTTAGCCATTCTGACTGGTGAGAGGTTTAATCTCAGGGTTGTTTTGATTTGCATTACCATAATGACTAAGGATGGTGAACATTTTTGTTAGGTGCTTCTGGAGCCATTTGATACTCTTCAGTTGAGAATTAATCTAGCATAGTCTCACATTTTTTAATAGGATTATTTGTCTATCTTGGGTCTAACCTCTTGAGTTCTTTGTATATATTGAATATTAGCCCTCTACAAGTTGTTTGATTAGTAAACATCTTTTCCCAATCTGTTGGTTGCCATTTTGTCCTATTGACAATGTCCTTTGCCTTTCAGAAACTTTCCAATTTTATGAGGTATCATTATTCAATTTTTGATCTTAGATCATAAGCCATTGCTGTTCAGTTCAGGAATTTCCCCCTGTGCCTATGTGTTTGAGGATTAGTTTCTGTTTGTCAGGTTTTATGTGGAGGTCCTAGATCCACTTGGACTTGAGGTTTGTACAAGGTGATGAGTATGGTTTTGGTTTTATTTGTAGTCTTCTATATGCTGACCTTCAATTGAACCAGCACCATTTGTTGAAAATGCTGTCTTTTTCCCCATTGGATGATTTTAGCTCCTTTGTCAAAAATCTAGTGAGTATAGATGTGTGGGTTCATTTCTGGGTCTGCAATTTTTTTCCATTGATCTACATTTCTGTCTTTGTACCTGTACCATACAGATTTTTTTTTATCACAATTGCTCTGTAACACATCCTCTTACCCCTCCAACTGTTCCGTATACAGTCCTGGTAAACAATATCAGACTTTCTATGGATATTTACCTATTCATGAGTTTAATAAAGTAGGATCCTAAATATATGGTTCTTCTTAGATAACTAATACAAGTCAAAAAAAATTCACAGACAATGAAGAATGTTTAAGACCTCAGTTTCAGTGCTACATGATATCCCATTGTTGATTTAACTCTGTTTAGAAAAAAATGTTTATTGTGTTATTTTAACATCTCAGATACTATGATACCGCTACTATAAACATCCATGCACCATGTATTATAAGAATATACCTTTTCATTTTAGTTAGATCATATGTAGAATTAAAATCAGCAGGAAACAGGAAGCTCTGTGTTTACCATTTGCAGAAGCAACCATGCTATATTCCAGTATGGCTTTACCTTTGATATTGTAAATAACAAGTCAAAACATTTAACAGTACAACAGACCTAAATTTTTGAACTTAGAAACCATATATGTACAAGCATAGAGAAAATTCCATATTTAAGTTCAGATAATTTTATTTTTAAGAAAGTTAGAGAATGAAAAAATATCTTAGCAAAAGAAATGATCATTTAATATAGCAGAAACTATTATTGAAAGATGAAGCTTCATATTTTAATGAACAGTTAAAATATTTAATTCATTAAAAGAAAAGGTTAATTTGTCCATTGTACAATGAATAATAAACAGTGATTATTTGTAAAGTAAAATCAAGTTTATATCACTATTTTTATTTAAAATAGCTATTTTTATACATGGTCAACTAATACTTTATTAATTGAATATACTTCAACTTATAAAGATGTGTTTCAGACAAAAGCAAGTAAAAAAAAGAGAATTTGGAGGGTTTGTGTGATAGAAACTTTCTGAAAGTGACAATATCTAGTGTCACTTCATTTTGCAAATAGTTATATAATAGGAGACCTGTTGGTGTGAACCAAAGAAACATGTTTATTTGTGCACTAAAAATTATTTCTGAACTACTACATGCTTCTTCTCCTACCTTTCTTATTAGAGATAATTACTGTAATTCATGTGGTCCTGGGAATCCTATGAGCCTGCAAACAACATTGCAATTATCACTTCAATTTTCAGAAAAAAGTAGAAATACTTTATGATATCTGACAGCCTCCTATAATTTGATATGTTGCTCCAACCCAAGATTGACTGTTTTACCATAACCTCAATGGAGAGTACAATTTATCATAGAGATGTGATTAGCTCATTAATTTCTGACATTTTCTCAGGTTAATGTTTTATACACATAATCATGAAATAAATATTAAAAACATCATGGTTATGACCGCTGAGTTTGAGATAAATCTGTAGAATTCTGTACCTAACTAACATGAACATATATATGTATGAACATGAACATATATAAATGTATATATATATACATATATATATACATTTATCTTTATCTGACCTTTGAAAGTGTGAGGTTTTCTACCATATATTGTCTTTTTTAAAAGTTTCTTTTGTCAGTGTTTAAATAATATTCACTGTAGAGGTCTGTCACCTATGAGAATGGAAACATACATTTCTTTCTGAAGCTTTTGAGACTTGAATAATTTTTCATATTATTTTCTCAGTGTATTTACTATAACAGTATGAGAACATTGCTATAATATTAGTTGGAATTCTGTTTCCATGCTGGAAGTATAGATGTAAGAATTGGCATACCTATTTCTGCATGTGCACATATATGTTTTGTGCACTTGTGTATCTGTGTGTGTGTGTGCATGAGCTTCTGTCCTTGTGTATGTGCATATGTGTATGTATGTGTGCACATGTATGTGTGTGTGTGTGAGTGTGTGTGTGTGTGCATATGTGAATGTGTGTAAGTATATGTATGGGCAGTGGTACTCCTTAGTGCCTCTTATGAACAGGATCATATATTGTGAAAATAACAATATTTTCATTTATTTTTTATTTATATTGTTTTTATTACTTTTATTTTGGGAAACCTAACACATTGAAGCCTACAGTGATTAAGAACAAAGGAGCAAACACACTTCACTTATTTCTCATTTTTGAGGAAATACTATGAGTTTTCCTCATTTAAAATGATGTTGTCAGGTGCTCAGGCCATCTGCCACCAGGAATAGCAGAGATCCAGGGATACAGGCCTGGTGAGACTGGGTTGCAAGTAGCCAGGGCACAGAGAGGTCTGGCTTGAGCACCCCTCCCCACATTGTTTCAAGGGAGCAGGAATTCTGCCTTAGGGACTTAGTTTCCAACCTATGGGCCCATGCCTGCAGTACAGGCCCTCAGGTCATTTGCCACCAGGAACAGCTGAGATCCAGGGATACAGGCCAGGTATACAGGAGAGACAAGAACCAATCATTGACAACATGACCACATATAATCACAGACAACAAGACAGAAAGAGGAAAGCAAGAAAACGTAACACAGGGAAACCAAGAAAACCTGGCAACACCAGAACCCAGCTCTCCCATCACAGCAAACAGCTGAATTCCAAACACTCCAGAAAAAGAAGTCTCAGACCCGAAATTTTACCTCAAGATAATGATAGAGATCCTTAAACAAAAATAGGAGGAAAAGTATAAAGAAATATAAGCTTTTAAAGAAAAAACAAGAAAAAAAACAAAGAAATCAAAGAACTAGAGGTAAACAGAACCAAAGAGATGAAGGAGTTGAAGAAGGAATTTAAAATGTAAATGGGAACAATTAAAAAAAAAACACTAAAAGAGACAACCCTAGAGGTAGAAAACCTAAAAAAGAAATCAGGAGTCACAGATGCAAGCATCTCCAAGAGACTACAAGAGATTTGAGAGAGAATCTCAGAGGCCAAAGACAACATTGAAAACATAGACAAAGCAGTTAGAGAAGATGCAAAAACCAAAAAGCTCGTAACACAAAATGTCCAGGAGATCCAGGACACAATGAGAAGACCAAACGTAAGGATAATAGGAATAGAAGAGGGTGAAGAATATCAATTAAGAGGAACAGTAAATATCTTTATCAAAGTTGTAGAAGAAAACTGCCCTACCCTTAAGAATGAGTTGACCATGAGCATAAAAGAAGCCTACAGAACACCAAATAGAGTGGATCAGAAAAGTAATTCCTCCCGACGCATAATAGTCAAAACACGAAATGACCAAAGCAAAGAAAGAATACTAAAAGCAGTAAGGGAAAAAGGTCATGTCACATATAAAGGCAGTCCAATCAGAATCACACCCAACTTCTCAACAGAGACTATGAAAGCTAGAAGATCCTGGACAGACATCATGCAGACCCTAAGAGAACACAAGTGTCAGCCCAAGCTGCACTACCCAGAAAAACTCTAAATCACCATAGATGGTGAAACCAGGATATTCCAAGACAAAACTAAATTTACATAATATCTGACAACAAACACAACACTACAAGGAATTATAGGTGGAAAACCCAATACAAGGAGGGAAACTACATCCTAGTAAAAACAAGAAAATACCTAAGCAAGAAAAGCAAAAGAAGAAAGACACACAGGCAAAATTCTACCTCCAAAAGTAAAAATAGCAGGAAGCAGCAACCACTATTCCTTAATATCTGTTAACATAAATGAACTCAATTCCCCAATAAAAAGATATAGGCTATCAGATTGAATACATAACCAGAACCCAGCATTTGGTTGCATACAGGAAACTCATCTCAATGACAAAGACGGACATTATCTTAGAGTAAAAGGTTGGGAAAAATCATACAAGAAAAAAAACCCCAAGAAGTAAGCTGGAGTGGCCATTCTAATATTGAATGAAGTAGGTTTTCAACCAAAAGTTATCAAAAAAAGATAAGGAAGCACACTTTTTACTCATTAGAGAAAAAATTGTCAGGAGAAACTCTCAATCATTAACATACATGCTCCAAACACAAGAGCACCCATATTCATATAAGAAACCCTACACAAGCTCAAAAAATACATTGTACCCCACAAAATAGTAGTGAGAGTCCTCAACACCCAACTCTCATCAATGGACAGATCATGGAAACAGAAACTGAAGAAGGATACAGTAAAACTAGCAGATGTTATTAACCAATTGGAATTAATAGACATCTACAGAACATATCATCGTAAATCAATAGAATGCATCTTCTTCTCAGCACCTCACGGCACCTTCTTGAAAACTGACCACATAATTGGTCACAAAATGAGCCTCAATAGATATAAGAAGATTGAAATACTCCCACACATCCTATCAGATCACCATGGTCTAAGGCTGGTCTTTAAGAATAACAAAGACAACAAAAAGCTCATATACACATGGAAACTAAACAATGCTCCATTAAAGATAGCGTGGTCAAAGAAGAAATAAAGAAAGAAATTAAGGATTTTCTAGAATTTAGTGAAAACAAATACACAACATACCCTTACCTATGGGATACAATAAAAGCAGTACTGAGAAGAAAACTAATAGCTGTGAGTGCTTCCAAAAAAAAAAAAAGCTGAAGAGAGTATACACTAGAAACTTGACAGCACAAAAGGAAGAAGATACACCTAAGAGCAGTAGAAAGCAAGAAGTATTCAAACTCAGAGCAGAAATTGACCAAATAAAAACCAAAAGAACCATCCAAAAAATAAACAAAACCAAGAGCTGGTTCTTTGAGAAAATTAAAAAGATTGATATACCCTTAACCAGACTGACTAGAGGGCAAAAAGAGTATCCAAATTAACAAAATCAGAAAGGAAAGTGGAGACATAATAATTGAAAATATGGAAATTCAAGAAATCATGAGATCCTACTACAAAAGACTATACTCAACAAATTTGGAAAATCTGGAGGAAATGGAGGAATTCCTAGACAGATACTAGATACTAAAGTTAAACCAGGACCAGGTAAACCATCTAAATAATCCAGTAACACTTAAAGAAATAGAAGTAGTCTTTAAAAGCCTCCCAACCAAAAAAGGCCAGGTACAGATGGATTCAGTGCAGAATTTTATCAGATATTTATTGATGACCTAATACCAATACTTTCCAAACTATTCCACAAAATAAAATCAGATGGAACACTACCTAACTCATTTTTCAAGACTATAATAACCCTTGTTACTAAACCACACAAAGACCCTACAAGGAAAGAAAATTTCAGACCAATCTCACTTATGAATATTGATGCAAAAGTACTCCACAATTTTTTGCAAACCGAATCCAAGAACACATCAAAAAGATTATTCATCATGATCAAGTAGGCTTCATCCCTGGGATGCAGGGATGTTTTAATATAAGGGAATCACATCAATGTAATCCACCATATAAACAAACTCAAAGAAAAAAAAAAAACAACAACATGGTTATCTAACTAGATGTTGAGAAAGCATTTGACAAAATTTAACACCCATTCAAGTTTAAAGTATTAGAAAGAACAGTAATCCAAGGCCCATACCTAAACATAATAAAAGCAATATACAGCGAATCAATATCTAACATCAAACTTAATGGTTGGAAACTTGAAGCAATTCCACTAAAATCAGGGACTAGACAAGACTTCCCACTCTCCCCCTGCCTATTCAACAAAATACTGGATGTCCTGGCCGAAGTAATCAGACAGCCAAAGGAAATCAAAGGGAAACAATTTGGAAAGGAAGAAGAAAAAACATTACTGTTTGCAGATGAGACGATAGTGTATTAGTGTGCATTTGTGACCCCAAAAATTCCACCAAAGAACATCTACAGATGATAAACAAGTTCAGCAAAGTAGCTGGATATAAAATTAACTCAAACAAATCAGTAAGTAGCCTTCCTTTACTCAAAGGACGAACAAGTCTAGAAAGAAATTAGGGAAAAGATACCCTTCACAATTGTCACAAACAATATGAAATACCTTGGTGTTCCTTTAACTAAGCAAGTGAAGGACTTGTATGACAAGTACTTCAAATCTCTAAAGAAGGAAATCGAGGAAGGTCTCAGAAAATGGAAAAATCTTCCATGCTCATGATTGGAAAGATCAACATTGTAAAAATGGCCATCCTACTAAAAGCAATCTACAGATTCAATGCATTCCCCATCAAAATCCCAACCCAATTCTTCATAGAGTTGGAAAGAGCAATGTGCAATTTCATCTGGAATAACAAATAACCTAGAACAGTGAAATCCATCCTAAACAACAAGAAACATCTGCAGGAATCACTATCCCTAAGCTCAATCTATATTACAAGGAAATTGATAAAAACTGCATGGTACTGGTACAGAGATAGGCATGTGGATAAATGGAATAGAATAGAAGATCCAGAAATGAGCCCTCACATACATGGTCACTTGATTTTTGATAAAGGTGATGTAAACATTCAATGGAAAAAGGAAAGCCTCTTCAACAAACAGAAATGTAACCCAAAGAAATCAAAAAGAAATACTTTTATTCACTGGGTAGAAAAAATATATGGAATGACTTCTGTGTTACTCCTACAATGCATTTCCTTTTTGTAAGCAATTTAATTCCAGGTCTTCCTACCTATTCTCGTACATGATCTGGAGAGTGGTCGGGATATTGTACCTCTCAATATGTCTTCATGCCTTAACAGAAATTACAGTTTGTCTCTCTGATAGTTTGTATATGCTAGGCCCAGGGAGTGGCACTGTTAGAAATTGTGATTCTGTTGGAATAGCTGTGGCCTTGTTGGGGTTTGTATGTCTATGTGGGTGTCACTTTAAGATCCTCATCCTAGCTGCCTGGTTGTTTCTCCTGTACCATGCCTGCCTTCCTGGATACTTTTATGTACCTGTCTTGATGGCAATGGAATGAGCCTCTCAACCTGTAAGCCAGCCCCAATTAAATGTTGATAAGAGTAATTTTTAAATATTTTTCTCATGCCCCAGTCAATACCAAGATGAATCATTTCTCCAGGACCTAAGTGGCACATCAGGATCTGCTCAGTGATAAACCTACTGTCGGCTGTGGTTTTGAATCTATTTTTTTCTTGTTTCCTCTGCCTTTGTTTTCCAACCCTCCTTGTGTGTATGAATGTTTGTGTGTGTGTGTGTGTGTGTGTGTTTATGTGTGTGTGTGTGTGTGTGTGTGTGTGTGTTTATGTGTGTGTGTGTGTTCATGAGCATACCAATGGACTATTCTCTTTTATCTCCCTTTTTCTTTTTCCTAACAGGATATCATATCCTATCAGTATTGAGGGCAGAGTTTCCATTTATTTCTCAGGCCATTGTCTTGTTCAGTCTTTGGCATCTTTTTACCCTTTCTGCCAAGGATGGGCTTGGGGGCTATTGGATAGAATTTTGGCTCCTTTCCCTTCTGTTTTTCACTGCAACAATCCACTTCATTTGTTGTTGTTGTTGCTGAAACTAATATTTTCCTGGCATAATTATCACCCATGTAATGGGATAGCTACTCTCCAATTTCCCATTCACTCCATAGAGTATTTAGCAGTTGGCATGTTAATCCTGTTTGCTCTCCTTGAACTACACTTGCCTGATTTTAATCAATTTGAGTTTTTCTTTAAAATTCTAAAGTACTGCTTTACTTTTTGTTTTACTTGATCTCCCAGGTTTTCAGGAGTTTTAGTTCTAATATTTCATATTCTATAATATCCTTATGTAACCATGTGTGTGTGTGTGTGTGTGTGTGTGTGTGTGTATGCCTTCTAAGTGCTTTAAGCCACAGTGTTGTGGTGGTAAGTGATAGGCATAGAAAACATAGAGAAAAATGTTGTCTCTCTACCATCTCTCTCTCTTTAAGACAAACTAAGAAGAACTTAGAACACTGTGATCATGTCCTTATGAGCACTTCATGTTCATGGTACTGGTTATTACTGTTGAAAATAGGAAGGCTAGAGGTCTATCTTGTCCTGTGGGTTAAAAGCCTGTGATTTATTGGCAACTTAATTAGCAAGACTATTTCTTTTTTGTTAAAATGTTGCTTGGCATCTGTTCTAGAATCTCATCCTGTTTCTGTGACATGTTTAACCTTTTATTTTGTATGGATATGTGTGTGAAGTGTGTTCATACCCTTGTGTGTGTATGTGTGTGTGTGAGTGTGAGTGTGTGTGTACGTGTGTGTGTGAGTGTGTGTGTGTGTGTGAGTGTGAGTGTGTGTTTGTGTTTTTACCTGTTTGTAAACAGACTTCATTGTGTGAAAGTGGTGTGCATATCTTTCTTCCTCAATCACTTCCCACAGTACAATTTGAAGCAATTTTTCCACATAACCCCATAGTCTGCACTATGTAGTTATGCTAGTCTAGCTGCCACTTTCCCCAGGGGATCCAAAAGCTCAGAATCCTGAATGCTGGGATTCTAAGTAGGCTAGCACACCTACTAATGTTTGTGTGTGCACTGAGGGCCCAAACTTCATTCCCCACACTTACCATTGAAACTCTCTTCCTGACACACCCACCTCCTTCTGAGGAATATTTAGGATATAGTTTTACTTCCTAGTCCTATTCACAGCCATAAACCCTCAGGTGTTCTCTTTTCCCAGTAGAGAAGTCCACTGTGGGTTCATATAATTTTCTGTTTCATAAGCCCTACAAAGTAAAATACATGCTCAAGCAATGACAAGAAGCAAGGGTCTACTGTGCCACACTCACCCCAGCAAACTTTGCACAGCATTTATTTTCTACTCGTACATAAGAAAATGGTCACTTTAGACCTTGATCCATTTTTCCTTTTGAAAGCAAACTATCTATTTATAAATTATTCTTTCTGTAGAATAAATGTATATGGACTTAATTATTCCTGTTTTCAGCCTTTGATCACAATCTGTGTGAGAGTAAAAACAGAGTCCATGAAATCGGTGTCATATTGCAAGACTTTTTAAAACATTAGAATAGTCTGCTTTTAGACTGAACATAGAATTTTTTTTTCTATTTTAAATTACCAGGAAAAGCTTGCTTGATTTCTTTCATCACTACAGGTTTCATTCTTTTCTTGTAATTTTAATGTGGCACCAGTGAGGTTATGGAGATAAAACATGCCAGCCTCAAGAATGGACAACTATCAACAGCTTTCCGGAATCTCAGCCCATTTTGAAAAAACTAAATGATACAGAGATGAGTTGAATTAAAGAAAAATGTAAAATAGAGCTTTGGTACAGCATTTGTTTAGGTATAACAATGGCTGAGTCAAGAGTATTGGGAGTTGTCTGGTGCTAAACTGTAAAGCAAGTACTCTCACAACCTAACATAGAAAAGACTACACTCAAATTACATCTGTTTCTTCTCCACTTTGTCTGCCTCTTGTTCAAAGAATTATACAAAAAAGGATGGAGTGTTGGAACTCTTTGAAATTAATTTTGATACCTAAACATTGCAACAGTAAAGTGGACTTTATATTGTGAAGCATATTCCTCACCTGGGATAATTTCTGAGTTGATACTCTTATTTTCGTGGACCTCTTGTTTCTTATTCTTAATAATTACCAAACAAATGACAAACTTCAACATGCTCCTACAATCTTAATAAGTTATATTTCCTTTGATAACCTTTATTTTTAATTAAAGTTATCCATTTTTTTAATGCCTTTCCATTCAGGTGTGAGTAACTAGCTATTTAGGAAATAGAGATTTATCAAGTCCAAGCAGAGCATAGTTAGAGGAAAGATTGTTTGTCTTATGACTTAGCTATACCCTAGTCTGAATTTCTAAAGATTTGTTTTCTTCAGATTTATGTCTGGAAATGTAATGGATGCATGGGAAGAACCTTGGCTGCCAGTCTGGCACAATCTAAAAGGAGGTGGTTTGAGTATGTTTGTGAATTAACAGAGAGGAAAACCAATCCCCAGAGCAGTTGGCCCCAGATATCAAGAGATCTACGGATGAGCATTCCACCCCGCCCTCGTCAGGACTCCTTGACAGAGTGTGCATCCCTAGACCCTCTTTGACTTCAGATTCATTGGCTTTCCCTCAGGAACAATATACCAGCCACTCATAAGGAAATATTGTCTGGCATCAATGAAATATTGGGAGTCCCAAGGCATATACCAGGTTACTACTGGGTTTTCAGTCTGTCTGGTGTGCAGCCAGACATTGTAGGATTATTTATCAATTATGGTGTTGCGTAACCTATAAATCCCCCTCATATACATTCTGTTCACTTATGTAGAACTTGAAGCTTAATCTGTATTATTCAGAAGGTATGTGACATGTTGCTATGCAGTTGTAGCTGGTCTTTGCTACTTTGTGAGTTCTTCTTTTTAACCACCATTATCTCCCTGATTCTGCCTTTATAACTAGATAGGGAAGAAGGATAGGATATGGGGAGGGGGGTTCTCCAAATCTATTTTCTTCTTGTTTATTTTTTGAGCATGATAAACAGCAACCAATCTCCCCCCTCCATGAACATCCAACAAGCACGCACTCTACCTATAAGATTTCTAGCATTTATATACTCTGAAAAGTTCCCAGAATTCCAAATGTTACACCATCACAGAAACTATCTACAAAACTATCTGGCAAAAACTACACCTCTGCTAGAATATGAGGTAAGCAATAGTCAGATGCAGTAGGCAGTCAGAAGCAGCCACATGTTTTTATACCTGAGATTATAATGAAACCACGTTCTTAGAGATTTTTTGTGTTTTTCCAAAGAAACCAAAGTTCCACAATTCACACAAATTTTGTCATATTTCAAATCATTGTTTTTACAAGAAAATTGTATAAAGTGTCTGATTTATAAAGTAATATGCTTTAGCCAATGAGGGTAGCAAAAAAAAAAAAAAAAAAAAAAACTACAGCAATATTTGATTATTAAGAACTAAGCCTCAGGTCATAAGGTGTACCGGTGCAGCTAAAATGGACGAAGAAGAAGATTGGGGCACAGAAGCCATCCTGGGTCGGTATTTGTCCTTACAGAGCCTAGAACATACAATAGTGTTACGGAGTATAACTCTTGGTTTAGAGGCACTGTGTTGACTTTAGGGCTAAAAATGTAAGTTAAAGTTTAAAAATAATTAATTAGGATACTTTCTTTGTTGCTTCTTTCCATTTGATTTTTATGTCCTTCAGGGACATGTAAATTAGGCTAGTAGTTTCACAAGTTATAAAAACAGGGCATGACAAACCTCTCTGTCTGTCTTTGCTCAGAGTACATCTACTCTGTGTATGTCACGAAAATATTTGCAATGTTTGGTATCAATAAAATGTTTAATAGAAGAGAAAGAATGATGACTCATCCATTATTTACACTTTGCTTTCCTGTTTAGTGATGCAGAAAGTTGGAAAAGAATATAACGAAGTGAGGGAAAGTGTGTTACACTCATAACAAACATGGGATTCAATCTTGAGTAATGCTGGACTAATAAAACAACAGATACATGGACATCCTAAAGACAGATTTTCGTCATGAGTGGTTTTTCTAGCAACGATCATTAAACTCTAGCAACTCTCTTAAATTGATTAAATTTTAAATCTTTTACTCAGTTTGTCAGAGTAAGTTCTGTGAAACAATCTTCTACAAATTTATTGAGATAATAGACATATTTTATATTATCTTTATTTCCATGATTACATATTTTAAAACAATATTACGTATTAAAATCATAAACTTTTAATTACAAAGTAATAGGAAAAATATCAAAGATGTCATTGTTATTTCAAGCAGTGTATTAATTTCCATCTAATATTTTCAAACTAGGTCAATAATGTTATTATCTTTCTATATGTCAAATTCTGTTTTGGAGCATTAACTGTTATTTTATCTCATACATATTCATAGCCTAAAAGGAAAACATTTTGAGAAAATGTTTATCCAGGAGTAGTTATCTGTTATATTAGTCATTTAATGCTACTGTAAGACAATATAAAATAATAAATCACTTACTTTGAAAATAAATTTATTTTACTAACAGGTCTGCAGTGTGTGAAGCTCAGGGTCATGCCACCAGAATCCAGCAATGCCCAAGAACATATGTCTCTCATGATGAAGCACATAGGGAAAAAGAAATAAAGTAAAAACAAAAGGAGTTATTCAATTTCACATGAGTACACTCCCAAAACCTAACCCACTCAGGTAAGAGCAGAAGAAATTTATCCATGAGAAAGCAGAAAGATTATTCTGGATGATACTTGTAAGCATTAGAATACTAGATATCAAACATCCCCCCCCCCACACACACAAGTCACTTAGAAATGACAGCCTTTTTTAATGGACCAAGCTACCCTTGACTTTCCCCCTCTCTGTATCCTTAAGTTTACTCAGGACAGAACAACATTAGCTCATTTCAAATGTGTAAACTCTTCCTTTCTTCACTAGTACAACAGGTAGGGGGAGTGGTCCAAACTCTTACATCTTCCTTCAGGACTTAATTAGGCCCGACTCTTGAACACAGTCACACTGGGCATAAAGTTCCTAACAGGAAGGCAATCCATATATAGAAGCTGTCAATTAGGTAACAGGAAGCTGGGTTCAGAAGACAACGTCAGAAACTGGATTGATGGTAGGCACACAACGTAATTAAACAAAAATGCTATTGATTCATGACAAAAAAAGAATAAAGAGTCATCCACTTGTCCTGTGTGATGACAAGACCAGAAACCACACTTTTCCTGTGTGCATACATGTGCTTGTCATGATTGTCTAGAGCCTGAGTTTTCTATGGATGACAAATAGGTTCAAATGCTTGGCTGTGTTACTCCACTGATAGAAGAAGAAACTCGATTCTGTATTAAATGGCAGATGAGTTAGGTCGTTGTTCTTTATCCATATATTTTCTCTCTTTTCCCATTAAATTTTAACTGGTCCTATATCTAAAGAGAGAGATAAAATTTGGAATGAAAGTTCTTTTAAATTCCACCTTCATAGGAGTGATGTTATCAGCCTGCCGCTTACCAAGGTCAGTGCATGCTGGGAGTTCTTAAACTTCATTGTGCATGAGTGTCTCCTGGGAGCTGTTACAAATACCTGACTCGGGCTCCTCACCCATAATTACTGTCAGAGCTCACAGACAGAGCGGACTCTGCTTTGGCTTAAGTTTCACAGGGAATTCTTACTCAGGTTGTTGAGAAACCACAAGCTGCTTGGTTAATCAGATTGCTCCAATTTGGGCATTTAGCTGAATTCATTCACTTAATCGTCTCACAAGAAGTAAAAACAATAAAATCTTTAAAAAAAAATTATCTTGCAAGTTCATTTAACGTATTTTCCTTTAAAACTTTGTCCTCTGCTATTGTGATCTGAGCTAGTCACAGTCACTTTTTCCACCTATTTTCTAGCTAACATCTGCGTGAAAATCTTCTTCCCACACTAACCGCCTGTATGCCAGCCAGTCACAGAACAACCACGTTTGGAATGCTATTCTTATATAATTGCAGCCTGCGGAAGAGGATACCGCTGTGTGTGATGCTAGTTCATTAGTTACAAGTTAGACGGAAGCTCAAGGCTTCAAAAGAGAAACTCTTCATTTTCTCCTGTTTAGCCAGATCCTCCGCTGCTCCCTGTAAGTAGGGGGCAGGTTTCAGTCTAACTCAGAAAAAATCAGGTGAGCACACCCACCCGGGGCACATTCATTCACTAGCAGCAGGTCACCTCCTCCTATCTCTGAATCTCAGCTCCAAGGGACAGCCAGCTGCAAAGCAAATGTAGTGCGGGCCCCTTGCCTACAAAAACCGATTTCTACCAAGTGGGAAATTGATGAAGATTGTGTGATTCCAGCCAATTTCCCTCACAATGGGTAAGAAGTGCTTGTGCCCATGCTGCTGAGGCCCATCCAGAGCAGCTGCAGCCATTTACCTGAGTCTAGACGGGATGGGGAAGAAGAAGCAGAAAGCATGGGAAACAGGAAAGGGTATGTTCAAGGGAGATTATGTCCTATCTCTTTACAACAACAACAAAAAAAATTATTTGCTTTTCGCAGATTAAGTCATTTAAAAAAGCACATATGTGTCTAGTTGTATATAAGTGTTGTAGCTCCAAATGTATCATGCTGTTCCTAACTATACAAGATTTATTTTCAATAGTCGACACAGGAGAACACAGGTTTACCTTTAGTGTTTGTTTTAAATTTGCTTTCATGCCTGGGGATATGGTTCAGTGTGTAGAATGCTTGTCTCATATGGCTGAAGCCATTGAATATATCTTTAGAATCACAGACTCTGAGAAAAGTGGCAGACAACTCTGATCTCAGTACTTGCAGGTGTACCTGGAGAATCAGAAGTTCAAAGGCATCCTTAGCTGTGTATCAAGCTTGAGATCAGCCTAACTGAAAGAAATCCTTATCTAAAAAGAAGCAATTCGGATGAGTTTGTTTCTGATGAAGGGCTGACTAATAATTCCATGAATTTATGCAAAGTTGGAGACCAGTGTCACCCTAACAAGCACCTTCAAGAATTTGCAGATGAGAAGGAAGAGCCTAAAATTTCGACTTCAAGCTTAGGACAACATATCATGAAATTATTAAATAAGGCATCAGCCTTCTATAGTATTCATGTACACAGAGCTTCCTGGTTAGCCAAGATCAGCAGAAGCAAGTAGAACTTAAAAACTGTTCTCACTCAATCTCTCTCTCTTCCTCTATCTCTCTCTCCCTCCCTCCCTCCCTCTCACTCTCCCTCCCTCCCTTCCTCTCCCTCCCTCCCTCCCTCCCTCCCTCCCTCCCTTTGTCCCTCCCTCCCTCCCTCCCTCCCTTTGTCCCTCCCTCCCTCCCTCCCTCCCTCTCTCTCTCTCTCTCTCTCTCTCTCTCTCTCTCTCTAATGTTTGTGGAGTTTATATATTCTTTATATATACAAATACTTATTATATATTAAGTAAAATATCACAGTGTAAGTTTATTATTACCTTCTCCTGTTTTATTCCAAATCCAATATGTAGTATTAGTTATAACACATGTATTTAGTTTGTATATTTTATATATTTACATAACTATGTTCAATGTATCACATATTATACCTGCACAATAATTTACAAAGCACTTGTAGGAATTGAAATACTAAAACTGAGTTTTGCTTTTTGCACATTTTGCAGGAACCTGCAGCTGTTTTCTTACCAAAATCCAACAAGGATATAAACAGTACCATTTATAATCATGTCTTGAATCTGTCTGCCAGCCTCCTGTCTTTTTGACTCTCTCTGTATATGTGTGTATATGTGTGCATGTGTATGTTTGTGTTTGTTATCAAACTTATACAAAGAACAAGAGAATTAAGAGTTCTTAAAAGGGTGAAAAACAATATGGAGATGGTATGATATATGTGTGATATGAAAATGGAAAGAGTGTACAGGTGAGGGAGCAGGTAGCATGCAATAGGCAGAGAAACATAATGGGGAGGGTGATGAATAAGAAAAAAAACATATCAACACATATATGTGAGAAAGTCATATTTAAATCCACCACTTTGTGCACTAGGCTATTAATCATTTTTAAATTAAACAATAACTTGGCTTCTGGGAATTCATGGCACTCTTTGTCTCGATTCTCTATCCATTCAGGCATGGCTAGTCCCTTGTTCTTAGTCTCTTTTCTCTCTTTGGCTTGACTACTGATGCTTATGTAGTTGTTTTGTAAAAGTAATGCTCACAGGTTTTAGAGTAAATACTATGCTGTTGCTATTAAACGTGCCATAGGTAACCATTATCCGTCTACAAAACACTAAACTGAATCAATGTCTTCCTTATTTTTGATATGTTTTAAATGTGTTGTAGTCTACTTGGTAACTAAATCAAAATAGCACAAATGTTATGGATTTTTTAAAAAGAAGCATTCTTGTACACCATTCTAAAGATCAGAACATCTAGGAATGAGTCACTGTGGATTCAATGTCTAATGAGTTCCTGCTTCCTCATAGGCTGTCTTTTTGACTCCTCCACAGCAAAAAGAGCAAATAACCTGTCCGGAAATCATTTGTAATGGTGCTAACTAGATTTATAAGCAAGCAACCAGAGGATGTTAGCATCTCCATTTCCAATATGGTTACTTTGGGGATTAGTATTTCATTATATATATTCATTAAAGAATATAGACACCTACTACAGTGTAACCTCTTGTTTCTCCTTTACTATTTCTACAACAGTCAATCACTATCCATTCTATTTCCAATTCTAAGTACCTAAACCTCCCCTCCCAGTGGATATATCCTTTTATCGTAAAGTCTACAACTAAACAAACTATTATTCACTACAGCTTCAGCTCTGTCACTACTGTTCTGTATTTTTCCATTTACACTACATTTCTTCAAACACTCACTATCCTTCACAGCTGTATTAGCAAAACTGAATTACTTACCATTTCCTGTAGTGTCGACATGATAGAGACATTGTTGGGGTTACTGTTTTCTGCCGGCACCTACTATTATTCCACAAAGAAAACCAACAAAAAAAAATTAAAACCTCATAGATTATCATGTATCATTTTGTTTTGCTGAGATATTTAATGTTCCTTATTTTTAAAAATTTGCATTTCCAAATGAGTAGCTTTCCTTCCTTTCGTTGTTTACCTCTGATCTCTTGAGAACTGCTGTTTAATCTTAAACTAGATGGTCTTGCTCCATGATTAAACCTGACATATGCAGACAGAATTGCAAGAATTTGCACAAGGAACTCAGTGTTCTGCAAGAATATCACATTTATCACTAAATGTGTCAGCATGAGAAGCAAATGTCATCATTAGCATTTGGAAGGAGAAAAGCAACTATAAAATCAGCATTGCTTCTTTTATTTCCTCAACAGAACTAAAGAGAACCATCTAGGATTTTATAAGACTTATTCTGGGGCAGAAATGAGAATTAAAGACCAATTATTTCATAATATGTGTTTTAAATTTTGAGACACATTCTCACTACATAGCTCAGGTTGGCCTCAAACTTAGTATGCAAACAATATTGATCTTGAATATGAAATCCTTTCACTCATCCACCGGAAAGTGTAAATTAGGGATGCACGCAACAACACATTGCCTTATTAACAATTAACATAGCTGTGGATTGTTTTTGAGTTCCTTCCTCAGGAATAGAGCTGTGGACATGGACATACATTCGCTCACTTCAGAGAGACAGTAAGATAACGAAGATTCTGAATCCACTGACAGATGCTAAGCTAGGAGTATCATTTTATTAAATATATCTCAAAGTGATATCTAAAGTTTTGCTCACAAAAATGTTAGTGAACTAAGATTGTGTTGGTAAAATGAATTTTTTCACTATAATGTACAAGTATATCCCGTGTTAAAATGAAAACACTTTAAATTTTCTAGGAGCAAGGCAACATTATAATTATAGATTCTCTCCTTCCTCAGAGCAACCAGAATTTGGGGGTGTTATAGTACATAGCCAACAACTGACCAATGCAGATGTGGGTGCTTGGAGGCAACCCTCAGATAGAGCTCAGGGAACCTGGTGGGGTCATTGGTGGAAGGACTGGAAGAGGGAAGGGAGATTGCAACCACATTGAAAGGGAAGAACATCATAGGCTTGCCTGACCACCCAGTGCTACTACAGTCTAGATCACCAACTAAGGAGTGTACTTGGAGGGTTCCAAGGTCCCAGATACATATGTAGTAGAGGATGGCCTTGCCTGGCAGCAATGGGAGGGGAGTTCCTTGGTCTTGGGGAGGTTTCTTGCCCCAGTGCAGGGAGGGTGCTGGAGCTGTGGAGCAGTAGAGTGTGGGTGTGTGGGTGAGACTGTTATACAGGCAAAGGGGGGGGGTGGATGTGGGTTGGAGGCTGGTGGATGAGTAATCAGGAAGTAGGATATCACTTGAGATGTAAACAAATAGAATGATTAATTTTAAAAAATGCATAGCAAAAACTAAACATCAATAGAGCATTCTACATAGGAGTCCTCCTTAAAACCCCAGCTCACTGTTAATAAAAGAGCTGGTGTGATAAACTGAGATGTCAACCTGTTTTTCTTTTGCACCTCTTCCATAAACAGGAACAAAAGCAAAACCAAAAATGCATTGCCCCACACTTCAAGAGGGTGAAACACTCTAGATTTGGATAAGTTCATCCAGTCCAACCCTATGAAGGAAAATCAACTCCATTCTTTTCTTTTGATCCTCCCAACAATCCCATACTGTGGTTTCCAGAAACATCACTTGACCTCAGCCTTGTCCTTGAAAACTGTTATACTTGGTGTTTGATTCCAAATTTCCTCCTTTAGAGGTCATTACTTATTTTGAGTTAGAATAAAGGTGCAAATAAATGCAAAAACCCTGTAATAAAAATGAGCTAGGATCTTCTGGAGGAGGATATTTTCTATTCCAGAAACCTACCTAACACACTTAGGTAACAAAATTGCAAATACTGGGTGAGACCCTACCACTTAAAATTAAAGCGATTTGAAGACTGGGGAGAAACATAAAACTGTGATTCCTTGGTTAGTCATAATGTCCCAGCACTGCATTGTCAGTTGTATCAAATAGAACATAGACATTAACTGTCCTGAGAACTGTAAGCTATGTTAGGAGTTCTATACTATTTTTTCCAGTTTTGTCTTAAATTAAAACTTAAAAATAAAGATACTTGGTTTCCACTTACTATTTAGGGATACTTTCCCCACTGTCCCATACCCCACCCATTTCACTCTGTATCAGAATCAGTTGCTGTTCTCTTGTTTAAATAAGATAACAGACTTTTCATGTCACACAGGAGCAGCCTGCTGCATGTTGTAAGCCAGACTGAGATTTAATAGACTTATAATGCAACATAGGTGGTGTCCTATAGTCTTAAAATAAGCACTTCCTTTGAAAGAAACAAGTTAGTAAGATGCTACAATTATATGTCACAGTATATAAATAGGTAAATATCTCTTGGAATGAAAGCATTATTAAACAAAATCAATAACATTACAATTTATTACCATTTTAAATTATTTTGCTCCTGAAACTAAAACACATATTTCTACATTTGCAGATGTAGTAATTAATATATTTTATTTTATGTGCATTTTATAGTATTTTATCAAGCCTATCAATTGACTCTGGTCTACTTATTGAATTCTTTCTATTCTGGTAATTGCTTTACTTTGGAATCCTGCTGGAAATATTTATTTTATGCATTGTGTGTGTATGTGTGTGTGTGTGTGTGTGTGTGTACATGAGCATGCCTACTTGTGTGTAAATGCAACAGTGCCTTTAGAGGTCAGAATTGGGTGTCAGTAACTCAAGGTTGAAGTTGAAGCCAACAATTAGACTGATTACAGGGACGCCAATGAGGGAGTTAGGTAAAAGACTGGAGAATTTAAAGGGGCCTTATGTGGCAACAATGGGTGGGAAGGCCTTTGGTCCTGTGAAGGCTTGATGCTCCGGTGTAGAGGGATGCTAGAGTGGAGAGTCAGGAGTGAGTGGGTGGGTGGGGGAGCATCCTCATAGATGAAGGGTAAAGGGGGTGGTATTAGGGATTTTGCGAAGCAGAAACTGAGAAAGGGAATAACATTTAAAATATAAATAAAAATATTCAATAAGAAAGAACTGTAGTTACAGGAAGTTTTGAACCTCTAGCTGGATGCAGAGAGTCAATTCCAGGTTCTCTGTGAGAGCAGTAATTGCTCTTAATGGCCCTGCCATTTCTACAGATCCAACAGTTTATTTGGTAAACTTTGAAATAGTGTTAGTTTGTCGACTGAAATTATTTATCAAAACTATAGGAGAATATGTTATGCACGTTGTGTTTTAAAGAGGAAAACAAACAACAACAAAAACAGGAAAGCCAGAGTTCAAAAAAATTGTTATTATTTCTTTATTTCAAACAGCAGGACAAGGGAATGGCATGGTGTCCCCAGATCCCTCTAGAGAACAGTAGGTGGCTTTTTATTTCCTTAAATTAGAAACAGCAGGACTGTTGTGGGAATATTCTTGAAATTCATAATGTTCTATTCAAATGCCTTTGCTTCTGAATCTTCATTATTAATTATAAATTAAATCAGATAGCAGCATGCTGAAACTATTCCGGTTCACATAGCAGCAGTGATTTAATGTATATCACATATTTCAAGATAATAGCTTTAATTCATATTGTGATTTTAGAAGGTAGTTGATATTAATGATATGAGTATGAGAAATAATAATGTAAGTGTAGGCACTAATGCAATGAAACAATGTATCTTCAAGCCTCAGGACATAATTTGATTCATTTTCATTCATACAGTTACCATTATGTGTAAATTTGTCTATCCTTTTTCTGTTTTCCAAAAGACAAAATGAACTAAATTAAAGGTTTACCTTTTTTCTAGTGCACAAATAACTTGTTATCAGAGAACATAAATATTTGAAATGAAATAAAATAGTCCATCACATTAATATTTTCTTGCAATTATTTTAATGAAACATTAGTAATGCATAAACAGTTCAAGATGCAGTTTGTATAGCAACTATGCATTAAACTATACTGATCACTTAAGAAGATTCAACATGTATTTCTTACAGAGTCAGAGCTGGTATATAATTTTGGAGATAGAAATCTTAAATCATGAGGTCAACTACATTTTCTGGTTTGAATTTTGCAACTGCTTTCTTAATTCAAATTTGCATAGTACAACCACCTTTAGGTTATTTATAGTCCAGGGTTAGATGAGAGACATTCCACAGTGGTGATTTGGTTTCATAAGAGAATTATGCTTATTTAATATAATTTATTCATCTGGTCATATGTTATAAGGAAGTATAGATCATGTATCAAGAAACTGTACTATATACCAGGGAAATCTCAAGATTTTGAAGATAGTGGTGTCTGGCATCAATGTGAGAAGAGGCTTTTGTTCCAGAGAGGGCACTTTTTCCCAGTGTAGGGGAAGGACAAGGCAATGGGGTGGAGAGGGGGATCAGAAGGGAGTGCACTTTTGGGAAGGCAACTGGAGTAGAAGGCTGGATGGGAGCAGGGCATGGTAAAGAGATAACATTTCAAATGTAAATACAGAGTATCTAATAAAAAAAGAGAGAAAAAAGTTATCCTGTTCCTGAGAATATGAAAGTAAGCTACCCAGACAGCAAACTACCTGTGTCATAAGTGAACTTTTTAATGATTCTAAATATGGCTATTTATTTCATCCTGTTCATTCATAAAAATTTCATGATATTGTTATTTATGCTAATTAGTTTTTATTATATTGTATGTTAAATTTATTTTGCTTGAACTTTGCGTGTTTTCAATTCTTATAAATTCTACGGACATATGTATGCATATGCATATTTATATGTACATGCATACATATATTATTGTTTTTGATGACGGGACAACGAACCATTCTTTCAATATGCTAATATCTTCCATAAATTTTGGGTTCTTATGAATTCCATTTTTAAAGTTATAGACTGGTTTCTCTAAAATTGAGGGAAATGCTATCAATCATCACAAAGTCTGAGAATCGCAAATGGTAAGTGGTATGCTAGAGAAACTGACCTCCTTAGAATCCCAGAGCAAAGGTGAGCCACAGTCATAAAGCTAGGTAGAGCCTATGGTTAGAGCCCATGAAAACCACCTTGTATTTTTATAGACCTCTCATGCAGGTTAGAGATTTTAACATTTTTATTGCATCTACATAGCCATCAAGGCTATGATCATATAGGATAAATATGTTTATATTATTTATACTTATAAAATTACTACCAAATACAAAGGACATACAAGTAGAATTTAAAGATGTGAAGACTAGAGCATGCTTATAGAATTCATTTTAAGTACATCCAAATGACATGATCTTTTTTATTGGTTATTTTATTTAAATTCCAAATGTCTCCCTCCCTAGTTTCACCCATGCAAACTCTATTATGCATCCCACTCTCCTGCCTCTATGAGGTGCTCTCTACCCATCTACGCACTTCTGCCTCACCACCCAACATCTGCCTACACTGGGGCATGGAGCCTCCAGAGGATCAAGGACCTTTCTTCCCATTGATGCCAGATAAGGCAAATTATGCTACGTATGCCACCGGAGCTATGGGTTTCTCCATGTGTGCTCTCTGGTTGGTATATTAGTCTTGGGAGCCCTGAGTGGTCAGGTTACTTGATACTATTCTTCCTATTGGATTGCAAACCCCTTCTACTCCTTTAGTCCTTCTCCTAATTCCTCCACTGGGGTTTCTGTGCTCAGTCCTATGCTGTGAGCCTTCATGTCGCTACTGGTCTCTCCTTTATTGTGACATAAAGTAGGAGGTAAAAGGTAAACCAAATGGATGACGATTGCCATAGCAACAGATGCGCGGGTCCTGTAGCCTATGGGTGACATCATTGCTGAGTTTGGAGGCGAAAGCCAGTTTCTGATACCAACACAAATAATGGCAGTCCTCTATATGGTATCCCTTGGCTTTAAAAGCACTGAAAATATAATCTATTATCAAGAGGCTAATCCTAATAACGACTTTCTGTCTACTATGCCTTAAATTTAGGGTATCCTATAAAATTGAATCCTAAAATAAATTACAAGATTTACAACAGGCTGATGATCATATATAAATGAATGAACACTGAATAGTCATCTTACAAAGCAATCCAGATTTATGTTATTAAGAATGATATTCACTGACTTCTGTGCTCTTGCATCTGTCCCAACAGACATCATGCACAGCAAATTAAAGATCTAAAACACCAACCTTGCACACATGTTTGGGTTAGGATCCTTTCTTTTAAACTAGTCATTAAAAAAAAATCCATCCATGTGCCTACCCAAAAAATAACTAAAATGTTTAACTCCACATACCTTATTTCCAGAATGGATTCTGATATAAACATTGTTTGCTGTGTGGCTTTTTTGTACAAATTATTTGAATGAATTGTTAGTTTATGAAAAAAAACACACAGATATAGAAGACATTTGAAGATGAGCATAAAGTTTAATGGTGTTCCCATTCTGTCCATGTGAAGCTAGAGAGGTAAGCAGGCGCTGTTCTTCTACATAATTAATAACTGTTAGTAGAACCCATACCAATTATATCATTCTACATATATGTCTTATTCACAGATTCTGCTTGTAATGATGACATGGAA
Source organism: Micromys minutus (assembly GCF_963924665.1). Taxonomy (NCBI): domain Eukaryota; kingdom Metazoa; phylum Chordata; class Mammalia; order Rodentia; family Muridae; genus Micromys; species Micromys minutus. Next base: position 20,478,610 of record NC_137957.1, on the reverse strand, counting down.
ATTTGAAAAGAACAGGAATAAAAAGATATTACAGGATAACTTTTTTCTTTTGCTACCTGGAATTCTCGGGATTCATTTCTATACCAAGTATCACTTCAGAAACATATCTTTTACTCTTTCAAATAGGTTATTGATTTTTTATGGTTTCATCTTTCAATCAAAGCCCAACATAACAATGTGTTTGTTGACTTGAGCCTTGATGTAAAATTTAGTTTAACTAAATTTTTTTTCCTAGTAATATGTTCGTCAGAAGTACTGCAATTTTCCTGTCACTGAAGTCAGTCTACTCCTTTGCTCGCCGGAGTATAAAATTATTGTTTACCTCACCCTGATTGCTTGAGTCAAAAATATTAATTCAGAGGGAGAGAGTTGATGATACATGTGTGAGATATCTGTCCCAAGCAAACACACTGTCTTCTAAAGAGTTGAAACAGATTCTTCTGCCATAGTAGTTCTTGTGCAATTTTTGACACTCAGGCATGAATGCTGTCATAGGGAAACAATCATCCATGATTGCATTGTTCATACATCCCTGTCCTATGAGACACTCAAACTCCTGGATAGCTAAGCATTCCATTGTTGTTTGGATTACTCAGTAGGAATAGCAACATGGCGCTTGGGTTTAGGAAGAGATACATTTTACCTGTAAGGTATTTGAATACAATCTTCTAATCCCAATATTTACATAGTCCTGGTACTATAGAACATATAAGACACTTTTAGCAAGGGGCAAAATGAATTAGAGTAAATGAGCTTTTCTCCAGGGATTTTAATGAAATTGGACTTTATTAATTAATCAAATACCATGAACATCTTTATGAGGATGCCTGTGTTATTAAATGTTTATTTTATAAAACATTTGTTTGTGTTTTTAAAATATTTTTAAGAGCCTAAGCAGATGCGTTACTAATTTTACAATAGTAAATATGATGTCAGATTGGCAAGATTCATTGTATATTTATTTTCTTTCTTTTACTTTGTATTCACTCTACCATATAGTCACTACACATCAGAAATTAGTAGCAAAAAAAAAAAAAAGAAAACAAGAAATACCTTCATTTAATTTTAGTTTCCACAGCTTCATGTAGTTCCATGAGATAAAGGAATCTTGTGTTCTGTCTGTAACTCTTTTCTGCCAGAACATCTTTTCATACACTTGAAAGTCTTGTTTCTTTAGCCTTCTAACTTCCATTCCAGAATTTTAGTTCTAGGAAAGAATTATTCATCATCCTTGGAGTTCTAATAGGTTTTATGTGTAGACTGCTGATGGCAAGCTTTTGATTGGGCTACCAAAATTTAACAGTTGGTAATCCCACTCAATTCTAGCCAGCGGGAGCCATTAGCCTTAATGAAGCAGTCCTCCTCACTTGCTTGAATCAGATTGGCAATCAGCTTCCTAGTAATTGGATTAGTAGAATAGTGTGAGGTTCAAGTTTCTTTGTCAATTTGCATATTCATAAAAGTTCTGCTCCACTCTGATTTATAACTCTTTATGTATATTTACATGGCTGGATTTCATTTTACAAGTGAATAGCCATCCCAAAGAAAATTTGATTGATTTGCACTAGCTCACATTTATATGAATGCTTAAAATTCATAATTTAAAGATATGGATAAATATGATTTCTTATGTTCATACATTTATGAAAATAAGCTGTATTTTGTATGCAAATACAACGTATTATGTATACTTTTAATTTTGCAATAAATCAAAGTGGTATTTCACAGTATAGTTTTTGAATATGCATGTTCTATAAAATCATGTTTCTGTGTATAGCCCTGAATACTGATAGGCAGTTTTTAAGTTCTTTTATAATAAATGATTGATTCAGTGATTTAGGATTCAGAGTTTGAGCAGTTATTACACTGCTGTTAACACACTTTTGATTGATGTAATGGTTTGAATGAGAATCACCTCCATAGACTCTTATGTTTAGATGTTTAAACCCACTTAGTGGAACTGTTTGGGAAGGATGAGAAAATGGCTCCAGCCACATATGTAGCAGAGGTTGGCCTTGTTGGACATCAATGGGAGGAGAGGCCCATGGTCCTGGAAAGATGGGTGCTCCAGTATAGGCAAATGCCATAACAGGGAGGAGGGGGAAAAGTGGATGGGTGGGAGAACACCCACATAGAAGCCAGAGAAGGAAGAATGGGATAGGGGGTTTCCCAAAGAGAAACCAGGAAAATGGATAACATTTTAAATACAAATGAATATCCAATTAAAAAAGGAAGTGTGACTTTGTTGGTGTGGGTGGTTTTTTTTTTTTTTTCTTTTTCTTCTTTTTTTTTTTTTTTTTTTTTTTTTTTCCTTTGGAGGAAATACTTTGCAAGCTGTAAGCTTTGAGGTTTCAAAATTATAGGCAAAGCCTAGAGTGTCTCCCTGTTTGCTTCCATGGAATCAGAATATAAAACTCTCAAGTACTACTCAAGTGCCACAACATATCTTCTTTCTGTGACAATGATCATGGACTGACCCTCTAAAATGTAAGCAAATCCCCAACTACATATTTTCTTTCATAAGGGTTACATTGGTCATAGTCTCACTTCCTAGCCACTGAACAGTAACTAAGACATATAGTCTGCCAAAACGACTTAAAGATCACTTAAAGGTCTCCCATCCAATTTCCTAAATTTGTTTTCAGTTGTCATCCCTTTCACTTGAAAGAAGATGAGTAATTAAGTATTGTGAAAATAAAGCATTCCAGACCGGACATCCCTTTACCTCTTCTGAAAGCTTAGAGCTCTTTCTCAGAAAGAGACATGATGAATCTCTGCATGATATTTTATTATTAAACAAGTACTTTGTATGTATTGTGTGTATGTATGAAACTATTTTTGTTGTGTTTGGTATATATTTGCTTTATAATGTTATGGTAAGTTGTTATACATAAATTTAACACTTTAGAAAACTTCACTGATTACTTCAGAAGCTTTTCTTTTTGCTTTAGGGTATGAACATGTGGGCATATATATTCCATAGTTTTTAAAAAATCTGTTGTAATATGAAAATTTAGCCACTTCTCTGGCCATGCCCATGTCCACTTGTATGGCTTATTTCATCCCTATATTTCTACAGTGATGTCTACTAATCTGAAAAAAGGTCCTGTATGGACAGACTGTTTCAGATATTTTCCGTGATACACTTATTATTTCTGTTTCATTCTCTTCTGTAGAAGATGGAAGCAAAGGGCAGTCTAAATGTAAGAGGAGAGTGCTATCAAATAAGAGGAATACTGTTAGAATCCTTGTGAGCTATAGCCAGACAAAAACTAGGAAGGGAAAGACCTTGGAACCCTTAGCTCTGAAAGGCAAGTCTCCATGAAATCCTTCCCCCATGGATCATGGAACTCTGCAGCAGACGCAGAAAGAGACTGAGGTGATGGGGACATGCATGCCCCCCCCCCCACCCCGCACAGATCTTCACCAGATGGTGTCTTAGAGCTGTAAGAAGTTGAATCAAGCTCCTGTTTTTAAGAAAGAAGATATCTGTAATTGAATGCTACTTGCACTTGAAAAGTAGGAGTAGGGTCTTTTTTTGTTTTTTCTCCCAAGGGAGTCTCACTGGGAAAACAAACCACTCTTACTGTTAGGCTCCATTCCCAGTAGATGGCTGATACAAAACAAACCCAGCAGCATCTTTGGAGATTCTTCCTCTCATAATGTTAATCTGGGAGATTGCTTTTTTCAAACTTACAAGTCCTTTGTGTATATTTTACAACTTCAGTTTCAGGCTTTTGTGATATTTCTCCTGTGTGTGCAAATGTGTGTGTGTCTGTGTCTATATGAAGGAGTGTGTGTTTGTGTGTGTGTGTGTGTGTGTGTGTGTGTGTGTGTGTGTAAGAGAGAAAAGGAGAGGGTTCTTTAGCTTTGTTTTTTTTCATTTGGTTGTTTGCTCCTATTCCAAATTGGTTTTGATTCATCTTATTTATTATTATTCCTTTGATGGCTGTTTTTGTTGTTCTTTTTGTTGTTACTGATGCTGTTTGTTGTTTTATCAGAGATGGAAAGAGTGTTGACCTGGATGGGAGAGGAGGTGTGGAAGAGAAGACAGTAGGCATCGGGAGAGGGAAGGGAAGTATAAGAGAGTGTATAAAAAATACATTTCAAGTAAAGGAAGAAGGCAAGTGTAGCTCCCTGCCTACCCTATTATTTTAATAACACTTGAAAGATTAAAAGTTCCAGCAGATAAATAATAAAATTAATATCTATATATATATGCTTAAAGCTTGACAACATTTACAAACAACTTTCTCTGCTCTGCACATACGTTTCCACTGTGCATTCTAGTTCATAGCAGATTCAATATAAACTTTTCAAGTTTTACTGAATTGTTTTCTCTGTTTTTTTTATTTTTTGCAGTTATTGAATGAGGATTATTATATAGTATGATGAGGCAATATTCTAAAAATACCTCTTACATTCAAAGAAATTGAAACTTACGCTGGAACTTACAGCCAAATTTAATAATACACCTTGCAGTCACTTAGGACTTCTATCCTACTGTGCACTCAAACTATTTGTTTAACTTGACTTTGAGAGAACAAAGTAACAATCAACTTGGTTTCCCCATGCAATCAGCTTTTAAAACCTAGGATAATGGCGGGCCACAATCTTAAAATATGTACTATTCCATGCCCCTGACCCAGAGTAATGCCAGTGTATGATTTGCTGAAAGCAGCAAATAAAAAAGTTAAAAACAACTTCCTAGAATTCACTTAAAGTTTGAATATGATTCTACTTTGGATATTAGTTGATAAAAGATTAAGTTTCTCATCCAGGTCAATTGGGGTCAATTGGAAGTAAGAACTTAAACTGTAAATTCTTAAAAATTTGTTAAATATTTCAATAAAGTATCCCATTTGTTCTCCATTTTATGCATTCTGTTTTGTTTATTAAGTACTAAGCAAAGCCCCTTGTTAGAGACACACAAACACCACTTTGAGACACATACAGTCCATGCAAATGCCACTCATACATAGCCCACACAATAGACAAACACACATAAGATGTACAAACACAGAGAGACACACACTGCCATTTTCCAGCTCATACCAATTCTTGGAGAAAGGCAACATTGAAGTATGGAGTTAGCAGAGAGGCCAAAATTTTTTTATTTTTGCCAATTCTTATGTCTATAACTCTTTGTTAGCATAATACCAAAAGCTGATGGCTTCTGGTAATTTCTGCTGTTCAGAAGCAGGGATAAAGAAGAAAAGGGGGTTAATTGGTGGCAATTCTTTCTCTCTGGCTCAAGGATCTCTCCTTGTTCAGACCAGGGGCTTAGAAACTAGTAAACTCTTTGTGAAACAGAGAGAAATGAAAAGAAGAAAAAGAAAATTCATTTACATAGACAGCATGCACATACAGGCATACATACATACACTCTTGTCAGCCTGCCCTCCCTCTTGTCATGTCAACTCCAAAAGTGTTCATGCATACTTATGTACATACACATATACCTAACACATATGTATAGACAAACACACACATATGCATATACATATACACATATGTACACATAGGTACACACACAGACACACACACACACACACATTTGGTGGATGGTGCTGAATCCCCCAAGCCACACTCGATTCCTTCTCTTTGGCCTTCTTATATCTTCTTAGACAAAAGTAGAATTAAAGAAAGACAATTCTATATAGAGAATTACCTCATAGATAAAGTGTTTCATCAAAGGGAAGCAACAGAAAAATGTCCAAAGTGAGTTTAAAGCAGTATTTTATTTTATAAGTTCATTATATATTCAAAGAAACAGTTTCACATGGCCTTGTTTTAGCATAGTGCACACTGGTGGCTTCATCCTTAGATCTGACGTAGAATAAGTGTTTTTACTTGATTACAAATTTTCCAAAGCCTTTCTCTTTTTAGTGTTGTTGTGAAGCTCATTGTGTTCTTTATTATTCAGCCTTTACTTACTATTTTATGAGGATGGGGCACATTTTATTCTTGATTTTAGCTTTATTACATATTTCTGTCAAAACGACCATAAGCATCTTTGAAATTTTTTTTTAAAATTATTTGAATCAAATCAGATACTCTATCATCATTAATTCATCTAAACAGCATTAATTTATGAGAGTTCATCTTCATGTTGATCTGAAAGGAATTGGCCCAATGGGCAAATGGGTAGGCTGGTGCCCAGCAATCCTTAGGATATGTAATAATGACAAGAAATGCATTTCAGCAGCAAGAAGCAATCCTAGGACAAAGTCTCTGAATTCTTAGAGCTCACCCATTGCATACCCTGCAAAATGGTAGGCAATCTCCAGAAAGCTCACTTGCATGCCTTTAGCCTTTCCTAGAAGGCTTCTGGTGCCATATCACACACTCAAACACACACACACACACACACACACACACACACACACACACACACACACACACACACAAAGACACAGACAGAGGTTCACAGGATACCCTTCAAGCAGACACAAAATCAAATTTACCCGACGGAGGATACAGGGCAGAGAGAGAATCAAGTGGAGAAGTCAAATCTGTACTAACTCTTGGTTAAATGATTCCAAGGGTATGTGCTTTTATTTAGGCATGTACAATAATTGCTAAATATGCATTATGGGCAATTCAGACATAAACACTAATACATATAATCTATATGATATAGGCCAATTCTTTATTATAATGAGATAAACTAAACAACTTTACTGATGAATTAAAACTATTTAAAATTGTTTGACTTTTAAATTATTAATATTAATCCTTCTGCTCTCAATGTTTGTATAGCATGCTTCCCCCAAATCTAAGCAGTTCATTATCATTATATTGGTTAATTCACCATTAGTAATTATTGTCTGTGCTTTGTAATCAGCAAAATAGGAGTGAGTATTGGTGTAGATAATTCTAATCTTGTTATGCAAATGATTTTATATTTGTGAGTTATTTTATTATTAATTTTCTACAAATTTGGAACATTGTGATCAATATCCTAAATTTGTAAATTATATTCCTTGTGTTGCACAGATTTATTTTGATTTAAAATAAATTAATTTAATTAATAACTTAATTAATAAAAAATAATTTAAAAATAGACAACAGTAAATTTGTCAACAGAATATTTTCAGTTCAAGTATATCTTAAGAAGCTATTATTTGAAGACAAATATTCTTTTTCTTTTCTATTTCAAGATTACTACATAGTGGCAAAGACAAAAAACAAATTTTTATGTTACAAATACATATACTGGTCACAATACTTTCACAGCTTCATCACAAATACTTTTAATAAAACAATGACTTAACCAAATTCTTAAGAAAATGGCTGCATCTAGAGAAGATCATCCTGAGTGAGATAACCCAGTCACAAAAGAACAGACATAATATGCAGTCACTGATAGTGGGATGCTAACACCAGAGGCTTGCACTCCCCCAGAAACAACTCACAGACTGTATGAAGTCCAAGAAATAAAGAAAACAAAAAAAAAAAAAACATATATTCACAAAAAAAACCAACTGATAGCCCCAGCACACAGCAGCAACTGTATCACTAAACATATCCAAAAAAATTCACAGTTTAATTTTATATAATTTTCACCTCACACAAATGTTCTTTTGTTAGTCAGCTTTCTAATAGAAAATTATCTGACTTCTTACACTTTTTTTGTTTTTATTTTTTATTGAAGAACTTTATTTAAAAAAAAACAGAGATAAATGTACAAATTTTAAGCATCTTTGCTTAAAAGTATACGCATACATTTTTGTCATTGCTTGGCTTTTTCTTTTTAAGGTTTGATAGTATGCATTAAGATCTTAGTAGTTACAATGAGCATAAAGTACAGGTAAACCAGGATGTAACCTGGAATTAGTCAAAGTTTTCTTGCTGTGTAAGGAGTAAACATAATGTTTTTTTTTTTCCTTTTTTTTTCTTGAAATTCACATGGTCTGTGAGTTGTTTCTGGGGTGTTTAGAGCTTTCTGGGGTTAGTATCCAATTATCAGTGACTGCATATTATATCTTTTCTTTTGTTACTGGGTTGTCTCAATCAGGATGATAATCTGGATGCATCCATTTTCTTAAGAATTTCATAAGGTCATTGTTTCTAAAAGCTGAGTAGTACATCATTATGTAAATGTACCACAGTTTTTGTATCCATTCATCTACTGAAGGACATCTGGGTTCTTTCCAGCTTCTGGCTATTATAAATAGAGCTGCTATGAACATTGTGGTGCATGTGTCTTTGTTGTATATTGGAGTGTCTCTGGTGTATATGCCCAGAAGTGGAATAGCTGGGTCTTCAGGTAGTACTATGTCCAATTTTCTGAGGCATTGCCAGACTGATTTCCAGAGTGGTTGTACAAATTTACAAGCCCACCAACAGTGGAAAAGTGTTCCTTTTTCTCCACATCCTCACCAGCATCTTTTGTCATCTAAATTTTTGATCTTGGCCAATCTGACTGGTGTGAGGTGGAATCTCAGGGTTGTTTTGATTTGCATTTCCATGATGGCTAATGATGTCAAGCACTTCCTTAGATGCCTCTCAGCCATTTGATATTCCTCAAATGATAACTTTTTGTCTAGCTCTGTACCCCCATTTTTAATAGGGTTGTTTGATTCTCTGGTGTCTAGCTTCTTGAGTTCTTTGTATATCTTGGACATTATATCTCTATCTGATGTGGATTTGGTAAAGATCTTCTCCCACTCTGTTGGCTGCTGTTTTGTTTTTTTGACAGTGTCCTTAGTCTTACAGAAACTTTGCAATCTCGTTAAGTCCCATTTGTCAATCTTTGACCTTAGAGCAGGAGCCATTGGTATTCTGTTCAGGAAATTTTCTCCTGTGCTAATGTCTTCTAAGTTTTTCTTTACTTTCTCATCTAATAGTTTCAATGTACCTGGTTTAATGTGAAGATCTTTGATCCACTAACACTTGAGCTTTGTACAAGGACATAAGAAAGGGTCTATTTTCATTCTTCTGCATGCTGAGTGTCAGTTGGACCAACACCATTTGTTGAATAGGCTGTCCTTTTTCCACTGAATGTTTATAGCTCCTTTGTCAAAACTCAGCTGACCCTATATGTGAGGGCTCATTTCTGGATCTTCTATTCTATTTCATTGATCCACATGTCTATTTCTGTACCAGTATCATGCAGTTTTAAGCAAAATTACCCTGTAATATAGCTTGAGGTCGGGGATAGTGATTCCCGCAGATGTTTTCTTGTTGTTGAGGATGGATTTTGCTATTCTAGGTCTTTTGTTATTCCAGATGAAATTGCACATTGCTCTTTCCAACTCTATGAAGAATTTGGTTTGAATTTTGATGGGAATTGCATTGAATCTGTAGATTGCTTTTGGTAAGATGGCCATTTTTAGAATGTTGATCCTTTCAATCCAAGGGCATGGGAGATCTTTCCATTTTCTGAGATCTTCCTTGATTTTCTTTTTTAGAGGTTTTAAGTTCTTGTCATACAGGTCCTTCACTTTCTTAGTTAGAATCTTACCAAGGTATTTCATATTTTTTTGTGGCTATTGTGAAAGGTATCTTTTCCCTAATTTCTTTCTCCGCATTTTTGTCCTTTGAGTAGAGGAAGGCTACTGATTTGTGACTTCTCACTCTTTTTAAATTGTTGTCACAGCTCAGTCAGTAGTGAAACAAAATGTAAAACTGAAATGCTCAAGAATATTAAAACTGTAACACATGTATACAAAATGTTTGCATTGTCATGTTTCCCTATTAATATCGGAGAACTTAAAACATATTTTATTTGGTAATATGCTAATCTAGTATCAATTTAAATTATATTTGTAGAAAATGTGTAGGTTATAAGCAAATACTTCCATTTTATATGAAATTTGAACATGTTTTCTTGCTTTATTTATTTGTTTGTTTGTTTACTTATTTCTTTACATCCTTATCGCAGCCCCCAACTCTCATCTCAGTCCCCTCTTACACAGTCTTGCCCTCCATTTTTCTTGTACTTTATCTCTGAGAAGGGAGAGGTTTCTTCCTGGGAACCAACCTTGCTATAAATGGGTAGAGCTCACTCCTTAAAGATTTGTATGGATGAAACCACATAGTCAACTAGTTAAAATATATATAAAAGGGTTCACAAAGCTTTGTAACAAATACAGAACTTGTTAGTGGTAGTATACATTGGTAGCTAAATTTATAGTCTACAAACATTTAAAATGAAAATATGCATAGTCCTTGTTTCTGGGAACTGTATTCTAATAATGATCAGTTTTCTTTTACTAGGAGGATAAGGATTAAGGATTCTGAAACTCCAACAGGAGTCATTGAAAGCCAATCACAAAGAAAAGTACACCCAGGATTTATTTTTAAAGGGACTTTAAATGGACTTATGAAATAAATGTTATGAAGAACAGGAATGTCTAGGATATCTATCACTAGGTAAATGGACTACCAAGTAGAGACATGTGAAGTCATAGAGAGAATATATGCTTTCTTTTAGATTTGTCCAGTTACAGTGTGGTGGCTCTTGATAGTTCCAGTGTTTCAAATGCTGCTGAGAGCACACACATGGGCATGTCTAAAGAAGCTTGTGACTTGTAACACACCTTGGCTTTAAAGACTGGTTCAGTGAAGCTGGTAATGTATGTCTAAGGAGAGAGCCAGGTCAGTATTCTGCTGACAACAAGAATTTGTTAAACCACGTTTTCCATAAGAATATTTTTTTCTGTTACTTAAGTCTAAATGATTTTAAATGGATTAATTTTGACAAACCAAACAACTCTACTTTCAGTAGAAAATCAGTTTAAAATTCACAGTAGGATTTGTAAGAAATGCAAACTTACACATTCTTCAATACTACAGCAGCAATCCTGTCTCGGTATGGTTTCTAGAATAAAATAAAATTTTCAAATTTCTATATTGTACTTGTTTATAATTTTTAAAAAATAGTGAAAATGCAATTTTATTAGGTAAGTGGCATTTTGTAGTTCAACAGGAATACAGCTATGACCAGGTTTACATTATTTTTTTTCTGTTTGTACAGGTGGAATATCTTCAAAGGACATTGGTATCCATGAATAATGGTGGATTTTATCAAAGGATTATAATTCTAGTCTCCAAAAATCATTCATACTTTAGAAGTTCCCTTGATGAAGAGTGAGGGAGGTCTACACTTATTTCTAGATGTAATGACAAACTGAAACTCAACATTTGATTGCCAATCCAATAAAGACTGATGATACAAAAGCTAGATTATCAACAGAATGTTCAAACAGACCATTGCTTGTTAGTATCCAATGCTTCCAAGCCATTTTTACAGAAATAGAAGATGTCACATATTAAATGAAAGCATCATTTTGGTTATGCTAAAATAATTCTGATTCAGTTATTTACCAGTATACTTTCGTTTAATTAATCTACCCAGAAATCATTGCAGACATATGTCTCAAAAAGCACAAGACAGTTGAAACTACGGGCCTTCAGAGTGTTGGGAAGATCAGAAAGTGAAAAAGTTACAATAGACCGGAACCGAATGGATGCCTATAAGCCAGACTAAGTAGAAGGTGGAAGAGAAAAAGAGAAAAAGCAAGATGATGATGAGGAAGAACACATGGAGAATTGAGAACAGGATGGGGAGGGGAGGAATAAGAAGAGTAGGAAGGAGAAATACTTAATGATTTGTACCATTTCCAATTTGCCCGATGATTAAGCCTCAATCTATGCACCCTGAGATCCTGTTTCATAAATTATGAAATTATGGATCATTAATATTATGGAAGCATTTTAGGTTTACTCACTAAACAATCATCTGTCTTCACTTTAACCACAAAAGATGAATTATCTCATAATTCCACATTTTAACCTCAACATCACACTGTATTTTGGGAGACACTATTCATAAACCAAACTGAAGGAAGGCACCCATTTCTGTTAGTAATAGAGTCATGAATAGGTTTATTTTTGTGGGAAAAATGGGATCATGATACATGGCATTTATAAAGAAAATGATTTAAAAATATGCCTGAAGAGAACATTTTCTTGGTGATCTTTCTGAAAGCTGTAAACAGGAGAAGGGAGGAGTGACTGTGCTGGTAATAGAGACAATCTTTCTGAATGATGTTAGCTCATGTACAACTGGAAAACATATTGTGGTTACATTGTAAATAAACTTCCAGCTTGAGACAACACCTCTGCCAAGCAGAGGAAACAATGTGGAAACAAAGCTCATTGTCCTGCCTTTTCTGCATCTCTTGCAGTTTGCATTTTGCCTGACTTGCAGAGAGCACTAGTCTCCTCAAACCTCTTACCATCTTCAAGTGTAGTTAAAATTGCTTTACTGAAATTATTTAAGTTAACAACCCTTACAAGTATAAAATCACTTTATACTAGCCATGTGAGTAAAGTCACCTGAGAATTTAATCTTCTACTCCAAATTAATTGCATACCTGTTTGTAAACACAACTCAGTCACGTGACACCCTTCAGTAAGAAAGTACTCTGAGTTGCAATTGCAGTATGGGCATTGTTGAACTGTTGAATAGTCTCTAATATATGTTTCCTCTCTATGTGTTTATAAGGTAAAATATATTAGAGTTCTCCATGTACATTTCCAATTTAAGTTACAGGTATAATGTTACATCTGCAAGGTTTATTTTCTAAATCACACACAAATGATGAACAATAACTCATATTCATGTGAAGATCAAAAAGAGACAGGCAAAATAATATGCCATGCTATTAAAATATAGTAGAGCCAGAAGAACTGAAGGGTTTATATACAAACAGAGCCTTTGGTAAGAAGGCACCCCTGATAGTTTTGCAGTGCACATCATGGTTTAAGAGAAGAAAATGTTGACAGAAAATAAACAAGTGCAACCATTTGTTTATTTATTTTCAAAACTCAAAAATCATACTGATCTCCATTGGTATGTGTATATTTTCATAACACAAAACACACACACATCTACTCACTATATACTTACACAGATAAGAGACAAACTTGGAACTAATCCACTCTTTAAACACTGGTTAATTTAGGACTACCTTGAACTGGTGCTCACATAATAAACATGATTCATGACTACCATAAAAGAAAAACAAACACATAAAGAAAGAAATCATCAATGAAAATCTGCAGAATTAGAAAATAAAATTATAACTCTTAACTTGTATCCCTTTCGTTTTCCTGTGAGTCCCACATTCTATTAAACTAAATTAGTATTACTTGTCATTAACATGGAGCTGTGAGGGGAAAAAATGAAACAATGACTGTAAAACTATGAATATAATAGAAAGTGCATTACAGACACGGGTCATTAAAATTACCATAAATTTAAAAGAGAATGTAATCATTTCATGGTATTCTGGTTCCTGCTAAATCGTTCACACATTTAAGGAAGGAGACATTAAATGTATTACTTGTACGCTCTTTTGCCAGGTGCAAAATTAAGAATGACCAGGTTTGTATTCTTAGGGAAGAAGTTACAGTCCATTTCATGACTCCCCAGAATCACTGGAAAATGTCTATGCAATATGGCTGAGGCAAATAATGTGTTCTGAATTGTAATCTCAAGTCTGGGAGTAAGTGAAAGTCTACATAAAGCTATGTGTCTAAAATCACTGCTAGTTAAATTTACAATAGATACAAACTAATGTTTGGAGGGTAAAATATCTAGAGCTTCCCTGTTGTCCCAGATGTTGGTTTCATGTATTATCCCTAGAGAAGTCATGACATTATGATTGGCATTTGCACCTTGTAATTGTAAGTGCACTGCAAGAATCAATCAGCATTAAGTAAGGAAGACTCGTGAATCTTATTCGCAGAACACATATCTAATGCAAAATAAGAGGGTGGTTCCTGCTAGGGTAAATACAAAATTTCACAGTGGAAGTCATGCTCAGGTTTTCTTTTTTAAAAGTCAAATGAAAGCCTGGAATCCCTGAGGACATCATATTTATTGGCCAACATAATGATATCTTTACATCTTCAATAAAACGGTTTATAGTTACACTTCTGAAGGTTTCCTTACAGATGCAGAATATTATCACTAACTTTCTTAACTTGTTTGGGAGAAGATACACAACAGCAAACATCTAGGAGAGCTCCTTCACTTCAAGAGTCTCTTTAATAACTAACCTTCTCCACCTAATTTTTTTAATCACGGTTTTCCTTTTTATAATGAAATGCACACATGGCAGGATTCTGGTTTAAAAATTCAGTCATGTGGCATTGAAGAAAATACATTATAAACATTATCTAGTTACTAATTACAGTCTTACACAGCCCTCATCTGTGATGATTAATGTACTTTTAGCAAAAGAAAAAAAATGAGTTTTTCTGCATATGAAGTAGATTTGGGCAACAGTGCAATTAATCTTTCCATTTAAGCAAAAAAAATGTTTGCTAAAAGTTTTACTTACTTAACAAACATAGATGAATTATTGTAACTGCCACTCAAATTAAACTCAAGCTATGGTTTCCTTGTGTTTTACTATTAACTAGTGTGAGCTAATAATTTCTCAGTGTTTGTCTTTTTGATGCTTAGTTTCCACACACAGATGGAGCCTTACACATCAGTAATATTTGCAGGAAATTTTCTTATAGATGAAACTTTTCCATACTGTTTTATTAAAAAGTATATTTTATTCACTAGATGAAATTGTCATCTCAGAGGCTTACTGCTGAATAAATTTACTCTTTCTAGCTCCTTCTAAACTCTGGATACTTGGTTCAACTCAGCTATTCTGGCTCAAACACTGCTCTAACGTGACTGATTCAAGCTGGCTTCTCATGTCTTCTGACTGAATTGCTCTGCTTGGAAAAACTGCTTCTGATCTCCATGAACAAAAAGGCACTGGCAGACCAAACTAAGAAGAACTGAATGGAACTGCATAGACCAAATCTAACTGTATCAAAAGGAATATTCCCTCTTTCCTTTTAGTGCTCTTAAGTATCTTCTCTTTCTTGTCTGCCAAATCTTTCTCTGATTCATTATGTTGTCTCCCCCTCTATTAGACATCATTTTGGGGGAAATTAAAGGGTTGCACTAAGGGTGTGTCTATATTCCAGTCAGATCTCACAGACTTACATGGTCTTTGGTTGTGATTCCTTCCCAGGACAGCCATGCTGCCAGATTAAAATTTTTACACAGTGACAAATATTTTGCATTGCAATTTGTATTAGTAAACTGTTACAGTAAAAAATGTTATGAACTGGCATATATGTTGACCCAAAATATCATAATCAATAAGGTTATAGTCAAATATCTATCATTTCCAATATAATTTCATTAATTATTTTAGTTACTTGTTTATTGTTTTGAAAAAGCAAAATGACCAAAGCAACTTACATAAGGAAGAATTTATTAGGGCTTATAACTCCAGAGGGTTAAGTTAATGATACCATTGCAAAGGTAGCAGATTGCAGATGTGGCAACATGAACAGAAGCTGTGAGGTCACATACTGATCTTCCCACGGTTTCTACTAAGCCTTAGTTCCTCTAAAATTTTCTTATGATATATATGATACACACACACACACACACACACACACACACACACACACACACACACATACATATATATATATATATCTTTTTGTCAATGCAATTAGTGCAAATCTCTTCACCTTACCCCCAGACTCTTTGGATATGGGCAAATCTGAGCCATATCAAAATAACACAAAACAGTCTTCAGGCCACATCCTGATTTTGTTTCCCACTGAAACCTTTTCAGACAGGTCTGAACAGTTCAAATCACTGTTAGCAACAATGTAATCCATTTTCCTACTAGGAAAGTCCCAAATTCACATACTTCCTAACAAAAGCATGGTCAGGCCTATAAAAACAGTAACTGAGTACCTGGTACCAACTTCTGTCTTAGTTAGGATTTTACTGCTGTGAACAGACACCATGACCAAGGCAACTATTATATGTACTATGACCCTGAACCTATAATCAAGGTCAAATCTTCTACTTCATTTCATGATCTACTCAATCTTAGACCTTCTTCAACATTGATTATTGGCCTCTATTGGCTTTACCTTGTAATAATTCTCATCTTATCTTATAGCCTATGCCCCTGTAGATCAAAGATTCTTTGTGTTGACACTGAAAAAACATTTTCCAGAAGATGTTCCCACAAAAATGCTGTTCTTTTTTCATCATTGTCAATTTCAAACCTCCAGGTAACTGCCACCAGTTGTCCCAGTAAGAAAAGGTTTTACGTCAATTGTTTTCTTCTACTTTTACTCATTGCCAACTCTTCAGCTCCACTTAACCAGACACCACTGATACGCCTAGATAGATTACGGACCCCAAGGATATTGCCTAGTATTGGTTCCTCTTCAGTGAACATCTACAGCAAGTTAATAAAAAAAATGCACTATAGCTTGCCTACAGGAAGATCTTATAAGTGGCTCTGTTCATCTCAGAGTTTCTGTTTACAAATATCTCTACTATGTCTTAAACTGACATAAAACTAGCCAAGACGATACAAAAGAGAATGAGTTTATCTATGTTACCTAAGGTTTGCTCCAATGAATTATTATGTTTGTTGGAAATGAAAGGATTTAATGCCAAGTAGTATCTATCTTATAAAATAATAATGATAAAACTAGGAATGAATGAATAAATGAAAATGAATATAACTAAATACATTCAACTTATGCTATAAAACAGAAACATGATTTGTAGATTTTAGTACATGAGATGAGATTATCTAAAGTGATAATATTTTTTAAATGAACATTCCTTATAACCTTATGATGTTTCTTTAATGGTCATAAACTCAAAGGAGATGCTGTAGCATTGTCAATACATCAATGTACAACAAAGCAAAATCTAGAAATTCTTTTATTCTCTTCCCTTATGTATGAAATGGTCATCAGAATACTATCCATGGATTTTCAGGTGTGACAAACACAAGTAGAAACATCCAGAGACTAATTAATCTTCATTTAGATATTTTGAGAAATAATTTTAGGTTCCAGAATTTTGAGTTCAACCATCATGATCCAAAGTTTGTGTATTAAATCTCCACAGCATTGGCAATTATAACCATTGTTTTGGTAATTGTGTTTAAAAATTACACTTAAAAGCTCCAAGTTAGAATAATGAACATGCAAATTTCAGCCATGAAATTTCCAGGGGTTTAATGACAATAAGTAATTTATTACACGCCAAATTATCTCTGTCAATGGAAATACTTACCATCTATTATGGATCAACTACACTCTTTAAGAAATACAATGAAATTGAAGACTCTTATTTCTTATAAGGTACAAGAAGCCTCCTGTGTCCTATTTCTATTGTCTTCACTGAAAGAAAACCTTAACCCTACACTGATGTTTTTCTTATCATAGACATTTTCATACATAATTTTACACGTTGGTTTCAAACAGCATATAACATAAAAATTATATCAGGAATAGTATATTTTATGGTAAATCTGAAAAATACTTGTTAACTTTAGTATACTTTTCATATTACCACAAAATGATCTTGTTTGGGAAACTGTTTATTTTTCTACCACATAAATAATACAATTCTGTGACTTAGTCTGCAGAACTTGGAAACATGAGATTTTCTCTCCATATTCCAACAATTCTAAGTGTTTTAGAGTTAAAATCTCTGCACATATCTCTTAGACCACATAAGGCTTCTGAGAATATGCAATTGCTAGGTTTTAATATATGTGCATCTATTTCTTCATTAGAGAGTAAGAAATTTCTTTCAAAAAAAGATAGAAAGAACCCAGATGTCCTTCAGTTGATGGATGGTTACAGAAATTGTGGTAATTTACACAATAAAGTACTACTCAGCTATTAGAAACAATAACTTTATGAAATTCCTAGGCAAATGGATGCATCTAGATAATATCATCCTGAGTGAGGTATCCTGCAAAAGAACAGACATAATATACAATGACTAATACTTGAATACTAGCCCCAGAAATCTCTGAATACCAAGAAACAACACAGCCCATAGGAAGCTCAAAATAAGAAAGGCCAGAAAGTGGAAGCCTCGGTCCTTCTTAGAAAAAAAAAAGTGTATAGCACTCTCTCAGAGTGTGGTACACGTAGACCTTACATCATTAATAATTCAAGAGCTAAGAATGTAGTTTTCTGGCAATTCTTGGTATTTAAAAATCATTTTGTTTAATCTTTACACACCAAGAAAACTTTGACTATTTCCATGTTACATTTTGTTTTATATGTACTTTATTCTCATTGTAACTAGTAAGATTTCAATGCATACTATCAAAGCTTTAAAAAACTCAAGTACTGACAAAAATATTTTCATATAGTTTTATGCAAAAATGCTTTTAAAAACTTTAAAAGCTTTTATCTCTGTTTTTTAAAAATAAATTTGTTTAAAAAAAGAGCATCACAAATTTATAAATCTGTTAGCGTAACAAGTTCCAATCACCAATACCTTGGCAATAGCAGCATTTTAGAAAATATTTTAATTTGATGGATGTGAAATTGTAGGTAATTATTACTTTAAAGTAATGATTTTGCATTTCCCTAATGACTAATGAGTTGGCTAATTGTTTTGTGACTCTATTCCCTGTGTAGCTTTATTTCTTTGATTTGCTCTAATTTGTTATCAGTGCAGCAAAACTTTTAAAGGGCTGGTTATTTAGCTTTATTCAGATCGTAGTTTGTAGAAAATAAATCTTTTTTTTTTCTTTCTTTCTTTTTTATTTTTCCCCTCTTACTCTGGATAGCTCATTAAAACTCAAGATTTCTTTATTCACCACCCCAAAATTTTAAGGACATTATTACATAAGGATTAATAGATCCTGTTGACCTTTAATTTCTAATACCCTCAGATAAAAAAAAATCAATGCCATTTGATTTTAGATTGGAAGAAAGAATAGAAATAATTCAGTTGATGAGTGAAAATGAAGTGCTTTTGACTTGCTTTGTTTTTTTTTTTTGTTTGTTTGTTTGTTTGTTTTTATGTGGCTAAGCATCTTATTTCTTGGATCAATAAAAATCTCATTCTGACAATACTGAGGAACCAAAAAAATATGAACTTTTGTGCCAAATATGGGAGAAATGTTTTTAAGGAAGGAGAAAATTCACTCCTCTAACATGGTATCAGTTTTTACTTCCAGAAAATTAAATGTTAGGGTAGATAAGCATGCACATTTTTAACATTAGATTGTTGGGCTTCATGGAAAAAGCACTTATGGCAAACTAAATTTCTCTTTGTGAAAAGAAGTTGAAAAACAATCTATAGATTCAATGCAATCTCCATCAAAATTCCAACTCAATTCTTCATAGAGTTGGAAAGAGCAATGTGTAATTTCATCTGGAATAATAAAAGACCTAGAATAGCGAATTCCATCCTCAACAACAAGAAAACGTCTGTGGGAATCAGTATCTCTGACCTCAAGCTATATTAAAAAGCAATTGTGCTGAAAACTGCATGGTACTGGTACAGAGATAGGTACATGGATCAATGGAATATAATTGAAGATCCAGAAAAGAGCCCTCACATATATGGTCACCTGATTTTTGACATAATACTACCTGAAGATACAGCTATTCCACTTCTGGGCACATATCCCAGAGACAGTCCAATATACAACAAAGATACATGCACCACAATGTTCATATCAGCTCTATTTATAATAGCCAGAACCTGGAAAGAACCCAGATGTCCTTCAGTAGATGAATGGATACAAAAAGTGTGGTACATTTATACAATGGAGTACTACTCAGCTATCAGAAACAATGACTTTATGACAATCTTAAGAAAATGGATGCATCTAGAGAATCTCTTCCTGAGTGAGACAATCCAGTCACAAAAGAACAGACATAATATGTAGTCACTGATAATGGGATACTAACCCCAGAAAGCTCTGAACACCCCAGAAACAACTCAAAGACTATATGATGTTCAAGAAAAAAAAAAGAAAATAAAATGAAAAACCATTATACTTAATCTTTACACACCAAGAAAGCTTTTACTAATCCCCGTTACATCCTATTTTACATGTACTTTATGCTCGTTGTAACTAGAAAGTTCTTAGTATACACTATCAAACATTTAAAACAGAAACTTTGCAATCTCATTAAGTCCTATTTGTTAATCTTTGACCTTAGAGCTTGAGCCATTGGTGTTTTGTTCAGGAAATTTTCTCCTGTGCCTATGTGTTCTAAGGTTTTCCCTACTTTCTCATCTAATAATTTCAGTGTATCTGGTTTAATGTGGAGATCTTTGATCCACTTACACTTGAGTTTAGTACAAGGAGATAAGAAAGGGTCTATTTTCATTCTTTTTCATGCTGAGTGCCAGTTGGACCAGCACAATTTGTTGAATAGGCTGTCCTTTTTCCATTGAATGTTTACTGCTCCTTTGTCAAAAATCAGGTGAGCATATAAATGAGGGCTCATTTCTGGATTTTCTATTCTATTCCATTGATCCACATGCCTATTTCTGTACCAGTACCATGCACTTTTCAACACAATTGCCTTGTAATATAGCTTGAGGTCAGGAATAGTGATTCCTGCAGATGGTTTTTGTTTTTTTTTTTTTTTTTTTTTTTTTTTTTTTTTTTTTTTTTTTTTTTTTTTTTTTGTTGAGGATGGATTTCGCTATTCTAGGTCTTTTGTTATTCCATATAAAATTGCACATTGATCTTTCCAATTCCTTAAAGAACTGGGTTGGAATTTTGATGGGGATTGCATTGAATCTGTAGATTGCTTTTGGTAGGATGGCCATTTTTAAGATGTTGATCTTTCCAATCCATGAGCATGGGAGATCTTTCCATTTTCTGAGATCCTCCTCAATTTCTTTCTTCAGAGGTTTGAAGTTCTTGTCATACAGGTCCTTCACTTGCTAAGTTAGTGTCACACCAAGGTATTTCATAGTTTTTGTGACGATTGTGAAGGGTACATTTTCCCTAATTTCTTTCTCCACATGTTTGTCCTTTGAGTATAGGAAGGCTACTGATTTTGTTTGAGTTAATTTTGTATCCAGCCACTTTGCTGAACTTGTTTATCAGCTGTAGGAGTTCTCTGGTGGAATTTTTGGGGTCACTCAAGTACACTATCATGTCGTCGGCAAAGAGTGATGTTTTTATCTCTTCCTTTCCGATTTGTATACCCTTGATCTCCTTTTGCTGTCTAATTACTCCAGCCAGGACTTCCAGTACTATGTTGAATAGGTAGGGGGAGAGTCGGCAGCCTTGTCGAGTCCCTGATTTTAGTGTGATTGCTTCAAGTTTCTCGCAGTTAAGTTTGATGTTGGCTGTTGGTTTGCTGTATATTGCTTTTATTATGTTTAGGTATGCACCTTGGATTCCTGTTCTTTCCAGGACTTTTAACATGAAGGGGTGTTGGATTTTGTCAAATGCTTTCTCAGCGTCTAGTAAGATGACCATGTGATTTTGGTCTTTGAGTTTGTTTATATGGTGGATTACATTGATGGATTTCCTTATATTAAACTATCCCTGCATCCCAGGGATGAAGCCTACTTGGTCATGATGAATGATGGTTTTGATGTGTTCTTGGATTCGGTTTGCAAGGATTTTGTTGAGTATTTTTGCATCAATGTTCATAAGTGAGATTGGTCTGAAGTTCTCTTTCCTTGTAGGGTCTTTGTGTGGTTTAGGTACTAGGGTTATTGTAGCCTCAAAAAATGAGTTAGGTAGTATTCCATCTGATTCTATCTTTTGGAATCGTTTGTAGAGTATTGGTGTTATATCCCCAATAAAAGTCTGGTAAAATTCTGCACTGAACCCGTCTGGACCTGGGCTTTCTTTGGTTGGGAGGCTTTTGATGACTTCTTCTATTTCTTTAGGTGTTATAGGGTTATTTAGATGGTTTACTTGGTCCTGGTTTAACTTTGGGATCTTCTATCTGTCTAGGAATTCATCCATTTCCTCCAGATTTTCCAATTTTGTGGAGTATAAGTTTTTGTAGTAGGATCTGATGATTTCTTGAATTTCCTCAGTTTCAGTTGTTATTTCCCCACTTTCATTTCTGATTTTGTTTATTTGTATACTCTATCTTTGCCCTCTAGTTAGTCTTGCCTAGGGGTTTATCAATCTTGTTGATTTTCTCAAAGAACCAACTCTTGGTTTTGTTGATTTTTTCAATGGTTCTTTTTGATTCTATTTGGTCTATTTCTGCCCTAATTTAGATTATTTGTTGCCGTCTACTCTTTTTGGGTATATCTGCTTCCTTCTGTTCTAGGGCTTTTAGCTGTGCTGTCAGGTTACTGATGTAAGCTCTCTCCAGTTTCTTTTTGGAAGCACTTATGGCTATGAGTTTTCCTCTCAATACTGCTTTCATTGCATCCCATAGGTTTAGGTATGTTGTGTTTTCGTTTTCGTTGAATTTTAAAAAATTCTTAATTCCTTTTTTTATTTCTTCTTTGACCCTGCTATCGTTCATTCCCTTTTCCCTAACCCCATCCTTCCTTCCCTTTTCATTTCTGCCTTGAGGGTGCTCCCTCTCCAAAACACCCTCTCCCACCTCAGCACCTTGGAATTCTCCTACACTGGGAAAAGGAGCCTTAAACTGGACCAAATAACTCTGCTCCTATTGATGCCAGAAAATGCCATCCTCTTCTGCATATGTACCGGGGGGCCATGGCTCTCTCCATAAGAACTCATTGGTTGGTGTTTTAGTCCCTGGGAGCTATGGTGGGTTTGGTTAGCTAATAATTTTGTTCTTCCCATGGGGTTGCAGACCCTTTCAGCTCCTTCAATCCTTTTTCTAGCTCCTTCATTAGGGTCCCCAGGTTTAGTCCTAAAATGAATCATGTAATTTATGAAGGAAATCAATCAGAATGTCTTGCATTTTTAATAGAAACATTGGTGGATTCTCAAACAATAGAAGGGAAAACACAAATGAGGATTCTGATATAATTAAAGGAGGATGCTCACTCAGTGCAGAATTGAACTGTATGAATGACAGAAATAAAAAAATGAGGTCATCTTCGGTATCATATATAAGGTAATTAAATATTGCAACTCAAAAAAATAATAGAAAACTCTTCTTTTATGATTTTCTTTTTTATTTTTTTAAACTTTATTTTAAAAAACAAAGATAAAAAATTTAAACATTTTTGCAATAATGTATACAAATACAATTGTGTCAGTGCTTGGCTTTTTTTTTCTGTTTTTTTTAAGGTTTGATACTCTGCATTAAGGTCTTACTAGTTACAATAAGCAAAAAGTACATGTAGAACAGGATGTAACCTGGAATTAGTCAAATTTTTCTTGGTGTGGAAGGATTGAGCATGACCTTTTTTTTTTTTTTTTTTTTTTTTCTTGAACTTCACAGAGTCTGTGAGTTGTTTCTGGGGCAGTCTGAGCATCTGGGGTTAGCATCCCACTATCAGTGACTGCATATTATGTCTGTTCTTTTGTGACTGGGTTATCTCACTCAGGATGATATTCTCTAGATGCAACCATTTTCTTAAGAATTTGGTTAAGTTATTGTTTCTGATGGCTCAGTAGTACTCCATTGTGTAAATGTACCACAAATTTGTATCCATTCATCTACTGAAGGACATCTGGGTTCTTTCCAGGTTCTGGCTATTATAAATAGAGCTGCTATGAACATTGTGGTGCATGTATCTTTGTTGTATATTGGAGTGTCTCTGGGATATATGCCCAGAAGTGGAATAGCTGTATCTTCAGGTAGTATTATGTCCAGTTTTCTGAGGAATCGCCAGACTGATTTCCAGAGTGTTTGTATCAGTTTACAACCCCACCAACAGTGGAGAAGTGTTCCTCTTTTTCTTTATCCTTGCCAGGATCTGCTGTCATCTGAGTTTTGGATCTTGGTCCATCTGACTGGTGTGAGGTGGAATCTCAGGTTTGTTTTGATTTGCATTTCCCTGATGGCTAATGATGTGGAGCACTCCCTTAGATGTTTCTCAGCCATTTGATATTCCTCACTTGAGAACGTTTTTTTTTTAGCTCTGTACCCCCTTTTTAATAGGGTTATTTGATTCTCTGGTGTCTAGCTTTTTGAGTTCTTTGTATACCTTGGATATTAGGCCTCTATCTGATGTGGTGTTGGTAAAGATCTTTTCCCATTCTGTTGGCTGCCATTTTGTTTTCTTGACAATGTCCTTAGCCTTACAGAAACTTTGGAATCTTAGTAAGTCCCATTTGTTAATCTTTGACCTTAGAGCTTGAGCCATTGGTGTTTTGTTTAGAAAAATAAAACTCTTAATGTTCCTCTTTATTTACTAATACATTGTTTAACAGATTGAAATCTTATACAGGGCAATTATACCTACCATACCATTCACAAGGCTTTGGTAGAATGACTTTCCTAAGTTAAAAGCCAGCTCAGTGGAAAGAATGAGACCATGTCTCAAAAAAAAAAAAAAAATCATCATCAAAATAAAAGCTTTTCTGGTACTGGTAATTAAATTTAAGGTCTTTCACATACTCTGCAAAAATTTTACCCTGAGCTATATTCTTAGTTCTTAAACCAAAAAAAAAAAAAATTACAGTGTTTCTTTTAATGATAGAGAAAGTTCAAGTGCCACCTTATAAATAGCATATATGTGTGATTGTACTCAGTAACTAATTTTGTAGCATTTTCTAGGTACAAAATACCTTTATAGGTGACACAGAGTTACTATTTTTTGCATCTCCCTCCCTGGCTCTGTTGATTAGCAAGGAGCTAGCAGTAGCCCTCACAAAAGGATTTGATAAAGCTGTGGCCTGTGTCAAAGACAACATGTCTGAGGAGACATACCAAACAAGTCTCTGAAAATGTGTGAAACTTGAATGTCAACACTCAGGACAATACTATGGGACAGCAGTTCCTGTTAGGAAACTGTGTAGCAGGTAAACCATATGTGCCAAAACTTGATTTCCAACGTTATCCCCTGTGGAGTGAGAAGCAGAGTTTGCAGTGCTATCCTTGAACTATTATTATATGCTTCTATCTTAAATAGATGAAAAAACATCAACCTAGTAATTGTCCTCCCCAAATGCTCCCAGTGGTACACACAGTTGCAAGAAGATGGACTATGAAAGGCATATACACACATGACAATCTGTGCACACTTGAGACAGCTAAGTTACTTTCATAGACTTTTGGTTTTCAGTAAATCATTTTTTAAAAAGATCATAAGAATGTATTAATTCACAAAAATAAAAATAAAAGCCAACTATCTGATAACTTTATTGAATGACATCTTCCTAACAAATGTTTTATTGTAATTATAAATGCCTTGTCTTTATCCCTAAACAAACTTCCAAACTCAAAATGATTTTTGTTTCCCTCTTGATATAGAAGACAACGTACTTTCTAATCAAAAGGAATGTTAATCTGTACATGTTTATATGTCTTACAGCACTGGTTACTGAATAAATGACAGAAAATATTAAAAAAAAAAACCTAGAGGTACACCAGAGCTGTGTTATTATGCTGATGGGCAATAGGTACTTCAGTAACGGAACAGACATACGCATGTGTGCACATGCATGCAAGAATGCACAAATACACACACACACACACACATACACACACACACATACACACACACACACACACATACACACACACACACACATACACACACACACACACACATACACACACACACACACACACATACACACACACACACACACACACACACACACACACACACACACACACACACAGCTGAATGATCAGAATCTTGTAGAAAATGGAGCTTGACAAAGAAGGAGAGGTGGAAAGCCAGTACACCTACCTCAGGAGGGTGACATTGAACATGTCATACAAATTAGGAACTATAGTGTTTTTGAAAAATTTTTTGGCAGTTTCTACTCTTCTGACTACCTTTGAGCTTTTGGCTTTCTTTGTAGTTTTTACAGTTTTCGTCTCAGGACAGGTTCTTTGTTTTTAAGCTAAACTATTTTTTAAGGTTTCCTTTCTTCTGCAGGCTGTTCAAGGCCATTAGGGCAATGGTTTTCCTGTCTCCAGTCTTCTCTTTGCCTGTTACTATTCCTTTCATCTATTTTTCTTTCCATGATTTTGATATTTTAAGGCACGGTTTTGGCTAGAACCACATAAATGATACAGGGCTATGTTCTTAAGCTGTCACCTTCGTATCATTTACTAAAAGTCTTCAAAATCAATCAGTGGTTAAAATTGGGCCAATCATTTTCTCTACTTGAGATTTATGCAAATAATTAAAGCTATTAATGTGAGATCCAAAATTTCTAAAGCTGAAAAGAAACAGGATAAGATAGGGGGAAAAAAGGAACTATCTTGTTTTGAATTTGACATTTGAAAGGCTTTAGTCAGTTTAATAGCACTGTGCATATCTAGAAAACTTCCATTGTTCTAATTCCTTTGATCTACAGATATAAGTGATTTTTTTTCTAGGAATGGTCAGGAAAATGAAAGGAAAGAGATGTACACCTTGGGGTGGTGAATTTGAACATGCTTGAAAAATGGGACATTGCAGTAAAGACAGAGAAGTCATCTAGAAAGCTCTTAGTGTAACATTTTAGCTTAAATGGACATAGATAAATCAAGAATTGTACAAAAGAATGTACTAGAAATTCTTGGGTTCTTAGTGCTAACAAATGCCTTTTTTGTACATTATAATAACTTTTTATTGGTTTATCGAGACTCGCTTGCATGTTTTATTTACCTCACTTCCCCAACTCTGTGCCCGATTGACTATCAGTTTTGTGAGACTATATCTGGAGAGTTTTGATCAAACATCTCATTCAAGAACGAAAACGGGTAATAGAACAAAGTAAGGATGAGATTATCTTTTGACTTGGTGAAGCCCATTTGTTGGGATGCTTACAGGGATAAGGGCAAGGGGTCACAAGAACAGATGTGACTCAAAGACAGCAGCATCACCATAGCTTATTCCAGTACCCGTGACACGTCACAAAATACCAGAAACCTAGTTTTTAGAGGGTAACCCAATAAGAAGATCAGCAGTCTCAACCAATCTGGACCCTCAAGATCTCTTAGATACTGAGTCACCAACCAGGCAGCATACACCAGCTGATATGAGGCTCCTGACACACACAGAAAAGGACTGACAGTTCTGGCCTCAGTGAAAGGAGAGACTTGAGACCCCAGGGAGTGGGAAGGTCTGGGGTGAGGGGAATGTGGAGATCCTCTTGAAGACAGGGAATGAGGTATAGGATAAGGAACAGTCAGAAAGAGGGTAGAACAGAAGGGGAGTACTGACTAGACTGTTAAAAAGAGATTAAATATTAACAACAACAACAACAATTTTAGAAATCTAAACCTCACAGCATAACCTATTACTCAGCATGTTAGAGTGCCATTTAATGGGTTATTTAGTTGGTCTGGGTCTTTTCGAGACGGCTTTTACTTTTTTCTATAAGATAACACTCTTACAGAAAACCATGTTTCTCTTTCTCAGCATCAAATATCTACAAATAACTTCACAGATAGGGTAGGATTACAAGCCCAACTATCATCTCTATACTGAGATTTTGTGTAACATGGATTTCCATAGGTTTTGTCACATTGTGTCACAACTCCTCTGACTTCATATGTGTAGTTCTTCTGGTGTGTCCCAAAGGCACTGTTTTCTTGTCATACCTTCTGGATCTAGTCTCTTCCCATTCCATCTTCTGGAATAATTTCTGAGCCTCAGGAGGAAGAGTTATATGATGCATTTTCAATTTAGGTTCCACAACTGTGTAGTTTCTCAGTTTCTATACCTTTGCTGCTTATAGGTCTTGTGGTTGGTCATCTACTGCCCATAGAATTATCTTAGAGGATGGTTGAGAAATCTATAGGTATAATCAAATCATAAAGCATTGGGAGCCATTTTAATACTATGTTCACTAACCAAACAGTAGTTGGTAATCACTTTGGTGATCAGGATCTCCCTAGCCATAGTTCTTAGCCTGATAATGGTTCCCAGCATGAGCTTCATCATGTTTGGATCTTAAATCTAAGGAGAACATAGTTAGGCTTGTAATGTTTGTGCCACTATTGCACTGGAGCCATATCCAGATAGGACAGTTATTGACACCTGAAGGGTTTACAATTGTATATGAATGATAATTACTATTGCTAATCTGGTTTCAGTAGGATGCATGTCATTTTCAGAGTCAATGAAAGCTTACTAAGAAGATAAACAGTATCAGCCTAAGTTTCCCTCTAGTCTATGACTTTTATGGTGTCCTACTCTTTTTAAGAATATTTCATTGATGCTGATTGGTCTCGTGGAAAAGTGTTTTGCCTTATTAAGTATTGAATGTTCACTTTGCATGTAATAGTATCTAGTTCATTTGTCAATAAGCACATCACATCAAAAAAATTTGACCATAAATTCACTTAATGGTTAAAACTAGTAAAGGCCTATGATATGAGAAAATCTTTAATCCTTAATTAGTTGGACATATAGTTAAATATCTAAATAACTGATTTTGTGTTTTTACTCTCTCTTTTCTACTTGAACTTACTTGGAATGAAAGAGGAGATGATCCATTCTTATGGTTTAAGTTTGTTTCCTGTAAGGTACACAGGAAAGTTCCAAGGAGTCCTTTGTTTAGTTTTTGTCTTATGTTTTTCTTTGTCTCTAATTTTCTTTGGCCCCAAGTCTGTCATTTTTATATAAAATAATGCATCTCTACATTCTTACTTGGGTCTGTAAGAACTTAGCCAGTGTGTCTTTTACTGTTTGAGTGTCCTCTTATCTATTTAGATTCAATGTGATACCTGGGGTTTTAAAATGTACTTGTAAAGAAGAATAAAGAAAAAATATCTCATCTCCTTCAAAGCAGAAGTGGAATGGGAACTATATTCATTATCTTTCAAGTTAAGTAGATTGATTCTTAAGTACTATTATAGGATAAATGGTAACAGTATTACTAGCAACAAAATTCAAAGGAAAAAAAAAACCCCAAGATTTACAGGTTGTTGTTCAAAATCATCAAATATTCCCCAGGACTCAGAAAAACAAAAACAACATATACAATCAAGTCTGCAGACAAAAAATTGCAGTGGCTCATAGTACAATGGAGACAACACTTGACCCACTGTTCCTTCCCCTTTCCCATGCTTGAATACAAATACTTCTATTTCTTCTCTACATTTTCTGCTCAGAAATGAAAACTAAAAGTCTCAACAAGGAGCCGACATGATTATGTAAAGGTGAATTAATTTATTGAATATGACCACACATCTTCATTTTAATTTTTTAACAATTATACAGAGAGATTGTATTTTCCTCTAGTGTGGTGAATCTTGAACAAGATGAGAGGGAAGCTCTTTGGAGGGAATGGGCTGTCAGCTGTTCTGCTGGGCTAGTCAGGAAGAAGTTCTAGTGATAGGCATTTTTAGTTTGCTTTGTTGAGCAAAGCAGAGAGGACACTGCTCAATAGACTGACAGCAGCAGAGACAAGCAGGGAGCAATTGTCACACCTCTTTCTGATAACTCAGCAGGTTAATTAAAGGCAATCAATTTAGTGACAAATAAAAGGGAATTGCCAGGATTGTTTCAACGCTAGAGACAAAAGGCAATCTATTCAGGAGTAAGTCATTCGTGCCAATTTAGGAAAACGTGGAAGGAGAATGTCCCTGATTAGCTCTCCTAAGACAGAAAAAAACAACTAGCACATTATAACACATTTTAGAGCTTATTTTTTGTTTGTTTGAGGAGTTGTTAATATCTTCTGTGATCCTGATCCAAATTTCAATTTTTATTTTTAATTATTTTTATTTTTATTTAATTTTAATTATTTATTTGTATATATTTTTTATTTTTAGTTTTTACACTCCAGATTGTATTCCCCTCCTGATCCAACCTCGGACTTTTCCCATCCCATACCTCATCCCCAACCCCTGTCTTCAAAAGAATGGCCCTTCCCTCCCACCCCCTATCCCAGTAGAACTCTAAACTCCCTGAAGTCTTCCATATATGTTGAAACATATCAATTGTCTTCAAAGATAACTTGGTCAGGGAAGAAATAAAGAAAGAAATTAAAGATTCCTGGCATTCAATGAAAATGTTAACACAACATACTTAAAGTTATGGGGCACAATAAAAACACTGCTAAGAGAAAGTTTCACAGCACTAATGTCCTGGTAAAGAAACTGAAGAGATTTTACATTAGCAAGTTAAGAGCACACCTGAGAGCTCTAGAACAAAAAGAAGCAAACACACCCAAGAGGAGTAGAAGGCAGGAAATAGTCAATCTCGGACTGAAACCAACCAATTAAAAAAAGAGAGAGAAAACAATACAAAGAATTAATAAAACTAAAATCTGGTTCTTTGAGAGAATCAGCAAGATAGATAAACTTCTAGCCAAACTAAATAAAAGGCCCAGAGACAGTATCTAAATTCACAAAATCAGAAATGAAAAGGGAGAGATAACAACAGAAACTGGAGAAATTAAAAAAAAAATCATCAGATTCTACAACAAAAGTTTATACTCAATAAAACTGGAAAATCTTAATGAAACACAAAGTTAACTCAAGAACAGGTTCATTATCTAAACAGGCCCAAATTTTAATTTGAAATTTATGTACATGGGTCTATTTGTGAGTGCTGTTGGAGGTGTTGAAACATGACTCTGTATCTTCTTCCCTTTCATATTGAGGTACATCGATAATGAGACGAATCACCTTGCTGCTTCTGTCTCTATTTCCCCCAACCCCTGACCACTGCCATGTCTTCTCCATCATGAATGAACTGTATCCACTTTACCCATAAAGCAAATGGAGCCTTTGGCCTTAAATTGGTTTCTCAAACTATTTTGTCACAGTAACAATAAAAGACAGTCATCAGTATGGAATAGTGAGGACAATGCACAGTTAACCCCACCATGTGGTTCCTGTGCTTTTGCAACTGGTTTCTGTGAGGAATGTGGAAGAATGTGTAGCCTTCGGCTAGGAAAGCTCTCAAGTGGGTAAAAGAAGTGTATTTAATGGGGCATTATGATGGAGTTTTGGAAGACCAGAAAGCAGAAAAAGTTTGGTCTGTGGAGGTGTAAGTTTATGTTAAGGTGATACATGATTGGACAGTGGAGAGGCAGACAGGGAAAGAGACTAGAGGAACAGAAGAAGAGTAGAAGTCAGAGATTCCAGAGGAAACATGGAAGCCAGGGTGTATGTTTCTCTAGGCGCATCTCTAGCTTGTTGAAGTTGTTATGATTATTTCTAAGGGTTTCTATGGGTCTAATGTATCTTTTATATATGTTCAGCTTATATCATTGTTCTCTGCTGGTTGTGATTCTATTATATAGGTTTGTGGTTTGAGAATTTAACATATAAACTTGTTTGGTAATTAAATGGATGTGGAGTCATGTTTGTACTGGGCAGTGGAGGAAAGAACCACACCAGGGCAGTTGTATCCACCAGGGATAGTAGCAGAAGGGGTGGTGGTATAAAGCTCCCAAGTTAGAGATCCGTGCTGGGCAAGATGGCCCAGTATTGGAACCAGTAGCCAAAGTTCCAGACTAAAGAGAGACAGCTGAGCTAGGGTGGTGTGTGGACAGTGTGGTAGAGAAAGAGCCCAGGTGCCAGCACTAGTGTGGGATAAAAGGTTTCCATTGTTTAATATTTCCTGCTACAAGGAGGTTTTGTTGTGAGCTTCAAAGAGAAAGAATATACTGTGAGTTAGACTGTAACGTCTGAGCTCTAAGTCTAGGGAATGATGGAATGAAGAACCAGAAAATCGAAGAAATACAAACATACAAATACAGATGTGACAGGGTTGTTGACAAAACATACTGGTCAGCAAACAGACATACAGCTACATGCAAACCCCCATCTGCTTTCAACGTTATATAGAACCACACAAAACAAGCTTTTTGCCAGAGATGTTAAATAATCAGGAATTTAGGATTACATCATGTGTATAAATCATGGCTCTCTGGATATCTATGGATTAGCTACTTAGCCCATTTCATATCCATATCAATGCTATTTTTTCAGTTTTTTAATTAGACTCTACTGAATTTTATTCCATCCATGAACTAGAATTATATGATACTATATTCTTGGAGAAAAAAAAAAACTGGCTGCGTTCTGCCACTTCCACTTGGGTGAAAATAAATTTAAAAAGTAGTAAACTCATTTTTTTAAGAGAAGAAATTTCAAGGCATGACAACATTGAAGCCACTTCATGATTATTGTTAAGAGCCAACGTTCAAATCAACAGTGATAAAAACTTAATTTTACATGGATCGTGAAAGACTGGGCGTATTTTGAAGCTGTAAAGCCAGGGCCCACATAATCCTTATTCTCAAATTCTGGTGTAGAGATATAGAATGAGGAGCCCACTTCCTGCTCCTGTTGTTATTTAGTCCCTGCCCATTGTGTTTCTTAACATCTTGCCTTCTATTCTTCTAGAGCTGAGAGCCAAAACAAACCATTGCTTTCTGAAATCCTTTCTGTCCAGATCTTATTACAGACAGAGAAAAGTAGATTTTAATATGTTTATCTACTTCACATATGCCCAATGACAAAGTTTTCTTCTATGTTGGAAATCTTGAGGTATTCAAGATCATTTTATATTTTATCCATTTAATTTCCTTGGTAACAAAATAGTAATGGGGTTGTAACAGAAATGCCCAGACATTATAAGAGCATGGCATCCTATATTTTTATAACTTCTTTCATGTCTAAATCACAAATCTTAAATATACACCATTAATCACTAATGCTTTCTTCAAAGTATGTAGGTGGATGATTTGAACATTATTATCAACAATTAAATATCACCTTGGAGATCAGTCTTGTTTTTATGACAGAAAGGAAGTGTACATTTTTTCATCTTCAAAAGGCTCATAATGAATTAAAGAGAATGCCATTCAAATGAGAAAATATCCACAAATACTCAGTCGATTGTCAATGGGATAATTGCACAAAATGAATTTGGTAGTCATAGTGAATAAAGCACTCTCTTTAGAATATATACTACGTTTTTTTGAGAAAATGTTTTCAACAGTTTCAGGCCTGTAGGGTATGATTAAGTGCACTAAAACAGTAATTTTATTTATTATTGGCTCTGAAATGCTTCCTGTCTTATTCTGCTTCTTGTTGCTGTGATAATACAGTCTAAAGACACAAAGCTTGGAGATGAAAGATTTTATTCAATCTTTGCCTTTCCTAGGTCACAATCTGTTCCAAAGGAAAGTCAAGGAAGGAACTGGAGGCAATGATCTGGGAGCAGAGACTAAAGTAGAGACAATTGAGGAGTGCTTCCTCTACCTGACCTGAGAGTCTACTCATCTTTACAAGGCCCAGGCCTACATGCCTAGTGATAACCCTGGTCCACAGTAGGCTTTACACTCCTACATCAATTAGCAATTAAGAACATGGCTCATAGCCATGGCCACAGGACAATCTGACCTGAGCCATTCTTCACTCTGAGTTCTTTCTGCCGAAGCAACTCAAGTTTTGTGTCAGGTTGACTGGGAAGCTTCTTCATTTTCAATGACTAATTTTCTGAAAAGTTTTTAATGAGTTAAACTTTAATGAGGAAAATATCAGAAAGGAAGAGAAAGCATGTAGTATCATTTCAAAAGTCAAATATGACATCTTACTTCGCATATATGTGTGTTTAAGTATTTCTAGGAAACACATTCTATCTGGAGAGATTATTTAGAAGATACTGCATGTTAAGAAATTGTAAGAAAATTGATTTAAAAATATAAAATATTGACTGTGCAAAGGTAGCATATGCTTATAATGTTGCCATCACTTAATATCAGGAAGGTAAGAAAACAAGTGCCTGAGTCCTAGTAAGACTTGGAGTAGATAGATCTATACCTCCAAATTAGAATAAGAAAAATACATCTTTAACTTTTATAGGAACATCACATATAGGGATGTGTGTGTGTGTGTGTGTGTGTGTGTGTGTGTGTGTGTCTGTATATATGTATGTATGTATGTTTACTTCTACATTTTATCAGTGCTTATCATAGAGTTTTGTAACAGAATCTCTCAAACCCCAGCTTCCAGTGATGACACAGAGATAATTATGATTTATTAACTTTAGACCTTATAGCTACCTTGTATGTTAATCCACTTATTCTAATACACTTTCTGCCAAGTGGCCCATTATCTCTTCTTCCTGTCACCTGTTCCTTCTTGTGTCTAGCTGTCCTGCACCTAATTCTTCACTACAGTTTCTCTCTCTAGCTGGATGGTCAGCTTTTTTCTTCTACTGGGCTATAGGCCATAAGCTCCTTATTAAGCCAATCAGAAAGTGAGACAGAGAATATTTATCAAACACTTAGATGAATAATGCTTTATAGAAATAACAATACCAAAGTCCAGGAAATGCTCAGCTCTACACTGGTTCAGAAATCAACATTGAAAGACTACAGAGACAGCAATTACACAGTACTCAAGAAGGTTATCCCAACAGTTTTGATTCAAATTAAATTAATCAGGACAACTGCTTATAAACTCCTTCCATTTTTCTCAAGTAGCTCTCAAATGCTTCAAATTCACTTGCATTTTATAATGAAATATCCACTAACAATTTTCATCATTTTTTCCAAATATGCTTCATGAAAAAATGCACCAATTAGCATAAAGAATGAATATTTTTCTCTTTTAAGTAATAATAAATAAAGAGATTTGAAACATAGTGCTTGCTTGATTAATTCTATATTAGCCATTCTTAGGAGTACAGATATATATATATATATATATATATATATATATATATATATATATATATATATATATATATATATATATATATATATATATATAATTTATTAAGAGTATGACCTTGTTGTGTATTTGTAAATATAACAACCCTTTACAAAACCATAGACATTTTCACAAATATTCACAATGCCTTCAGACTGTAACCTTAAAATTTTAGGTTGGCCTGAAAATTTATTCTGATATCTACTACTAGTAGGTATGGTTATTGGTTCAGTCATTGTTAAAGGATATCTGATTACACTGTGAACCCCAAGATTTTGCTGTTTGCTGAAAAAAAAAAAGAAACTATTTCTAATGGTGTCTCTCAGCCCTTGGCATACACTTTTAATCCCTCTGGCTGCAATACAGACACACCCTTAGCATACATCTTTAATCCCAAACAATGAAGGTAAAGTTTCTTTGTAAATGGAATCACCCATGTTCAAAAGTGATGGCTAATAAAGTGGAAGAGAAAGTGATGGTTCAGAGGAGAATTTGACAGAATGGGATAAGCGAACGCTCACAAGAAGAAAGAAGAAAGATAAGCTACTTAAGAGAGTCGGAGAGAGGGAGAGAGACAGAGAGAGATAGACTATATTGAATCAGTCAGCTTGGATAGGAGTTAGAGTCAGAAAGCTAACTTGATCTAGCAACAGAATGATCAGAAAGAACTAGGAAGGGGTGAGCTTATTCAGTGGTAAGACCTAGAGACTGAAAATATTCTAGGTCTAGATTAGATTGTTCAGGGGCTAGAAACTTCCAGGCCTAGGTTGTTAGCAGAGGGTGGCACTAAACCTAGGTGAAGACATTTACATCAGGCAAATAAATGATACTTTTACATGTCACAAGAAATAATTTTATTGTCACTAAAGTGTTAGTAAAATTAGTATGGAAATTGGAAACACAAGCTAAACAACAGTACGGCATAATGCTAAGAAGAGAAAGAGAAGAAGTAGAAAGAAAATAAAAATCAATGGCCTTGCCTTTACAACTAAAAAACTATATTCATTTTAGCCACAAACAACCAGCATATACCATATCTGCAATTTTTATAAGTTATGCTGAAAAATAAACATTTCCACTAACAGAGATCATGGTATAAAAATAGAACAAAAATAAAATTCTACTTACAACTCCTCAATTTTGTAGCACAGAACACTGAATAGCCACTTAACATTGTTGTAATGTCAGGTTTACAAAGGTGGTTGAGTGCAGAGAAAAATGGCAGAGAATTTTGTCACTGGGGATGACTTTTTGTCATCTCACCCTTTTTTCATAATTGTAACTGTAAAAACTCTGAGTGGTTTAAAAGGATA
This sequence comes from Micromys minutus, assembly GCF_963924665.1. Lineage (NCBI taxonomy): Eukaryota > Metazoa > Chordata > Mammalia > Rodentia > Muridae > Micromys > Micromys minutus. Next base: position 20,442,704 of record NC_137957.1, on the reverse strand, counting down.
ATTTGTCTATTGGCATTTTTGTGCATGTCAGCTTTTGTTCCTAAATGTGATACTAGCTCAGAAAAACAATTATTGAAACTAAAATGCTAGAATTTTACCTTTTGTAATTAATAAGTGATTATGTAATGTGTTGTTCCATTTGGCTTATGTAATGGGTTACAAAATCTAGAGAACTATTCGGTGACTTTATGAGCCTGTGTCTGATTTCTTCAGTCACTAAAAGCCTGCTTTGAATCTTTACAAATATTTCCTTGATTGCATTCATAGAGAAGGTCACAACAGGTGCTGCTATATAAGGACATCCCTTACAGATACACATAGATTGTCAACAATAATACCACAGAAGGAAATCTCCATCACAGTAGGTTGGGAGGCTTGGATTGATGTTTGTTATAGAAAGCTGCAGTTTGCTTCTCAAAATAAAAGTTTCAAGGTATATATATATATATATATATACTGTGCAGGCTTAAACAGGTCATTTAAGACAGCAACAAAGCAAAGAGGAAGTATAACAGTAGAAAACATGATATCTGAAGTCATCAGGAATGGCAAAAATTTATGATATTCAACAATTTCCAAAATAAGAATGTGAAAAGAATAGAGAAAACACAGGCCAGAAAATTAAGAACCTGTAGCATGTTAGTTGTTTATCTTGTCAATGTAACAGAATGCACACCAAGAACAATTTAAGGATAGGATATAATTTTAGTGGGTAGTTTGAGTAATTTTTGTTTCTAGCAAGGGTATGCTTATTAAATTCATGTTAATAGGATACTACCTATATTGAGAAATAGTAGTCTCACATATCCTGATGGATGAGGAAGCAGAAAATGCCTATGGAAGAAAGGACTCATTCCTCAGTGATTCACCTCCATCAGATAGGCCTGGCAACCTCCCCAAACTGTCAAAAGTTAGGGATTTGCCAGTAACACAAGTGACTAAAATTTTTTTTTTGGTTTGTTTTAACCACTTTATTTGAAAAAACAAAGATAAATGTGCAAATATTAAGCATTTTTGCATAGAAGTATACGAATACATTTTTGTCAGTGCTTGGTTTTTTTTTTTAAGGTTTTATTGTGTGCATTAAGATCTTATTCATTACAATGATCATAAAGTAATGTAAAACAGGATGTAACCTGGAATTAGTGAAAGTTTTCTTTGTGTGTAAGGATTAAGCATACTGATTTTTTCTTTTCTTTTTGTCTTTCATTTTCTTTTCTTAAATTTCATATAGTCTGTGAATTGTTTCTGGGGTGTTCAGAGCTTTCTGGGGTTAGTATCCAATCATCAGTGACTGCATATTATGTCTGGTATTTTGTGACTGGGTTATCTCACTCAGGAACATATTCTCTAGATGCAACCATTTTCTTAAGAATTTCATAAAGTCATTGTTACTGGTAGCTGAATAGTACTCCATTGTGTAAATGTACCACAATTTTGTATCCATTCATTTACTGAAGGACATCTGGGTTCTTTTCAGCTTCTGGCTATTATAAATAGAGCTGCTATGAGCATGGTGGTCCATGTTTCTTTGTTGTATGTTGGAGTTTTTCTGGGGTATTTGCCAAGAAGTGGAATAAGTGGGTCTTCAGGTGGTATTATGTACAATTCTCTGCGGAATCGCCAGACTGATTTCCAGAGTGGTTGGTACCAGTTTACAACCCCACCAACAGTGGAGAAGTGTTCCTCTTTCTCCACATCCTTGCCAGCATCTGGTATCATCTGAATATTTGATCTTGTCTAATCTGACTGGTGTGAGGTGGAATCTCAGGGTTGTTTTGATTTGCATTTCCCTGATGGCTAATGATGTCCAGCACTTCCTTAGATGCTTCTAAGCCATTCAATTTTCCACAATTGAGAAATTTTTGTTTAACTCTGTACTCCATTTTTTTAATAGGGTTGTTTTGTTCTATGGTATCTAGCTTCTTAAGTTCTTTGTATACATTGGATATTAGGCCACTATCAGATGTGGGGTTAATAAAGATCTTTTCTTACTCTGTTGGTTGTTCTCTTGTTTTCTTGACAGTGTCCTTAGCCTTACAAAATCTTTGCAATCTCATTAAGTTCCATTTGTTAATCTTTGACCTTAGAGCTTGAGCCATTAGTGTTTTGTTCAGAAAATTTTATCCTGTGCCTATGTGTTCTAAGGTTTTTTCTACTTTCTCATCTAGTAGGTTCAGTGTATCTGGTTTAATGTGAAGATCTTTGATCCACTTGCACTTGAGTTTTGAATAAGGAGATAAGAAAGAGTCTATTTTCATTCTTCTGCATGCTGAGTGCCAGTTGTACCAATACCATTTGTTGAATAGGCTGTCCTTTTTCCATTGAATGTTACAGCCCCTTTTTCAAAAATCAGGTGACCATATATGTGAAGGTTCATTTCTGGATCTTCTATTCTATTCCATTGATTCACCTGCCTCTCTGTACCAGTACCATGCTGTTTTTAGCACAATTTCTTTGTAATATAGCTTGAGGTCAGGGATAGTGATTCCTGCAGATGTTTTCTTGTTGTTGAGGATGGATTTCGCTCTTCTAGGTCTTTTATTATTCCAGATGAAATTACACATTGCTCTTTCCAACTCTATGAAGAACTGGGTTGGTATTTTGATGCGGATTACTTTGAATCTGCAGATTGTTTATGGTAAAATGGCCATTTTAACAATGTTGATCCTTCCAATCCATGAGCATGGGTGATCTTTCCATTTTCTGATATCTTCCCCGATTTCATTCTAGAGATTTTAAGTTCTTGTCATATAGGTCCTTTATTTGCTTAGTTAGTCACACCAAGCTATTTCATATTTTTTGTGACTATTGTGAAGTGTATCTTTTCCCTAATTTCTTCTCCACACGTTTGTTCTTTGATAGACGAAGGCTACTGATTTGTTTGAGTTAATTTTATATCCAGCCACTTTGCTGAACTTCTTTATCAGCTGTAGGAGTTCTCTGGTGGAAAATGTGGGGTCGCTGAAGTACACTATCCTGACATCTTCGAATAGTGATGTTTTCCTTCTTCCTTTCCTATTTGTATCCCTTTGATTTCCTTTTGTTGTCTAATTGCTCTGGCCAGGACTTCCTGTAGTATGTTGAATAGGTAGAGGGAAAGTGGGCAGCCTTGTCGAGTCCCTTATTTTAGTGGGATTGCTTCAAGTTTCCCACCGTTAAGTTTGATGTTGGCTGTTGGTTTGCTATATATTGCTTTTATTATGTTTAGTTATGGGCCTTGGATTCCTGTTCCTTTCAAGACTTTTAACATGAAGGTGTGTTGAATTTTGTCAAATGCTTTCTCAGCATCTAGTAAGATAGCCATGTGGTTTTTTTCTTTGAGTTTGTTTATATGGTGGATTACATTGATGGATTTATTTATATTAAACCATCCCTGCATCCCAGGGATGCAGCTTACTTGGTCATGATGAATGATCGTTCTGATGTGTTCTTGGATTCGGATTGCAAGGATTTTGTTGAGTACTTTTGCATCAATGTTCATAAGTGAGATTGGTCTGAAGTTCTCTTTCCTTGTAGGGTCTTTGTGTGGTTTAGGAATGAGGGTTATTGTAGCCTCAAAAACTGAATTAGGTAGCGTTTCATCTGATTCTATTTTGTGGAATATTTTGGAGAGTATTGGTAATAGATCATAAATTAATGTCTGATAAAATTCTGCACTGAACCCATCTGAGCCTAGGCTTTTTTTGGTTGGGAAACCTTTAATGACTGCTTCTATTTCTTTAGGAGTTATCGTATTATTTAGATGGTTTACCTTGTCCTAGTTTAATGTTAGTATCTTGTATCTGTCTAGGAATTCATCCACTTCTTCCAGAATTTCCAGCTTTGTTGAGTATATGGTTTTGTAGAAGGATCTGATGATTTCTTGAGTTTCCTCAGTTATAGTTATTATGTCTCCACTTTCGTTTCTGATTTTGTTAATTTGGAAATTCACTCTTTACCCTCTAGTTAATTTGGCTAAGAGTTTATCAATCTTGTTAATTTTCTCAAAGAACCAGCTCTTGTTGCTGTTGATTCCTACGATGGTTCTTTTTGTTTCTTTTTGGTCTATTTCTGCCATAAGTTTGATTATTTTTTGCAGCTTACTCCTCCTCAGTGTATTTGCTTCCTTTTGTTCTAGAGATATCAACTGTGCTGTCAAGTTGCTAGTGTATGCTCTCTCCAGGTTATTTTTGAAGCACTCAGAGCTATGAGTTTTCCTCTCAGTACTGCTTTCATTGCATCCCATAGGTTTGGGTATGTTGTGTTTTCGTTTTCATTGAATCTAGAAAATCCTTAATTTCTTTCTTTATTTCTTCTTTGACCCTGCTATCGTTTAATAGAGCATTGTTTAATTTCCATGTACATATAGGCTTTTTGTTGTCTTTGTTGTTATCAAAGACCAGCCTTAGACCATGGTGACCTGAAAGGATTCATGGGAGTATTTCAATATTCTTATATCTATTGAGGCTCCTTTTGTGACCATTTTCATTGTGAATTTTTGAGAAGGTGCTGTGAGGTGCTGAGAAGAAGGTGTATTCTTTTGTTCTAGGATGAAATGTTCTATAGATATCTATTAATTCCTGGTGCTTCATAACCTCTGTTAGTTTTACTGTGTCTTTGTTCAGTTTCTGTTTCTATAATCTGTCCATTGGTGAGAGTGGGGTATTGAGGTCACACACTGTTATTGTGTGGGGTGTAGTGTATTTTTTGAGCTTTAATAGGTTTTCTCTTAGGAATATGGGTGCTTTTGCATTTGAAGCCTATATGTTAAGGATTGAGAGTTCCTCCTGACAAATTTTTCCTGTAATGAGTAAAAAGTGTCCTTCCTTATCTTTTTTGGTAACTTTTCATTGAAAATATACTTTATTCAATATTAGAATGGTCACTTCTGCTTGCTTTTTGGGGCCATTTGCTTGGAAGTTTTTTTTTTTTTTTTTTTTTTTTTTTCTTTTTCTCAACCTTTTACTCTGAGATAGTGTCTGTCTTTGTCTCTGAGTTTCCCGTATGCAGCAAAATGCTGGGTTTTGTTTATGTATCAAGTCTGATAGCCTATATCTTTATATTGGTGAATTTAGTCCATTTATGTTAACAGATATCAAGGTATAATGGTTGCTGTTTCCTGCTATTTTTGCTTTTGGAGGTAGTATTATGCCTGTGCTCTTTCTTCTTTTGCTTTTCTTGCTTAGGTATTTTCTTGTTTTTACTAGGATGCAGTTCCCCTTATTGTATTCCATCTTCTACCTATAATTCGATGTAGTACTGGGTTTGTGGTGTGATATTGTGTAAATTTAGTTTTTCCTTGGAATATATTAGTCTCTCCATCTATGGTGATTGAGATTTTTGCTGGGTGTAGCAGCTTGGGCTGACGCTTGTATTCTCTTAGGGTCTGCATGATGTGTGTCCAGTCTCTTTTAGCTTTCATAGTCTCTGTTGAGAAATCAGGTGTGATTCTGATTGGTCTGCCTTTATATATTACATGACAGTTTTCCCTTACTGCTTTTAGTATTTTTTTTTTGCTTTTGTTACTTGGCGTTTTGAGTATTATGTGTAGGAAGGAATTTCTTTTCTGGTCCAACCAATTTGGAGTTCTGTAGGCTTCTTTTATGCTCATGATCATCTCATTCTTAAGGGTAGGGAAGTTTTCTTCTACAATTTTGTTGAAGATATTTACTGTACCTGTTAGTTGATATTCTTTGCCCTCTTCTATTCTTATTATCCTTAGGTTTTGTCTTTTCATTGTTTGCTGGGTCTCCTGGACATTTTGGGTTAGGAGCTTTTTGGTTTTTGCATCTTCTCTGACTGTTTGATTTATGTTTTCAATGTTGCCTAAGGCCCCCGAGAGAAATTCTCTTCCATCTCTTGTAGTCTGTTGTATCAGTGACTTCTGATTTCTTTTTTGGGTTTGCTATTTCTAAGATTGTTTATTTGAGTGTTTTCTTTATTGTGTCTATTTCTGTTTTAAATTTCTTCTTCCATTCCTTCATCTCTTCGGTTCTGTTTTCCTCTAGTTCTTTGAGTTCTTTGAGTGTTTTTCTTGTTTCTTATTTAAAAGCTTATAATTCTTTCAGCTTTTCCTCCTGTTCTTGTTTAAGGATCTCTATCATCATCTTGAGGTATGATTTCGGGTCTGAGTCTTCTTTTTCCAGAGTCTTTGGCATTCCGCTGTTTGCTGTGATGGAGGAGCTGGGTTCTGGTGTTGCCCATGTAGTCTTGGTTTCCCTGCGGTACATTCTTTAGCTTTCCTCTTGCCATTTTCTTGTCTATATTTATACATGGTCTTGTTGTCAGTGATTGGTTCTTGCCTCTCCCTTGTACCTGGCCTGTGTCCCTGGATCTCCGTGTGCTCTTGGTGGCAGATGGCCTGAGTGTCTATTCTGTATCCACAGGCCGCTGGCTGATATCAGGCAGCCTAAAGCAGGGTTCCTGTTTCCCTCATCCAAGCAGCGGGTGTTGATGGGTGTTCTTTCCATGTGCTGGGTAGAGTTCTCTCTGCTCCCCGTCTACTCAGATTGCCTTCTCACCAGGCCTGTATCCCTGGATCTCTGCTGTTCCTCATGGGGGGGGGGTGGCGCCCACATATGAGTCTCTGAAGGATAATTCAGAATCAAAGTATAAACTCTAGTTAGAACATTAAAGTTCAACTCTAGAATATTTCCCTTGTAGCTCCCAACATTTGCAGGGATAAAAGGAGAGTTTTACATATATATTGTAATGTATATGAGATATTTACATTTGTAAATCAAAGAATAGAACAAAGTACTATACTCTCAGGTAAAACTTAGGTCTTAGAAAACATGAATGACTAGACTAGATACAAGCTACCCTGAATACTGAGTGATCTAGCAACTATTGTCATGGTTTTTATTGATGATGGACTCTGTAGTTCTTGGGTTGCCATCTCATTCCATCTTGATTAGAAGTTCCAGAATATAGTATGTTTCATTTAATATTCTACATTGCACAGAGATTAGCTTCTGATGAGATGTTAAACACATATTTCTTAAAGGAATATATCAAATTCAATCTAGGATATCTTATCTTTCAAAACAATGTGTCTTCTAAGAGTAAATGATAGATTCACATCATTAACATAACCTTTAGATTACATGCTCATGTTTAAGCTAAACTGCAGTATTTATGTGTGTCTTTCCTTGGTAGCCACACAGGAGATTTATATTCAGTGTTTACTTTCTTGGCCCATTCTACTAGACACACATTTTTTATTCTTTCTCTGGTTGGCTAGTTTATCTGAAATATCCACTTGATATGAAATTATTATTCAGCTGTAATAGCAATGATTTCCAGTATGGTATGGTGATTGGATGGTGTAATTATAATGTCTAAAACACTTAGGACATGTTGTACAAATTAAGAATTTAACAAACATTTTTTAAGGAAGATTGATTGCATGAGCCATGGATATTCATAAATTTTATCTGTCCTTTGTAGTTCAGTGTTTTTCATACTCAGAGTACTCATCTTTCAAGAGTCTGTAAGAAGATGCTGCCTAGTCCCGCGTCGCTGCTCTTCTGAGGACGCAGGAGACTGACTCTCAGTCAATGACTTGGCTTAAACAAAGATCCAAACTAGCAACATCAGAAGATCTGGACATCTAAAGCTCCTTGGTAAAGGGTTCCAGGCTTGCATTGTTTTTCAGCATTAACCTGTATGACAGAAGGTCTTGGCTATCCATTGCTTATGTGTGGATCTAGCGTATGCTTCTTTGTTTCCTGGTAAGAAAAAAAAATACATATCACACGCCCAGCTTCAGTTTATGTGCTGTGGGGTCCATGTTGCCATATATAAAGCCATAGCTTAGGGAACTGTGAGAGGAATTGTCTTCTGTCACCGAGTCAGCTGAAAGACAACCCACTTCTGCATGCACCACTCATGCAGAAACAGACTTCCCAGTGTCAGAAGCTCGCATACCATAGCCTTCTGGTAAGAATTGACCTATAGAGGCTGAGTAACTGGCGACTTCAGGACACAGAGCAGAGCCTGGACCATCTGCCACCTGGAACGGCGGCTCATAGAGGCTGAGCAACTGGTGAGTGGAAGACCTAGGCTGCAGGGGAGCAGAGAGATCTCTGTGGAGTGCACACAGAAAGTGCACACCCTACCTTGCCCTGCCCTGCCTTGCCCGATCCAGCTATTGGGAACAGAAAATAAGAACTTCTGGTTCCACCCAGAGGCGACTTCAGGATGCAGAGCGGAGCCTGGCCCACCTGCCACCCGGAACGATGGCTCATAGAGGCTAAGCAACTGGTGAGTGGGAGACCTAGGCTGCAGGGGAGCAGAGAGATCTGTGCAGAGTGCACACGAAAAGTGCACACCCTAATCTGTCCTGCCCTGCCTTGCCCGATCCAGCGATTGGGAACAGAAAATTAGAACTTCTGTTTCAACCTGGAGGCGACTTCAGGACTCAGAGCAGAGCCTGGCCCATCTGCCACCCGGAACATAGGCTCATAGAGGCTGAACAACTGGTGGGTGGGAGACCTGGGCTGCCGGGAAGCAGAGAGATCTCTGCGGAGTACACACGGAAAGTGCATCCCCTGCCTTGCCCTGCACTGCCGTGCCTGATCCAGCAACAAGAAACAGAACGTTGGAACTTCTGCTCACAACCAACGACTCTGAGGCATAAAACAGGGCTCAACCCATATGACACCTGGACCAGTGGAGAAACAGGGACACAGACCAGATACAAGGGAAAGGCAAGAACATATCACTGACAACAAAATGGCAAGAAAAAAGAGAAAGAGTATATCCCAAAGGAACCAAGAAAATCTAGCAACACCAGAGCCCAGCTCTCCCATAACAGCAAACATCGGAATTCTAAACACTCCAGAAAAAGAAGACACAGACCTGAAATCATACCTCAAGATGCTGATAGAGCTACTTAAACAAGTAAGGGAGGAAAAGCAAAAAGATTCAGAAGCTTTTAAAGAAGAAACAAGAAAAACACTGAAAGAACGCAAAGAACTAGAGGAAAACAGAACCAAAGAAATAATGGAATGGAAAAGTGAAATTAAAACAGAAATTGACACAATAAAGAAAACGCTAAAAGAGATAACCCTAGAGTCAGAACACCAAAAAAAGAAATCAGGAGTCACAGAAGCAAGCATTTCCAATAGATTACAAGAGATCGAAGAGAGAATCTCGGGGGCAGAAGACAACATTGCAAACATAGACAAAACAGCCAGAGAAGATGCAAAAAACAAAAAGCTCCTAACCCAAAATGAACAGGAAATTCAAGACACAATGAGAAGACCAAACCTAAGGATAATAGGAATAGAAGATGGAGAAGAGTATCAACTAAGAGGCACAGTAAATATCTTCAACAAAATCATAGAAGAAAACTTCCCTACACTCAAGAATGAGATGACCACGAGCATAAAAGAAGCCTTCAGAACTCCAAATAGGTTGGACCAGAAAAGAAATACCTCCCGAGACATAATAGTAAAAACATCAAGTGCCCAAAGTAAAGAAAGAATACTGAAAGCAGTAAGGGAAAAAGGTCAGGTAACATATAAAGTCAGACCAATCAGACTCACACCCGATTTCTCAACAGAGACTATGAAAGCTAGAAGAGTCTGGACAGAAATCATGCACTCCTTAAGAGAGCACAAGTGCCAGCCGAAGCTGCTCTACCCAGCAAAACTATCAATCACCATCGATGAAGAGATGAAGATATTTCAAGACAAATCAAAATTCATACAATATCTGACCACAAACCCAGCACTACAAAGAATTATAGGTGGAAAACTCAATACAATGAGGGAAAATACAGCCTAGTAAAAAAAAGAAAACTCCTAAACAAGAAAACTAAAAGAAGAAAAAAACACAGACACAACTCAACCCAAAAAAAGCAATAATAGCAGGAAACAGAAACAACTATTCCTTGATATCTATTAACATAAATGGTCTCAACTCCCCAATAAAGAGACATAGACTATCAGACTGGATACATAAACAAAATCCAGCCTTTTGCTGCATACAGGAAACTCATCTCAGAGACAGAGATAGACACTATCTCAGAGTAAAAGGGTGGGAAAAAACTTTCAAGCAAACAGCACCAAGAAGCAAGCTGGAGTGGCTATTCTAATATCGAATAAAGTAAATTTTCAACCAAAAGTTAATAAAAAAAAAATAAGGAAGGACACTTTTTACTCATTTCCGGGGAAATCTGTCAGGAGGAACTCTCAATCCTTAACATATATGCTACAAATAAAAAATTACCCACATTCATAAAAGAAACCCTACTAAAGCTCAAAAAATACATTTCACCCCACACAATAATAGTGGGAGACTTTAATACCCCACTCTCACCAATGGACAGATCAGGGAAACAGAAACTGAACAAGGACACTGCAACACTAGCAGAGTATTTGAAAGAACTAGAATTAATAGATATATACAGAACATACTATCCCAAAGTAAAAGAGTATACCTTCTTCTCACCACACCATGGCACCTTCTCGAAAATTGACCACATAATTGGACACAGAATGAGCCTGCATCGATATAAAAAGATTGAAATACTCCCATGCATCCTCTCAGATCACCATGGTCTATGGCTGGTCTTTAACAACAACAAAGACAACAAAAAGCCCACATACACATGGAAACTAAACAATGCTATGTTAAAGGATAGCAGGGTCAAAGAAGAAATAAAGAAAGAAATTAAGGATTTTCTAGAATTCAACGAAAACAAAAACACAACATACCCAAACCTATGGGATGCAATGAAAGCAGTATTGAGAAGAAAACTCATAGCCCTAAGTGCTTCCAAAAAGAAACTGGAGAAAGCTCACATCAGCAAACTGACAGCACAGACAAAAGCCCTAGAACAAAAGGAAGCAGATATACCCAAAAAGAGTAGACGGCAAGAAATAATCAAAATTAGGGCAGATATAGTCCAAATAGAAACAAAAAGAAGCATTGAAAAAATCAACAAAACAAAGAGTTGGTTCTTTGAGAAAATGAACAAGATTGATAAACCCCTAGCCATACTAACTAGAGGGCAAAGAGAGAGTATCCAAATTAACAAAATCAGAAAGGAAAGTGTGGACATAACAACTGAAACTGAGGAAATTCAAGAAATCATCAGATCCTACTACAAAAACTTATACTCCACAAACTTGAAAAATCTAGAGGAAATGGACAAATTCCTAGACAGATACAAGGTCCCAAAGTTAAACCAGGACCAAGTAAGCCATCTAAATAACCCTATAACACCTATAGAAATAGAAGAAGTCATCAAAAGCCTCCCAACCAAAAAAAGCCCAGGTCCAGACTGGTTCATTGCAGAATTTTATCAGACATTTATTGAGGATATAACACCAATACTTGCCAAATTATTCCAAAAGACAGATTCAGATGGAATATTACCCAACTCATTTTTCTGAGGCTACAATAACCATCGTACCTAAACAACACAAAGACCCTACAAGGAAAGAGAACTTTAGACCAATCTCACTTATGAACATTGATGCAAATATACTCAACAAAATCCTTGCAAACCGAATCCAAGAACACATCAAAATGATCATTCATCATGACCAAGTAGGCTTCATCCCTGTGATGCAGGGATGGTTTAACATAAGGAAATCCATCAACGTAATCCACCATATAAACAAACTCAAAGACCAAAATCACATGGTCATCTCACTAGACAATGAGAAAGCATTTGACAAAATCCAACACCCCTTCATGTTAAAAGTCCTGGAAAGAACAGGAATCCAAGTTCCATACTTAACCTTAATAAAATCAATATACAGCAAACCAACAGCCAACATCAAACTTAATAGCAAGAAACTTGAAGCAATCCCACTAAAATCAGGGCCTCGACAAGGCTGCACACTCTCCCCCTACCCATTCAACATAGTACTGGAAGTCCTGGCTGGAGCAATTAGACAGCAAAAGGAGATCAAGAGGATACAAATCGGAAAGGAAGAGATAAAAACATCACTCTTTGCCGATGACATGATAGTGTACTTGAGTGACCCAAAAAATTCCACCAGAGAACTCCTACAGCTCATAAACAAGTTCAGCAAAGTGCCTGGAAAAAAAATTAACTCAAACATATCAGTAGCCTTCCTATACTCAAAGGACAAACATGTAGAGAAAAAAATTAGGGATAAGGTACCCTTCACAATCGTCACAAAAACTATGAAATACCTTGGTGTGACTCTAACTAAGCAAGTGAAGGACCTGTATGACAAGAACTTCAAACCTCTAAAGAAAGAAATTGAGGAGGATCTCAGAAAATGGAAAGATCTCCCATGCTCATGGATTGGAAAGATCAACATCTTAAAAATGGCCATCCTACCAAAAGCAATCTACAGATTCAATGCAATCCCCATCAAAATTCCAACCCAGTTCTTCATGGAATTGGAAAGATCAATGTGCAATTTCATATGGAATAACAAAAGACCTAGAATAGCGAAATCCATCCTCAACAATAAAAAAACATCTGCGGGAATCACTATCCCTGACCTCAAGCTATATTACAAGGCAATTGTGCTGAAAAGTGCATGGTACTGGTACAGAAATAGGCAAGTGGATCAATGGAATAGAATAGAAGATCCAGAAATGAGCCCTCATGTATATGGTAATCTGATTTTTGACAAAGGAGCAGTTAACATTCAATGGAAAAAGGACAGCCTATTCAACAAATGGTGCTGGTCCAACTGGCACTCAACATGCAAAAGAATGAAAATAGACCTGTTCTTATCTCCTTGTACAAAGCTCAAGTGTAAGTGGATTAAAGATCTCCACATTAAACCAGATACACTGAAACTATTAGATGAGAAAGTAGGGAAAACCTTAGAACACATAGGCACAGGAGAAAATTTCCTGAACAAAACACCAGTGGCTCAAGCTCTAAGGTCAAAGATTAACAAAGGGGACTTAATGAGATTGCAAAGTTTCTGCAAGGCTAAGGACATTGTCAAGAAAACAAAACGGCAACCAACAGAATGGGAAAAGATCTTTACCAACACCACATCAGATAGATGCCTAATATCCAAGATGTACAAGGAACTCAAAAAGCTAGACACCAGAGAATCAAATAACCCTATTAAAAAATGGGGTACAGAGCTAAACAAATCATTTTCAGTTGAGGAACACCGAATGGCCGAAAAACATCTGAGGAAGTGCTCGACATCCTTAGCCATCAGGGAAATGCAAATCAAAACAACCCTAAGATTCCACCTCACACCAGTCAGATTGGCCAAGATCCAAAACTCAAATGACAGCAGATGCTGCCCAGGCTGCGGAGAAAGAGGAATACTTCTCCACAGTTGGTGGGGTTGCAAGCTAATACAACCACTCTGGAAATCTGTCTGGCGATACCTCAGAAAATTGGATATAGTACTACCTGAAGACCCAGCTATTCTACTTCTGGGCATATACCCCAGAGACTCTTTAATACACAACACAGATATATGCACCACAATGTTCATAGCGGCTCTATTTATAATAGCCAGAAGCTCGAAGGAACCCAGATGTCCTTCAGAAGACGAATAGATACAAAAATTGTGGTACATATACACAATGGAATACTACTCAGCCACCAGAAACAATGACTTAACCAAATTCTTAAGAAAATGGCTGCATCTAGAGAATATCATCCTGAGTGAGATAACCCAGTCACAAAAGAACAGACATAATATGAAGTCACTGATAGTGGGATGCTAACCCCAGAGGCTTGCACTCCCCCAGAAACAACTCACAGACTGTATGAAGTCCAAGAAATAAAGAAAACAAAAAATATACATATATTCACAAAACAAGAAGACTTTGACTATTTCCATGTTGCGTTTTGTTTTGCATGTACTTTACGCTTATTGCAACTAGTAGGTTTTCAATTCATACTGTCAAGCCCTTGAAAAAAAATCAAGTACTGACTAAAAAACATATTCACATGGTTTTATGTAAAATTTATTTCAATGTCTGAAAAAACAGTACTGACAAAAATGTATAATTTTAAGCAAAAAATGTTTAAAATCTTTACGTTTATCTTTGTTTTCAAAATAAAGTCGTTTAAAAAAAAAAAAAAAAAACATCAGAATGGAGATACCATCTGCATCAGCTACTTTCCTCATTGCTGCGACCAACTGCCCAATTAGTAGCAACTCATGAAAGGAAGAGTTTATTTGGCTCACACTAGTAGGAGGGAGATTCCATTGGAGTGGTGGGCAGACCATGGTAACAAGACTATTCTGTTGGGCTGCCTCTCTTTCTCAATTCTGGCAGAACGAAAGCAAAATGAGGAAAGGAAATGGGGCACAGGTTGTAAATCTCAAGGCCTGCCCCCACAGTGTTCCACTTCCCTAGGCTAGAATTCACTTCCAAATTTTCTGCTCAATTCCAAGACAGTACTACCAGATGGGACCAAGTGTTCAAATTTGTGAGCCTCTGGGGGGCCATTTCACATCCAAAACAAGATTTGTAAATTCATGTGGTATTATTAGAAGGTTGAAGCATGCCTCCATATATACAGCGCACATAGATCATGGTTGCCTGAGGCCAAATTATTACCACAGTAATGGTGTCTGTCTGTTCCATGAGAACTCACTCTGTGCCATGAGTCAATCTAACCATTAAATTTAACTATTTAATTTTACAGCAAGACAAAAATGTTGAAAGCAGTTTTTATTTCTATTTTGAAGCTGGAGATGAAAAACTCAACTTTCGTGCTTTTCTAGAGAGAACCCAGCATGGAGAGAAGATCAAGGCTTGAACTCTCACTCTGGCCCCAGGACTTGCTTCGACCTTGGATTTCTAAATACATGAACCTGTCAAATGTTACTCATGGTGATGATAATGGTACCTGTTGTTTGATCTCTGTACGGGCTGGTTTTGTGTCAATTCGATACAAGCTGGAGTTATCATAGAGAAAGGAGCCTCCATTGAGGAAATGCCTCCATGAGATCCAGCTATAATGCATTTTTTCAACTAGTGATCAAGGGGAGAGGATCCAGCCCATTGTGGGTGGTGCCATCCCTGGGCTAGTAGTTCTGGCTTCTATAATAAAGCAGGCTGAGCAAGCCAGGGAAAGCAAGCCAGATAGCAACATTTCTCCATGGACTCTGCATCAGCTCCTGCTTCCTGACCTGCTTGAGTTCCAGTCCTGACTTCCTTTAGTGATGAACAGGATTGTGGAAATGTTGAATCACCTGCCACACCGAAGATGCAGCTGCCATGGGCTGAAGCTACAGAAGACAGAGCTCCAGCTGTTAAAAATATTCTTTTCATCCTCGACAAGATCCCGGAGCTTGTGTGCATCTAGTGGCAGGGCCCATGAGTGTGGCCACTTGTTTCCATGTTGCTGAAACCTGCCATTCTTTCCTAAACCAAGATCCATTTCCCAGGCAACAATACACATCTCCTAGATCCCATCCAGAGACTGAGCAACTTCAACTGTCCTTAAAAGGGGAATTAACATGACTTGACTTAACACATCAGAGGTTCAAGACAATAAGACAACCAGAAGTTTTAGAATTCTCATAATTTAAGGGAAGTTTTAGGCAAATAACATCATAAGATTTTTTTTTTTACCAAAGAAGCAACCATTTTATAATATACTGGTAGGAATATTATTATAGTTTTATTTTTCTTTTTTCTCCCCTCCTTCATCCATGCCATTCTCTTTTCTTTATCTACTAATAAATTGTCAGAGAATTTCTGCAAAAAAAAAAAAAAAAAAAACAGAAAAAAAAAAAAAAAAAAAAGAAAAAGTGATTTGGTGAATCACAATATTTTTTGTATATTTTTATTTTTATTAATATATCCTTTCATATAAGATATCTGGACCACAATTCCCTCTTGTGATCCCTCCATTCCTCACCTCCAATATTCTGTATCAACCTGATAAATAATAGATTTATGATAACTTATCTTCATTGCCAACATGCTTAGATTTAAAATTATATAGGAGATATAACTTAGGTTATATCTCTGAGGGTATTTCTAGACATATACAATAGAGGGGAAAAGACCTACCCTGATTTTAGATAATAACATTCCACTAACTAGGATCCTAGACTGAAGTAACTTTAAATTAGAGAAATGCAAATGAATGTGAATATAAAATTCAATAGTTCTTTCCTATGTTTTAAAGAAAACAGATACCTTATTCTCCAGCCACCATGGCTTCTCAGCCATGACAGATTTTCTTCCTCTCAAATCATAAGCCAAATAAACACATCCTTCTTTAAATTATTTCTAATCAGGTATTTTGTCACTGTGATAAAATAGGTTACTACTGAGTTAAAAGTAATTTTGATTTTTTTTTTTGGCACATGCTTTATGCTCTTGGACTGAGTGTCTTTGTTCTACAATCCACATGATTTTAAAGTTGATACACACAAACACACACACACACACACACACACACACACATTCAAGGTATGATAGTATTCTACTCTCTTTTAAACATGAAATAGAGTAACTGAGAATACATTCTTTGCTGTCTGATTTCAAATATAACAATTTTAACTATATCCAGTCTAACAAGGAGATTGGCAAATGAGTGCATTCTTAGAAAGCTAACACTTAGGAGGCTAAAGCAAGATGGTTTATTCCTATTTTCAAAGTCAGGTTCAAGGAAAGAATATCTAATATTCCACAATTTCTGCTTATTAACAAACCCTTTAGTAGAAATAAAACTATTAGCAGAGTAAGATGCAATAGTAGAGCAGGAAGGTGACACATGTACAATGACAGAAAACCAAATTGAAATGACAACATAACTGAAATCTAGAACGCACTGGAAAAATAAATGTAAACTAGCTTTAGAAACATTAATCTGCTCTCACTTTGAAGAATGAAATATTAGGATCAGAATCAAGAACGATATATCTTATTCTCAGCTCTTGGCTAAACTTCCAAACTTCTTCCTATAGCTTTCCTTTGGAATTAATTTCCACAATTTAGCTTATCCAGCACAATTTCCAGTGTCCTTCTTTAACGAGCTCTCTGTTCCCAATTATTTACTATTTTGTCCAAGTCTGGATCTAAATGTCAATCACGATTATACAAGGAAAGGCGCTGTGAGAGATAAGGGTAACATTTTATAAAATAAGCTGTAAACATCACAGAAGCTCACGCTTTAGTCACTGGGACTACAGACCACGATCTGGGCTAACAGTGATGTAATTAATTGTCTTTAGAGCTATGGGTTTCATCCATTGGATCTACTCACACCCAGACATATGTAGTTGAGAACATTCTGAGAGCAGCCTAACAAAACTTATAAGCATCGTACATTATGAGAAATCGTTTTCAGTTTTACCTTGTAACTCAGTACATGGTTCTCAATCATGACTATTGCTTATGACAGTGTTCTTTTACAGTGGCTAAACATTGAACATGTCTGTAAGAATAAATTTAAAAAGGATAAAATTGTAAATATCAAAGAGTTTTTAATTGAAATATAGGGCAGATGATAGCTTACACCCAAAACCCTGAACTCAGGAGCTGAATTAGGAGGATTACTTGTTTAAGGTTATCTAGAGTTATATAATAAGACACTGCTTTAGGCAAACAAACTACCCCCAAAGTGAACAAGAAAAATAATTTAACATTTTATATTTAATATTACTTTAACATTCTGAACTACAAAATGTATAGATAAAATACTAATTTTAGAATGAGAATTTAATATAATGTTTTGAAATTTTCATAGAATTAAGCCATATTCTAGAAGACAAAAATCAGTTTCAGAAAATGTATTATAAAAATATTGAAAAAGACACGAGATGTTCTCCATAAGGCCACTGAGAAAAACAGATCTCTATCATTAACTCTCTTCCTGAAATCTAAACGCTTCAAATTCTAAAGTGATCAATAATAGGATAAGAAAACCAAACAAGAAATGGTTTCCTTTCATGTATATATACCCAACCCTAAATAAAACTGTTTAACAGTGAATTAAAGTGTTAAATCATTAATATAATGTATTTGTCTTTGGAATTTCTGGCTTGGATTAACCAGGAAAAATTGATCTAATACATTATCAATGAACACAAATCAGGAAAAGTATATATTATCTAAGTAAAATAAATTAATTATGTGCTTAGATTTGTAAAATAGAGACCTAGTGGAATTTACAGCACTTGCAATTTCATTCAGAGCTGCTAATCTCATAGCAGTATTTGGTAAGCAATCTCCCAGTAAATGCATAAATTAACTTACTCATGGCATGAAAATGAAGTTTAAGTGCCCTTGTCTGTAAAAGAACTCTCTGGCGCTGTTATAATCTTGTGGTCATTTTAATTTGAATGTTAATTATTCAAAGGAAAAGATGATACCAAGTCTGTTCTTCATTTACATGAACTGCATCTCGAATGGACACTAGTAGTGCAACATATTGGAAGCAGAGAGGTTAAAATTCATTTACAGCAGAACGTCCTATTGGGTAGCACTTCATGGGATCAGAAAATGTTATTAGGAGGAATGCTTTTAAAATAGGATATTTTATATTTACAGTTCAAATGCTATCCCCTGTTCTGGTTTTCCCTCTTCAAACATCCTATGCCATCCCCTTGTCCCCTGCCTCAGTGAGGATGCGCCCACACCTACTCACTCCATCTCACATTCCTAGCATTCCCTTACAAGGGATTATCATCGGTATCTAGTATCTACAGGACCAAGGGCCTCCCCTCCTATTGATACCATATAAGGCCACCCTTAAGCTCCATATGCAGCTGGAGCCATGGGTACCCCATGTGTACAATTTGGTTGTTGTTGGTTTAGTCCCTGGGAGCTCTGGATGGTCTGCTTAGTTGGTACTGTTTTGCATCCTATGGGGTTTCAAATTCCTTCAGCTCCTGCAGGGCTTCCCCTAACTCCTCCATTGGGGTACCCATGCTCAACCCTATGGTTGCCTATGAGCATCCACATCGGTATTGGTCAGGCTCTGGCACAACTTCTCAGGCCAAGATACAAGGCAAATGTCAGCAAGCTCTTCACATCCTAAGGACTCATGTTAGCAATGGTCCAAAAATGACCATTCAATTCTTTGATTGCATCTTCTATCCCAAGAAAACCTCTGTGAAAATAGAAAAAATTGTATGGAATAGGGGCTGTAGAGATGGGTCAGCAGTTAAAAGAATTTGTTCTTGCAGAAGACTAGAAAATCAGTTTCCAAAAGCCACAAAATAATGCATAATTATTGCTTATTGTAGTTGTAAGAGATCTGAAGCCAGCTTCTGATCACCATAGTACCAGGCATGCAGGTCGTGGGCATATATACATGAAAGATAAACAATCATATGCATGATAATAAAATAAGGTAAATATGAAATGACAACACAAAATATTATGGTGCAAAGCCTCCAGATAATGTTGTACTGCAAATCCTTGCAACATTGGGCCTAGCAGCAGCTTAAAGAACAAAAAGAAAGGCAATTGTTGATTGTTGGGTTTCTTTTTTTATTATTGAATATTCTCTGCATTTACATTTCAGATGATATCCCTTTTCCCCAATCCCCCCTCCTCCCCCTCCCATTGAGAAAGGCAATTTTTAAAATTGCTTTCATGGATATTCTACAAACATTATTAATATACAATAAAACAGTTTTTGGAGTTTTTGTATTGCCTTCACTTATGCTAGTCATATTCCTAGTAAGAAGAAAAAAACCCAAAAGTTTAAAGTAGAGAATTATATTGAGTCTGACTAAAGATGAAGAAAATGTCCCTATAAAGTAGCAAAACTGTGAAAGTTGTATCTACCAAGGTATTATCTTAGAAAAAAATTAACAAAAATGTCATGGAACAAAATTAAAAGTCTAGATAGTCACCAAAATTTGCTAAATATAGGCAATTAAAAAAATAAAGTTAGTATTTTGACTTATTTTGCAATACAAATTAATTGTGCATTATAAAAATTATTAGGCCTTATTTGCCTTGGGGCCACTGTTAGAAAAAAAGTACAAAACTTGAGTTTAATATTTATACACATGAAGAACAATTGGCCTTCAGTTAGTCCTATTAAAATTTAAAAATAATTTTATTCAAATGAATGATTCTGGAAAGGTTCTTGTTTTAATAGAATGATACTATCTATATTAAAATGCATTTATGTGTGAAATCATAAGGTCATAGGCATTTTTGCTCCACAAATAATCCAGAACCACGAATAAAATAGTGTTATTAAATCATCATTATTACAGTTTTCAATTGTATTTTGTGTCTGTTGTTGAGGTTTCAGTTCTTTTGCAATTAGTGAATACCACATTGCCAACGTGTTGCAGCACATCTAAATAAATAGAAATTACCTGCATACTAAAATTTAAGATTATGTTTACAAAACTGCTTTAGACCTCATGGGAAAATCTAGCAAGGGAAAGGAAAGAGATTTATAATGTTATATTTAACTAATTGTCTTAGAAGACACACCCTTGCTACTCATCTATTCCCCATAAATTTCTCATGAAGAATAACATCATCAAATCCCAGAAGTACATGATTGATTTGATTAATAATAAATTGTCCCACCAAACAATTTCCAGAATGGCTGCATAGTTGATACATCCAATTGAATAAAATATGTCTTAATGTATATAAAGAAAATGCCAGGCCCATTGAAGAAGGATTAACAATGAGATCCTATCTTCATTTCCTCTTGTGTGTGGCATAGAATGCAGAGGGATGATGGCACCCAGCATATACTTGACTTGATTATTTATTCACTGCTTGGCCATTGGTTTGCTTATTCATTTTATCCCATAGTAATAACATTTGTTCTGGTGCACTTTAAAGCCTGCAATTAAATATGTGATTAAAATAAGGCATAAGATTTGTAAGATAATTTAGCTGTTAATGAGAACAAAAAAGAGGAAATTATTTTTTTATTTCTTCTTTTATTAAAGACAGATCTTTGTTTAGACATAGTATTTTCTGATTGCAGTTTCCCTCCTACTCCTCACCAGTTCCTACTCTGCACCTCCCATATCCAGACCCACTGCCTTTCTGTTTTTCATTAGAAAAGAACAGACATCTAGAAGATGGCGACAGAAGATAACAACATAAGATATAATAAGATTTAAAATGTTATATTATTGATGTTGGACGAGACAAAACATCAGAAGGAAAAGATCCTAAAAGAAGGCACAATTATTAGAGACCCACTCATTCTCATACTCTGAAATCCCATAAAAGCTAAACGCCAAGCTACAGTCTTGGAATCCAAGGGTATCTGATATACACCCATTCAGCCCCACACATTCTGCTTTATTCTCTCTGAGTTCATACGAGTTTTGCTTAATTTCTTTTGGGGGGCCTTCCTTGTTCTCTTTTATTCCCTGCATGTCCAATGGCTCCTGCCCTCTTTCCACATCCAGAAATAATAAACTATTACCTGTCAAAACATCAAATAAAGAAGGATCAATCAAGTAGATAGAAGCAGGAGGCAGAAAGTGATGCAGAGGCTATGGAACAGGGCTGGTTATTGGTTTGCCGTTTATGGCTTACTCCTCTTCCTTTCTTATAGAACCCCTGGGCACCACCCACAATGGTCTGGGCTCCCACATCAACCACTAATCTAGAAAATGATCTACAGACCTGTCTACAGCCTGATCTTATGGATAGATTCTTAATAGCGTTTCTCTCTTCTCAGATGACTTTAGCTGTGTCAAGTTGACATAAAACCATCCATACATTTGATCCCTTCTCAACTTGACACAGAAACAAATCACAGGAAATTCAAACATTTACTTTCTTGGTCATCTCCAACATCACACATTGATATAAACATCACAATATGAACATTTTGCGAACATAAGAAGTCTCACAGGCTTACAAATTCAAAGATTTGTTTGAACTCTAGTCTTTTAAAGAAACTATCAAATCTTTCAAAACCAAAATTCTTTCAAAAGTAGACTCCTGTAAAATTAAAAAAAAATAAAAACTTTATTATTTCAAGAGGGAAAAACCATGGCACGGTCACAATCAAATCACAGCTAAACCAATTTCCAACAGTATAAACTACCATATGTGGTCACAATCAAATCAAAGCTAAACCAAACTCCAACAATATAAACTACCATATGTCCAATATCTGGGATTCACTTGTCATCTTCTGGGTTCCTCTAAAGCCTTGGACTACTTCTCAGGTATACCATCTGCAAAAGACACAGTGGGTTTTCTAGACTCAGACTGGCTCTACTTGAATTCTGCTGCCATTTTGGCAGTTATCTGATGGTACTAGCATTTCTAAAATGGTGGGGTTTTCTACTGCAACAGGACTGTGCTTTGATTAATAGGCTCTTTTTGCAAACTTAACAGTATAAAGTCTCAAATTATCTCTCTGAGCATTTCAATCCTTGGGTTTCCACAAAAACTCTCATTGTACACTCACCAGTAGTCTCTCATGATTTCTCACAGTGGCAAACCTCAGCGACTATCCATGTCTCTTCCATGCCTTCAACACCCATAACACTCAGGACACTGTTACACATGACCAGGTTAGGATGCCAACACAAGATAACACAGCTGCCAAGTTCTGACTCTCTTGAAACCCCTCCACCCTCCAAAACAATTACCTCAACGATGCTAGTTTCTTTGTAATTTCACCTGGTTTCTCAGCTCCATCTAACCAGCATCAATTTCCTCATTAAAGCAAAAGATTCACTTCAGTATCTTGTATCTTGTTAAGCAGTCATTTATTCAGCTTCTGTTCAGCAGGACCACAAATTCTTAACTCAAAACAGCAAATAACCCTGATAGACTCATTGGGCATTGAAACATGCATCTTAAACTTCTCAAGCTGATATTATCACCTCCATTGCTCTCAACATTCATAGCTTCCAAGATCCCACAGAATAGCTCACCAAGCTTTGAACGGTCAGTCACTTCTCAGCCAAAGTTCCAAAGTCCTTTACCAATCATCTCCAAAGCAATATGGTCAGGTCTATCACGGTGATACCTTACTCCTGAGCCAATTTCTATCCTAGTTAAGGTTACTGTTGCATAAATAAACAATCTCAACAGAAAGAAAATCAGGGAGGAAATAGACTATTTGGTTTGCACTTTTGAATGGTTGTTCATCATTATAGGAACTTGGACAGAAACTCTAGCAGGTCATGAACCTAGATGTGTATGTGCATGTGTGTGTGCCTGGTATATTTTCATAGGATGGGGATGAAAAGCATCTGCCTCTTACTGGATTTTGGTTTATGGCTTGCTCAATCTGCTCTTCTATAAAAACCAAGAATACCAGCTGGGGCTGCTACTACACATAATAGGCTAGGCCCTGTCCCATCAGTTAGCTATTAAGAGAATGCCCTATAGGCTTGCCTCCAGCCTGATCATGGAAACACTTTTGTTAATTTAGGTTCTCTCTCTCAGATGACTTTAGCTTGTGTCAATTTGAAATTAAAGTACCCACCACAATAGGCAAAATTATAACAATTAGATGTTTCAGAGGTATACTATCTGGTTTTGTGTCAATTTGACACAAGCATAAGTCACCAGCGAAGAGGATTTCTAGTTGGGAAAATGTCTTCATGAAATGAATGTGTAAGGCACTTTTTAAAATAGCGATCAATGCGGGGTAGCCCAGTTCATGATGAGTTGTGCCATCCCTGGGCTGGTAGTGCTAGATTCTATAAAGATGCAGGATGAACAAGCCAGTAAGCAGCACTCTTCCATGACCTCTGCATCAGCTTCTGACTCCAGGATCCAGTTCTGCCTGATTTCCTGTCCTGATTTTCTTTACTGATAAACAGGAATGTGGAAGTGTAGGCTGAATAACCCCTTTCCTTCCCAACTTACTCTTTGCTCATGGTGTTTTCTTGCAACAATAAAACAAGAGAGAATGCATTTTTTTAGACCTTTATTGTGGTTGACTGATTTTTGAGTGCTGATGGCCATTATTATGTTCATCAGATCAGGTGTGATTACCAGAGTCCTGCTTCTGCCAGAATGATCCTGTATAGTAGAAGAAGGGTGGAGGGTCCTGTTAAGGGCACACAGCACAGACTTCATTTATTCCTGGATTCCTCTGCTCTCCTCATGTTTGCATGGAACAGTGTCCCATCTGTATGTAAATTGGACTGGAGAAGATGAACTAAGAAGTGGGAGCTTAACTGAATATTGAACTGCACCTAAAGGCAGAATCTCTGACTTGGAGTCTGTAGGTCATATTTTTCCTGGAATAACAATGAATAAGTCTCCTTGACCCACATTCTTTTTTTTTGTTTTTTTATGTCCCTGCACAGCCCTTCCTTCAGTTTCTGCTCCATTTTTGTCCCTGTCTTTTCTTTTTTTTTTTAACGACTTTATTTTACAAAACAAAGATAAATGTACAGATTTTAAATATTTTTTGCTTAAAATTATACATTTTTGTCAGTACTGTTTTTTCAGACATTGAAATAATTTTTACATAAAATCATGTGAATATATTTTTTTAGTCAGTACTTGCTTTTTTTCAAGGGCTTGACAGTATGCATTGAAAACCTAATAGTTACAATAAGCGTAAAGTACATGCAAAACAAAACGCAACATGGAAAGAGTCAAAGTCTTCTTCTTTTGTAAATATATGTATATTTTTTTGTTTTCTTTATTTCTTGGACTTCATACAGTCTGTGAGTTGTTTCTGGGGGAGTGCAAGCCTCTGGGGTAGCATCCCACTATCAGTGACTGCATATTATGTCTGTTCTTTTGTGACTGGGTTATCGCACTCAGGATGATATTCTCTAGATGCAGCCATTTTCTTAAGAATTTGGTTAAGTCATTGTTTCTGGTGGCTGAGTAGTATTCCATTGTGTATATGTACCACAATTTTTGTATCCATTCATCTTCTGAAGGACATCTGGGTTCCTTCCAGCTTCTGGCTATTATAAATAGAGCAGCTATGAACATTGTGGTGCATATATCATTGTTGTGTATTAAAGTGTCTCTGGGGTATATGCCCAGAAGTGGAATAGCTGGGTCTTCAGGTAGTACTATATCCAATTTTCTGAGGTATCGCCAGACAGATTTCCAGAGTGGTTGTATTAGCTTGCAACCCCACCAACAGTGAAGAAGTGTTCCTCTTTCTCCACAGCCTCGCCAGCATCTGCTGTCATCTGAGTTTTGGATCTTGGCCAATCTGACTGGTGTGAGGTGGTATTTCAGGGTTGTTTTAATTTGCATTTCCCTGATGGCTAAGGATGTCGAGCACTTCCTCAGGTGTTTCTCGGCCATCGGTGTTCCTCAACTGAAAAAGTTTTGTTTAGCTCTGTACCCCATTTTTTAATAGGGTTATTTGATTCTCTGGTGTCTAGCTTTTTGACTTCCTTGTACACTTGGATATTAGGCATCTATCTGATGTGGTGTTGGTAAAGATCTTTTCCCATTCTGTTGGTTACCATTTTATTTTCTTGACGATGTCTTTATCCTTACAGAAACTTTGCAATCTCATTTAGTCCCATTTGTTAATCTTTGAACTTAGAGCTTAAGCCATTGGTGTTTTGTTCAGGAAATTTTCTCCTGTACCTATGTGTTCTAAGGTTTTCCCTACTTTCTCATCTAATAGTTTCATTGTATCTGGTTTAATGTGGAGATCATTGATCCACTTACACTTGAGCTTTGTACAAGGAGATAAGAACAGGTCTATTTTCATTTTTTTGCATGCTGAGTGCCAGTTGGACCAGCACCATTTGTTGAATAGGCTGTCCTATTTCCATTGAATGTTTACTGATCCTTTGTCAAAAATCAGGTGACCATATACATAAGGGCTCATTTCTGGATCTTCTATTCTATTCCATTGATCCACATGCCTATTTCTGTACCAGTACCATGCACTTTTCAGCACAATTGCCTTGTAATATAGCTTGAGGTCAGGGATAGTGATTCCCGCAGATGTTTTTTTGTTGTTGAGAATGGATTTCGCTATTCTAGGTCTTTTGTTATTCCATATGAAATTGCACATTGATCTTTCCAATTCCATGAAGAACTGGGTTGGAATTTTGATGGGGATTGCATTGAATCTGTAGATTGCTTTTGGTAGGATGGCCATTTTTAAGATGTTGATTTTTCCAATCCATGAGCATGGGAGATCTTTCCAATTTCTGAGATCCTCCTCAATTTCTTTCTTTAGAGGTTTGAAGTTCTTGTCATACAGGTCCTTCACTTGCTTAGTTAGAGTCACACCAAGGTATTTCATAGTTTTTGTGACGACTGTGAAGGGTACTTTTCCCTAATTTCTTTCTCCACATGTTTGTCCTTTGATTATAGGAAGGCTACTGATATGTTTGAGTTAATTTTGTTTCCAGCCACATTGCTGAACTTGTTTATGAGCTGTAAAAGTTCTAGGTGGAATTTTTAGGGTCACTCATGTACACTATCATGTCATCGGCAAAGAGTGATGTTTTTATCTCTTCCTTTCCGATTTGTATTCCCTTGATCTCCTTTTGCTGTCTAATTGCTCCAGCCAGGACTTCTAGTACTATGTTGAATAGGTAGGGAGAGAGTGGGCAGCCTTGTCAATTCCCTGATTTTAGTGGGATTGCTTCAAGTTTCTCGCCATTAAGTTTAATGTTGGCTGTTGGTTTGCTGTATATTGCTTTTATTATGTTTAAGTATGGGCCTTGGATTCCTGTCCTTTCCAGGACTTTTAACATGAAGGGGTGTTTGATTTTGTCAAATGCTTTCTCAGCGTCTAGTGAGATGACCATGTGATTTTGGTCTTTGAGTTTGTTTATATGGTGGATTACGTTGATGGATTTCCTTATGTTAAACTGTCTCTGCATCCCAGGGATGGAGCCTACTTGGTCATGATGAATGATGGTTTCGATGTATTCTTGGATTCGGTTTGCAAGGATTTTGTTGAGTGTTTTTACATCAATGTTCATAAGTGAGTTTGGTCTGAAGTTCTCTTTCCTTGTAGGGTCTTTGTGTGGTTTAGGTACGATGGTTATTGTAGCCTCAAAAAATGAGTTGGGTACTATTCCATCTGATTCTATCTTTTGGAATAGTTTGGCGAGTATTGGTGTTTTAGCCTCAATAAAAGTCTGATAAAATTCTGCACTGAACCCGTCTGGACCTGGGCTTTTTTTGGTTGGGAGGCTTTTGATGACTTCTTCTATTTCTTTAGGTGTTATAGGGTTATTTAGATGGTTTACTTGGTCTTGGTTTAAATTTGGGACCTTGTATCTGTCTAGAAATTCATCCATTTCCTCCAGATTTTCCAATTTTGTGGAGTATAAGTTTTTGTAGTATGATCTGATGATTTCTTGAATTTCCTCAGTTTCAGTTGTTATGTCCACACTTTCCTTTCTGATTTTGAAATTTGGATACTCTCTCTTTGCCCTCTAGTTAGTCTGGCCTAGGGTTTATCAATCTTGTTGATTTTCTCAAAGAACCAACTCTTGGTTTTGTTGATTTTTTTCAATGGTTCTTTTTGTTTCTATTTGGTCTATATCTGCCCTAATTTTGATTATTTCTTGCTGTCTACTCTTTTTGGGTATATCTGCTTCCTTTTGTTCTAGGGCTTTTAGCTGTGCTGTCAGGTTGATGATGTGAGCTCTCTCTAGTTTCTTTTTGGAAGCACTTAGGGCTATGAGTTTTCTTCTCAATACTGCTTTCATTGCATCCCATAGGTTTGGGTATGTTGTGTTTTTGTTTTCGTTGAATTCTAGAAAATCCTTAATTTCTTTCTTTATTTCTTCTTTGACCCTGCTATCTTTTAACAGAGCGTTGTTTAGTTTCCATGTGTATGTGGGCATTTTGTTGTCTTTGTTGTTGTTAAAGACCAGCCGTAGACCATGGTGATCTGAGAGGATGCATGGGAGTATTTCAATCTTCTCATATCGATGGAGGCTCCTTCTGTGTCCAATTATGTGGTCAATTTTCGAGAAGGTGCCATGGTTTGGTGAGAAGAAGGTGTACTCTTTTACTTTAGGATAGTATGTTCTGTATATATTTATTAATTCTAGTTGGTTCAAAGTCTCTGCTAGTTTTGCAGTGTTCTTGTTCAGTTTCTGTTTCCCTGATCTGTCCTTTGGTGAGAGTGGGGTATTAAAGTCTCCCACTATTATTGTGTTGGGTGAAATGTATTTTTTGAGCTTTAGTAGGGTTTCTTTTATGAATGTGGGTGATTTTTTATTTGGAGCATATATCTTAAGCATTGAGAGTTCCTCCTGAGAGATTTCCCCGGTAATGAGTAAAAAGTGTCCTTTCTTATCTTTTTTGATAACTTTTGGTTGGAAATTTACTTTATTCGATATTAGAATAGCCACTCCAGCTTGCTTCTTGGAGCTGTTTGCTTAGAAGTTTTTTTCCCACCCTTTTACTCTGAGATAGTGTCTGTCTCTGTCTCTGAGATGAGTTTCCTGTATGCAGCAAAAGGCTGGATTTTGTTTATGTATCCAGTCTGATAGTCTATGTCTCTTTATTGGGGAGTTGAGACCATTTATGTTAATAGATATTAAGGAATACTTGTTTCTGTTTCCTGCCATTATTGCTTTTTTGGGTTGAGTTGTGTCTGTGTTTTTTTTCTTCTTTTAGTTTTCTTATTTAGGAGTTTTCTTGTTTTTCTTAGGCTGTATTTTCCCTCCTTGTATTGGGTTTTCCACCTATAATTCGTTGTAGTGCTGGGTTTGTGGTCAGATATTGTGTGAATTTTGATTTGTCTTGAAATATCTTTGTCTCTCCATCGATGGTGATTGATAGTTTTGCTGGGTATATCATCTTGGGCTGGCACTTGTGCTCTCTTAAGGAGTGCATGATGTCTGTCCAGACTCTTCTAGCTTTCATAGTCTCTGTTGAGAAATCAGGTGTGAGTCTGATTGGTCTGCCTTTATATGTTACCTGACCTTTTTCCCTTACTGCTTTTAGTATTCTTTCTTTACTTTGGGCGCTTGATGTTTTTACTAGTATATCTCGGGAGGTATTTCTTTTATGGTCCAACCTATTTGGAGTTCTGAAGGCTTCTTTTATGCTCATGGTCATCTCATTCTTGAGGGTAGGGAAGTTTTCTTCTATGATTTTGTTGAAGATATTTACTGTGCCCCTTAGTTGATACTCTTCTCCCTCTTCTATTCCTATTATCCTTAGGTTCGGTTTTCTCATTGTGTCTTGGATTTCCTGGACATTTTGGGTTAGGAGCTTTTTGTTTTTTGCATCTTCTCTGGCTGTTTTGTCTATGTTTTCAATGTTGTCTTCTGCCCCTGAGATTCTCTCTTCGATCTCTTGTAATCTATTGGAAATGCTTGCTTCTGTGACTCCTGATTTTTTTTTTTTTTTTTTTTTTTTTTTTTTTGGTGTTCTGACTCTAGGGTTATCTCATTTAGTGTTTTCTTTATTGTGTCAATATCTATTTTAATTTCCCTCTTCCATCCCTTTATTTCCTTGGTTCTGTTTTCCTCTCGTTCTTTGAGTTCTTTGAGTGTTTTTCTTGTTTCTTCTTTAAAAGCTTCTGAATCTTTTTGCTTTTCCTCCCTTTCTTGTTTAAGTAACTCTATCAGCGTCTTGAGGCATGATTTCAGGTCTGTGTCTTCTTCTTCTGGAGTGTTTGGAGTTCTGATGTTTGCTGTTATGGGAGAGCTGGGCTCTGGTGTTGCTAGATTGTCCTGGTTCCCTTGGGAAATACTCTTTCTCTTTCCTCTTGCCATTTTGTTGTCAGTGATATGTTCTTACCTTTCCCTTGTATCTGGTCTGTGTCCCTGGTTCTCCACTGGTTGAGGTGTCAGATGGGTTGAGCCATGTTTTATGCCTCAGAGTCTTCGGGTGTGAGCAGAAGTTCCAACGTTCTGTTTCTGTTTGCTTCATCAGGCATGGCAGGGCAGGGCAAGGCAGGGGGTGCACTTTCCTTGTGTACTCCACAGAGATCTTTCTGCTCCCCTGCATCCCAGGTCTCCCACCCACCAGTTGCTCAGCCTCTATGAGCTGCCGTTCAGCCTGGCAGGTAGGCCAGGCTCTGCTCTGCGTTCGGAAGTCGCCTCCAGGTGGAATCAGAAGTTCTAATTTTCTGTTCCCAATCGCAGTTGCTCAGCCTCTATGAGCCGCCGATTTGGGGTGACACACATTCTTAAACTTAACCTGAAATCATTACATCATTGGATTGCAAGAATCTCTAGTGTGGACATTGTAGTTGATAATAACAATTTGAAGTTTCAATGTTAAAAAATATAAGCACAATTCTCTTGGGAAGTCATCTTTCACAGGGGCTAAAATTTTTCCATGAGGCGATCTGTTTGGAGTCACCTAAGTTTTTGTACAACACATCACCCATGCACCAGTGATCTCCCCAAATAAAGTAATTCACCAAATTAGTTTGATTGCAATCATTCCTTACACCTGTTTTGATATCCTGTTATAAAGAAACATTTATTCCTCTCTTCTAAGAAAAGTCAGAGCAAAGACTTTCAGGAAATTGAGAGGCAGAAAGTAGAGAAAAGCATGTACAAAGAGGAGCTAGATGAAAAAAAAAACATAAAGATGTGAAAATAATGATAATATAAATATGTTAATACTGTTCAAAATGTAGAAGCTTCCTAAATATGTATACATAAACATATACAAAAGAGTTTAAATAGAATTTTCAAACAACATGGAAAGAGTTCACCTACTAGAGTCCATGGGAAAATGTGTAAATTCCAAACAAAGAAGCCAGGTATGGGTCACCTTTTTTGGACTCAATTGTCAGTAGGTTTTTACCATCAATTGTGAATTCTTACTCCTAAATGGATTATTTGTGCTGTATGTCTCCTCCCCAGGCTCAAGATTTGTTGCTGAAGAGAAGTCAGAAAGGTTCTGAGATCCACAGTGATGGACAATGTGTTTTGTGGACAGAGGAGAACAGTTTTGTATATGAACCCACAGCAGCTGGGGCAGCATAAGTATGTTATGTACAAGTTCAAGAGAGGCATATTATAAGCATGCAGGAGGATTATGTCCAACTCCTGGCTAAAGAGCTATTGGTATTTGATAACTGTTTCAAGACAGAGACTCAGTTACTCTAGTGATGTGTCACCTAATAGGAAGACATAGTTTCAGTGGTCAGTCGCCAATCCATGAGTAAACATATAGGCATCATATATCTTACTTGAGATTGTTTACCAAAACTGACACAAATTTGATTGTTAAGGATCTGGGAAGAGTTAGGAGAGGTGGGTAAGGGTGGTCAAAATATAGTATGTTGCTTTCTCAAAGAGCTAGTAAAAATGAGAAAAATGAAATAGAGAAATAAAAAGTAGAGTAGACTCAAGTCCTTTGAGAATGATACCATTCAAATAATTCTGATTATACTTATATGTTACAATGTCTAAAACACATAATTAGTTAATTCATTGTAACATTTTACTTGTGACATGAACTTTTATCATTGCTTTGTACTCCTAAGAAAAATCTGCATAAACCACTTCTGGCACTATAAATGTTTCCAAACCCTACTGTGAAAGCTGAAAGAATATTGCAGTGACAATAGTAGGCTCATGATATCATAATATAATTACATAATATTGTATTATATTCATTTTCAAGTAATGTATTTTAAGTTTGATTTTATTGTTTTAAATTATGTTTATTTGAGTGTCTGGGTATGAGAGTTTGTATCAATAGGATGCCTATTCATGAAGAGTGTTGCATTTCTTGGAACTAGGATAATAGACATTGTCAGCTACTGGTCATAGGTGCGTGGAACTCAACTTAAATTTTCTACCAGAAGAATGTGTGTTTTTAACCACAAAACTCTTCATGTATGTTTGTTAAGTATTCCAGTTGGCTCATAATGTATTATTTAGCTCACAATCACTATGAACTTCTGATTCTCCTGCTTCTACCACTTTGTGATAAAATTACAGGTTTGTACCATTTTACCTGGTTCATCTCATAGTAGAGATTTAACTAATGACTTCCTGTATGATA
Source organism: Micromys minutus (assembly GCF_963924665.1). NCBI lineage: Eukaryota > Metazoa > Chordata > Mammalia > Rodentia > Muridae > Micromys > Micromys minutus. The sequence goes on along the minus strand of NC_137957.1, from coordinate 20,410,868 downwards.
GGCAAGTATTCTACAATTAAATTACACCCAACACTGGTTCTTAATGTTCAACTGAAAAAAAAAATCTAGGTAAATGTGGGCAAACCCTGGGTTTCTCCAAATGCTGACTAAGCAAATAGTTCTGTGTGAGCACAGAAGAGTAAAATTTATCCGAAAATTATAATGATTTTTTTATGGTTTCAAACATGTTTTCACAATTTATTTTATAATATGAGCAGGTAACAGGTTTTGACACGAGGCATTTTAGCCCTCTCACGGCTGGCTGTCTGTTTTTACTGCTAGCTGTACAGCATTTGTTAGATCATTATAAAAAATAAATGCATCATAAAGGGGTTAATGTTTTCAAAAATTAGGTAAGCACAATCAGGACAGTTGTCCATGGGAGAGCTTCCTTACAATCTTTAGTGAGCACTATAAGAAAAGAAATTAAGACAAAGTAATAGACTTTTCCACTGCATAGAAATCTGAAAAAATCAAATGCTTTCTCAGCATCTAGAGATGTACACCAACAAGCCCAAGCACTATTTCTGATATCAAGTAGCACTTACTGGCAGGAACCTGATATGGATGCCCCCTCAGAGGCTCTGACTGAGCCATACTGATACAGAGGAGGATGCTTGCAGCTAACCATCAGACTGAACACAAGGACCCCAATGAAGGAGCTAGAGAAAGGACTGAGGTAACTAAGAGAATCTGCAACCCTATGGCAAGGACAAAATGATCAACTAACCAAACCCACCATAGCTTCCAGGGACTAAAACACCAACCAAAGAGTTTGCATAGAAAGACCCATGGCCCCAGGTCCATATGCAGCAGAGGATTCCATTTTCTGACATCAATGAGAGGAGAGGCCTTTGATCCAGTGAAGGCTCATTTTCCCAGTGTAGGGGAATGCCAAGGTGCTGAGGTTGGGGAGGGTGGTTAGGAGTGGGAGCACCTTCATGAAGGCAATGGGAGGGAGAGGAGGAATGGGATTGTGGGAAAGAGATAACATCTGAAATGTAAATGCAGAGAATATCCAATAAATTTTTTTAAAAGGGCTGGAGAGATGGCTTAGCTGTTAAGAGCAGTGACTGCTCTTTCAAAGGTCCTGAGTTCAAATCCCAGAAACCACATGGTGGCTCATAACCATCTGTAATATGATTTAATGCCTCTTCTGGTGTGTCTGAATCAAGCTATAGTGTACACATATACATAAAATTAATATTAGAAATATTTTTTAAAAAATTAAAAAAAGAAATCTTAAAAATGCAAGTGCTTATAGAAATAATAAATCTATAAGTAATAACAATAGCATGTGTATTGAAAGATTGTTGAATCCATATTGTATTCCTTCTTTACAAAGGACATAGTTAATGATTAAATGTGTGCACAGGATTGTTCATTCTGCCGTTATATATATAGTAAATCATAGACATGGCTTATTGTCCCTTAATGGATGAGTTTAAGGGCTTAATAAATCAAGAAACAAAATGCCTTTTTATTTATCTCCTAGTTTTAAGTTACAAAGTCTGTGAGGATACATCTTTTCTCAGTGTCTCTAAGAGAAGCTACTGCAATCTTCTTGAGAGGATTTTCTTTCCACCATTAGAGTTCTTTCCCCCACTGTCAATTTCATGATGCCTTAAATTCCATTTCCAGGAGAATTTTCAGTTAGGTGGCATGCACTGAGGGTGTGTGATTAGAGACTTTCTCTGGAGCTTACCTTCTGATCTGAGATGAACGTGGCTTTCCATCAGACTGATTGTTCCTGGTCGCCAAAGCTCTGTGTTTATGGTTAAGACTTACTTTAATGACTTCTCTGGATTTTCTGTCTTTGGGTGCAGTTTTAGAGTTCTCCATAATTGTCTTAAATATAAATCAAGCATCGACAAATGAGTCATTTTCCTTCCATCTACATGAAAATGTTTATACTGTTTTGATGTACTTTTTTAAGCTGGGAATTTATTTTTTGATGAATTACTAATGTTTCTAATGTATTTCTTCCACTTTTTGGAACTGATATAAATTGATTATAGCCTAGAAACTTATTTTCTTTTTATTATTCCATATATAATATTGCAATTAAATTTGAAGATAGATATTTCAACAAAACAAAATAATCTTAAATTTATGTAAAAATAAAAAGTAGAAAAATAAGAAAACTACCAAGAAGTGTACCAGTAGATACTGAAGCATTATATAAAGCTACGCTTATTAAAATTTTAGTATACCTGTAAAAATGATGAATGGGATACATTAATAAAATTTAATAAAACTTACAATAATAGGTGTATTATTAAACTTTTAAAATGATATCTCTTTATCATTTCTAAGTATTTGGAAGAGTATTTTGTAGCTTTGTTTTAAATAAATCATATATAATGAAGTATTTTCTTGGCATAAAATCATAAGCATGTTTCTAATATTAATCTGGGGTTCATTAAATAAATATTTAATACAAATGTTTAAATATACTGTTTAAATTAAATACTGTAGGCCAGCTTTGCTTAAGTAGCACATTTATTTGGAGTTATATTAAAATTCAATCCTTACTTCCCAGGCTTAGAAACTTTGTTTCCAACAGTAACACAGGATAAAATTCCTGTGAAGAAAGCAGGAACAATAAGTGGGCTGGTACATATTCAAAAGGGATCTTGGTGAAAGGTGCAGATACAGGTATTCTTTATGTCCAAGAATTCATATTCCTGGGATTGAATGTCAAATGTGCGTTTTGCTTCTTGTGTTTTAATAGAAGATCACACCAAAGTATGGATGATACAATACTACTCAGTAGGGGAAAGAGAATTGTCTCTGGGATGTCAAGGGAGAGAGAGAGTAAAAAGAATCAGTCCCAACAACTTTTGTACATCTTAGGCTATAAGCTTCATCACTCTTTGAATCCAATGTTTGCAACTTTCATTCTTGATCTTTGACCTTTGCATATTACATACCTTAATATTAGAACACTCTGTGAAGGAACTGCACTTTAATTTTCTATTTCTAAGTGGAGTCAGGTGCCCACTTTCTGTCAACATGGACTGAAAAATAAAAGGAAATGCAAAAATCTTTAAAGCAGAAGTCTGATACATCTTGACTTGAAATCTTGATATGAAAACTTTCTGAAATCATTTTTTCTATTTTTTTTAATGAAAGAGTGAAATGTGGGGAAAAAAGTAATTGCTCAACGGGTCTATGGTGGTTTTATTATCAGATTGGAAGGTTCATGAATAATCACAGAAACAAGCCTATCTGCCGCACAGCAAGACTCTGTGTATTAAATTAACAAAGGTAAAAGATTTTTATTTTTTCCTCAACCTGGAATAAGACTTCAGGCTGTGTTCCCCTACCAGAAACGCTGGCTTCATTATTCCAGAAACCCTGGCTTCTCTTTGGCTTAACACTCCAGCCATCGGTTTAATTTTAGGACAGTAGAAAAGCTAATATCACACTGATTTACATGGGATAAAAGTTGATTGTTACATTCATATGTCCACACACAGGGTTCAAAACTGACACCACTCTCCTCTGTCAGAGAGCCAGGTTCCACACTGTCTGGCTCTGGGGCTGGTTTTAAACCATAGCAGATGCTCCGCTTTCATTGTCTGCCTTTGAGAAGCTAAGGCAAAGCAGCCTGGGGGAAAAAAGTCCAGAGCCGCACACCTTTTCAGGTTTCCCAAACTTGAGAACACCCTGCTTCTTACAGTTTTTGGACAAAATTAGTTATGAGGCCATATGTAGAAAGCCTAATTACTAGCCACCATGGAGATCCCCAAAAAAATATTGTGATGACCAGCATTGGAACATGGCCTTTATTGTTTTAATCTGATTCTGTCCTATTTGCAAGGAAGGTACTTTGCACATGGAATCTCTTCCTCAGCCCCACGACTACATTGTTTTACTATATTTTTTACAGAAAAAAAAAATCAGCTTTTTTGTTGTTTCTTATTATATGAAATTACCTTTTTGGAATCTGTTTATCTACTTTTCAACTCCTTATTGTCACATAATAGAAACATAGTTTTAATGTATAAAATCCCAAAAGTGAAATTGATAATGGATATTTCACTTATAATGAGCATATCTTATAAGCTGGAACATTTCAAATCCTTGCTGACCCTGCAGAATGAATTGAGTAAAATGTACTTCTGAAGCCTGTTTTCTCTTTTCCTTACATTTTCTTCCTTTCAATTTTCTCCTGTTCTCTCCTTTTCTATCCCACATCTTGCTTCTTCCCTCTGCCCTTTCCTTTCTCATTCTTTTCTGCTTTTGCTTTTCTTTTTAATAAGAGATTCCTCTTCTTCTCTTAAATGCCAGACTAATAGCAACAGTCTTATAGCTTTCAAGTTTACTTTAGTGTGGTCGTTTAAATGAGAATCATACATATGGACTCAGGTATATCAATTTTTCCTCCCCATTCGTTGGACTGTTTTCAAAGGTTAGGATGTCTAACCTTAATGAAGGCAGTTTGTCACTGGGGAGAGAGGAGCTTTACTTTCTCTTGCTGAAATTACTCAAAATATAGCAACTTCTTTTTATCCATATATATGTCAATAAATTCCTTGTAATAAATAACTGTAGTGTATATACATGTTGATAGATTAGATGGATAGACAGACATTTTGATTGATTCATTCATTCATTGATTGATAGAAAGACACACACACACACACACACACACACACACACACACACACGGGGTTTTATTTACTGAAGATTTCCAACTAATATGGTAAAGCACTTCCCTGGATTACAGGATTACAACTTCTCATTAAATCTGTTCCAAAGAAAAGTACTCTCAATTATCATGAACATTCATTCTGTGCAGTGTAGAAATTTATATAATTTTAGCATCATCTCTACCTTATAGATCAATGAGTAAGTTAACCTGCGAAACTCCTACTAATAGCTAGACTTCTTCCTTAAGAAAGAACACTATTCTTAATCTTTACACACCAATATAACTTTTTCTATTTCCAGGTTACATCTTGTTTTACATGTACATTATGCTCATTGTAACTAGTAAGATTTTAATGCATACTATAAGACCTTTAAAAAATCAAGTACTGACAAAAATATATTCATATACTTTTATGCAAAAATGCTTAAAATCTGTACATTTATCTTTGTTTTTAAAATAAAGTTGTTCAATTTATAAAAAAAGAACACTATGATTAATTGTTTATATTTCAAAAAATTCCCAATTAAATCAGGTTAAAATCATTTTTATATGAAGGTAAATAATTCTTTGTTGTTTTTCTTTTGTTAGTTTCTTTACTGTTGTTATTCCAGGAGTATGTCATTAAAGGATAATTGAAGAACACCCATTTCCTCAGATTTATCTCTAAAATTCTGAGAAGAGCAAGCTTGGAGTTATACGTATTTCCAGTAAAATGCCAAAGAGAACACAGTCATTTTTGCTAGGTATAGTAGTAATGGTCTCAGGCCCTGCTAGATACTGTGAACACTTGGTTTCTTAGCCATGATGATCTTAGATGGCCTTAGGAAAATGAAATACATTTGGTAACTGTTGTAGTTTGCTTTCAACCACTGTTACAAACACAATAATTCAAACCAACTGGAAGAAAAATATTTATCTTATCTAATATATCCTTGTCATAATCCAGTACTGAATGAAGTCAGAACAGTTACTCAAAGTCAAGACTTAGGCAGGATCTTGAAGCTGAAACACTGAAATGCTGACATACTTTCTCAACATCTGGCTTTCTTCTCCCTTCTGGCTTTCATATAAACCCTGTGATTAGTGATGGTACCACAGTAAATTGGTTCCTTTCTGTATCAATCAAGTATATATATATATATATATATATATATATATATATATATATATACATACATATATATATGTGTGTGTGTGTGTGTGTGTGTGTGTGTGTGTGTGTGTGTGTGATAGACATGCTTACATACAGACTATTATAACCTACAAAATCCATCAGTTGTGGTTTCTTTTTCACAAGTGATTCTATGTTGTTTTAACAATATAAACTACTGAGGATTGTAGATTGAAGTATGTCTATATAAATTAATAAGCATGAAGGAAAAGCTCATTGCTAGACCATGGCCTTATAGTTACTCTCCTTCCTGAGAGAAAATTACAGGTTTGGATATTCCTTTCCTTTGTTAATATTAAAATGTCATTTCTAAGGAAATATTGAGATTTTGTGTTTCCTTGAATAATTAAATACATGGCATCATTTATGAAAGCAATAGCACCAATTTTAAAGATTTTACTCTCTTTGTTACTCTTGTTTCTAGAAAGTTTGTTTGCCTGCAGGAAAGTATATTCCCACAAGAGAAGCAATCTTTGTAGAGTAGAAAATACTAACATCTGTGTATAACATAGCAAACAACAAATAAAAAATTAATTTCATGGATTCATGATATTCATATAGGATGCACTATGGTTCTATGAGGAAGCTATTAACCATATGCTAAGAATGGAATCTGACAAATTTCAAATAATGCACTTAGTGATACATAAAACTCTTTACTTCCTTCAACTTTACATAAGTTTATTGAAAAGCAACATACAGCTAATTTAGTTATTGTCCATTAATTTGGCCAAGAGCATTGTAGTAACTAAGCTCTTCAGCATAGATACCAAGAGATAAAAAGCATCGGTAAAATTTGAAGAGAAACATGTCAGCCTATCGTTGTTACATGACTTTTGATCAATAGATCAATAGGAAAGGCTAACAAAGCCACAAAAATCACTTCTATGAAAACCACATTAAACAGGCTTTTGTAAAGACATTCCTTCTAACAAAGAAGAAATGAGCCTGGCTGTAGACAAAATGAATGTTGGGGTCCAAAGAAAATTACCAAATATCTAAACTACTCATTGAAGGGTATGAAAAAACTATTGAAAGTGGATGATTGTAGTAAGAGAAAAAATAGTAATTTGTGGTTTGTGATGGCAGTGAATAGCTCATGCCGGCAACTCCATCGAGTCTTTGCGGAGCAGCCATGCACTGTAAACACAATCAAGAGCTACACAAAAAGTGACAGGACAAATTTTATCTCAACAATGCAAGCAGGTTCTAAGTACAGGGTCTGTTGTTTGTCTCGGCAGGGGAGCAGAGTTGAAGATAGTTCTGCCAAGCCTCACTCATTACAATGATGACCACTCTGTTGAGATTAATCTAAACGCCATTTTCAAAGGATCCTGTTCTTACAGTAAAGGGTTTGCTATTTATTTCCTGGAACCAAGAACTGTCTTGTTTGGTTGCTTGTTTTGTTTTGTTTTGTGTTTCTTGTGACTGGCACATAGGCAATCCGACACACAATAGCATTTTATTCCAATCACACTTATGTTTATTGCAATTATAGAACACTATATTCTGGTGCTTTTACATAATAGAGGGTTGTGTGTGTACACATATTTTGTACCTTTCTTATGTAACCATATGTACCTGCCTCCTGGTTTCCTGGGATGGGTATCATCTCAGATCAGGATTTTAGTGAAATTCTTCTTTACCTCACTATAATTCTAAACCTGGGAAACTCAGCCGCAAGGGATCCTTGATGGCTGGTTCCCAGGAATAAAATCGTAGGTATGAAGCCAAATAAATCTCCTGTCTTTAACTTTCTAGAGTTCCAGGTATGTGAAACATAAAAAAAAGGAAAGGAAGTTATATCAGTTGTGAAAAACTTGACTGAAGATTTTGGGCTCAATGAAATAAGGACAGTATGTAGCAAGTGTGGTAAGATTAGGAAAATAATTATTAATATTTCCATTTTATAACTTACTATCACAAGTCAGTCTTCATAAATATAATTATGAAATACACTGGGTGAAACAAGAGCTCCCTAGTAAGATACCTGTGTTCACATTGTTCCATTAGGTATAAGGTACTTAACTCTATAGCACCTGAAGATCTTCATCTGCAATTTAACTAGATAGGAAAATGAAGCATGACAGGATTTCCTTTAGTCTGAAGTTTTAGAGACCCAGCAGTAAGACTGATGTATATCACCTTGTTTTATTCTCAGATACACACAGCATGTCACTTTACCATTCATCGGTTCCCTAAACAGAAAGAATTAGAAAATATAGTCTTTTCCATTTTGTTGAGATGTTATTTGTTGATGATAAGTATTTGGACAATATATTTAAGTGCATTATGTCACATTTTTTTTCCCATTAGAAAAAGTGGATCAGTTGATAGGGATAGGTGAAGTATTGCTACAAAAGTGTTTGCTTTATGCATGTCATGGTGGTTTGAGAAAGCATGGCCCCCATAGGGTCATATGTTTAAACACTTGGTCATCAAGGTATGACACTAAAGAAAGGGATTTAAGCAGGCCCTAGTTAATATTATTTCTTTATAAGACTTGTCTTGGTCATGGTATCTTTTCATAGCACCAGAATACTGACTAAACACATGTATTCAATAAGAGGCATTGAACTTGCTGCTTCTTATTCAAGATGTTCTTTAGTTTCCACATTCTTGAAGATCACTTAAGATTGAAATAAAGTTTGTAGTTTTGTATCCCTTGTCGCATATAAAGGGGCAAAGAGGTTCCTAGTGTTAGAAAGTTTAAATGGTTTTTAATACAGCAGTAATTATGTGTAACTACCTCTCTAGTGACTACGTTTATGAACTTTCAATATTAAAGTGTGTTAGTCCCAGGAGCTTTAGAGAGCTGTGACCTGCTCTAGAAACCAACTTAGTCACTTACCAGTATGGATGCACTCATTATGAGTGTTACAATAGAGATAAGATTTCTAATATTGCAGAACACTCCAGAGTTGTGTAATAGTTTAGTAGGATTGTGCACATAAAGTGCTGTGTGCTTGATTCAACACACTAAATGACTAATAACTATTTACTTGAGCTACAATTAATATGAAACATAAACCACTATTGTGGGTTTCAGTAAGAAGTATGTGAGTGGTCATTTGGCATGCACATGCACACGCACACACACACACACACACACACACACACACACACACACACAAACACACACATCCACACACAGAGTATCTGATGGCAAATAATTTAGGTCTGGGATCAACTATTTCACATTGCAGCTCTTGTAAGTATAATATGTATAATGAGGTAACTATTTTTTGTTGGTGGTATATCTTGAGCCATCATTTATTATACATAAAAGCCATGCCACATGTCATAATAACTGCTACCTTTACCTTAAAGGAGATGAAAACACAAGTATACTATAGCTATCTTAACTGAATATATGAAGACTCTCCTATAATAAAGTGTTTCTTTCATTTCTATTATTTTTATTATGCCAACAGAATTAGTTTAAGCACTTCTATAAAGCAAACTCTATGTGACAGTAGTAATTAATTAAAGAAGAAGAGATTATGAAATTGAGAGCAATTGGGAAAGGTAAAAGGTTACAGTATGAGAAAAGAGAGGAGGAGAAATCCTGTAAGTAGTGTGAGATATTCAAAAATATTTAAATTAAAATATATATGCTATCATTTAGAGAAAAGTGAATTAAGGTCTATCACAGTATACATACAGGCTAAGCATAACTGTGCAGGTGGGAGAATATGTTTTGTGTGCACATGATGCTCTGATTAGATCTGCATCACCTCAAGAAACATAGACAGGTCTTTAGGTATGTAAATATGTATCTATGTCACATAAAATACATGGATGCACTCATAAATGAAGAAGACATCAAGGATATAGCATAGAACTATATCACAATTACAAATTTAGCCATGGGTTGATCCTCAATCACAAAAGGCTATCAGTATGTGTGTATGTGTGTGTGTGTGTGTGTGTGTGTGTGTGTGTGTGTGTGTGTGTTTGTGCGTGTGTGTTTGTGTGTGTGTACTTGAAATGTAGTTATGTCATTAGGGCTAAGAATGTTTTCCAGAACAATAAAATAATAATAAAAAGCAATGACCATGCATGAGAAACTTCTGTTTAAGCAAGTTGCTAGTTGAGTAGTCCAACTCATTCCCAAATGGAGATCAATTGATCCTGTTCCTGGTCACTTCTCAGTGTTTGACAGTTATGTCCCTATTGTCAGAGAGACAGCATTCCTCAGGTCTCACAAGATTTAAGCCGGATGTGATCTGCAATGTCCTTCCTGCGCTCTATCTAGCTTTCATGGTATCAATAAATAGTATTTCTGCGAGCTTCAAGGGGATGAAACAATCAATAGTCCACCCAGCTGTGACACCAGCAAGCAATAAGAATGAGGAACATGGTATGTTATTCCTTTAGGTGCAATCAGGGCCCTCATACCCCCACAGACCTGCTCACAAGGAAAGAGGCCAACATTAAGTGCTTCATTTATGGCTGTGGAACTGAGCAGTGTTCCTGTAAACTATCTGCTGCCTTGAAAAGTGAAAACAGTAATCACAGGAACTGTGCTATAAGTAGAAGGCAAATGCCACTTACCCAGACATCAAAGTGCCTGACAGGTGAAGTAGTCCTGTGTATGAGCTAATGCTGTGACTAAAAATGCAGGTGAAATATTAAACATATTTTTCATGTGCAATCATTTTTATTGGATATTTTCTCTACTTACATTTCAAATGTTATCCCCTTTCCCTGATTTCCCTCTGGATATATTAATCAATCACCTTATTCCAGGTGAAGCAATCTTCATATTTCAGGATAAAGGCAGCTATCCTTATTATATAATGTTTTTTAAAGTTTTTATTCTAGTATATTATTTTTATTAACAAAATTTCCATATATATAAACATGAAACATGGATTGTGCAAAGAAATGGGATATGTTGAAAAACAAACCCAGGCTCACTGAACTTTTAAAAAGAACATCCCATATGTGTTCAAGTTTGTAATGAAAATTAGAGGTGAAAACCAAGAAGACATGACAATAACTATAAACCAAAGAATAACCAGAAAGACATAGTATTCAAATGGAAGTACTGCTAAATTGCTGAGCACAACAAATAAAATAAAATGAAATGAAACTAAAGTGAAAATTGTGTAATAGGTTTCTATGTCAGATCTCATACAGAGGGAGGAGAGAACCAAGTCTCAAAAGTGTTCCCTTATCTTCACATATATTCTCTGATACCTTCACGCCAATATTAATATGTGTAGAAACATACTTAAACACACCAAATAAAGATTTTTTTTCATTATTTGTACCAGTTATTATTGACAACCATGGCAAACATACACAAGAGTTTAGTAATTGGCCCTTAACTGTTGATAACCAGATAAGCAAAATTATTTATTAACATGAACATTTATTTATTGGGGTCCAGAAGAGAAAAGGAAGCAGAACCAACTAACAGTACAACTACACCAAACCAAGCCATACCTTGAAAAATATTGAGCTAGGATTATAAAATTGCTACATGAAGCTGGAAAGGAGATGGAAGAGTGATATTTAAAATGTAATTTGGAATTTATTCTAGACTGGGAAATTGGAGGTAGTACATATTTTTCTAAGGCTCATGATCTCTCTAGTCACAGGAAGTTGGCTAAGTTTCCACTAATAGGTTTGACTTCGCTCCCGTTGAATGGGCCTTGTTTTCAAGTAGACATCTGTTGGTTATCGACATCTGAGTGCCACTTACAGCTCTTTTATGGATATTTGCCATGCTGCTCAACAACAACCAATGCAAAAGACACTAGGAGCCCGAGAGTGTGGTAGGGCTTTTGTTGGACTGGTTGGATGGAGAGTACCTGAGAACGGCTGGAGGGAGGAAAATGATGTAATCCTATTATTTTAAAATGTTCAGAAGAAATATTCATAAAAGTGCTGGTTGTGTCCCCCGACAAAAGCATGTGGAAGATGGCACTGAGACTGTTTTAGTCAAATCTAAACAGTGCAAACCATCAAAGGTGAGAGATATTCAATGCTGCAATATGATAAACAATTGTGACGGGTATGAGACCCCCACATGGTGTGATACCTCACCAGAAGTTCTGATGGTCAAAAAATAAGAACACAAATTTTAAGGGCTAAGCAATGAAAGAAACACTGTCAAGCAAGAATATTGTGTATAGAAAAACCTCTCATTCAAAATTCAGGGACAGAATATGATATTCATAAATAAACATACATGAAAAGAAGTCTTTCTTCTCATTCCTGGGGATGTTTTACTCAGCAAAAAACATGGAAATTATCACAATAAAATATATGGAAAAATCAGATACAGTCAGTGTCCTATAAGCAACGCAAACACCCGAATTCAGATTGAAACAGTAAGTTTTAACCATGACTCCAAAACATTGAACAACTAAAGCAGAAAAAACTTGATTTACATTAACTTTGATAGATATTTGGTTTGCATAGGAGTATGAGGACAAGTTCTGAAAACTAATAAAACCAATAAAATCCAAAAACCAACATTTCCCGAGGGGATATAATTTTATTGGCACCTAGGTTTATAGGAACAGTAAATCCTGTTTCAAAATCATTAGAAACTTTCTGGGGAAATTTTACTCAGCATAAACATGGAAAGTATCACAATAAAAAGTAAAAAGAACACTATTTAGATACATAAATAGCCAATATGTCTAAGAGGGATATGGGAAAATGTAAGCCTCCCTGTGAAGATGGCAAGGCTCTGATTTCAATGATCAACAAAAATTCAACTTGATTATTATGAAGAGGCTCCATCTCCAAGAAATTGTATTTCTATCAGGACTCATCTTTTAGTTACAAAGAAAATGCTGAGACTAGATGAAAAACCATCTCTATGTGTCTGCAGAAGGACAGAGATTTTTTTTTCAAATACCAAGAAAAAAGAAAAAGAACTAATAATATCTGCATGTAATGTGTTTATGTACAATGAGTGGTTAAACATACTGTTTAATAATTATAATTCATGGCTATTAAAATGAATTGAAACAAAGGTCACATATGATCTTTTAGTAAAGAACTAGGGATTCTTTACAATTAAAGTGTATAAGATATAAATAAAAATAGGAGGAAGACAAATTTTAGACTGAAAATCAGAATTCTCACAGCACAGGAGATAAAAGAGGGACTGTGGCACTTAGGTAAAGATGGAGTCAGAATTGGCAAAACAGCAGAGAAAAAAAGCCTCAAATGAAACCAGCAAAATGAAAGGAGATTCATAATTAACAGAGATGGAAAATATCTCACAAATATCATAAATCTAAACTTAGTAAAACCCTATATTTTAAAGTTGTATAACCTGTTATTTTTCCTCTTTATTATTATTTCTTTTATATTTTGAGATTATAATTTGATTTACATAATTTTTTTCTTCCCTTTTCTGTCTGTAAACCATCCCATATAGTCTCTTGTGATCTTTCAAATTAATGACCTCTTCAATTTAAATATGTATTTAGACAAATCTATCAGAATTTTCTTTGAGAATATATACAAAACAATGATTAGTAATATCTAGAAAGAATGATTTAAGTAAGGTAGCAAAATCATTTGAAGTATATGAACACTTCATGTTTTGGTGTACAGAGTAAGGTTAAGATTTTATTGGGAATAAAACAATACTCTAAGTAAACCTAAGGGCGAACAATACAATTGAAGATGAGACAGAACTAGAAAAATGAATCGTCACAAAAACAGTAAAACAGAAATACGGGGTAAATTTTCACTAAAACCTTAGGGTGTCTGCAACAGAGATACAGCTGAGATCTGCTACCAAGCTGCACAAAGCCACAGGTTTTAAAAACCAGTCCAGCTCTACTCAGTTAGTTGAGAAATTACTGGAAGCTGATGGGATATTGTGAGTGCAGGAAACATCTAAACATTGAAAGAAGTCTATACATTTAAGAATTTTGTCTCTGGGAATCTTACTTGATTCAGACTGATATAGCTGTTGCCTGAGAGGTTCTTCCAGAGCCTGACAAATACAGAGGCAGATGCTTTCAGCCAACCATTGGACTGAGAACAGGGTCCCCAATGAAGGAGTTACTGAAAGGACTGAAGAAGCTGAAGGGGTTTTCAGCCCATAGGAAGAACAACAATATTAACTAACTAGACTCCCCAGAGCTCCCAGAGACTAAATCACCAAACAAAGAGTACACATGGGGGGACCCATGGCTCTAGCTGCATAATGCAACAGAGGATGGCCTTGTCAGACATCAGTGGAGGAGAGGCCCTTGATCCTGAAAAGGCTAGATGCCCAAGTGCAAGGGAATATCAAGAGAGGGAGTGGGAAGTGCATGGGTGGGTGAGGCCGCACCCTCATAAGAGCAGGGGGGTTTTGAGGGGAAATCTGGAAAGGGGACAACATTCGAAATGTAAATAAATAAAATATTCAATAAAAATTTACATTTTGGTAGGATCATAAATCTTACATCATAAAAATGTTTAGGTATTTAAGGTAGTGACCTTTCTGAATTTTAATCCTTGTAATTTTTAATTTTGGACCATACACCATGAATGAAGCTTGGTAAATGTGAAACTAAAGATCATGAAACATGTAGATTAAATGTGCTTTATGTACATGGACCCAGTGTAACCATGTGTGTCTTTACAACCCTTTTCCTGGCTTAATTATTGGAGGTCAGAGGACTGCATACTTGCTTGCTGTGAAGGCAGTGGGAAGAGATGATCAGCTAACAAAAGTATATAGAGAAGAATCCAGAACTCATAAAGAATGCGGTTTCTCTTAGGTGTTTCATAAAGGACCACCGCCTTGTGGTCACTGTGATTTTGTCCCAGTGAGACTTCCATTGTCTGCCAGGCATGCAGCCATAGAAGGTGAAAAGAGGTGTTAATATAAGCCATTATGTGAGTACCAATTTGTATCCGCAGCCAAATATAATAATGCAAATCTTCCTGGGTGCTATCCTTACATCTGCACTAAATCACTGGAAATTCTGCAATGATTCAGTCAGAATGCTCTGAGCAGCAGTGAGCACAGCAACAGAGACTACATCTGTAAATATGCTAAATTCAGAGCTAAGAAGTTCTGACCACAATCACGATGACTCTGTACATATTATTTAGGCGAAATGAGGTAATTCCTACCTCCTAGCAGATTGGAAATACCCATCTAACATCTGTGATATACTGGAAACTTGCATGTTTGGTACAGATTGGAAATGCCCATCTAACATCTGTGATGTACTGAAGGGTGAAGTCCTTTTTGCTTAACAAGAGGAGGACATTAGCTTTTGTGAGAACATGAAAACAAGGCTAGAAACACAAATTAAAACATAGAATCAATGGATGTGAAATCAGTGCAGGGTCAAGACTGTCAAATGCACCTACTCAAGCACTAGCAAAAGATAAGAGACCAAAAAAGATGCCTGAAATATATCTGGGATGTAAAGATTACCTGGAGGTTTCCCAGGTTCCGAAGCTGAGCATTTTACAAGCAGGCAAAGTTCATGTGCCTGGCAGTTTGAAGAATGCTCTGAGACCTAGCAGTGACAAGACATAATTCTTTACAGGCTCACTTTGTCTGCACAGAGGATTGAAAAGGTAGTCATTGCTCAACAATAGGCAATGCTGTGACAAGGTTCCCAGTTACTGCTGATACAAACTCTCCTAGCTCAGATGAACAGAAGTGAGTTACACAAAATGATGCTCTTTCTATTTTTACATATCTACTTCCAATGCCCCCAAAATTTGTAGAAATGAAAGAGATCATTAAGCTAAGTAATCTGCTGTAGCAAAATTTTCAATGATCTTTACAATGACCCAAACAAACCTCAAGTCTTGTTGGTGGAGGATTATCTAGGTTGGGGGGATAAGGTGGGAGTATCCACTCAATATGTGTGTGGCAACTTCCTTGGCCCTGGACAATGAGAAGAAAGAAAAAGTAGCTGGGTGTCTTTCTCTTCTTGATTGCAAATATAGTGTGACTATCTCCCTCCTGCTTGGCTATCATGGTCAGGATTGCCTTGTCCTGGACCAGTGCATGCCCTAGAATTGTGAAACAAAAGAAAACTTCCCTGCCTTCAACTGCTTTAGTCAGAAAATTTGTCCCAACACCGAGCCAACTAACTAAGAATTTATTCCAAATATTTCCAAAGTTTATTTATTTATTTTGCTGAAGGCCGAGTATTAGCATGCTCAATAAATAAACAGATATTTTAATAAAATATATTTGGAATCTATGGAGTTTAATATAGAGGAAATGAGCAGCACGATTTATCCAATACAAGTCAACACACAATCATTTTAAACTATGAAAACCTTGTCATAGAAAATTTGAATGACATTAAACATTGCATTAACAAAGTCAACACCGAAATGGGATATATGCCATCTTTCTTCTTACAAAGTCATCATTTTAAACTAAAAGTCTGATGTAGGTTTGTGTCAGTGCCATAATCAAAGTCAGAGTTTCTCATAATTTCAATAAACTAACTAGAAAATGTACTGTTTGATTTACAATCGTAATTAGTAAAATTAGATTTCCTACTTTCTAGAAGTTTTAAATTGTCATTGATTAATTTAAAAAGCTGAGTTACCCAAGTAAAATAGTGTGTAATATTCAGTAAGAAACAAAGGAAAATATAATGATGTGTGTCTTTGTTGTGTATATACATAAAAACACATAAAGAGAAATGATGAATGTAATATAAAGCAAGAAAAGCATACCTGGAGTAATTTAAGATAGACAATAGAAAGATAGATGATGTAAATATTATTTTCTCAGGAAGCAAAATGTATTGTTCATATTATATATGCAAGCAAGGATAAATGGCAATCTCATTTTTAGTGTTGGACTTTACATCCACACTTAAAATGGATACATATATTATTATAGATAAAAATATCTTGTTAATTAGTAGCTATTTTTAGCAGTTAAAGAGAAGCAGAGAATAACAGTTTCTTTTTGCTACCTTATTAAATTATAACAGACATAGTCATTTAAAATTACAAATCATTTTCACTTAAATCTGAAGGTCAGAACTCCAAACCAGTATTATTATGCTTGGGTTATGTTTCATGTTTAAAAAGTTGCCAGTATTGTATAAGGCCCCAAATAAAATATTTAATATTAATGAAAGAAAAAAATGTTGCATTGAGTAAATTGAGAGGGAAAGATGGAGAGATAGACAAACAGATAGATAGATACACAGACAGACAGACAGACAGACACACACACACACACACACACACAGAGAGAGAGAGAGAGAGAGAGAGAGAGAGAGAGAGAGAGAGACAGAGAGAGAGAGAGACAGACAGAGAGAGAGACAGACAGAGAGAGAGAGAGAGAGAGCAAGGGGAGGTGGGAAGGAGGGTGGGAGAGGAAGGGAGAGTACAACACTTGGAAGGGGACTGTGGAAAAGGAGACTCTAACTTGGTTTTCTCTGGAGGATATAAAGGAACAATACATTTTCTTGATTTTTTAAACTTGGATATTCTCTGTATTTACATTTCAGATGTTATCCCTTTTCCCCAACCCCATCCTCATTTCTGCTCTCATTTCCTCTATGAAGGTGATCTCTCTTCCAACCACTCTTTTCCACTTCAGCACCTTGGAACTCTCCTACACTGGGAAAATGAGCCTTCCCTGGAACAAAGGCCTCTCTTCCTACTGATGCCAGACAATGTTATCCTCAGCTACATATGCAACTGGAGCCATGGGTCTCTCTCCAAATGTGTCCTCATTGCTTTGTGTTTTACTCCCTGGGAACTCTGGGGGGGTGGTTGATAATGTTCTTTCTATGGGGTTGCTTTTTCCAACTCTATGAAGAATTGAGTTAGAATTTTGATGGGGATTGCTTTGAATGTGTAAATTACTTTTGGCAAGATGGCCATTTTTACAATGTTGATCCTACCAATCCATGAGCATGGGAGTTCTTTCCATCTTCTGAAATCTCCTTCAAATTCTTTCTTCAGGGTCTTGAAGTTGTTGTTATGCAGATCCTTCATTTGCTTGGTTAGGGTCACCCAAACCTATTTTATAGTTTTTGTGACTATTGTGAAGGATGTTGATCCTCTAATTTCTTTCTCAGCCTGTTTATGTTTTGAGTAGAGGAAGGCTACTGATTTGTTTGAGTTAATTTTATAGCCAGCTGCTTTTTTGACAGTATCCTTTGCCTTACAGAATCTTTGCAATTTTATGAGGTCTCATTTGTAGATTCTTGATCTTAGAGCATAACCCATTGATGTACTGTTCAGGAAATTTTCTCCAGTGCCAATGTGTTCAAGGCTCTTCCTCACTTTTTCTTCTATTAGATTCAGTGTACCTGTTTTTATATGGAGGTCTAGATCCTGGAACTTGAACTTTGTACAAGGACATAAGGATGGATTGTTTGGTTTTGTTTTGCATGCTGATCAGCACCATCTGTTGAAGATGCTGTCTTTCATCAATTGAATGTTTTTAGCTTCTTTGTCAAAGATTATATGGCCATGATGTGTGGGTTCATTGCTGGGTCTTCAATTTTATTCCATTGATCTACTTGGCTGTCTCTGTACCAATGCCAGGTAGTTTTTTGTTTGTTTGTTTGTTTGTTTTGTTTTATTTTTTATCACTATTGATCTGTAATAGAACTTCAATTCAGGGATGGTGATTTCCCCTGGAATTTCATTTATTATTGACAATAGTTTTTGCTATACTGGGTTTTTTGTTATTCCAAACAAGTTTCCAAATTGTTCTTTCTAACTCTATGAAGAATTGAGTTGGAAATTTGATGGGAATTAGATTGAATCTGCACAGAGCAAAAGTGATAAAAACTGCATGGTACTGGCACAGGTTATAGGCACACAATTTATTTTATATGGATGCTATATATCTGTACCATATCTTTTTATTTGCAAAGTAAACATTTTACCTCTGGAATATTCCCTGAGTCCTCAATTTTCTGTGTGTATATTCACTTGTTTGTATATTTGTATGCATATGGAGGTCAAAGGTCAATGGCAATATTTTTTCTCAGTTTTAATTTTGAGATGATGTGTTTTTGAACATGAGTTTATGTGACTAGACTGAATGGCCAAAAAGTTGAGGTCATCCCCTTGTCTACACCATTCCAGTGCTGAGATTGGCAGAGTGCCAAGCTCAAGGAAGCACTTTACAACAAGGTCCTTTCCTAAGCCCATGTTCATCATTCATTTTAAATTCCATAATTCATGTCCCCTGTCATTCAGTAAATCACATGAAAGGAGAATATGTATGTAAAGTATATTATTTAAATTTATCATTTTCTTGATAAATATTGCTTTAATGTAAAGGTTTTAACATTGATTTTCCAGTATAAATTGTTAGTAGTATATTTTTAAGGAAGGGCAATGTAAAAGGAAACAATATAAAGTTTATATATTGGAGGAAGAGATGCACAGTTGACATTGAAAGGGAAAGAACAGTTTGTGGTCTGAGCAATTAGGACCAAGGTAAAATATTATGTGCAAAATAACACCATGAACCACATAATACTATGTGCTAAGTAAGAACTGATTAAAAGAAAAGATGACATTAAAAATAGCATGTCATGTTTCAATTGCTTATGTTTCTAGTGTATAAAAGGAGAAACATTATTTTCAAGTTCTGAAAATCCAGTAGGCGAGGAAGAATGGAGACTGAGAGTATTATTGCCTCTGTCACTAGTTAAATCATATTATCTGCTTCCTCCTGTGACAGCAATGAATGAGTGTATATTGAACATGAATGAGAGTGGTCAATATACTGATAGACTTGTCAAGATTTGTAATCTAAATGATCACATGGCATTAAAAATCAAAGCACAGCAATAAATATAAGGTTTAATGGATTGCCAATGACTTGTTATTTATAGTCTTGATAATACCATCTCAAAATTAGGATATCAAATTATTAGTAGAAATGAAAACGGTTATAAATACCTAAAAGATTATACTTAGAAATATTTTACTTTTCCTTCATATGATTAAGAATGCAGCATTATTCTTATTCTATTCCTTTGAAGGTTTAAAAAATAAATACACCAGAAAGACATATGTCATGTTATTAAAAATTTTTTAAATATCATTTATTTAAAAATTTGAAGACTGTTTTATGGAATATCACAAATTATTTAAGCAAACATAGTGTGACACACAGTATGTAAATGTGCTAGAACATAATTTGTTGAAGTTGTTGTTCTTTACATATTATTAATATTAGAAGTATATAATTTATGGAAGTGTTTAAACAGCATGAAAGTATATTTTAGCTTTAATAAAAACAAATTTCACTTTTATACTTAAGGAGCATTGGGGAAAGTTAGTTAAGATATTAAAATTTATTGTTTTGGAATATTGTACTTGCTAATAATTTCTGCAATTGCTAATTTTAAACATTCTATAAAGTTTTACAGTACTTAACACTTCATAAAATGAAACAAAAATAATGTGGATTTTTTTCCATGAAGTCTGCTTTCAAAGTAGCACACAGCTAGATAATGCCTTCTTATAGATGGTCAAATGATACTGAACAGCACTGGAGCAGGTGGTTTTGAAAAGTTCTGCATGCTAACATCTCAAGAGATGCAGAGGGGTGGAACTATGCTACCTCTGAAGTTGATCACAATAATCTTACAACAGATGAACTTAGTGTATCCAACAGATAAGGGGTCAATTTTCAATTTCTGCCCCCAAATTATTATGAGTTGTAGATTTTACTTAATTTATCCAGGGCTCATTTTTCCACATGTAAAATATAATGATAACTAATACTTTATGAGTATTCACTAAAATGAACATTACACTATAACCAGAAAGAATGCTGCATTACTGAAGAGTGGCATTAAGTGGTACTCTCACCATCACTTGACACAGTTCATATCTATCTGCTAAAATCCTGACACTAACTGTATTGAAATCTTCTTTTGTCCCACAATTTTGGAAATTATCTGCATTTACATTTTTGATGTTATGCTTTTCCCACAATCTCATCCCCCCTACCCCTTTCATTGCCTTCATGAAGGTGCTCCCTCTCCCAACCACCCTCTCCACCTGAGCACCTTGGCATTCCCCTACACTGGGAAAGCAAGCCTTCACTGGAACAAAAGCCTTTCCTTTCACTGATGTCAGAGAATGCTATCCTCAGGCCATGGGTCTTTCCATGTGAATTTGCTGGTTAGTGTTTAAGTCCCTGGAAGCTATGGTAGGTTTAGTTAGTTGATAGTTTTGTTCATCCCATTGGGTTGCAGAACCTTTCAGCTCCTTCAGTCCTTTCTCTAGCTCCTTCATTGGGGTCCCCGTGTTCAGTATGATGGTTATCTGCAAGCATCGTCCTCTGTATCAGTATGACTCTGGCAGAGCCTCTGAGGAGGCATCCATATCAGGTTCTTGCCAGTAAGTGCTTGGATTTAGTGGCTACATATGGGGTGTTATCCCCAGGTGAGGCAATCTCTAGATGAACTTCTCTCCAATCCCTGCTCCTCTATTTGTCTCTTTATTTCTCTCTGTGAATGTTTTGTTCTTCCTTCTAAGAAAGACTGAGGCATCCTCTTTCTGGCCTTCCTTCCCTTTGAGCTTCATAAGTTCTGTGGATGGCTTCTTGTGTATTCCAAGATTTTGGGTTCGTATCCACTTATAACTGAGTATATATCATGAGTGTTCTTTTGTGACTGAGTGACCTCACTCAGCATGATAGCTTCTAGTTCCATCCATTTGCCTAGGAATTTCATGAAGTCATTGTTTTTTTTATAGCTGAGTAGTACTCCATAATGTATATGCACCACAATTTCTGTATTTATTTCTTTGTTAAAGGACATCTGGATTCTTTCCAGCTTCTGGTTTTTATAAATAAGTCTGCTATGAAAACGTCTATAGTGTATATACAGGCAAAAGAAAATGAGAGCAAAAGGAGAGAGAGAGAGAGAGAGAGAGAGAGAGAGAGAGAGAGAGAGAGAGAGAGAGAGACGTTCATCAATGTTATAGAAGTTAAAGGCACACACACATACACACACACAAACACTCTGAATACATAATACTTGCCACAGAATCATAATCATTCACTTTAAATGTAATTTTATATAAATTAATTAAAATTTATATAAAATGTGAGCATTTATAAGTCAAAGTTCAAAGCCTAATAACTTTATCTTTCTCAAATAAAGAGACCAATGAGATATTACAAATGCCCCAAGAAGTCCAAAGTACAGAAAACAAAATGAACAACCAGCCTTTAAACACCAGAACAGAAATGTAAACCAGCTCTTATTGAAAGGAAATTTTCTTATGTCCAGACTGTGGTGAGACTGTTTGAAAGACCTTGGGTACCATGTAATAAATGACTCTGAAACAGATCAGTGCAATATGTAAGGATTTTCATACATTAATGTCAGAAAAGGCAGTCATGGGGAAAGCAAGACCAGAGAAGAGTGGTCTGAAGTTATTAGCACCATTTATTCTTGGAATTAACCCTAGAAACAATGGAGGAGACATATTTGACAATAAAGAACATGGGTAAACTCACAGAAGAGTCCTTGAGTTAAGGAGACCTATTTGGTATCTATTATTGGTGTCACGGGAAAGATAAAACAGAGGATTGTGGCTCTGATAGGAGCATTTGGATGTGGAGGAATAGGATCTAATTGGGGGAGGGGTATCAATGAAGGGAAGTCATGAAGGTCAGTAAATCATAAGTCCTTTTATTGTTTTAATATAGTTTTATTACATGTATTTATTTATTCTTTTCCCATGTATGGATGTGAACAGCACAGTCACAACTTAGAGGTCAGAGGGTAACTTCTTTGATACATTCTCTATTTCCAGTATCTTGGTCCTTGGGATTGAACTCATATTGTCAGGCTTGCCAGCACATGACTTAAAGAGGGGATGCTTCTTGCTACACATAAAACCCTTTCCATTAAAAAACCCCTCTCACAAGTATTTCTCCCTTTCTGACAACCTCTACTTACCCTGTCATTATTCCTGATTGAAATGATTCTGACTTTAAAATTTAGGTGTTCTATTTAACTGCCACCAGATACATTAAGGTTTTCTAGGTGGGAACAGACACAACGATGACCCCACATTTTACAAATGGAAATGTAATGGAAAGGTTTACAACAGTAACAACTGGGTATTCTAGAAATACTCATCTGTATAAAATAAAATAATAGCCAAGTAGCTGAGGTAGCTACTCAAAACAGAGCAGTATGCCTCAGTAGTCCCAGTGGGCAACTAGAGTTAGAAGATTGTTGGACAGTACCTGGTCCTCATGTTAGAGGGACAAAAGGAATAGATGCTGATTTCAGAGAAGGATGACAACAATGTTAATAGCAGTAACAAGAGTGATAGACTTACCGACTAGAAGATAAGGCAGGGAGGCCAGCAAGACTAATTGTTTATTTAGAACTTTTTATATCTGAGGTGCCCCATGGAAGATGATACTCATTCTAGGGAAATGTCTTCTCACTCATTCTGTACTGAAAATGACATTCCCTATAGTCTAAGATGCAAATATGTTAGTTGATTTCACATCTTAGCAAGTTGGCAATAAAAATTAACAGTAATCCCATATATAAACATCTCCCTTCTGTAGGTAATGATACTTGATTAGTGACATATCTCATAAAGCTTGGAACTGCTTTCTTGAAATTTTGTGAACATAGCAAAAACAATAGAGTAGTTATATAGTCATATTACAATATAGATGTGCTCCAGAAAAATTGTTTTTATATGGTTTTGTGCTTGTTTGAGTGGACATATAGAACATAATATAAGATTGGCATGATGCCAATAGGTATATTCCATTGAGTCATAACAATGCAATACCCAACACAATATATGTTTATGAGTTGACTTCATAATGGGAGGAGAGACCTTTATTACAGTCCTCAAATTTTCCTGTCACATTAAAAGATACCATTTGAGATACTGCTTAAGTTAAAATTTTTATTGAAATGAAGAGAGACCATGATCAAGGCAATTCTTTTTTTTTAAAGGTTTGTTTATTGTAATTTATATGAGTATACTGTAGTTGTCTTCAGACTACAGACCAGCAGAGAGCATCAGATCCCAATAGAGATGGTTGTGAACCACCATGTGGGTGTAGGGAATTGAACTCAGGACCTTTGGAAGAGTAGCCACTGCTTTTAACTGCTGAGCCATCTCTCCAGCCCAGCAACTCTTAATAAAAGAAAGCATTTAGATGGGGGAATTACTTAGAGTTTCAGAGGGTCAGACTGCCATGATTGTAGGTAGTGTGGCAACATGCATGTGAGCAAACATGGTGATGGACAAGTAACTAAATGCTTCATTCTGATCCACAGGTGGCATGCAGAGGAGGGGGCAGGGAGGGTGGGAGGGAGGGAGAGAGGGAGGGAGGAAGGAAGGGAGGGACAGAGGTAGGGGTAGGGAGAGGGGAAGGGAGAGAGAGAGGGAGAGAGAGTGAGTCTAGAGTAAGCTTTACCAAAGCCTGCCTTTAGTAAAAACATACTTCCTCCAAGAACACAGCTATTCCAATAAGGACACACCTACCCCAATAAGATCATATTCTCTAATCCTTTTAATCCATTTCAAACAGCTCAAAGATATGAACCTAGGGGTCCCATTTTCATTTAGACTTCCTCAGATGCAAACGTAATAGTAGATTGAATCCACATTGAGTCTCCAGGTTGAATTTCTTTCCTAAACTATAGATGAATGAGTTTATTTGTTTACTAGATATTTTGACTTTAGACTTAATATAAACAACTACTTATACCAAGAATGAAGTTCTAAAATTCTATCTAAACCTGATCAGAGAGATGGCTATCTCACAAATTTAAGCTGAAGTTTTTCAGCCTGTTGTTCAGGTTATAAGCTTTTTAACTTCCACTGGTGTCTGCCCTTTTCAAAGGATTTTAATGTCTACCACCAGTATCTATCTAGAGTCTACTTTTCTTTCGCAGCTTTTACCACTGGTCTTATGCTATAATCTCCAGTCTATGTCATAGCATAGATATGTTGAATTTTCTAATACTGTGTGTAATGCTTCCTGTACTTTTCTGTTACATATACTTCACATATTGTCAACATGAGTGTCAGGCTTTTCATGTTAGAAGGCTCCTAATTTCTCTGGTCCTCCTTGCAGTGTTTTCATAGCTGAGTCAGAGGAAATGGCAGTCTCAAATGATCTGCAAGCTTCTTAATGGAGTCGATCCCATCATTCTCTTGTGTCAACATGGGTTTATTGTCTGTGCATTTTGCTGAAATCACCTAGATTCCTTACTGTTCCAGAGCATCCTAAATATTCTGACAGAGTAGCCTGTAAAGCATTTGTTCTTCCCTCTCTCTGAAAAGGTCTTTGCCAGATGATCCATGATTTTCTGATTCACCTGCTTCTTCTTTCAGTTAAGTTGTATATTTTTAATGAATCCTACCTAGAAAATAGTACAGAAAACGGCAGTTTTCTTATCATTCAAAGTCATTTATTCAGAGCTTTGTGTTATCCAGTTTTATTTATATCAACTTATTTTTGTTCCCAACCCTAGAAGGCAAGCTCTAGAAAAGAAGGATACAAAGCATTTTCTTTACTTATGAAATTTTCTGGCACTTAATGAACAAAAACAATATTTATTGAGTTAAATTATTATTGAATTGAAATGAAATGTCAAAAATAAAATACCTAGCTAATTGGAACCATATTTATTCATATCCTAACACATCCTATTTGGCTAATGTGACACATTAGGTTATGGTGCTTATCATTGTAATGAAACATTTTAAAGCTAAGTAAAAGAATTGAAGTGCTTAGAGGTAAAGAAAAAACAATAAAAAAAAAAAAAAACAACAGAATTTGACATAAAGAAGAAGCAGTTATACAAATTTTAGCAGCTCCAGGTTTTAAAATGACAGGATGTATCCCTTTGTGTGTGAACAAGAGTACTAAAATGATCACAGCAGGGGTAAGGATTAGTGTGGATAAAGAAAAAAAGTGAAGCCATATAACAGACAGTCACTGATTTCCACTTTATTGTTGAAGCCAACACAGAAGAGCCACTTTTCTCACTTCCTCTCCTCTCTAACTTCCCTAATTTGCTGAACTCTTCCCATTTACAGATGGATCCGTGCTCACCCCCTACCTGGAGAGTGTTCATTTCTCACAACACACTTTTTTTCTCTTTCTCTACTTCCAACATATTGTTTCTCTTGTAACTACTTTCTCTTCACCGAGTTTTGTGATAGGTGACATATTCTTTGTTCACCTAAACCTACAGTGTCATGCTGTCTGCTTATCATCTCCTTTCCAGCTCATCTACGATTAATCTCTTGAAAATGCTTCTCTCTTGTTTATTATAATAGTTTTTGTTGAAATACTGAGTATGCTTAGAAAGCTCGGCTTATAGAATATTTTATTACATTAATGTGTGTGTGTGTGTGTGTGTTCTAGAGACTGAATTCAAGTATCAGGCTTGTTGTCTATTGTCCTTATCTTCTAAGACATCTCTCCAGCTCAAGGAGCCAGCTTATACTCTACTGTGTGTTTTTCTTTGGCCGAATTAAGCTTCCTGCCTTGTTCTAGTCTCTCCCCTGTGTGGCAATAATAGTTAATACCCCAATGCTTCAATCTTAACACTTCTTATCATATGCCACAGTTATTTTTATGTCATGCCAATGTATGGATGTAAATTTGGAAGAACCAAACAAGTCATTTGAAGTGTTGAATTGTTTCTTTGGTCATTAGGTTAGGACAGAAAGCAAAAGACTGCAATTTTACTTAGGTCATTTCAGTTTCCTGATATCTACTATACACGCAAAGACAAAGTTAAGGTCAATTATTTAGTACTAATTACAGGAATCTCTAATGTAGAAATGTCTATGGAATTTAGATACATGGTTACATTTCCATATAATCCCAAAGAAGTTCTTTATCTTCCTGTACATGTAAATGAAATGTAGGGAAAAAAAAGGAAAGAAAGAAGAGAAAGATGAGAAAGAAGAGAAGATGATAAGGTAAAGAAGGAGGAAAGGAGGGATGGATAGAGGGAAGGATTGTGGGATAGAGGGAAGTGAAAGGAAGGAACGGATAAGGAAGTATGAATCCAGAGAATATAATGTCTTATGTATTTGCTTTTTCCCTGAAATCATTTTATCCATTTCACCTTTGTATCCATCCTGTAATCATGTTTTTAATAAAAATTCTTTCTTTAACTATGCATATTAGAAATGAGATAAACATAGTGTTTTTTTTTTTTTTTTTTTTCGAACAAACTTAGAGAGATCTACCAAGATTAAGGATGGATATATCATTATTCCCACAAGTCTCACATGTAAATCTACCTTTCAACTTACCATCCAATCAATATTGTGATATAAGTAAATAATATTTAATTTCACTATGATATGTTTGCAATAATAATACCACATTAAAAATGACTCAAGTAAATAAAGACACTGATTCTTAAAAAGATGATGCTGAGATGGATTATGAGTTGGGATGGTTGTTCATACCTGTAAAAATTAAATGAATAGAGGAAATCATACCAATGTGTTTACACACCTTAAAATACAGCAGACAATGTTTCTTTTGTAAAGGTTCATCAGTAGGGGTCCCAGCACTGAAAAGGGGAAGAGGACTCAGGCTCTCATCCCTAACCAAGAAGCTAGCTCCAACCAATATCCTCTTTCAAGGGAAACAAACAGGAGATTTCCCAAATAAATTGCCCTAGGCATCTAAACACCAATTAAGAGTGGAGCCAATGCTCAGCAGTAGATGGCTAAAGAAATAAAAGAATGTATTTTTGTAGACACTTTTTTATTTTGCAGTTGTTTTTTTAAGGGATATCTTTATTCTGTTTTGCTGCCCTCAGCTTGCATAATACAGTTTCTGATTTTGTGTTTAATGTGTTTGTGTGTTGTGCTTTTTCTATTTTTAACTTTTGATTTGTTTAGTTGTTTTACATTTTTATAGGCTTGAGAAAGAAAGGGTATAACGCTGGATGTCTAGGAAGGTGGGGAAGAATTGGGAGGAGCTGAGAAGCAATTACGCTCTATTTTCTGAAATTACTTTCTAAATAAAGAGAAGATTGAGACATTAAATATTCTGTGTTAATAGAAACAACATTCAGTTAGAGGTAAGAGTTAAATGAAAAGTATTCAAGAGGAACATTTATCTAAATAAAAAAATCTTTAGCTAAATAGTTTAGGTTCATACACAGGGATGGAATTCCTTCAAACCTATGCTAGTGTTTATATTTTACATGGTAAGTCACATTACATGACCTAATGGGAAATATATCATATGTAGTTGTTCTCCTTCCAAAGTGTTTGATAAAAACGGTAGTGCTTTATTTATTTATTTATTTATCTATTTATTTATTTATAATTTACCAATCTCTGTAACACCTCATCTTATTCCTCATGTTTCTGATTTAAACAAACATGACTTTGAGACAGAGATAGAAGACAAATATCAAGTTTAAAAACAACCTAAATTGAAACCACAAATGTCAGTATTTTTCTGTAATTTTGCCTCATATTCACAGTCCCTGGTTACTTCACACTTAACAAGGATAACAACCCACAGACGCATCTCCTGTTTGTTTTCTTCTGTGGCTGCAAGCCAACTCTTACCTCTCCAGTACAGACACAACCTGCCCAGGGGGAAATTTGACCCTCATCCAGCTGCTGACTGATGTATGCCCACATCCTGAGAGCTGAGTTTTTCGGAGAAATTGGAAAGTCTCCCGGGAGCCTCTGGGAAATGTTAGGAGGAAGAAGCAAGTGAACAGATTGCAGGCCATGTTTTATCTCCGCACTAAATCGCAAATTCCAAGAAGGCTTTTGTTCTTTTATTTAAAGAAAAAATGGCTTTTGTTTGTTTGCTGGTTACTAGGCTGTGCCCTTAATCCCTTTTGGTGATATAGTTATCTCCCACGGAGTAACAGGAATATTGACCCCTGATGGTTTCCCTGGAAGGACCTGGGTGTGATTACCTCGAAGATATTCATTGCTAAGTTTTGATGTCTCAGAAAAGAAATCGGACTGTCTGCATCTTGAAGATAATAACTTCATTTTATTTTTTCATCTTCTTTTTGTCTAAATCTTTTGGTGTAGAGAAGCTGAAGGGATGTTACCTTGTGTACACTCAGCAACATTTAAAAAAATAAAAATCTCTGCCTCTTCCTAAGTGTGTGGTTAGACTCACATTTTTTAGCCTTAGTTGCTTATCTAATAAAGATGGAGTTAGCACACTGTTTATATGACTAAGGAATAAGGGTGTTTGCCCATCTAGGGTTCAGATTCAGTAAAATCTTGCCAGCAAGTTCATTGGAAAGTTACCAGTTTCTCAAAGAGGCCTCTTTGTAATGCCAGGTCTAGAAATGAAGAAAAATAGATAAATATAAATAAAATACTCACTCCCTATAACAACTTATTCAGTATTTATTCAATGTCACGGAGGAAGAAAAAAATAACAATATCTATACTATCCTTAACTTTATTCTTGTTCAATGAAATAAAAGGTTTTGTACTTGCTGTTTGGATGCTGGGGTTCCATGTGATGTTCTCATCTCACAGTTACTACTTTTTATTAAGTTCCTTCATCTATATAACCCATATTTGGTTTACTTATCTATCACATCAGAACAAACAGAAGTGTTTATTTTTGGTTGAGAGTTTTGGCCCCATCTAACAAGAAGTTTGTCTAATACAGAACATAAGAATTGAATTTATATTCCAAATTTAATGAATTTACCATCTCCTTTTTAACTTTTAGGGCAAGGACCATCAAAAAAAAATATGATTTCAAAAATTCTTCTCTTACTTAAAAAAAGAAAAAAAAGTTCAAGTCCTAGGAAGAGATTGCTTAGTACGATTAGTCATCTTTCTGTCCCTGGAGAAGAGTTAGGTGGTCAATGGAGAGAAGTAGAGCAGTCTTCATATCTACCATGATCTCTATTGATGCAACAGTTAACTAGCAGGAATGAAACCTGCTGAGGAAATTTAGTTTGCTAATCAGCTGTCCTTGAACTAGGGAGATTATTCCAGAAAATGAGTTACTTTGCACTGAGATCACACTAGCTCATTAACACCAAACAATGTCTTTTATATATTAACATCAATATATATATATATATATATATATATATATATATATGTGTGTGTGTGTGTGTCTGTGTGTGTGTGTGTGTGTGTGTGTGTGTGTGTGTGTGTGTGTGTGTGTAAGAGGAGGTAGAACAGGATAATGTGGCTGGAATTCGGAGAAAGCAAGGATAAGCTACAGATGAGATGTAATTGTGTGGGAGCAACCAGTTCTCAGGGTAGCCAACATAGGGCAGAGGCCTTCAACTTCATAGGCAGTTAGAATTGAATTCTGACTGAATATCCCTGAATAAAATTACATGAATAATCTCCCATAGAAAATGGGAGTGGCTTTGCAGGAGAGTG
Organism: Micromys minutus; assembly: GCF_963924665.1. Lineage (NCBI taxonomy): Eukaryota > Metazoa > Chordata > Mammalia > Rodentia > Muridae > Micromys > Micromys minutus. The sequence continues at coordinate 20,380,659 of NC_137957.1, read as the reverse complement.
TGGGTGGGTAGAGAAGTACCCTCAAAGAGGCAAAGGTAAGGGGGGAAGGATGTTATATGTGGTTTGTGGAGGGGTAATTGGGAAGGCGGATATCATTTGAGATGTAAATAAATGGAATTATTAATAAAAACAAACAAACAAAAATAATACAGGTTGTAGTGTCTGATTGACAGATATTAAGAGAATATATAAGAAGTGTATGCTGACAGGAGCCTGATATAGCTGTCTACTGGAGGCTTTATTTTGATGTTCTTAGCCAGCATTTGGACTGAGAACAGGGTCCCCAATACAGAAGTTAAAGAAAGGACTGAAAGAGCTGAAAGATTTGCAACCCCATAAGAAGAAGAACAATATCAACTGACCCAAACCCCCAGAGCTCCGGGAGACTAAACCACCAACCAAAGAGCACACATGGAGAGACCCGAGGCTCCAGCTGCTTATGTAGCAGAGGATGACCTTGTTGAGTATCAATGGGAGGAGATGTTCTTGGTCCTGTGAAGGCTCAATGCCCAGTGTAGGGGAATGTCAGGGTGGGGAGGAAGGAAGAAGTGGGCTGGTTGTTTGGGTTACACCCTCATAGAAGCAGCAGGTGGGGGATGGGATAGGGGGTTTCTGGAGGTGAAACCAGTAAAGATGATAACATTGCCATATAAATAAAGGAAATAGCCAATAAAAAAGACATGTAATAAGCTCCTTAATGTATGGTAACTCAAGTAGCAACAAGAGGAACAATAGTGCAGTCAGTCAGATCCTTGTGTTTGATCCAATCCATTACCCTCTTGTTTCTGGAGGAGAATAAGGGAAAAATTGCAGAGGGTTGCAGCAGTAAAGTCAGAAATTAGGATGTTTTATGATATATTTTTTACCTACTTCCATCTTTGTTGATATGATGGTGTTATGCTTAATTACAAAACTGATAGTAAATAGAAGCATGTTATAAGCCTATATCTCTGTGATTGTGATGAGGGAGACCAAAATTTGGAATAATGATCCTTTGTAAATTTTTATGCAGCACTTCCAGCATATCACCAGCCACAGCCGAAAAAATCATCATGATGTCCTCACACAACTATTTCAGTTGAATTTCATTAAAACTTCACAGAGTATCCTGTAATTTGTTGTATATAAAGGAACAGAAGCCCATTAGACAAAATCCAGAGCTGGAACATCAGACAAGTAACACTGGATATTACAGCGAGATTACAGGGGTTTTCCATTCATTAAAATAACACCAAGATAGATGTGTGAAAATAAAGATGTCTTAATAGCTATATCTAAGCTGGGGCAAGGGAATCCATAAAGAATAGTATCCATTCAGTCTGTCACGGAAGTAGATCAAACACTGAAGAACACTTCAGTAGCTTATCTGTGTCAGACATGTTATATTTAACTATAAACCTCATTATCGAAGATGAAGTCAAAGGATGAAAAAAGGAAGACCAACATAAGGTAGATACCCTGACCAAGGAAACCATTAGAGGGTCCTGTCTATGTTTCCACATACATTTCTCCAACAGAATATGGTAATTAATCACAGTGAGCAAAACCCAGTAACAACAGGGGAAACAGTGGCATTCCACAAGAGATAACAGATTCCTAACACTAGTCCAAAGCTAGAATTGTTGCCTCTCCTTCCTCTATATCTTTTCAATAGGGACATTTAGTAGAAGAGGCAACGGGGGAAACAAAGATCTGTCTCCACATACCCCAAGCTGGTAACAAGAATGACAAGAATGATCTAGACTTGAAGAAAAAACCGTTAGCCTCAAACATGTGATTGGGGACATTAAAGTGATTGAAATTCATGGGCTCAAATTAGAAGCAGCTGCAGTAATCAACTACTCTGTGGGAACAGAAATTTCAAAGTCCATAGGAAGTTAAGAACAAAAAAATTAAGAGAGAGAGAGAGAGAAATAGTTTCTCTTTATATATTGTAATGATTTTCAATTCAGTGTCCACAATGACTTCCTTTTACATTGTCAGATCATAAACTGTATGTGTATAATAAAAGATAATAGAGGTTTTTGTCTCATAAGATAAATCATTAGAAAAATAGAATACATGGAATGGTTTCAAATATTTGGTGAGCATTTCTATGAATAAGAAATGTAGTTTGACATGTGTAAAGTCAAGCAGGTTATGAGTGTTGAATTAAAATAGTCTTGATAGCACCAAGAAACAGTCATAATGACCATTGTCTTATAAATAACAAAAATCACAAAGAGTTCATCAGAAGCAGGATTTGAATATCTAACAGTGGACTCTTTAACTCTTTTTCATACTTGTTAATGACAAAAGCATGAGCGATTAACTTTAGAAATTCAAAATACTCTTAAAGTTGTTGTTTCAAATATGGAAAGACCAATCAACTAATAAAAGAATAACCTGCTTTCTCCAATACATGGCAAACACTTTTGATATTTTCTTGGCTTAAATTACACTGTCAGATTACAACCCCAATATTTATTTTACTCTATATTATTCTTGAAACTGAATACATAATTTACTCTTACAGCTTCCCATACACTTATCTCCCTAAAAACAAAACAAAACATCAACAACACAAAATTTGCTTCAAAAAAAAAAATCAAGCCTTCTCTTTTTTTCCTATCTCTGTTCCTGATATTGTGCATGCCTATGTCCACACACGTGTGTGTGTGTGGGGGGGGGTTGTTTTAGTTTCCAGTCATTCTCTTTATTTTACCTCACTGTGGGCTCATGATCACATATAAATAGAGAGAACTGGACTGGGTTTATATGAGATACTATTTAATTACATTTCCCATGGCTGCTCATTTGTCTGCAGGATAGTAGTAACTTATAAGATATAATTCTACTGTATGGTTGTAATTGGTGATACTTATAAGAAGCTGAATTCTCAAAGAAAGTCCATCTGTCCATAGGAAGTGTAGTGCTGCCTCTTACATTCTTTTCTGGCTATGATTCACCAATTTCTCTTGTTGCAAAAAATAAATGTACTCTTTAATGTTCCTGTTGCAAACTTTAAAATAATATTTTACTGATTGCATTTTGAATTTCTTTTTATTTTATTATTACTTTTTCAATTTTTTTTACAGTCCAGACTTCACCTTTCTCCCCATCTGTCCCCAGACTGCTCCACCATCCCATACTTCCTTCCCTATCCTAACCCAGTACAATAGGACTCCAATAGGATGTCCCCCATATTCCACACCTCGTAGCCCAACCCCACCAGACCTCTCCACTCCCTGAGGCCTCAAGCCTCTTGAGGGCTAGGTGCAACTTCTCTTACTGAGGCCAGACCAAGCAGTCCTCTACTGTATATGTGTTGGGGGCCTCGAATCAACTAGGGTATGCTGCCTGGTTGCTGGCTCGGTGTCTGAGAGGTTCTTATGGGGCTGCTCTCCTCCTCAGCTTCATCCAGATTGTCCCTAATTCAACCTCAGGAGTCCCCAGCTTCTGTCCACTTCTTGGGTATAAGTATCTGTACCTGATTCTTTCACCTGCTTGTTGGGCCTCTTGGAGGGCAGTCATCCCAGGCTCCTGTCTAAAAGTACACGATTGCATTCAACACTTTCAATTTATCCATTTCTCTCACTCAAGAGAAGGATACTGGAATAAGATCTTTGAATTTATAGTCTTTATTCAGCCACATAGACACAGCTGGGGACACACTCAGGTGACTACAAGTCTATGCACAAACTGATTTTGAGTATTCAGCTTCTTATAACCATCACCACTTACAGCCATACAGAAGAATTTTATCTTATATGTTATTACTATTCTGCAGATAAATGTGCAGTCTTACAAAATGTAAGCAGACTAATTAATATCTCATCTGATCTGAGCGAGCAGTGGATTTATATCCAATAAAAATCACACACACACACACACACACACACACACACACACACACACACACACACATGTCATTACATGTTTGTCATGGCTTTTAATAGCATGGCAGAATATGAATATTTAATAAGACTCTGACACAGCTGTATCCTAATGGTGGTTTTGTATGTTCAGGTCACAGAAGCAGAACAATGGAGGTTCGCATAAGTTTCTCTAAGTATTCTACCAGCCTGAGGGTCAGGCTGACCCTGGTTTTAGCCCCCGGTTGTATCAGGATTTAGCATATATGTTTTTTTTCTCACTTTACCTAAAGGTTAAATTATTTGTTATAAAATATTCTCTGAACTATTATTCCCTTATAGAAATAATTTTATAAACTGTTAAAAATCCCCTCACATATTTCCTCACCAAGTATACATTTCAAAGAGATTCTTTCCCATCTTCCTCAAGTATAAGTTGTTCTGATGGAGCCATCAGGTAATGTATGGATAGCTCTTGTTCCTTCCAGGCACAGTGAGCAAGTTTGGACCTGCACATGGAACGCATCAAATGATAGTCACATGGATTAGGTCCAAAGTGGCACACTCGAGTCTCACCACATCCCGATTTATATGTCTAACTCCTGCAAGGTAACTTGTGTTCACAGCTGTCTTCTTGCGTTCCCAATATCACACAGGATGAATGCATTTCCCCATGCTGTCTCATATTTGTAAAGAGCCTACTATCAGTTACAACCTCTACATGGCTTAGTTGTTTCATTAAACAGAGAATTTCCATTTTCATGTAAATCTGATGCAATGGGTTTTCAGGAGTTCTCATAACATTATGAAAAGTTCAAGCGGGTAAGCTTTGTACATCCTAAGCAGGGACTAAGGAAACTGCTTCAGACTTAAGGTAATCTGTTACAAAGCTTTTACCACTGGCTCTCTATTTATTACATTGCCCAGCCACAGTTGCAATTTGCTGGTGTGAGAATACACACCCTATTGTTCTGTACAACTGGGCATGAAAAACTTTCAAACTGGAAATGATAACTTTCCCAAATCATTTCCAGATACTTTACATTGGTGAAAGGCACATCCAGTTCATGCTTTGAAAGCTTTTAAATCTTCTATGCATTTGAAGTAAATAGTTTTCTCTCCTGATTCTTCTTCACAAAATCAGAGACTACTAGGATCTTTAAATGTAAAAGAAGAAAGGAAAGCATGAACCTAACCAAAGGGTAAATACAATTCTAACTTTAAATATCAATTTTGCTTTATTTACGATTCTTTTCTCCTTTATAATATTTTAAGTATAATTTTCAGAATTATTCTTATACTTGAAGAAAATTATTCTTAAGCAGCAATAATTAAATAAATATTTTCATAATATATGCATATGTGTATCTGTATCTATTAGAACGATAAATACAAGATAAATCATTGGGGAAAAAGTGTTTTGTTTTGTATTTATTCATACATTAGCAATGTGCTACAGAAGACTGGATTTACCCTCCAGGTATTTCTATTCTTTCCCTTTTCATGTCACAAGTAAGCAGTGACAGTATTATCTACTGTTGTTTTTATTTTTATGTTGTTATTAAATTTTAAACATGCATATTTTTGTCAAAATGATATTCTGTATTTTAAAAAGGGTCAAAGTAATTTATCTTTCCATATCAATTTGAATTTTATAATCATTTGTATCAAAAACTAAAAACTGAGCACTCTGAAAACAATATTATTTCACTGTTTAACATCATCCATGTCTTTTAAATTAAGAAAAATTGAGTTCCCTTTCTCATTAGTATTTCTTAAAGTTTTTCTACAATATTTATTCTTAATTAGTATAACATCAAGGTATTGGACAAGAATACTTTCAAATATTTTATCAGTGGATTTATTAGTAAACAATTTTTCCTTAAAATAGAACTACCTGAACCCGAGACTAATATTTCATTATGCCAGGATCTTAGACAATTCTGGTAAATAAAACAAAACAATTTTGGTTTGTGTACAACAAGCAGCATTCATAACTGACACTTCTCAGTCTGGGAAGGTTTTTGTTTCAGAGTTCTTATTTCAAAGGTAAATTCTTCCATAGCAAAAATGATGAGCAAATTCACTTATGACTTTTAAAATTTTTTTATTTATTTTTGCACTCCAAATTTTATTCTTCTTCCAGTTTCCCCTCTGTTTCCCATACTATACATAGCTCCTCCCTGACCTCCCCCCACCTCCATAAAGATGTTCTCACCCCAACCCTCCCACCTCATCAAACGTCCCCACTCCATGGGGCCTCCAGTCTCTTGAGGATTAGGTCCATCCTCTCTGACTGAACCTATACCTAGCAGTCTGCTGCATATGTGTTGGGGCCTCATATCAGCTGGTGTATGCTGCCTGGTTGGTGATCCAGTGTCTGAGAAATCTCGGGGGTCCAGGTTAATTGATACTGCTGGTCCTCCTACAGGGTTGCCCTCCTCCTCTGCTTCTACCAGATTTTCCTTAATTCAACCACAGGGGTCAGAAGTTTCTGTCCATTGGTTGGGTGTAAGTATCTGCATCTGACTCTTTCAGCTGCTTGTTGGGTCTTTCTGAGTGCAGTCATGACAGGTCCCTTTCTGTGAGGACTCCATACCCTCAGTTATAGTGTCAGGCCTTGGTGCCTCCCCTTGAGCTGGATCCCACTTTGGGCCTGTCCCTGGACTTCCTTTCTTCAGGCTCTTCTCCATTTCCATCCCTGCAGTTCTTTCATACAGAACAATTATATGTCAGAGTTTTTGACTGTAGGATGGAAAACCTGTCTCTCACTTAACACCCTGTCTTTCTCCAGTAGGTGAGCTCTACAAGTTCCCTCTCCCCAGTATAGGGAATTTCATCTAAGGTCCTTCCCCTTGAATCTCGAGAGTCTCTCACCTCCAAGGCCTCTGGTACATCCTGGAGACTCCCCCACCTCCTACCTTCCAAGTTTGCCTGTTTCCATTCTTTTTGATGGCCTTCACTGTTTCAGTCATTTTCCCCACCCAGTACCTGATCAAGTTCCTCTCTCCCCATCCCTGTCCCTTTTTTCACCCAGATCCCTCCCTCCACCCTCCTGTGATTGCTGTCTTCTCCCTCCCAAGTGGGACTGAGGTGTCCTCACTTATGCCCTCAGTTTGTTACTCTTCTTGAGTAAACTTCGACTGTATTCTGTTTTGGTTTGGATTTTTTTTTTTTGTATTTTTTTGTTTGTTTTTGTTTTTTGGCTAATATCCCCTTGAATGAGTGCATACCATGTAGGTCCTTTTGTGTCTGAATTACTTCCCTCACGATATTTTCTAGTTCCATCTACTTGTGTACAAAACTCAGGATGTCCTCCTCCTTAATAGTTGAGTAGTACTCCATTGTGTAAAAGAACCACATTTTCTGTATCCATTTTTTTTGTTGTGAGTCATCTGGGTTCTTTCTAGCTTCTGGCTATCACAAAAAGAAAAAAAAAGGCTGCTATAAATATAATAAAACTCGTGCCCCAGACGCCTCACCATGCTACTGGGACATGTGATGCATTATATTAGTACCACACTAAGGACTTTCTTATACGGAAAATTAATGCCATCCATGAAAGTGTGTACTGCACAAATCTTTGCAAAAAAGTATTTTTTTTAGCCCACATCTGCAGAGTAGGAGACTTCATTGTATGAATTTTGGGGGAAGCCAAGCATTCAGACTGCAGAATTCTACCTGGCCTTCCAAGTTTATATCATTATAATCTGCCAAATAAAATCTTCTTTTCCCCAAACTCTCCAGTGATTTAATTTATCTTATAGTCAGTCAAAATGATGAAGTCTGAGGATTCTGAGGGAATTTCATTTAATCACTTTTGGTTGAGACTCACAAATACTTAATCCAAGGAAATCATCTTTTATTGCCAGCTGCTAAAACCGAGTAAGGTGTGTACTTGGAAAGACAGTACTGAGACAGGAGCAAGGCAGATCCTGAACCTCAAAAGACAAGATTAAAAAGAAGTCACTGTGATAGGTTACAATTAAGTCTAAAATCCAGCAGGACATATATGTTCCATCTTACGGTTTGAGAATTTCCTTCGACCAAAGAGGCTGTTTTCTGATTATCCTGGGAAAGCAGATGGTACTCAAGGCTAAATATCTTAAGATTTTTTTTCTAATCATTTAAGTTGAGCTTTTCTTTAGACCATACATTTTTCTTTCTCACATTTTAAAGTGAGTACAAGCTGTATAGAATACTGAAAGCTGCTTAGCAACTTCTCCTGCTGAATGTCATATTCTACTGCTCTTTTGATTTCCTTCCACAAATGCTGGAACACACTTGCAATTCAGTCAAGACCCTCCTATTTCATATGAAAAATCCTTTCTCAGTTTTTTTTTTAAATGGTCTCTGCCACATGCCTGCTTTAGACTTTATCAGAACAATTTTTTCTTGAGTAGATTCTGGCCATGACTTAGTTGTGATCACTTGGCAAATGATGCTCAAAGAGAGTCGACTTCCTCTACAGCTCTGCCTTTTAGTGTAGCTATGACAGAACGGACTTTTGTAGCCTAGTCATAGTTCTACATGACCATTTTTCTAATATGCAGTTCATCTAACTCTAAAACAAATAAGTTCACTTTTTTTTCTGGTTTAGACTTTTGCTAATCCTTTAATTTTTTTGAAAGTTACATATGTATACTCAATGTATCTTGGTTATTTCTACCCCATACTCCCTTGCTCCAAGACATTTCTCATGTCATGTCTTTTTACACTCCTAGTACAGTGAGTCCAGTTACTGCTGCCTAAATTTGCTTGAGGTGAGGTTATCCATGTGGGTATAGACAATTACAAGCATCTACAACACAGATTTCTAAATATTGAAATATTAAAATATTTGGGACTTTAAGATTTTTTTATATATTTATTTAAGTCTTTAGAGTTTATACTCTGAGATTTAACGTATTAATGATATTAATATTCCACTTAGAGAAGTTAAAGTTGCCCAAACTGTGTTACCTAGCACATATATAAATTATAGCTTAGCTTGATGTTTGGTATAATAAGTAAATTTTAAACTTGCTTTGAATTGCAACAATTATCATAAAGTTAAGAAATGACTCTTTGAACACCATACAATTAGTCAGTTCCGTGTTTCATGCTAGTACAGGCATGCCTTGGTGCATTGCTTCTAGCAACACAACAGCTGTTCTTTAATGCATTTTTTATGTCTTCAAATAATTCTTTCATAATAAGTTATGATACTTTCAGCTAGAGCTAATAATGTACACAGACCATGTGTTCAAAATTAAGTAAAGTGTTAACTAAAGGTTTGATTTATTATGAGGTATTTGAAGTAAAGACACACAAACACACACACACAATTTTATTTTAGATTATTAGAATTCTATCTTGTAAATATTTAGATAGTCAAAAATGATGCACCACTCACTTGATTGACACATGACTGTTAAAATTGAGAAGAAACAGAAATTGCATGCTTCTGGTCATAAGTAAGAATAAATTGGTTCTAAAAGAACTACTAAAGCAAACAATGCCAATTTCACAATTTTAATATTAAAATACCTCATGACATCTATACCTCTTGTCTATATTTTGACTTTCTGACTCCAGTCACCATTAGAATCTACCCAGAGATTTTACTTTTATTATTCTCAAAAAAGAAATACTCTGAGCTTCAATTTGATTGAGTTATATACTATGTGTTTCAAATATAGTGAAATAATTTCAATTAGCAGATATTATTAGAACTTTGGTGGTTAAGATGTCGCATTAGTTTGACAGAACAGTTGAGAATTTAAGTACGCATTTAAGAGAAAAGATGCAAGAGGGAAGATGCCAGCTGTACCAGAAAATTGTAATTATGTTTCACAGATCTGTACAAACTATTGGAACAATTTAAAATAATTTAAAAAATGTTGACAGTAAAGATATATTAAAAAAAAGCTTGTAGCTCAGCCCTGAGATAGAAAGTCAAAGGAAAAGGCCTACAGATCTGAAATGAAGACAACAGGGAAGGAAAATGTGCATATATTGATTAACACAATGACAGTGACACTGGCTAACTCTTTCTGAGCTTTGAACTTGTCAGACACCCTCTGGGAAATATTATTGAAGACAAAGCTCTCAAATGAGCAACCATATGAGCAGAGCTGTGGCAAGAGCTGACTGCCAATGAGAGGCACTTTGTCTCTACACTGTTTAACATAGAGAAATTACAAGAATCAGAGTGAACAAGGATTCTGAGGGAACCACAGACACAGAATTCAGCTAAGGGAGACTGCAACCAGGAAGTAAAATATACCCTCCTGTGTACTGTAGCAATAAAGCCCTATAGAATGACAATTGGAGAGCTCCTACAGGCTGTGGATTTAGTTCTACAAAGCAAAGAAACATTTATAAGGTAAGTGAGTGAGTCAGGAAATCCACAAGTGACAGAGTGACATCACTATATAGGAAAATTTGCTATGACCCCAAAAAAGATACATGAACTGTGACAATTGCCACATTAGGCGAAAGTTAAATCAGGTACAATGTCAGCCATAGTAGCTGGCTTGTTTGGGCCTGGAAGATGTCCCCAGAGACACATGTCACAAGTAACTGCTACACTTGTCACACAGAGATAGCCGTATGGCCACGAACAGGGAAGGAAATGGAATGAAATTAATGAAGAGTCGCTTATTGCTTGTTTCAGGCCTATAAGTCTAACAATAGGACGTTTATGATAGAAAGTGGAATAATAACTTATATGTATAGTTTTAAATGTTAAACACTGCTGGAGGCTGGCAAGAGGGGTCAGCAGTTAAAAGCATTTCCTGCTCTTATGAAGAATAGTTCCCAGCACCCACCTGCAGCAGTTCATAACTGCCTGTGTTTCAAGCTCTAAGGGATCTGACAATTTTCTAACCTACACTAATGCTTGCACACATGTGGCTCCCACACATGCAGACACACACACACACACAAACATACACAGTAAACAAATAATAAATAAAAATTAATGAATTAGAATATTCCATAAGAAAATTACTTTTATGAAGCCAGTAAGATGAATACAATGTTAACAAGTGCTTGCTGTGCTTCTTACCAATAAAATTAATGTTTTTATTTACCTTGAAATAAAACGTGGATAGAACTCCACTAGGTGGCAAAACTGTAAACAGGTGCCTGAAAATATGTGACTTTTAAAACTCATCACATGACTTCATACAGCTTATATGGCCTCGATCACCAGTACTGAACCAGCTACATAAGAGAAAGCACATGGACATTACCATAAAAAGTTTACACAGCTAACACAGAGAAGAAATCTGTCCCTAATAATTTAAATATTACCCATTGTAAAATCATACATGCACAGGCTCCATTCTAAAGCTGTATTTGGACTTTTCTCTATAGCTATAAGGCAAGTTGGATGCAACTGGTCATCAAATTAAATTGTGGGAATTGGCCTGTAGACTGTTCTCTATGTTGTCCTCAGGGATGGAAAGGGCCCTATAACCTGTGTTTTAAATTATACATAATTGCTCTACGGATACAGCGACAACCAGTGTGTGTTTAAAATCTGTATGGATTAGAAAGTACATTTTCAATAAGGACACTGGTTATTTTTAAACCAATGACCCGGATAAAAATTATTTTTCCAAATAACAAGAATATATTTCTTTCTTTCTTTCTTCTTTTAAGTATAGAATAGAGTTTATTCAGGTCACAGCGGAGTTAAGAGGGTGGTAGAGGCAGAGAGAGAGAAAAAAGAATTGAATAGAAGAGTGGAGGCTGGCCATGAGCAGGTGGAGAGAGACTAGAGACCGCGGGGGGGGGGCGTGAGGGATAAAGGGGGTGGGAGAGCAAGACAGAGAAGAGAGCAGAAGAGAGAGAGCAAAAGAAGAATATATTTCAAAATTTTATTACAAGTACATGTTTATTTTCCCTGAGCACCAGACTATATTATCAACTTAAGGGGATTAACTAACATAGTGATTTTTCATATATAATCTTATACAGACTATATTTTTATAGCTTTCAAATCAATGTGCTTCATATTTTTGTTTTTTTTTTTGTGATTATCAATATCTTCCTTATATGTCTTCTCATTAAGGCAACTTTCTTAATTTCCCAAGATTAATAAGTCTAAGCATATTTTAAATTTTAAACATGTGAATTTAAGACCTAAATTAAACAATTAACAGTCAATATTGATATATTTTAAAACTCACTGATAATAGTTTCAGTAAAACTGAGAACTCATTATAGGCTTTCTTATAAAAAACTATTTATCATTGCTCATACAATATAAATAATCATATTTAAGACATAAATTCCTATTTCTCCTATTTCCATTAATTAGTTGAAAATGTGCGTGTGTGTGTGTGTGTGTGTGTGTGTGTGTGTGTGTGAGTATGCGCGCTTGCGTGTCCATGCTTGGTGTAGCAGGAATGGCAGAGCTGCCTCTGGAAACACTGGAGGCTGTGCAGCTGCAAAAGCATCTCCGGCAGGGGGACCTAATTGAGGACTTCTTGAGAGAGCAAGATTGCTAGTTCAAGTAAGGCCAACCAATCAGGAACTGCTGTTTAGAATAGATACTTTCTTAGAACCAATCAGGGCATGGGTGGAGGGTTTTAAAGGAGCTTGCAGCAGTGCTCAGATGAGCTTGCTGCAGCATTTCTCATATGCTCTGGAAGTCTGTGTCTGTGACTCTGTGCTCACTTGTCCCCAACCCCCAAGTACAGGTAGGGTCAGGCAGAGAGCTGTCCAGGGCACAGGCAATATGTAGGTGTGTGGCGGGTAACACTCAATTCACTTCAGTTTTAAAACTCCAGCATGGTTACTGTTCCTATTATGGCATACTAAGGAAAGATGAACCTCACAGGGAAGCTTCTGAATAACACTCTGGGATAGAACCTTGAGCATTGTGACTTTCATAAAACATGCCTGTCCCTCTTCAGAGATAAATAAGAAATGCCAAATATAAGCTGTAACCTGTCCTCAAGACCATCAGCCAAATGCAACCTGGAGGTTAAAACAAAAGGCAGGGTCCCTTTATATTCTCTGGAAGGAGAAATCCATCCCATATCAAAGTTGATTTTATAAAAGGGCCCTAAGTTTGGTAAGGTGGAGGGTGAGTGACACTAAGAAAAATCTACTCAAATATCATGAAAACAGGAAAAGGCCAAACATTTAGTAGAAATTGACTTGCAGATATCATTATTTTATGGTATTTAGAAAAAGAATCTTGTTTGACCACGTCAAAAATGGTAATTAGTTTAGAAATGAACTGAGGTCAGTGAAGTCACTGAACTATGAAATGTATTTAGAAATTTAAAAAATATTGATTTATGCAAGTGGTGTGTCTTTTCTTCATTACACGTGGTAATGATTTTCCTATGCAGCAGAACATAAGCCTATTGTTAATTCCAAAAAAAAAAAAAAAAAAAAAAAAAAAAAAAAAAAAAAAATGCCGTGCATCACAAGTGATTTAGCTTTTATTTTACTGAAATACTGAAAAGTTGTTTTTAATGTTCTATAAGGTGAAAAATGATTTTTGGAAAATTAAATGTCATTGTTGATTATCACCAGTCACTCAAAAATATCTGGATTGAAAACTAACTTTGTTGGGTTTTATTTTCTTGTTATTGTTGAAATTCATATACGAGGAGGAAGTATATCTCTGAAAGGGTAAATATGACTCTGGGTTGGAAATGATTGTGACTCTGTGAAGTTATTGGAAAGCAGTCTAGGTAAGCAGAGCTGCAGGACTCCATATTCTCCCCAAAAGCTAACAACGAAAGCACTTCTGTACTCTCTGCCCTTTTGCTCCTTCAATCAATTGCAGCACCACACCAGCAGCCCGAGTTATAACTCCAGACTCAGAGGTTCTTCAAGGTAATCAACTACAAAAACTAACGAGGAAATATTTAGATGGTTGCCATAATATGAAACTTAAAGGCCAAGATTTCAGCACAATTCCAACAAAAATATTTGGACTGAATATCCCATGGCTCCTTAAACATTCCCCATGCTCTAGTCCAGGTTTTGAGGAGCTGGTCATGGAAACTGAAAACAAGAACCTAATTATATGACAGAGGAAACAGGACTGGAATCCATACAATATTTTAAAACTCTGTCTCATCAGAGCTTTATTAGTAGACACAGTGAAAAGAAACACCAGCGTGCAGAAGGGAAGTCCATACAGTATACAAAGGGATATATAAAGTGAACAGATATAAAGCCACAGAAAGGAAAGGAATAAAAAGTGTGCACAGGACATTATAAGGGAGAGTGGTACATGGCAGAGTCATAAAAGAGCAAAGAAGGGAGAAAAGCAAGTTCAAACTTAAAATATGTTCCAAAGAGTCTACCAAAATCATCGTAAGAATGCAACATCAGCACGGATATAAAACGCAAGGCCTTAAAAAGTTCCACTTAAGCAAACTACCTTAAAAATACCAATATTCTAACACAGAAAAAAAAGCCATCACAAGAAAATAAGTGTAGGTTCTCTGTACTTTTCTTCATATGAACAGTGAGAATGACATTTTGAATTAAATAGCAATGAGAAGGTTACAGGGAAGTGGGTAATCTATTGCAAATATTTAAAAATGGGTCAATATATGGTTTTGGACACACTTAAATTACATTTGAAACTGCAAGTGATTTAAATATAAAGAATGTTATGGTTGACCTACTTGCATAAAGAGCTATAGTAAGGAGTCATTTGATACAGAAGGGAAGTCTCCCAACTGATATTTCCATAAGGAAATAATAACCACAATTGAGGGGGTATGGGTGCAACAATCTAAGGGAACTGGGTTATATAAAACCATCTCATGAATGAATTCTTAAGAATTGCAATGCCTGAGGAAAGACTTACACACTTGAATGTGGGTAACACAAGGATTTTGGGTGGGATGCTGAATAATAAGGCAAAAAGGAAATAACATAAAAGTTAGTTTGAAACAATACAATGGTATTCTTTATTATTACCCATTTAAAAAGCACTTGCTTTTCAAATTTCTTGCACCAGTATGTGCAATAACCATTGATCAACATATCCTAATAATAAAAATGGACTGTTCACCAGTACATTAATTCCAGGCTCATAGCACATGCAAATTGTTACAAAATTGCATTTTTTTTCATTCAGGTAAGGAGGACGGAATAATTTCTGGTGGTAAATACGAAACATTATGAAAGCTACCAAACATAATTCATTTATTTAGGTAATTCGATAGTGCATTCATTTTGTCCTCTACTCAAATTAAAATTGGAATTTAAAATTCCTGTACATCTACATACTAACTTTTCTTATTTTATTAAGCTTTCATAATTTATAGCAGCTCTGGTTAATATGTTACATTTGAGTCTGCTTCTTTTCCTTTTTTTGTGGCTGATAGTGTTATCCCCTTGCTATGTTCCTTTATTTTTGGTTGTGTTCACATAAATATAGAAGTTATGTCCTCTGGATGTTGTTTTTATTGTTAATTTGATTGGATTTAGAATCCCCTTGAAAACACACCACTGGGTGTTTCTGTGGCGATGAATGCAGAAGGTTTGACTATGGGTGGAAGATGGATAAAGTCATTCTTGGGCTGGTTCCTGAACTGATTAAAGGGGAGAAAACCAGCTGAGTGTTGGCACTCATCTGTCTGCATCCTGGCCATGGATGTAGTGTGACCAGCCATCTTTGTCTCCCACAATCATGCCTTTCACGACAGCCATGGTGGACTTACCATATGTCTGCAAATTGCAAGCCAAAATAAATTCTTTACCCTTTGTTTCTATTGACTTTTTTTTTTGCTAATATTTTTAGTTTATTTATTTATTTTATTTTTTAACCTATTTTTATAGACTAGATGTTATCTCCCTCCAGATCTGCCTTCTGGCTGTTCCTCATCCCATACTTCCTCCTCTAAATTCTTTCCTCTCAACTTACTTTTCTTCTTTTGGTCACAAAATGAGAGAAGTGGCTAATAAAGGAAACATTTCTCCGAAGTCCATGTTTCTTTTACCTGAGTCAGATAAAGGTTAGTTATGTGACTTTATTTCTTCCTTTAAAAAAATAAAATATACTTTGTTTACATTTTAAATGGTATGCTTCCCCTCATAGGTAATGCCTCCACAGACAACTCCTATCCCATTCCCCCTCCCCTTTGCTTCTATTGGGGTGCTTCTCCACTCACTCAGCCAGCCCTGCATCATTCCTTAGCTTATGAACTTTATTCAATCGTTAGTTTGAAACAAAGAGGCCATTTATTTATTTTTTATCAAATTCATTTTCCATGAACAACTGAACACAGTGAGACACAAAAGATATAACATTTAATTTGAATACATAAAATAACTTTTGTGGAACTAATTAGAAATTGTGTGTGTGTGTGTGTGTGTGTGTGTGTGTGTGTGTGTATACTGTAATTTATTTGATTATATTTTGTTAACAGAACTATTTGTCATTGATAAGACAAGTTGATGTCAGTTATCACAGCATTTTGAATTATTTCATACTTAACTGTGTTAAAATATTTTTCCTAATTGTGATGGTAGGAGATATTTCAAAGACTCAGCTACAAAATGTAGAAAATCTGTAGATAAGATGTGATGAAATGTTAAGTACAGAATTTCAACAATATCCAGATAAGCAACAGGAAAATAAATTAACAGGCATAAAGCATTAGGTAGCACAGAAGGAAGGCTAGTGTTCCTCAACAAAAATCAAAAAAAAAAAAAAAAAAAAAGAACCTTGAATGAAAATAGATCCTTAGTTACTCTCAAAAGTTTCTATGTCGCCTAGCATGTCCTTTAGCTCATGATTTTCCTAACTCTGTCTCCCAAGCACAATGATTAGAACACGTGTCCCTTTGCTCACTTTAAGTGGTGCCCTGAATTGATCCTGGGCACCTGACATGCTAGGCAAATGCTCTACTATATTTCTAATCATCTTGGCAATCTTCAAATAATTCTTTAGGCATAAACACAAAACATATAGGTACATGGAAAGGTGGTGAAATTGCTATGAAAAATAAACCTCCTTTCAGAGCAACACATAAAAAGAATATGCTCCCCCCATTGTCATTCCATTTTTATTATCATCGTGGCTACAGAGATTCACCAAAATCTTATATGCTAAAGGTTTTAATTCTATTTCCATTCAAAGGTAGGACTAATGAAATGATTGGGCCATAATGGCTCTATCTTAATTCAAATGCTTACTCTACTGAAATATGCAAGGTTTACAGCATTATTATAAAGTAATTATAATTAAGAGGTAGAACCTACAAGGAGGAATTAGATTAATTCTAGCATAAACTAAAAGAGCAAGCTTTGAACCTTGTCCATCTCTACATCTCTCTGAGATATGTGGTTACTGTGATCAATGCAGATAGCTCCACCAGGACTTCAAACCATCTCAGTCCTCCTCATATTGGGCGAAAGTGTTAGAGCCTTATACAGAAGTTATGAGATGAAAGGTGTTTTTTTTTTTTCTTCAAGTTTCTTTTTTTTTCTAATATTCTGTCAAATGTGACAAAATGTGATTATCAGAAGTATGTGTTATGATTATTCCCCCAAAGAGAAAATGGAAAAGAAGCCATGTTTTGGTAGTGTAAATTGCTTTCTTTACAGCAGACCTGGAGCAATTTACTTCATATTTACAAAGACTTCTGGGCTCGGTACATCATCCTCCAACTCAAACAGCTGAATTTCAGAGACAGAGAGTAGAACTAGCTGTTGTAGCTCAGGCTGTATTTGCAGTATGCTTTTACAGACTGATAAACACATTTCTTTGATTTCAGGAGATTTAAAAAATTGTTGAAGGATATTTAATGATAATTATTCAACAGTTTCTAAACAGTGTAAAATGTTAAATACAAGCATACAAAGTTTTCTTTACTCTTCTTAGAAATACTAGAAATCACTAACATATTAAAGTAGAAAACTAAGCAAATTATAATAGTAGATTGAGATAAAACAAATAAGATGTGTTGAAAGAATGCTACTCTTATGGTGGTGAGTTAAGACTTCTAGTTGTGGCCTGTTAGGCAAATATTGCCCATCTTTATCTGATACATATGGGCAGTTTCAGCATAAATAGATGAAAGAGCCTTATAGAAGTATTTAGCAAGCCCAGAGAAAGAAATAGAAAATCAAACTCTATACAAGTTGGATCATAGTGTCAAATAATAAATCACTGATCATAAATGTAAAAATATTATGATTCATATTAGTTATGTGCTTAAATTACACTTTCAAGGAAATCAAGGAGACAAGAAATTTTAATTTCATGAGTGTGTGAGAAAGTACTTGAGTGTGAAGTGAGAGCTGGAGGAATCAGATTTAGCATCTAGAAAAGTCCTTAGTTATCAGCATTATATAGACTACTACACCAGGAAATAATTCAATCAGGATAATAATCATTGCCTGGCAGTCAGGATGACTAATTAGTAATGGAGACCTCCCTAAACTTGGTAGAAGTGAACACCATAACTTTCAAATCTGTTGAGTGAACAATCCAGGTTAACAAACAATGAAGTTGTTATTAAGTCATAGAAAGGTCAAGGGTCACTAGTGTTCTGAGGTTCAGGGAAGGGGAGAGTCAGAAGAAGGAGGGGGTTCTTAAGAGTATTGGGAGTTAATATTATCTTTCACAAAAGGGTTATTCCCCCTAAAACTTAATTATTGTCTGTTGATTTCTTTAAAAGATAATGGGTTTTACAATGACTTTGGAACTTTACTTTTAGTTTTGTTGTTACTGATATGTACATGACTGACCACTGATACATGCATACATACAATATAAGCTTGTGGAACATTCAACTAAGGCATAGTTTAGTTAAATCAATAAGATTCAGTTAATTATGGATAAAATAGTAAAAAAGAGAGGGGTCAGAGAACTGGGATGGGAGAGGTTCTTAGAATCAATGCTTTGACCTTAGCTTAGAGGCATACTAGCTGTTGCCTGTCTGTAGAATTCATTCTCTCATTTGGATGCTTTGTCTGTCTGCTCTCAGTGGGAATGAATGCACTAAACCTGCAGAGTCTTGATGAGCCAGGGGAAGGGGATACCAAGGATATTGGAATTTCGGTGAGTTTGTTGGGAGACAATTTCTCAGAGGAGGGGGGATGGAGGAGGGATCCTGTGAGGGGGTGATTGGGAGCAACAATCACAATGTAAAATGAATACCTAAACTAATTAATGGAGAACAAAAAAAAATACTTGATTTCCTGGAAAAGTCTAGACACACTTACCATGCAACATTGTATATGTCTCTATAGTATTTTGATGAGAGTAAAATTGTTCTAGGAGTTATCAAGCAGCAACTTCTGGCCAGTGCATATTATGTTCCAGAATCTGATATTATATATGTAAAGTTAAAAAGCAAAGCTAGGTTAAAGACTTGAATTTACTTATTTCAATTAGGTAGGTAACTACTCAAACAGCCCTCTAGTCCAGTCATGATACCTCTGTCTGCAAGGGAAAATGATGTAGTATTTTAATGAAGTATATGGTTATCGATATAAAATTTCTGTTGTATTTGTAAGAAAGAAAGACTAGTTATTGAACAGATAGATACCCATGAATGTCTCTGTTTTATGATCCTTTGAGATTCTAGGTTCTATATAATCTTTTTGAAGCCAGCTAAGTTTGTGAGACTCTGATGATATGGAATGAACTTATTTAGTGTAAATACACATCAGTCACAGTTCTCAGAATGTTAGCCCATAAACAAGTGCTTGGTTATAATGGAACAACCAGCAGAATGTTTTTGTGATTATGACAGCAAAATTGTTCCTTATAATAAAGTTTCCTTTTTCATAGAAATAAGCAGTATAAGGGAATAACAAGTAAGTTAATGTCAGAAATAAGTTAATTGGGTATTTCACATTTTATATTGTTTATACTAGATTCAAAGGACTCTCAGATTTCAAAATAGCAGCAACTTAATTTCATGGTCTTCTGCCTAAGTTACTTGGAGTTATATAGTAACTGCTGAAAGTTTGATAATTTTAATGATTGGAAGTCTACCGAAAACTTGAGTATGGTTTTGTAATTTTTCTAAACAATATATTTGTTCCAGGGTGAGGACTCTAATCTGAGTATTAAAGTTTAAATTTGCACTTCAAAACTAATGGGCAGACCACAGACAAGATGTCCTCAGCAACAAAACTAATGGGCCATCAAAGTTGTATATATAATTTATGATTAGTAAATTGGATGTAGAATAAAGTTAAAACAGAACTTAAGTGTGACTATTAGATAAACCAAGAAAGCCAATCTAGCTGCTTATTTAAGTACTTCCTAAAATAATTTTAGCTTATTAACAAAAATTTTAATTTATTTGTATGTTCTATGTTATATTATGACATTGATAATTCCAATTATACCATTAAAAGCATTAGGTATTTTTTTTAAATTTGAGTAAAGCTATATATTATTTGTTTATGAGAATGATTTGTCAGTGCTAAAGGATAAAAAGATCAAAATTAAAAAAAAACACCTCCTGTTTTGTGTTCTTTTATTGATATCAGGCAGAATTAGAACTGTTTACAAAATAATACCTATAAATAATATTCTGAAAAGTATGTGGCCTTAATAGTTAATTTTTCTTGTAAGAGCTATAACATATTTTAAAATCAATAACAATGATTATGATTAGTTACCTTTATTGAAATAGTTCAGTATACCCAAAATACTTCACTGAAACTTACATGTTCTTTGTCTAAATTTTCATAAAAATTTTGGTAAGTATTGAAACAGTATCACATGCATAAACATCAGGGGTTGAGTTAGTATATGCATATCCTGCTTTTATTTTTAAAAAATCAGAAGAAAATGGGAACTGATGACTGATTTTGATCATTCACTCCTATAATGAACAACAAATAATTCAAATGGACTTTTTGCTGAGAATAATTAGAAGATCTTCAAGAATATAATGAATCAGTCTTCCTATGAGAAACTGAAGAATCTGTTTGATTCTCACAAAGAACTGAGGCTAAGAGAGCACAGTTTGCGATTTGGAACATTTCTACCTCCCCAGGATGTTTGATTGTTAATGACAATGACTGAGAAGC
This sequence comes from Micromys minutus, assembly GCF_963924665.1. Taxonomy (NCBI): domain Eukaryota; kingdom Metazoa; phylum Chordata; class Mammalia; order Rodentia; family Muridae; genus Micromys; species Micromys minutus. The sequence continues at coordinate 20,359,774 of NC_137957.1, read as the reverse complement.
TGGAGTGTATGGTTAACAAATTATTATAAGAGGTTTGGTACTGAAGAATCATAGTTTCTACACTGCCATCATAAAGCTGCTCACAATGGTAGTGAAGAACATCAATATCAACCAACCAGAACCCCAAAGAGCTTCCAGGGACTAAACCACAAACCAATGAATAAACATGGATGTACCCATGGCTCCAGCTGCATATGTAGCAAAGAATGGAATTGTCTGGCATCAGTAGGAAAGGAAGCCTTTGGTCCTGTAAAGGCTAATTTCCCAGTGTAAGGGGAATGGTAGGGCTTTGAGGTGAGAGTGGGTGTGGAGTGAGAGCATCTTCGTAGAAACTGAGAGAAGGGAAGGAAGAATGAGTGAATGGGGAACAGAGATAACATTTGAAATGTAAATATATAAAATATCAAATGAAAACAAACATAAATGAATACAAAATAGAATGAACCATTTTTAATAATCTCAATTTCTATAAATAAATGGGTCCCATAAAGCATAGTGTTAGTAGGATAAGCTTATGTTAGGGTCAAACAAAACCCTCTCAGGATAATCTATCACTATAAAGACTCAACAGTGTTCACACATATATTGGCTACTCCTCATAATCAATCAAAAGTGACTTAATTATTAAAGATAAGTACATGATGAAATTACATAAAAATATAATATATAAATAAAAGTTACTCAAATGCTGTGATCTAGAAGAAAAAAATCATGATTATTTTAAGAAGTAAAAAATTAGAAAGAAGAAATGAATAAATTCAAAATAAACAAATGTGGCCTAAATAAAAGCCAAAATTATAACTTCAGTAGGATTGATAAGAATACAAAAAATACAGGTAAAGTAAAATTTAAGGTAATATATATAATTTTGTTTAAAAAAGAATTAAATCAAAACCAGAAACAAAGTCAGCATAAAAAATAGATGAGGAGAAAAAATGGTGACAGTTTCTGTTGAGATCCTGATAATAAACAGGAAATATGGAACAAAAAAGTTTTTATGCAGTTTTCTAAAACACACAGAGGAAAAAAAAAAGGGCCGATAAAGTCTGGTAGAAATTTACTAATACATTTTCATCATTATCTCTGTTTTACTCACCACATAGTTTAATAAAACAATTTTTCCAAGTTTTGGATTTATACTTTGACTTCTTCACAGAAAAAAAATGAGTTAATTACACTAATCCAAACAATTGTCAACTATTAAAAGTTAGTAATACAATTAAATAACTAGGTCGATATATTGATTGTTACATAAAATTAACTTAAATTTTTAAATTTTTACAATTTGTGGTTTTAGCAAAACGATGTTATTCACCTTCAAATTCATATTTTTCTATTATGCCATTATAATTACATCAATAAAGACTAAATCAGAATATTGCTATTATAATTTTACCCTCAAAATTGCTTTGAATCTAAGCATTTTAGTATTTTTATAATCTAATGAAATCATTTAATCACTTATACAGTCAACTTGGGAATATGCACAATGTAATAACAGAGGGGTTGTCTGAAAGTTCACCCTAGGAAACCATCTCCATGCCCGAACAGCATCCATCAAACAACACTCCACTCAGGATCAGTCTGAACAAATATGACAATCTGCCTATAGCACTTTAATACTTGTGAGACAATTCACTCTTTTGTTGTTGTTGTTGTAGTTAGAAATTACATTATTTTTCCTGTAATTTGACTATCACTTGTATCATGCTGTGGTGTTTATTCATTCCCTTTTCTTTTGATAATAGCACAGTAACTTAGAGCACCTAAACTTGTAGATTGTTGTTGGTAGAAATAGGAAAGTCAAGGCATCCCCCTTGATGATGGTCTTGCTAGCAGACTCCTGTGGTGGCTTGGGGACCATCAGTCACTAGCTGATGTTTTTCTCTTTTAGCCGCATTCTCCATTGCATACAAAACCACCAGTACAAAGCCATAGAGCCTTCACCTTAAATACTTGTCGTCTCTCAATACCTTCCCCAAAGCCACATGTCCAAACAGTAGAGATGAGATTTATCACCTCTAATGAATGTAAGTGGTATGATTGTCAAAATTTAACATATAAACAGTTGGAAAAACACTTGAAACATAATAATAGCATGGTAGATCTTACACAAATACTGAAATTGTGAATAAAGGTAAAGAAGAAAGGGGTATGTTTGGAAATACCTTTGCCTTTTGGTAATCAAACTGTTATCAGAGTACAAGATCCTTTGAAAGTTAATGAGCAGAAGGAAAATTACATTCCAGAGGCTACACCTATATAAAATATATGGTTAAAGTAATGCTTGGATGCTATTCATTAACAAAGTAAACCAGTTTCCTTCCACTTTGTCATAGATGACAAAACACAGAAGAAGAGAACATAAACACATGATTCATATGTTCATTGAAATGAAAAAAAGATCCTAAAAAACTATTTATTAATTCTCAGTTTTTCTTGTCTGCTCAAACATATTTCATGATTTCTTTAAGTTGAAAATTTTCCAAGAAATTCAGATGCAAGTTGGTAGAGAATACAACTGAATGCAGAAGTGTAAGAAACGTAAATCTTATAAATTCATTGACTGATTGAAATTGTATCATTTAATTGCATGTCATTTCATTCTTCCTTTTATCTTGTGTCTCACTTGATAACCAAATGATATGTAACGTCTAGTGTTTATACTTTAAAATTCCACTATTCCATCTTTTTCAATTTAGAAACTTGTAAGACCACAGAAGTTATCACATGAGTGCATGTGTGTACACCATTAATAGACCTTTATTTTAAGATAATGATGTACTATTGCACTTTATACAATCAAATGTTCAATATAGGGTGATACTATGATATAGGTGTAATATACTAAACAATTGCATAAACAAGAATAGTAAATTTTAGGAAGAATAAATTATTATCCTGTTATAATTTATGCACTTTCACTTGATTGGTAGTGAACTTGAATTCCTTTGTGTCTAAACTCAATTTTAAATCACACAAGGCTGTTGAACTGTAGGTTGCTTCTAAATGGTAGCACTGGGAATATTTACACCAGTGGAAATTTAAAAGTGTGTATTTGTTCATTTACTCATTTCACTTAAGTTTCTTTATCAAAACCTCAAAAACTAGCTATTAAAGGTTATCTTAGACTTCATTGTTTTGTTACATAGTTCATGTCCTTTGTCTTTGTTATAGGCTTTTCACTGTGACACTTGTGTTTAAATGTTATCATTGCACATTAATAGAGAATTAATAAGGTCCATAAAACTTAAATTATTCTTTATAGAACTTTATGATAAATCACTTACTTTTCTTGATGAATCTAATAATCTTTGAGTGTCAAATTAGAAAATGTATTCTTCATTTTATAGCCAATAGGGAATTCTCATGATGAGCAGGACTTCTATCAGAACTATGATTTGCCTTTTAGTGTCTGATGTTTGGATTCAGAGAGTCTTTTCTTTGAGAAGAGGCAGGAAGAAGGAATCAGAAGGCTGTTATGTTGCCTTCTATAACATAACAATGTCTTTAGGTGGAAGTGGTGCTGCTGCTTCTGCAATTTATCTCGTTACTAGAGGACATCTGTGCACCTCAGTAGAATGCCATATGGGAGGTTGGCTTTGGTGGCTTGATACAAATTTTACTAATAGAAAATAATTTGTATGACTTAAAACTATTGTACCCAAGTGCCTCCCCTTTCTTTCCATTCTCATATAGCACCAACCTTAATTAGCTTTTGGGAGTAATGAAGGAATTTATCTTTAAATTTTTAGAGGCTTATGAATTTATGCCCAGATTAAGGCATTTATTGTTCCAGAATTATCCATCTCCATGATCACGTTCCCTTCATCTGTTCAAGTATTCACAACATGAAGAACGCCTTCCATTGTGTCCAAACTGTCCTGTTATCGGCTTTGATATTTTGCTAACTAGATTTCTCTAAGATAAGGTTTTTCCCAAAAATTGTCATTTCCATTTGTCTTTGAAATATCAAGATTATAAATCTTAACATTCAGGATTTTAGCCTTCATGTTTTGGTAATTTGAGTTTGTCTTAAATTGCTTTTAAGGATAAAACATATAATGTTTACAATGTTGTTGGTAGAGAGAGGAATGTGTTTGTGCTTAAACTTACACTATGGAATATCAGGGGTTTGTGTGCATTTTGTGACATTTGTAGTTCAAGTAATAAAATCACTTATTAGATCTTCCCCAGCTGATAAATTGTACACAACAGTCACTAGTGTGCATTTCAAGCAGATTTTTTTTTGGGGGGGGAGAAATATCACTTAGCTACTTTTTGGGGAAAATATTATATAACTGTGTTGCTAAATGTACATATAGAGCCTCTATTTCATTGAGCTCCCATTGCACTCCAAACTTCACACAAATGTTACACTCTTTTTCTTTGTTCCCAAGTTCTATTTGGGTTTCATAGAAGGTTGTCTTTATCTATCTATCCATTCAGATTGTCGAATGGCCCACACCCATGCAGACTCCCTCAGATATGGTGGCTTAGTAAAAATTTGTAATTTTCCTTTTAGTTAGAAATGACTTTGAATTTTGAAAATCTGTGCCCGAAGACTAGGACCTGTTGTAGTAATTTACTTGCAAAACCTTAAAGCCTGTACCGGCCCCAAGCTCCTCAAGTACTATAATGAAGCAACCTGGTTGCCTCTCACCTCTAAATACAGATTTCTGTTCCATTCCTTCTTTCCTTTCTGGAAAAAGGATGCCTCCATTGTGTTCGGGAGCTCCTTTTCTTATCATGTTCCTGCATATGGCTTCCCTGTGAATCCTCTGCTCTTTTCTGTTTCTCTTCTTAAAAAAAAAGTCTTGGACTTTAGATATCCAGGAACTAGTTTTGTTCTCTATACTGTCAAGGCTCCTTAGAAGCAGGGAAATAGACCTTGCCTATCTGATGAAGGCTGAGACAGGAACTAGTTTTTCAGGAATGCTTCTGCCCCCGAAAAACGTACCACAGAATATTAAGAAAAGCAAATACCATTCTTTGGTAAGAACACTGTGAGCTCGGTTAATCATTCATTCATCTTTCTCTCCTTCAGCACCTAGACAGGTGCATGTCCTGTGCTCTTTAAAAGGGTTGGAGAGGACGTTTTTCTGCCCTGTGGGAAACTTTTTTTCCCCCATTTATCCTTTGAAGTAAATTACATGTTTTTTTCTTTTCCTTAGTGGGGTTCATTTTAGTTGCTTCCCGAACTTTCACTTCCCTTTTAGTCGGTTTGTATAGAGAACGCCCCATCTGCACCCCGGGCTCTGCCTTAAATGCTGCTTCTGCAGTGCACAGTACACTTTAGAGAGATGCTAGAAATTTTAGAGTAAGGCCCGAGTGACGGACATACTTCACAGTTTGACTGCATTTGAAAGGCATTTTGTCAACCGCAGTCTCTTCCTATGTTGGTTGCTTGTTTGAGGTCTACTGTAAGATGAGCAACCTTGCTTCTCTACGTTCTTCTGTACTGATGTGTCACAACACGGGCCAGGATCAACTGAACCAAGAGAGCTGTGGGAGGGACACCTCCAGATTTGGGAACTAAGATGAACCGTTTTTCTTTTTAAGTTTTGCTCTTGTCTATTTGCTACCTAAATGGATAGTCTGGCTGAAATGGACTTTTAATTTGTTCACTTATTTAAAAAAGGTAGATTCTTAATGGTTTCATCCTTGTATGCTTTCTGTATTGTTTTACTTGATTTTTTTTCCTTTCTGCCTAAAGTGTGGTTATCCACACCAGACAGGGATAAGGCTGTTTTCAAACAAGAGTCCTAATAGGCCCAGGAAGTAGGGGGACAAGAAAGGACTGAAAATTCCAAATTTTCATAAATAAATGTTGCCTTGCTCATTCTTACATAAAGTCATTTTCGAATTCTAAATGACTTATTATCAATAATACAGAGTTTTATAGGTTTTCCTTAGTGGATTCACTACCATCTTCTTATTGCCATAAAGGAGCTTCAAAGCAAAGGCATTTTGGCTAAAGAGGGTTTCCAAGCTGTATCATTTCATCACCTCCTTTAGTCTGATAGTAAAGACCAATTTATCATTTTATAAAAATTCACAAAACCCTATAATCTAAAGAACACACACATGCACAAAGATAAGAAATGATTGGCCTGAAGACTCAGAAACCCACTTGGCATCCCTATGGAAGTAACTTACACATAGCACACAACGCTCTGACTCTACCTGCATGTACTGTTCTACATGTTCACAGCTGAGCGCCATCTCTTTGCAATCCCCATACACCAATTTCCCTCGTATGCAAAGTTCAATCCTCTCAATATTGTAATACATTAACTATTTTATTAAGTGTAATGAGTGCACGTGCAATTGAAAGTAAGATAAGATTCCAAAGAAAAAAAGAAGCAGCTTCTTTCCACAGTCTGTCACAGAAACACAGCCCTCTGAGGAGTAGCACTTTTAAAAACATAGCATAAAGGTGATAAACTGCTTAGGCTTTGAACAATCACTTTAATTATGCTTGGCAATTCTATCAGCAAGTTTGGGAACATCTTCATAAAATGCTTCCCACAGGTATATTCAGTCTTTCTATAAAGCACTTAGCATTATAATAAAACCATAGATTATTTTATATGTGGAATTTCTGGGTAGCTCAAACTGTAGCTTCTATAAAATGCTGACAGGAAATGGAAATGTTATCAGCAGATATTGTAAAACAAACAGGTCAAAATTCCAATCACAATTTCAGTTTTGTTGAAACATAAATATAAGAGCTCTATTTTAATTTCTATGTCAAAATTTGGATTCATATTATATATGATGCAAGTTAACAGCTCCAAAACTAGTTTACAAACCTTTTTAATTCATTAGGGCTAACATTAGAATATTATACATTTGATAGACAAAACAGATTTATTTCTTATACTATGGAGGCTAGAAATCTAAGCAATTTCCTATTTCCTTGTATGGGAGTTTGTGTGTGTGTGTGTGTGTGTGTGTGTGTGTGTGTGTGTGTGTCTGTGTGTCTGTGTGTGTGTGTGTGTCTGTGTGTCTGTGTGTGTGTGTGTGTTAGAAAGAGAGACAGACAGACAGAGACAGACAGAGAGAGACAGAGACAGATAGAGACAGAGAAAGAAAAACAGAGTTAGAGAGAGAGGGACAGGGTAACAGATACACAGAGAAACAGAAACATAGACAGTGAATGTGAAAATGAACTAGAGAGAAAGTGAGAGGGGGATAAAAAAACAGTCTGTATGTTGTCTTTCCATTGTTTATGCAAGAGTGTTATATAAAATCAAACAAACAAACAAACAAACAAACAAGGTCAGAAGAAAGAAACTTTCCTTATTGAGGATATGCTATGGCTTCATGTAGGTTTCCCAGGTTTTGGTTGGTGGCCTTACCATTTTGACCTTATGTGAAACTCAAAAAAATAAAAATAAATAAATAAATAAATAAATAAATAAATAAGTCAACATTTTGGCAACATATCTTTTTGAAAGAGCATGTGTGGGGGTTGGAGAATGAAAATGAGCAATAGATATTATATTTCAGAGTTTAGATTATGAAATTCTTATGCATTTAAAGGAAAAATAGCACTAATTCACTAAGAGTGAATACTCTCCCATTTCCAAATTGCATCCACATTACCTCGCCAAAGTTTCACTCTAAATACAAATTCAATTTGAAATGGGGGAAACACAGTCTTCCTTTTTCTATTTGTACACTTTTGCTCAGCCTCCTATCTGCTTTCCAGGATAAAGGGGATTAAACTAAGATGCTCAACACTGCCAGTCAACATCACCTCCTTCCACTTCCTGTCTCTTTCCTAGAAATTAAAACATATATAAGCACAGAAAATACATAGATACACATTTATCCTGTTTGGGGCATAAATAAGTTGGTAGATTCCTGGTATGTTTCTGCTGATTTCATGAAGTTTCAACTCATTGTATTCTCAGTGACACTGTAAGACTAAATCTAAGGGCAACCGCTGAAGTGGTCTCAAGGTAGAAGAAACAAAGGGACATAACACAAAGGCAACTGTTATGTTTAAATAAATTATATGTCCTTTACTTTATTCAAAGTGTGTGATAATTTTATTTCATTAATATATGTTTTATTACTCCATCTTAAAGTTTTTGTAATTCTCCTACCTAGGTCAGCTATCTGGGAATTGGTATAGTAACAGAACTGTAGTAGTCATACACAAATATTAGTCTCAAGAAGAAAATTATTTGCCTACTCATAAGTTGAAGCATGGAGATGTATAGACAGAAATGCTACTGAATAAGAATCCTAGCAATCAAGTTCTTTAGGGCTTGTGTTTTGTGGATATAGGTTAAAATATTGGTTTTAGCAGAAAATAATAAATACAATGAATTATGTACTGGAATTATATGGACAGTTTTAGGTAAAAATGAGGAAGTTGTTGAGAAACTTTGTACTAATGAGACATGAGATGTTTCTGTCATATTATCTGGAAACAAAGCCAAGTGCTCATTTATGCCATATTCATCAGATATATACAAGTTCTCTCAATCAAGTATTTCTAAGATGAGATATTTCCATGTAAGAAAACAAAAGCTCTGCTTCTATAAAGCCAACTTTATGAGTTAGTTAATAAAAATAAATAAATATTGCGATTTTTATAAAAAAATTGAAATAGAAGGTTTTGTAAAGACAACAAACACACGTTGGTAGTAGTTTCTCACACCCATAATCTAAGAACTTAGGAAGCAGACGCAAGGAATATAAGTCCAGTCTGTGCTACACAGCAAATTCCTTACAGGCCTAGGCTGCATATCAAGCCTTTGTCATACAGAAATATACAAACAGACAGACAGAAAGACAGACACATATATAAGTATATATATATATATATATATATATATATATATATATATATATACATACATACATACATACATACAGAGAGAGAGAGAGAGAGAGAGAGAGAGAGAGAGAGAGAGAGAGAGAGAGAGATACAGAGAAAGATGAATGATGGATGGATGGATGGATGGATGGATGGATGGATGGATGGATGGATGAATGTGTAGGTGGGTAGTGGGATTGGTGGATGGTGGGTAAATGGATGGATGGATGGATGATAGCAACTTATATCATATCAAACAGTCAAGAAGATAAATCAGGGTAAGGGAAAGGAAGATGAAATTAGATAAGGTAGATGACAAACAATTTTCACATTAGTTGAAACACTAGCAGGGAGCTGAATAAAGTGATGAAGGAAACTATCCATATTTCTGAGTGATGTACCTTTCAGACAGAAAAAATAGAAAATGCCTTCTTTATATCTACACCAAGAGTTTTAAAACTGAATTAAAAATGCAGAATAATGTATTGCACTCGAAATCTTTGATTTTTCATGGAAATAAGATTAAATTTATCAAATGAAATAAATTTATCCAAAGCAGGATAACGGAAATAGTACATAACTCTATCTATCTACCCATCTCATGTATATATCCAGCACCATATTTACATACATCCTAGGAGAGAAGAAGGGAGAGAGAAAGAGAGACAGAGAGAGAGAGTAAGGGAGGGAAGGAGGGTGAGGAAAGGGAGACAGAGGGATACAGGAAGAGGGAGAGGGAAAAAGGAAGGTAGGGAGAAAGGGAGATACTGAGACAGAAACAGAGGGAGAGAAGGAGAAGAGAGAAGGGAATATAAAATTTAATATTTAAGAGTACTTAGAAAGATCATTTCACTCTGCTTTCTTTTTTCTGTCTCTTATATTTTGTATTGGATACTCTCTGTATTTACATTTCAGATGTTATCCCCTTTTTCCCCAATACCATCCCCCTTCCCCCTCCCATTGTCTCCATGAAAGTGCTCCAACTCCCAACTACCCTCTCCACCTCAACACTTTGAAATTCTCATACATTGGGAAAACAAGACTTCACTGGACCAAAGTCCTCTCCTCCCATTGATGCCAGACAACGACGTCCTCTGCTGCATATGTAACTAGAGCCATGGGTTTCTCCATGTGTACTCATTGGTTGTTGTTTTAGTCCCTGGAAGTATGGTGGGTTTGGTTTGTTGATAATTTTGTTTTTCCCGTGGGGTTACAGACTCTTTCATCTCCTTCAGTCCTTTCTCTAGATCCTTCATTGGGGTCTCTGTGTGGTTAGGTGCAAGCGTCCTCATCTGTATCAGAATGACTCTGGCAGAACCTCTGTGGAGGCATCCATATCAGATTTCTGCCAGTAAGCACTACTTGGCATGAGCAATTGTGTGTGGGTTTACTGGCTGCATATGGGGTGGATTCCCAAGTGAGGCAGTCTCTGGATGATCTTTTTCCAATCCTTGCTTCTCTACTTTTCTCATTATTTCCCCCCAAGAAACAATTCACTCTGCGTTCAAACGCTAAGAATGTAGTAACTTGACATTGCTTAAGGGTTGGGAAATCTTCATCAGCAGAATTGGTAGCACTTGGATACAACGTTGTAGAGTTGAATTTTTCTCTTTGTGAGACTCATTTGACAGTTAAATCTGAAATAAGATTATAGTCTTTCGATTCATTAAATAACATAAAATACATAACTTTATGGCTAAATTAACACTGATTGCATAAAGAATTTGAAATTGCTACATTAAATACTAAAATGAAAATTACATGAAATAATGCGTTATTCTTTTATTACTGTAATAGATATTCAAAAAAATGAGCTTTATCCTGGGCGATGTACAGAATGGAATTGATTGTATCACATTTGATATCTGAAACATACATGCATTTTTCCAAAGTCATAAACCAATATTCACTTCATATACAGATGAGCAATAGGTAAATGCTGATTGTCTTGTTGCGAATAACTAAAAAAAAGTGACTATGCTACAAAATTATATTTAGACAAAAGCATCAAAAACAAACAAAATAAATAAACCCAAAACAAACAAACAAGAATGGTAAAGCCCTTAAAATGGATCCTCCAAAGCTTAAGAACAGAATCCAGAAGTCAGTCCATATTTGAATCTTCCTTTTCCAGCATTACAGAACACGAGAGAAAGATTTCCTGCAAGACTAACTGGTGAAGGCAATAAAGTCAACTGCAGAACATAGAATACATATATTTCCTGAAGTATAAAATATGGGAGCAAATTATAGAAAGATTATTTTAGATTATCGAAAAAACATTGCATAATTATAGAAGACCCAGGCAATCAATGATGCAATATTTAACTTCAGGATGAAATAAGGTGATATACATATGCTAATCTCTTGGTTAGCTCTCACAATGTCCTATTGTATGTACATATGCATGCAGAATAACCCAGATGTAAGTACTGGCATTTAACATAGTATACGTACTAGATGAACACACATTGTAGTGCCATTAAAACTGAGGAGCGATCACAGTTCATGACATGACTTTCATAGAGAACTCTGGAAAAATGATCTCATTGGTTTCTTTCCAGGTCATTGAGAAAGAGGATTGCAGCTGCGCAGAGCAGGCTTGCAATGGAAAGTATGGAGCAGCCAATGCAGATATTCAAAGCAATAATCAAGAAACTTCACTGAATACATATGGACTATGCACCTTCTGAATCGAGGCAGGACCCAAATAAAGAGCTATAGAGCCTAGCCCACCTAAAATTGTCGACCCAGAATTGTTCCTGTCTAGCAGAAATTAAGGAACAAAAATGAAGCAGAGATTGAAATAATGGTGACCAGTGACTGGTCCAACTTGGAATTAGTCACATGGAGAGGCACAAATCCCTGACAGTATTACTGATGCTATCTTGTGCTTGCAGATGTGAGACAGACATGGTTTTCCTTGGAGAGACACTACGAGCAGCTGACTGAGACAGATGCAGATAGAGCCAAGCATTAGGCAAAGCTCAGAGACTACTATGGGGGAGTTAGGAGAACTGAAAGAACTAAAGGGGTTCATATTCCCACAGGAAGACCAACAGTGCCAACTTTTCTGGATGCCTGGGACCTACCAGAGAGTGAGCAACCAACCACAGGACTGATTTGAGGCTCCAGGCTCATATGCAGCAGAGGGCTGCCTTATCTGGCCTCAGTGATAGAGAATGCACCTAAATCTGTAGAGAGTTGATGTTCCAGGATGGGCGGATATGAGGTGGGGTATACCTTCTCAGGGGCAAAGTGGAGTGAAATGGGGGAAAGAATTTTTGAGGGGGCACCTCAATGGGTCAACATTTGGGAAGTAAATAAATTAAATAATGAAAAAGAGAGATTTTTTTATGAAAGCAGTAAGCAAAGTTAAAACACACACATTGGAATGAATGTAAATATACTCCTAAGCCATAGAATGGAAAAAAATAGCATTTAGGAAATATATGCAACATTATACTAAAATCATTTTTCGATAGGTGTCAAAATGAGAGAAACTGTGGTTGATGAAGAGATTTAATTTTTTACCCTTTCCCATTTGATCAAAGAGATTATTACAATAGGCATAAAACAGTGTTTTTTTTCTGTAAATGAGATATGATTAAGAGCTGGCAGTCTTTTAAACAGAGAAGAAACTATGAAAAAATAGATATGCCGAAAAGCACTTAAGCTTTGCATTAACCAACCAATGAATTATACCTTTAATAATGTGGGAAAAAGAGTTCTGGAATTCCTAGTTTACCATAGAAGTAGCAAAACAGTACAGGGTAGAAAACCAAGAGAAAGAGAAAAACAAGAAGGGCTGTCTTCTTTGAATAAGGCCTTTTAGAAATAGAGCAATTTTCATTACTCTTCTACAAATTATTATGTGCAAACTCTCAAAATATATTAATATATATGCACATCTTTAATTTTGAACATGAAAATAGCAAATATTATTCACTTGTGCTAATATGAAAAACAATGTTATATATTTGGGATTTACAAACAAATAAAAATTTTAACATTGTTGTTTTAAACTCAGGTGGTCTTAATAATTATCCAAAATATTTTAAATATCAATTTCATGAACTATGCTATTGTCATTTTGCTAACATTTTCACAAAGACACACAGAAATCAATTCAAACATGTAAGAACTGTTTCACTTTGGATCTTCAAAATGTTCAAAGGATAATAACATTTAAAGTGAATATAATTATATTTTTTGTCAGTCTTTCAGAGATAAGTCCTTCTGCATAGGCCTTCAAGTATCTGAGCACATGGAGAGGGGCCCTAAACAATTAACCTTTTCTTTTGTGATAATTATAGGTTGTAGAGTCTCTCTAAATGTAAGCATAACCATGTTGACCCATTTTCATGTTGCTTGTGCAGATGATGAGTCTTTATCTCCAGGTTGCGTTTATATCTGGGCTGATATTTTACAGATTCTACTCTTGTCACTATTTCTTGCACACTATAGAAAGTAAAAATTTTGACAGAAAACAGTGTTAAATACTATAAAAATATGGAGATGTTAGTTTATGGCTTTTGAAATATTTTTTTTATCCAAAGTATAATTTAATTTTGTATTTTAACTAAACATAAAACAATACGCTTCCTGTACATTAGTCAAACATTGTCAGTGTTATTTGGCCTACCTCCCACTTTCCCTATGTTCCATTGCTCTCCTTAGTGAAAGCCCCCACCCTGCACTCATTTCCTTTTTGTTCTTTTGTGTGTTTATTAGCTCTACTATCTCTTATTTTGGCATTCCTTCTACCTTCATTCTTGGTCCCTTTCTACTTTTTTGATTTGCTTCCGGTTATGTACTCACAAATAAAGTTCAGTGCAAGTATTCCCAGATAAGAGAGAGACTATGGCCTCATCTTTCTGGATCCAAGTTAACCCACTGAGAGTAACACTTTCCTGTTTAAATCATCTACCTTCAACTTTCATGATTTCATTTTAAGTATATGGAAGGGTGGACATAATTTGTGTGTAAAAACTGTTTTGTGTTACCTAAGGCAAATGATCTCTTATTACTCTGAATCTGTTGGGTTGCAGGAGTCTACTGTCCACAGATACTTAAAGACTTGGAGACTGCACAGGAAATCTTCCATCAGCTACTCCTTAACTGCTGCCTAATTACTTCTGTTCTGGGTAGTGGCTGTAAAAGATGACGTTGTCCTTTATTAGGCAACATGACACTTCTGCATATATTTGTGATGTCAACAATAACAACAAGAGAAAATTATTTCACATGAAATAATCTCCACAGAACTTAAGCAAAGTCCTCCCACAGAACTCAACTCTCTCTATTCTGTGATCAATAAATTAACAATTTTGCATTCCTAAGAATTTAGTAAACTGGAATAGAGAAGACAACTTTTAGGAAAATAAGAAAGGAAGCAAGCATAAAATTTTTAACAGAAAATTTCTACACCAACATAATAGATATAAATACCATAATGTAGCTCATAAGTAAACAGACAAACAAACCAAATAGTAATGCCACCCAATTTGAGAAGACACCATATCACATATATTGCATGTATATTGCCCTCACACACACATGCACACACACACACACACACACACACACACACACACACACACGCACACACTTTTACCCATTTAATGATCCATCGATGCTTTTGTCATGAGCCAATTAAATTTTCTTCAAATATGCTTCCCTAGTAGATTAGAACTTTCTAAGTAAAAGCAATAATAGGATTACAGTGACGTTTTTCATGTTACAATTGCAAAAGAAATTGAGAACTTTTAAGCACACACTTAGTGTGTTTTAAGTTGAGAACGTCAAAAAGGGACTATTAACATAAAATGGATTTTTATGCCTTAAAATGCCTGTAATAATTTATAGAACTGGTGACAATTTAAGTAGAGAATTTTGATTTATATATTTAGAGAAATCCATGTGACAGAAAAATTTATGAATTCTGAAAATATTTGAGTGCAATAACCCACAGAGCTAGTCTCCAAGGTTACAGCCAGAGAGAAAAGGATTAAATAAAATCGCTTAATAACAATAGCAAAGAATTACTGGGATAAATGTGAAGTAAAATAAACCATTTTGTTACATTCATGTATTTTTGATACTTAAAAGAAGTAGATATGTATTTTTGATATTAAAAAAGGGAATAGATATAATTTCTCAATTAACCATAGTTGTCTTTATGCATCTGGGTTCCTGTTAAAGTAAATTTAGTGAAGTCAGATTTGTAAGAAATGTAGAATAATGAAAATGTCCATGTCAATTAAAGAAAATATATCAAGAAACGTGTTTCTAAAAGGTGTCTTAGTTTGGGTTTCCATTGACATGAAGAGATACCATGACCAAGGCAACAATTATAAAGGACAACATTTCATTTGGGTTGGCTTACGGATTCTGAGGTTCAGTCCATTGTGGTAGGAAGCATGGCACTGTCCTGGAAGACATGGCATTGGAGGACCAGAGTGTTCTGCATCTTATTCGAAAGTCAAACAGAAGACTGACTTTTCTACACTGGACATGGCTCCATAGACAATCCCAATAGCTATACATTTTCTACAACAAGGCCAGACCATTTAACAGTATGAGACCCTATGAGTCAAGTATATTCAAACCACCACAAAGGATAAGTTCAACTAATTCAGGGAGACTGAGAATAGGCATTTAGATATATAGATATTTGTATATGCCCTAGAAAAAGGAAAAGGTCAAATAGTATTTTTGATCATATTATGCTATTCTGTTGAATCTGGAATAAGATGCAGACCTCTCAGCTTCTTGAGTGCCATGACTAACAAGATACTGCTATGTGTCCCACTTCAATATACAGAACATCAATATGTCAGCTGAAGTCCTTATATAGGTGAGTTGATTGCATTAATATTGAGAGATATTGACAAAGACAGAAGATTTTGAGTTTCTTTTACATTTGTTTTTGCAGGTGGCATTTTGTACATGTACTCTCCTTTTGGCTTTGTTGTGAGATGACTAATACCTTGTTTACTCTTTGTTGTAGGTACCCTCCTTGTGCTGGAGTTTTCTTTCTAGAATCCTCTCTAGGACTGCCTTGGTAGCTAGATGTTGTTTGAATTTGGTTTTGTTCTGAAATACTTTTGTTTCTCCCTCTATGTTGATTGATAGTTTAACTAGGTATCATAGCCTGGGCTAGCATGTGTGTTCACTTAGAGTGTGATGGACCTCTTTTCAGCATCTTTTGGCTTTTAGTGTCTCTGTTGAGAAGTCTGGTATAATTCTTATAAGTCTACTTTTGTATTTTAATTAGAACTTTTTGGTTCCCTTTTTTTTTAAACTTTATTTTAAAAAACAAAGATAAAAGGAAAAATATTTAAACATTTTTGCATAAATGTATACAAATACATTTTTGTCAGTGCTTGGGTTTTCCTTTTTTCTTTCTTTTTTCTTTTTTCTTTTTTATAAAGGTTTGACACTCTGCATTAAGGTCTCACTCAGGATGATATTCTCTAGATGCAACCATTTGCTTAAGAATTTGGTTAAGTCATTGTTTCTGAGGGCTGAGTAGTACTCCATTGTGTAAATATACCACAATGTTTGTATCCATTCATCTACTGAAGGACATCTGGTTTCTTTCCAGCTTCTGGCTATTATAAATAGTGCTGCTATGAACATTGTGGTACATGTATCTTTGTTGTGTATTGGAGTGTCTCTGGGTTATATGCCCAGAAGTGAAATAACAGGATCTTCAGGTAGTACTATGTCCAATTTTCTGAGGAATCGCCAGACTGATTTCCAGAGTGGTTGTATCAGTTTACAACCCCACCAACAGTGGAGAAGTGTTCTTCTTTCTCCAAAACCTCTCCAGCATCTGCTGTCATCTGAGTTTTGGATCTTGGCCAATCTGAGGTGTGAGGTGGAATCTCAGGGTTGTTTTGATTTGCATTTCCCTGATGGCTAAGGATGTTGAGCATCTCCTTAGATGTTTCTCAGCCTTCCATGTTCCTCAATTGAGAACGTTTTGTTCAGCTCTGTACCCCATTTTTAATAGGGTTGTTTGATTCTCTGGTGTCTAGCTTTTTGAGTTCTTTGTATACCTTGGATATTAGGCCTCTATCTGATGTGGAGTTGGTAAAGATCTTTTTTCATTCTGTTGGCTGCTGTTTTGTTTTCTTGACAATGTCCTTAGCCTTACAAAAACTTTGCAATCTCATTAAGTCCCATTTGTTAACCTTTGACCTTAGAGCTTGAGCCATTTGTGTTTTGTTCAGGAAATTTTCTCCTGTGCCTATGTGTTCTAAGGTTTTCCCTACTTTCTCATCTAATAGTTTCAGTGTATCTGGTTTAATGTGGAGATCTTTGATCCACTTACACTTGAGCTCTGTACAAGGAGATAAGAAAGGGTCTATTTTCATTCTTCTGCATGCTGAGTACCAGTTGAACAAACACCATTTGTTGAAAAGGCTACTCTTTTTCCATTGAAAGTTTACAGTTCCTTTATCAAAATTCAGGTGACCATATACGTGTGGGATCATATCTGGATCTTCTATTCTATTCCATTGATCCACGTGTTTATTTCTGTAACAGTACCATGCAGTTTTTTAGCACAATTGACTTGTTATATAGCTTGATTTCAGGGATGATTCCCGCAAATATTTTCTTGTTTTTGAGGGTGGATTTCGCTATTCTAGGTCTTTGGTTATTTCAGATGAAATTGCACATTGATCTTTCCAACTCAAAGAAGAACTGGGTTGGAATTTTGATGGGTATTGCACTGAATTTGTAGATTGTTTTTGATAGGATGCCCATTTTTAAAATGTTGATCCATCCAATCCAAGAGCATGGGAGATCTTTCCATTTTCTGAGATCTTCCTCGATTTCCTTCATTAGAGGTTTGAACTTCTTATCATACAGGTCCTTCACTTTCTTAGTTAGAATCACAGCAAGGTATTTCATAGTTTGTGAGATTATTGTGAAGGGTATATTTTCCCAAATTTCTTTCTCCACATGTTTGTCCTTTGAATATAGGAAGGCTACTGATTTGTTTGAGTTAATTGTATATCCAACCACTTTGCAGAACTTGTTGATCAGCTGTAGGAGTTCTCTGGTGGAATTTGCGGGATCACTTAACTACACTGTCATGTCATCTTTAAAGAGTGATGTTTTTATTTCTTTCTTTCTAATTTGTATCCCCTTGATCTCCTTTTGCTTTCTAATTGCTCCAGTCAGGACTTCCAGTACTATGTTGAATAGGTAAGGGGAGAGAGGGCAGCCTTGCCGAGTCCCTGATTTTAGTGAGATTGCTTCAAGTTTCCCACCATTAAATTTGATGTTTTCTGTTGGTTTGCTGTATATTGCTTTTATTATGTTTAGGAATGGACCTTGGATTCCTGTTCTTTCCAGGACTTTTAACATGAAGGGGTGTTGGATTTTGTGGAATGCTTTCTCAACATCTAGTGAGATGACCATGTGATTTTGTTCTTTGAGTGAGTTTATATGGTGTATTACATTGATGGATTTCCTTATATTAAACCATCCCTGCATTACAGGGATGAAGCTTACTTGGTCATGGTGAATGATCGTTTGATGTGTTCTTAGATTCAATTTGCAAGGATTTTGTTGATTATTTTTGCATCAATGCTCATAAGTGAGATTGGTCTGAAGTTCTCTTCCCTTGTAGGGTCTTTGTGTGGTTTAGGAACGAGGGTTATTGTAGCCTCAAAAAATGATTTAGGTAGTATTCCATCTGATTCTATCTTGTGGAATAGATTGGAGAGTATTGGTGTTATGTCCACAATAAATGTCTGACAAAATTCTGCACTGAACCCATGTGGACCTGGGCTTTTTAGGTTGGGAGACTTTTGATGACTTCTTCTATTTCTTTAGGTGTTATAGGGTTATTTAGATGGTTTACCAGGTCCTGGTTTAACCTTAGGATCTTGTATCTGTCTAGGAATTCATCCATTTCATCCAGATTTTCCAATGTTGTGGAGTATAGGCTTTTGTAGTAAGATGTGATGATTTTTTTTAATTTCCTCAGTTTCAACTGTTAGGTTTCCACTTTCCTTTCTGATTTTGTTAATTTGTATACTCTCTCTTTGCCCTCTAGTTAGTCTGGCTAAGTAAGGGTTTATCAATCTTGTTAATTTTCTCAATGAACCAGCTCTTGGTTTTCTTGATTCTTTCAATGGTTCTTTTTGTTTCTATTTGGTCTATTTCTGCCCTAAGTTTGGTTTTTTTTTTTTTTGCTGTTTACCTCTCTTAGGTGTATCTACTTCCTTTTGTTCTAGAGCTTTTAGCTGTGCTGTCAAGTTGCTGATGTAGGCTCTCTCCAGTTTCTTTTTGGAAGCACACAGAGCTATGAGTTTTCCTCTCAGTACTGCTTTCATTGCATCCCATAGGTTTAAGTATGTTGTGTTTTCATTTTCTTTGAATTCTAGAAAATCCGTAATTTCTTTCTTTATTTCTTCTTTGACCCTGCTATCATTTAACAGAGTGTTGTTTAGTTTCCATGTGTATGTGGGCTTTTTGTCGTCTTTGTTGTTGTTAAAGACCAGCCTTAGATTATGGTATCTGAGAGGATGCAAGAGAGTATTTCAATCTTCTTATATCTCTCTTGCATCTCTTGTAGTCTATTGGAAATGCTTGCTTCTGTGACTCCTGATTTCTTTTTTCGGTGTTCTACCTCAAGGGTTATGTCTTTTAGTGTTTTCTTTATTGTGTCAATTTCCGTTTTAAATTCCTTATTCCATTCCTTTACTCTTTGGTTCTGATTTCCTCTAGTTCTTTGAGTTCTTTGAGTGTTTTTCTTGTTTACCCTTTAAAAGCTTCTGATTCTTTTTGCTTTTCCTCCTGTTCTTGTTTAAGGATCTCTATCAGCATCTTGAGGTATGATTTTAGGTCTGTGTCTTCTTTTTCTGGAGTGCTTGGCATTCCCCTGTTTGCTCTGATGGGAGAGCTGGGTACTGGTGTTGCCAGGTTGTCTTGGTTTCCCTGGGATATGCTCTTTCGCTTTCCTCTTGCCATCTTGTTGTCAGTGATGTGTTCTTGCCTTTCACTTGTACCTGGCCTGTGTCCCTGAATCTCCGCTGGTCCAGGTGCAGATGGTTCGAGCCCTATTTTGTTCCCCAAAGCTGCTGGGTGGGAACAGAGTTCCCAATGCTAGGTTCCTGGTCCCTGGATCAGGCAGGGCAGGGGTGTGCTTTCAATGTGCACTAGGCAGAGATCTCTCTGCCCCCTGTCTACTCAGATCCCCTTCTCACCAGGCCTTTATCTCTGGGAACTTCTGGTCCCTCTTTTTTAGCTTTTAATATCCATTGTTTTGTGCATTTAGTGTGTTGATTATTATTTGATGTATATATTTTGTGTATTTCAAATATTCTTTTAAAATAAACTAAATAGAATTAAAGATAAATAAATAAATAATAAGTAGTCATCTGAGGAATAAACATAAATTGAAATAAAGTATAATAAAACACATATGTTAGAAAAGGACAAAACAAAATATTATACACACATCATATATATATATATATATATATATATATATATATATATATATATATATATACATATATATGATTGATTTTGTGTTGTCCATTTTCTGTTTGCCAGGCAGCCTACCACAAATCATGGTTTGTTTCTCATTTCTACTAACAGATCTTTAAAGAAAACTAATACTTTCATTTGCATGTGGTACTTAACTGGGAACAGTGTCTGCATTAAGGATGCATTGTTATATATATCACCTGTCACTTCTAGAAACTCATCTGTTGAAGACCTGTGGAGCCCAGTGCCTGCTGCCCCAGTCTCTGTGAATTTGTATGTGCATCTATTATACTACATTTAAAGTTGTATTCCTTGTTGTCCTCAGTCTTTTCTGGATCACACAGTCTATTTTCCTCTTTTTCTTCACGTTTCCATGAGTCTTGAAGTGAGGAATTTGATGGGGACATTCCACTGAGGGATATATGTCCCAAAGTCTCTCACTCTGTGTACAATATATTTGTACTTATCTGGTACAGGAGGAAGCTTCTCTGATGTTGAACAAGACTCTAATTTAGAATATAGTAAAATATCTTTAGTTGGCATTTCATAGCTAAGTTCCTTTTGCAGAACAGTAGTACTTCGTTTTCCGCAGGTGTTTTAGTTAGGGTTTTACTGCTTTGAGCAGACACCAGGGCTGAAGCAAGTCTGATAAGGACATTTAATTGGGGTTGGCTTACAGGTTCAGAGGTTCAGTCCATTATCATAAAGGAGAGAGCATGTCAGCATCCAGGCAGGCATGGTGCAGGTGGAGCTGAGAGTTCTACATCTTCATTCAAAAGAAACCAGGAACAGACTGAGCATCCTCAGGCACCTAGGAGAAGTGTCTCCAAGCCTACCCCTAGCGTGACACACTTCCTCCAACAAGGATACATCTTCTAATAGTGCCACTCCCTGGGCCAAGCATATACAAACCATCACACCAGGTCACAGGCCTATCTAGTTTCAAATTCTCACTTCATCAAGGTCTGTCAGGTATTGGTTTCATTTCATATAGTAGGTCCAGATTTGGTGAGTTGTTCTCACCAGTTTTCTGGCAGTCTTTACCAGTTTATTCTCCAGACTGGTCACCATTGTAGACTGAAGGGTTGTGGCTTGGTTTGTCTTTCTTTGCCCTCTTTGGTAGTGTTGAGAGAACCTTCGACTACCACATGCATAAGTGCACAGTTGAGAAGTCTTGGGTAGGCACCAGCCTGACCTTTCTCTCTTTAATCAATTGTGTAGTTGTCCTTGATAATGTCAGTGTGTAAAAGCAAACATTGGCCTTGGTAACAGCATGTGTTGTTTGGAATTTTTCATGCTTTATCCATTTTGAAGATAAAACAAACAAACAAAAAAAAAAAAAAAACAATAAGGACAGATGAGGAGAGAGTATTCAAGAACTGTGTGACTAGCCTCAGGCATGCAGACAGCTCCAGGGTTCCAGAGTTCATGAGTGTCTCACTATTCTGGCATGAGATTTTAGTGATGTAGCTGCTTTTGAATAGTCTGGGCTCCAATAAATAATACCTTGCCAATCCTGTGTGTCACTGCAATAGACTCATAGTTTACGAAGTTAGACTTTGGGGTAATATTATTTTGTCTCTTGTTGGTTTTCCATCTGTGGTGAAGAGACTTTTTTTTTAAATTTCCACAGAAATATATCACATATTCACTACACATACACACACACACACACACACATACACACACACACACACACACACACACACACACACACAAACATTTAAGTTACATAAAAATCTAAAGTAAATGCTAGTTAAACTACTGAACACTATAAAAACTACTATTTATAATAAAGCAGAATTAAATTACAGGAAATATGAATAAAATATATTTGAGAGGTAGTTTTAGAATTATGCCAAATGACAGAAAATGTTGTCTAAAGCATAGTTAGCCCCAGTTAACCTTTATAATAAGGTCCCTGGAAAATACATTAATAACAAAGCTTGAGCATATGAAACAGTTTTCCCAGAAGGCTAAAATGCCTGTGGCTCTTTTAAATTTTGTTTCTACATCTTCAGTAGTAATTCACTGCTGACTTGGGTGTTATTTTTCTCTCTAACTTTATGATGACATCTCCTCTGTTTGTGCCAGGGGCTCAGCAACAAAAACAAATCCTACCATGAAATATTTCTTCTATCTTATCTCCTGCATTGCTCTCCAATCAAATGTGTATAAGGGTCATCTAGCCCATTAGAATTCACTGTGTATTATTTCTGTGAGTAGCTGATAATGTAAATTTCCAGTAATGACCCATGGAAACTGTTTTATATCTTTGTGAGCCATGTGTTCGTTCACACTATCAAAGGTTCTTAGGTGATCAATTCAACATCTATTAAAAATTCGTAATTTAACAAAATCACTAAACTAAACTCTTTTGTTTGATATTCCAGCTTTATGTCTATTACTAGGCTTTTTTTTTTTTTTTTTTTTTTTTTTTTTTTTGTAGTGCTGAGTAAAACTGATGACATCACTAGGAAAATATAACCAGTTGTTTCTTAACACCAAGAACCTTTAAAGGAAACTGTAGGTGACAGTTGTGATTGACAGAACTTCAGTCAAAGAGTCAAGTGTGGGACTTAACAATATTTAAACTTATTCATTTTGGTAATATTGATTTGGGAAAAAAAATAAAATATTTCTTCAGAAATTTCTCTTCAGTGTCATTGAGTACAATTTACATTAAACTCACAATATCTTATTCTTAATTTAAATAAATCTCCTCATGAGTCCTGAATAGCTGTAACACAACAGTCTAAAAGAAAGGGAGAGAAATCAAGGCTTCTTTCTGCTGTAAGAAGACATGTGCACACTCAACTCTCAGCTTTGTCTTTGGAAACAGATATTGCTGGTTTTAAAACACAAGTTAGCTTTTCAAGACAACCACATCCATCACACTTAGGAATGAAAGACCGAAGGGATGCACAGAAGCTCAATTTCATTGGAACTTCTCAAACAAATCTTCTGTGGACAGCACATTCTTGAAATCTGTGGGTCACCATCTCTTAACAGTCATCAGGGAGCTGTGGACTCTGCCCCTTCAAAGCTAATGGAAAGCAGTGACATTTGTCATCCTGGTGACATTCCCTTATGTGAGGAACAAAGAGAGCAAAACCAAGCCTCTATTTGAACTTAACCAACACAGGTAAGGTTATTAACTAGAACTAAGTGTTGCTATCACCAATGGAATGCTAAATTACATACCAAAATATCTCAATTTATAACCATACATTGTCAGTGCAGTCCACTTGTTCTGCTAAGAGTATTGATCCTTGTGCCATCAGATGTCAACTGAATATCTTAAAGAAGCCTGGAAGGCTGGCATTTCGTTTTTATGGTAGACTGCTTTCCTCTTTCTTTCCATTTTTATTGGATAATTTATGCATTTGCATTTCAAATGTTACCCCCTTTCCTCCCTCAATGAGCACTCAAGGTTCCTGCTCAAATGTGCACCTAGGTATGCAAATAATTTAAGAATGATACATATTTATCATAAATTTGCCTATTCTCTTCCCAAGGATGTAGACAACAATATAAAAGGAATTAAACATTTTAATATTTGAAATAATATCATGTTCAATAGATAGGCAGTTACAATTGCTTTTTTTTTTTTTTAAATCCTATTCCAGCTTGTGAGAGCATCACTTAGAATTTTTCAATCATTGCTTTAGAACAGAGTGAGGGACTAACCTTTGTCTTTCTGATTTCTTATTTCATGAAGTCATTCTATTCCCAAATCACTTAAGATGTTAGAGGCAACAGATCTGATCTACAGACCTTTATGGGAAACAGATTTTTTATTGTTTTCTTTTTGGTACAGATATGCTTAAAATAGACTCCTATTTGTGGCTATTGTTTTCTACTAAAAGGTGATTAACCCAGGTCTGTTAAGATCCCTCAAAGCCTGGACTCTGGGCTAGCTCTAAATATGAGCAAATTATCAATTCCATAAAAGTAAATACATGATACAAAGTAAATTTTTGATAAAACAAAGCCTTTAGAAAATGGATAGGTTCCGGAGGCTGAAGGGAGACTTCATTAGAAAAGATTACAAAGAGCTTTAGCAGAGAACCTTACTTCAATTCCCAGAACCCACATAGAAAATCCTCAATGTCTGTGACTCCAGTTCAAAAGACATCTAAATTTTCCTCTGTCCTTGCCAGCTTCTAATTTCTCTGGTGTATATTTATACACTCACGTACATGCACACATACTCGTTAAAATACAGAAATAAATTTATAAATGAATATACTTAGGTCCCAATTTTTACCACTTTTAAAACAAATTAAATATATTTGATAATTGGTTTAAATTTTACTCCATTAGTTAGATAACACTTTTCCAGATAATTTTGCATTTCAAAAACAAAACATTTATAACTGATTATACAGAATACAAATGTTTATGAGACAATTTTATGTATACACAAAATGTCTGGTGCTTAGCAATGGTTATGCTACTAATCTTTATGTCTTTCACTATATAGTGCAATATATGATTTGCTTTTATTTTATTAATATATTGTAAACATCCTCATGCAATAAAGGTTTCTTTGTTATAACCGAGACAGAAATTTCAGTATGCTAATTTCAGGCTTCATAGAGGTTGTATTTAAGAATAAATGTAGGAAAGTGATTTTCTGAACAGGTCAAAAAAGAAATAAAATTAAGACATTAGGATCACTCAGACACTTACACTATATGATAGTTAAACATGATTTCCAATAAATGGACTTTACTTAAGAAGGATCTAAGACAAGAGAGAAGAATATAGCTGGGATATTCTCTCTCTCTTCTCTCTCTCTGTCTCTGTCTCTGTCTCTTTGTCTGTCTCTGTCCCTTTGTCTCTCTCTCTCTCTGTCAGTCTCTCTGTCTCTTTATCTGTGTCTGCATCTGTGTTTGTCTCTTGCTTTCTCTTCCTCAAATAAAATGTGATCTCTGAAAGGAGAGCTTTAACATGAAGCTCTGTACACTGAGATTATTAATGTTAGTGATTTTTTTGCAATGATTTCACATCTGAATAACACAGGTAGGAAAGGGAAAAATGTTTAACATATTTAAAAGTCCACAACACATCACTTATGTGAATGTTCTCAAGATGTTAAACTTCTTTGGTTACGTTTTTGTTGCTATGATAGAATATACTGGCAGAAGAAGGAAGGGTGATTGTGCTCATTGTCTAAGTGTAGAGTGCCTTAGACACTGAAATTCTAGGATTTCCATATGTCATTCTGGAAAAGTCATTAGGACAGCACTTAAAACAATGGGTCACATTATATCTGCTGTGACATAACAAAGGACAATGGATACTAGTCGTTACCTAATTCCTTCCTTTCTATGCAGTCTAATAAAGATCTACACCAATTAAGGTGGCACCATCTTTTAAGGTAGATCTTCCCACCTTAATTAATACAATCAAGGTGCTCTCTCACAGGTAGGAACAGTGGCCAAGTTAAGAAAATCCCTACAGATGTACCAAGAGGTTTGTATCCTTGGAGACTGGAGTTCTATATCTTGAGATGGTGACAAGCATTATGCTAATGGTTAATTACATTGAGAATGGAATATTATCCTTTAAAGAAAAAAGCTCCATTAGCCATGTTATGTCCTGGAAAGACAATAATAAAAAAAGGTTGTGTGATAAGCAAACAAAAATAAGCACTAAATGCCATTTGCCAAGCTACCCATTGCCAGTGAGAAACTTTTATTTCACAAACCTGTATCTTCTGACTCAACAAGATCCACAACTTCCTTTTATTTTTATATTTTTTTCTGATGTTTTATGTAGCACTAAAAAATTCATTTATTCTGGTTTGACTTGTTTTGATTTATATGGTGCTAGGCTTAAAATTAGAAAAACACAAAAAGCCACTGATTGCCAAAGTACAAAAATGTGTTATTAGAGATAAGATGTTAGATTGAGAAGATTATATACACAAAGTTTAGTCACTTTGGTATGTTTATTTTGGAGTATTTTGGACAGACTTTACTAAGCTGAAAATCAGCTGACATGGTAGAGAACTCATGAAGACTTGTAGGAAGTGAAAAGCATACATTTTCCTGGGGCAGATTTTGTAGTTCACACTTTTCATGAAATGCATTTAGGCATGGTCATTGATGCAAGTGTAAAAACAAAAGAAGTAAAAGAAGTAAAAACAAAAGTACACATCCAAGAGAACCATACATAAAATACTGTTTTGGGAAACAATGAAAGGAACTTAAAAAAACTCTGATATTTAATTTATAATACTGGAACTTCCTAAGAAAAGACAGTATTAGATGTAATACACAAAGTCAAATACATTTTTTCTGACAAAAATATAATTGGATTACTCTAAAATAGCTATTCTGATATATAATGAATAGCTATTCAGATATTTAATACACATATTATTCATATAGAGAAATAATAATTATCTTATTTTACATCATCATGTCACTTAAAATGTGTCTTGAAAATATTTCTTTTTTTAAACGACTTTATTTTGCAAAACAAAGATAAATGTAAAGATTTTAAACATTTTTTGCTTAAAATTATACATTTTTGTCAGTACTGTTTTTTCAGACATTAAAATAAATTTTACATAAAACCATGTGAATATGTTTTTTAGTCAGTACTTGATTTTTTTCAAGGGCTTGACAGTATGCATTGAAAACGTACTAGTTGCAATAAGCGTAAAGTACATGCAAAACAAAACGCAACATGGGAATAGTCAAAGTCTTCTTGTTTTGTGAATATATGTATATTTTTTGTTTTCTTTATTTCTTGGACTTCATATAGTCTGTGAGTTGTTTCTGGGGGAGTGCAAGCCTCTGGGGTTAGCATCCCACTATCAGTGACTGCATATTATGTCTGTTCTTTTGTGACTGGGTTATCTCACTCAGGATGATCTTCTCTAGATGCAGCCATTTTCTTAAGAATTTGGTTAAGTCATTGTTTCTGGTGGCTGAGTAGTATTCCATTGTGTATATGTATCACAATTTTTGTATTAATTCGTCTTCTGAAGGACATCTGGGTTCCTTCCAGCTTCTGGCTATTATAAATAGAGCCGCTATGAACATTGTGGTGCATATATCTTTGTTGTGTATTAAAGTGTCTCTGGGGTATATGCCCAGAAGTGGAATAGCTGGGTCTTCAGGTAGTACTATATCCAATTTTCTGAGGTATCGCCAGACAGATTTCCAGAGTGGTTGTATTAGCTTGCAACTCCACGAACAGTGGAGAAGTGTTCCTATTTCTCCGCAGCCTCGCCAGCATCTGCTGTCATCTGAGTTTTGGATCTTGGCCAATCTGACTGGTGTGAGGTGGAATCTTAGGGTTGTTTTGATTTGCATTTCGCTGATGGCTAAGGATGTCAAGCACTTCCTCGGATGTTTGTCGGCCATTCGGTGTTCCTCAACTGAAAATGATTTGTTTAACTCTGTGCCCCATTTTTTAATAGGGTTATTTGATTCTCTGGTGTCTAGCTTTTTGAGTTCCTTGTACACCTTGGATATTAGGCCTCTATCTGATGTGGTGTTGGTAAAGATCTTTTCCCATTCTGTTGTTTGCCGTTTTGTTTTCTTGACGATGTCCTTAGCCTTACAGAAACTTTGCAATCTCATTAAGTCCCATTTGTTAACCTTTGACCTTAGAGCTTGAGCCATTGGTGTTTTGTTCAGGAAATTTTCTCCTGTGCCTATGTGTTCTAAGGTTTTCCCTACTTTCTCATCTAATAGTTCCAGTGTATCTGGTTTAATGTGGAGATCTTTAATCCACTTACACTTGAGCTTTGTACAAGGAGATAAGAACGGGTCTATTTTCATTCTTTTGCATGTTGAGTGCCAGTTAGACCAGCACCATTTGTTGAATAGGCTGTCCTTTTTCCATTGAATGTTTACTGCTCCTTTGTCAAAAATCAGGTGACCATATACTTGAGGGCTCATTTCTGGATCTTCTATTCTATTCCATTGATCCACTTGCCTATTTCTGTACCAGTACCATGCAGTTTTCAGCACAATTGCCTTGTAATATAGCTTGAGGTCAGGGATAGTGATTCCCGCAGATGTTTTCTTGTTGTTGAGGATGGATTTCACTATTCTAGGTTTTTTGTTATTCCATATGAAATTGCACATTGATCTTTCCAATTCCATGAAGAACTGGGTTGGAATTTTGATGGGAATTGCATTGAATCTGTAGATTGCTTTTGGTAGGATGGCCATTTTTAAGATGTTGATCTTTCCAATCCATGAGCATGGGAGATCTTTCCATTTTCTGAGATCCTCCTCAATTTCTTTCTTTAGAGGTTTGAAGTTCTTGTCATACAGGTCCTTCACTTGCTAAGTTAGAGTCACACCAAGGTATTTCATAGTTTTTTGTAACGATTGTGAAGGGTACCTTTTTCCTAATTTCTTTCTCCACATGTTTGTCCTTTGAGTATAGGAAGGCTACTGATTTGTTTGAGTTAATTTTGTATCTGGCCACTTTGCTGAACTTGTTTATCAGCTCTAGGAGTTCTCTGGTGGAATTTTTGGGGTCACTCAAGTACACTATCATGTCATCGGCAAGAGTGATGTTTTTATCTATTCCTTTCCGATTTGTATCCCCTTGATCTCCTTTTGCTGTCTAATTGCTCCAGCCAGGACTTCCAGTACTATGTTGAATAGGTAGGGAGAGAGTGGGCAGCCTTGTTGAGTACCTGATTTTAGTGGGATTGCTTCAAGTTTCTCGCCATTAAGTTTGATGTTGGCTGTTGGTTTGCTGTATATTGCTTTTATTATGTTTAAATATGGGCCTTGGATTCCTGTTCTTTCCAGGAATTTTAACATGAAGGGGTGTTGGATTTTGTCGAATGCTTTCTCAGCGTCTAGTGAGATGACCATGTGATTTTGGTCTTTAAGTTTGTTTATATGGTGGATTACATTGATGGATTTCCTTATGTTAAACAATCCCTGCATCCCAGGGATGAAGCCTACTTGGTCATGATGAATGATGGTTTTGATATGTTCTTGGATTCGGTTTGCAAGGATTTTGTTGAGTATTTTTGCATCAATGTTCATAAGTGAGATTGGTCTGAAGTTCTCTTTCCTTGTAGAGTCTTTGTGTGGCTTAGGTATGAGGGTTATTGTAGCCTCAAAAAATGAGTTGGGTAATATTCCATCTGATTCTATCTTTTGGAAAAGTTTGGCGAATATTGGTGTTATATCCCCAATAAATGTCTGATAAAATTCTGCACTGAACCCGTCTGGACCTGCGCTTTTTTTTGGTTGGGAGGCTTTTGATGACTTCTTCTATTTCTTTAGGTGTTATAGGGTTATTTAGATGGTTTACTTGGTCCTGGTTATACTTTGGGACCTTGTATCTGTCTAGGAATTCGTCCATTTCCTCCAGATTTTCCAATTTTGTGGAGTATAAGTTTTTGTAGTAGGTTCTGATGATTTCTTGAATTTCCTTAGTTTCAGTTGTTATGTCACCACTTTCCTTTCTGATTTTGTTAATTTGGATACTCTCTCTTTGCCCTTTAGTTAGTCTGGCTAAGGGTTTATCAATCTTGTTGATCTTCTCAAAGAACCAACTCTTTGTTTTGTTGATTTTTTCAATGGTTTTTTTTTGTTTCTATTTGGTCTATTTCTGCCCTAATTTTGATTATTTCTTGCCGTCTACTCTTTTTGGGTATATCTGCTTCCTTTTGTTCTAGGGCTTTTAGCTGTGCTGTCAGGTTGCTGATATGAGCTCTCTCCAGTTTCTTCTTGGAAGCACTTAGGGCAATTAGTTTTCCTCTCAATACTGCTTTCATTGCATCCTATAGGTTTGTGTATGTTGTGTTATCATTTTCGTTGATTTCTAGAAAGTCCTTAATTTCTTTCTTTATTTCTTCTTTGACCCTGCTATCCTTTAACAGAGCGTTGTTTAGTTTCCATGTGTATGTGGGCATTTTGTTGTCTTTGTTGTTGTTAAAGACCAGCCGTAGACCATGGTGATCTTAGAGGATGCATGGGAGTATTTCAATCTTCTTATATCGATGAAGGCTCGTTCTGTGTCCAATTATGTGGTCAATTTTCGAGAAGGTGCCATGGGGTGGTGAGAAGAAGGTGTATTCTTTTACTTTAGGATAGTATGTTCTGTATATATCTATTTATTCTAGTTGGTTCAAAGTCTCTGCTAGTTTTGCAGTGTCCTTGTTCAGTTTCTGTTTTTCTGATCTGTCCATTGGTGAGAGTGGGGTGTTAAAGTTTCCCACTATTATTGTGTGTGGTGAAATGTATTTTTTGTGCTTTAGTAGAGTTTCTTATATGAATGTGTGTGATTTTTTATTTGTAGCATATATGTTAAGGATTGAGAGTTTCTCCTGACAGATTTCCCCGGTAATGAGTAAAAAGTGTCCTTCTTTATCTTTTTTGATAACTTTTGGTTGGAAGTTTACTTTATTCGATATTAGAATAGCCACTCCAGCTTGCTTTTTGGAGCTGTTTGCTTGGAAGTTTTTTTCCCACCCTTTTACTCTTAGATAGTGTCTGTCTCTGTCTCTGAGATTAGTTTCCTGTATGCAGGAAAACGCTGGATTTTGTTTATGTATCCAGTCTGATAGTCTATGTCTCTTTATTGGGGAGTTGAGACCATATATGTTAATAGATATCAAGGAATAATTGTTTCTGTTTTCTGCCATTTTTGTTTTTTTGGGTTGAGTTGTGTCTGTGTTTTTTTCTTCTTTTAGTTTTCTTGTTTAGGAGTTTTCTTGTTTTTACTAGGCTGTATTTTCCCTCCTTGTATTGGGTTTTCCACCTATATTTCATTGTAGTGCTGGGTTTGTGGTCAGATATTGTGTGAATTTTGATTTGTCTTGAAATATCTTTGTCTCTCCATCGATGGTGATTGATAGTTTTGCTGGGTATAGCAGCTTGGGCTGGCACTTGTGCTCTCTTAAGGAGTGCATGATGTCTGTCCAGGCTCTTCTAGCTTTCATAGTCTCTGTTGAGAAATCGGGAGTGAGTCTGATTGGTCTGCCTTTATATGTTACCTGACCTTTTTCCCTTACTGCTTTTAGTATTCTTTCTTTACTTTGGGCACTTGATGTTTTTACTGTTATGTGTCGGGAGGTATTTCTTTTCTGGTCCAACCTATTTGGAGTTTTGAAGGCTTCTTTTATGCTTGTGGTCATCTCATTCTTGAGGGTAGGGAAGTTTTCTTCTATGATTTTGATGAAGATATTTACTGTGCCTCTTAGTTGATACTCTTCTCCCTCTTCTATTCCTATTATCTTTAGGTTCGGTCTTCTCATTGTGTCTTGTATTTCATGGACATTTTGGGTTAGGAGCTTTTTGTTTTTTGCATCTTCTCTGGCTGTTTTGTCTATGTTTGCAATGTTGTCTTCTGCCCCCGAGATTCTCTCCTCGATCTCTTGTAATCTGTTGGAAATGTTTGCTTCTGTGACTCCTGATTTCTTTTTTTGGTGTTCTTACTCTAGGGTTATCTCTTTTAGCGCTTTCTTTATTGTGTCAATTTCTGTTTTAATTTCCCTCTTCCATTCCTTTATTTCTTTGGTTCTGTTTTCATCTCGTTCTTTGAGTTCTTTGAGAGTTTTTCTTGTTTCTTCTTTAAAAGCTTCTGAATCTTTTTGCTTTTCCTCCCTTTCTTGTTTAAGTAACTCTATCAGCGTCTTAAGGCATGATTTCAGGTCTGTATCTTCTTTCTTTGGAGTGTTTGGAATTCCGATGTTTGCTACTATCAGAGAACTGGGTTCTGGTGTTGCTAGATTTTCTTGGTTTCCTTGGGATATACTCTTTCTCTTTCCTCTTGCCATTTTGTTGTCAGTGATATGTTCTTGCCTTTCCCTTGTATCTGATCTGTGTCCCTGGTACACTTTCTGTGTGCACTCCGCAGAGATCTCTCTACTCCCCGGCAGCCCAGGTTCAGGGTGGCAGCTTGGCCAGGCTCTGCTCTGCGTACTGAAGTTGCGTCCGGGTGGAAACAGACGTTCCTAAGATCTGTTCCTGGTCACAGATGCTCAGCCTCTCCGAGCCACCTTTCTGGCTGGCAGGTGGGCCAGGCTCTGCTCTGTGTCCTGAAGTCGTCTCAGGGTGGGAACAGAAGTTCCTAAGATCTGTTCCCGGTCACTGGGTCGGGGAGGACAGGGCATGTCAGGCCAGGGGGTGCCCTTTTCGTGTGCACTCCGCAGAGATCCCTCTGCTCCCCCGCAGCTTTGGTCTCCCACTCACCAGTTGCTCAGCCTGTTCGAGCCACCTTTCCGGCTGGCTGTTGGGCCAGGCTCTGCTCTGTGTCCTGAAGTCGTCTCAGGGTGGGAACAGAAGTTCCTAAGATCTGTTCCCAGTCACTGGATCGGGGAGGACAGGGCAGGTCAGGGCAGGGGGTGCCCTTTCCGTGTGCACTCCGCAGAGATCCCTCTGCTCCCCCGCAGCCTTGGTCTCCCACTCACCAGTTGCTCAGCCTGTACGAGCCGCCTTTCCGGCTGGCAGTGGGGCCAGGCTCCGCTCTGCGTCCTGAAGTCGTCTCAGGGTGGGAACAGAAGTTCCTAAGATCTGTTCCAGGTCGCAGTTTCTCAGCCTGTACGAGCCGCCTTTCCGGCTGGCAGTTGGGCCAGGCTCCGCTCTTTGAGAATATTTCTTACTTAATGTAAAAGTATTTAAGACTGTACAAAAATATTCATGTTATTCTAATAATGATTTCAGCCACCAAAGAGAGGAAATAAAACATGCTGAGTTGTTAAAATTATTTTTAGAATTATGCAACTTTAAATGGTTGTGTGTTTTGGCAATAGTATTTTTTAAATTTTGTTAGAATTTAAGCATTAAATTATATATATATATATATATATTAGTTAATATATATATAATTTAGTAAAATATATAGGTATAGGTAATATATTTTGACATTGAATGAATTCTTCATAATTTTAAAGGTGCAAAGATAATTTTGTTCTCTGATTATCAGTATATTTAAATTTTATTTTACTCAAGGTTATAGCTTACCTTGGGGCTAAAAATTAGAAAGAAACAACAAGCATGCAAAAAAATGAATTACTGAAGGGAATTGGGGATCTGGCAACTAAACTACAGTGATCAAAACAAACCTTTGTGAGGAGTTTTTCACATGAAGGCATAGTAAGGGGAAAAAAAAAGGCAGCCAAGAAAATCATTTAGGAGAGCACTTTCGATAGAGGGGTTAAAGAATGTACACAGAACATTAAAAATATCATTACTGAATTCTGAATTTAAGAATTGAAAACAGAAGTGCTCTAGTCACAAGAGTATTTAGCACAGATTTCTCAAAATAAAGGGACAGTTATTGCAAAAGTTAGGTTAAAGAGATTTTGTCAGGTCTTGTGTGTCTCAGAAAAGATGCAACATTCACAATAATCTGACAAAATTTACCAACTCTCCATATTAAAAGTCTTGGAAAAATCAGAGATTCAAGGCTTGTACTAAACATAGTATAAATAATACACAACAAACCAGTAGCCAATATCAAACTAAATGGTAAGAAACTTGAAGCAATTCCAGTAAAGTCAGGGACTAGACAAGGCCGCCTACTCTCCCACTCCCTATTCAATTTATCAGTGGAAGTACTAACCACAGCAATCAGAAAGGAAAAAAATGGTCAGAGGGATACAAATTGGAAATGAAGAATTCAAAATATCACTATTTGCAGATGATATGATAGTAAACTTAAGTGACCCGAAAATTTTCACTAGAATTTCTACAGCTGAAAAACAACTTCAGCAAAGTAAATGGATTAAAAAAATTTAACTCAAAAAATCAGTACCCTTCCTCTACTCAGTGAATAAACAGGCAGAGAAACAAATTAGAGAATAGACACCCTTCATAATAACCACAAAGAATATAAAATACCTTGGTGTGGCCCTAACCAAGCAAGTGAAGGATCTGTATGACAAGAACTTCAAGTCTCTGAAGAAGGAAATTAAAGAAGACCTCAGAAGGTGGAAAGATCTCCCATGCTCATGAATTTGGATGACCATCATAATAAAAATGGCCATCTTGCCTAAAGCAATCTACAGGTTAAATGCAATCCCCATCAAAATACCAACTCAAATTTTCAGATTTAGAAATACCAATTTGCAAATTCATTTGGAATAATAAAAAACCCAGGACAGCTAAAAGTATTCCCCATAATAAAATCCAAAACAACAACAAAAACAAACAAACAAAAAAACCCCAAAACAAACAACCAACCAAAAAATAACTTCCAGGGGAATCACCATCCCTGACCACAAGCTGTATTACTGATCAATTGTGATTTTAAACTACCTGGTATTGGTACACAGACCGGCCAGTAGATCAATGGGACAGAATTGAAGACCCAAAAATAAACCTACTCACCTATAGTCACTTAATCTTTGACAAAAAAGCTAAAGCTATTCAATAGAAAAGGAACAGCCTCTTCAACAAATGGTGCTAGTTCAATTGGCAGTCTGGATGCAGAAGAATGCAAATCAATCCTTTCTTACTTCCTTGTACAAAACTCAAGTCCAAGTGGATTAAAGACCTCCAAATAAAACCAGGTACATTGAAATTAATAAAACAGACAGTTGATAAGATCTTAGAATACATAGGCATGGGGAAAATTTTCCTGAATTCATGCTCTTAGAGCAAGCCTTGACAAAAGGGGTCTCATGAGATTGAAAAGTTCTGTAAGGCAAAAGATATTGTAAAAAGGACAAAATGGCTATCAAAATATTGGAAAAAGATCTTTACCAATCCTACATCTTATTAGGGCTAGTAACCAATATATAGAAAGAACTCAAAAAGTTAAACTCTAGAGAATCAACTAATCCTATTAAAAATAGGGTGCAGAGCTAAACAAAGAATTCTCAATGGAAGAATATCAAATGGATGAGAAGCATCTAAAGAAATGCTCAACATGCCTAGTCATCAGGGAAATGCAAATCAAAACAACAGTAAGATTCTACTTCATACCAGTCAGAATGGTTAAAATCAAAAACTCAGGTGACAGCAGATGCTGGCAAGAATGTGGAGAAAGGAACACTCCTTCAGTGATGGTGGAGTTGTAATCTGTTACAACCACCCTGGAAATCATTCTGGTGTTTTCTAATAATATTGAACATAGTACTACCTGAGAACCCCGCTATACTATTCCTGGTCATAAACCCAAAAGAAGCTCCAACATCTAACAGGGACACATGTTCCACCATGTTCATACAGCCTTATTCATAATATCCAGAAGCTAGAAAGAACCCAGATGGATACAGAAATTGTAGTACATTTACACAGTGGAGTACTATTCAGCTATTAGAAACAATTACTTCATGAAATTCTTAGGCAAATGGATGGAACTTGAAGCTATCATCCTGAGTTAGATAACCCAGTCACAGAAGTACACTCATGGTATTTACTCAGTGATAAGCAGATACTAGGCCAAAAGCCTCAAAATTCTTATGAAACAATTCACAGACTGTATGAAGCTCAAAGAGAAGGAAGGCCAGAATGTGGATGCCTCAGTCCTTAGAAGAGAGAACAGCACACTCCTGGGAAGAAATAATGGGACAATAACCATTTGACTTAATAGGAGGACCCCAATGACGGAGTTAGAGTAAGGACTGAAGGAGCTGAAAGGGTCTGCAACCCCATGGGAAGAAAAAACTTATTAACTAATCAAACCCATCATAACTCCCAGGGTCTAAACACCACCCAATAAGGTTGCATGGAGAGATCTATGGCTCCAGATCCATATGCAGTAGAGGATAGCATTTTTTGTCATCAATGAGAGAAAATAATTTGGGTCTGTTTTCCCAATGTAGAGGAATGCCAAGGTGCAGAGGTGGAAGAGGAAGGTTAAAAAAGGGAGCACCATCATAAAGTCAGAAGGAGGAGGGGATGAGATTGTGGGAAAGGATATAACATCTGAAATTTAAATATAGAGAACATCCAATAAAAAAATGAAAAAAATAAAGATTGCATGGTAAGGAAATAGGCAATCCTTTGAAGACATTGAGAAAAGATTTTTGTATGTAGACTGAGGTACTTGCTCAAACGTATTTTTTATTTCCAAAAGGCGTGTTATTTTCATTTTGAATAAAGATATTAAAATCACTTTTATCATACCATCTGTTTCTGTTTTTTTATCATACCATTTGTTTTTCAAGACAGAGTTGCTTTGTGTAGCTTTGGCTGTTCTAAATCACATTCTGGAGGTCAGGTGACCTGAAACACAAAGAGATCAACTACCTCTGCCTCCCTCATGCTCGAGTTAAAGCATTTACGTGAACGATCATAGTGATATGGTGATATGACTCACAAAGAGAAAACAAGTAGGAATGCTAGGTAAGACATATTTTCTTTTATTGAAAATAGAATCTTTTTTATACAATATACCCTGCTTATAGTTTCCACCCCTCTATTCCCCCAATTCCACCCGACGTCACCTTCAGTCTGTGTTCACTGTGGTTATCTCTCACAAGAAAGGGCTTCTAAGAGATTAAAACCAAAACATATGGCAAAATGAAATATAAAAAGGTAAAACAAAAACCATCATGTAGAAGTTGGACGTAGCAATCCAACAGAAGCAAAAGAGTTCCAAGTGTCTGTACAAGAGAAAGAGGCTTGCTCACATGCATGACCCAGGTTACCATAAAAACACTAAACTGGAAACTATAACATACATGCAGAAGACCTGGTATTGACCCATGTAGACCGGGTGTTTGCCTTTTCAATCTCAGTGAATTCAGAAGGTTCATGTTTAGTTTATCCAGAGGGCCCTGTTCTTCTTGAGGCTTCCATCTCCTCTGGCTTTTACACCGTTTTAACCTGCCTTGCTGCTTATTCACTGAGGTCTGAGGGAAGAGATCTGATAGACTTTTCCATTTAGATTCTCGATGTCCAGGGATTAGTCAGTGTAAAACCTTTTGTGTGAGTAAAATGTAATCTTTGACTGGCTGGGGGTATAAAGTGTGAGCAGATTATGTTTTGGATCCTGTGGGACAGGGGTTCCAGAGAGACAATAAACAAAAGCAGGTCCTTTTCTTGAGAAATGAGCTACATACTTCTAAAATGGCATGCATTTACCACGTCATTATTTGGAAGTTTGGTGGGATAGTTCAACTTGTCAATGCAAAATCATGTAAACTTGAAGAACCCATGGCTGGAGATAAAAGAAGCTAAATCTAAAAAGATGAAAGTGTAAAGAAGGAAACTCATCTCTCTTATGACCCAAATTATTGAGGCATGATTATTATTAGTCTCAGAATAAATGGAATGAATAATGATTATCTGTATGAGCAAAGTTCTCAACTATTTATAATGCAATTGCAAATAGAAAAAAATGGCCTTCATGATTTTATTTCAAAGTGCACCATACCAAATGTATTCCGGAAAATATCAAAAAGTGGTTGTCAATACCCTTTGACAAGAGCCTGATGTTGTTAGCATCTATCACTGCTAATACATCTGTGATTATTTTTAACTTCCTGTCTTCCCATCCCTGGTACGTTCATAAGCACTGTTTTTATAATATCCTTCCCTATTTGTGTTTCTGTGTTCCTCATCACTGCAGATCAGTTGTCAACCTATATTTTACTACAGTCAATACAAATAAATACAGAGATACCTGAAACAAACAGATTTATTCTATGTGGCAGATTGGACATGATTATGTGTACGGGTACCAGTTGTAGTATGATGGGACTGTAAAGGGTTCTACACTAAAAAGAAAATGCTTGTCTCTGAAATACATATGATATTTCTTGTATACCTCAAATGGATTTAAACAGGTAAAGTTTCATCTTGCAAAAAACAGTCCCTGATATCATGAAGCAGTTACATTTTCTACTTCAAATTTAAAATTCTAACTCTTAATACTCCCAAAACTTAGCTAATAATCAGAAACTCACAGGCTTTCAGAAAGCAGGCACATAAAAACAATTAATTTGCCTCCATCTTAATTAAATGATGAAGCAATTCAACCAACTCAGCTTTTAAATTTAATCATAATTAATCTAAATAGGTGCAGAATGCATTATTACAGAAGCTCAGTAAGAAAAGACTGTGGGCATCTGGCAGGAAACTTTCAGCTCTTTAGGTTGCTTCATTTGTTCAGAAAGTAATAACATGGCAGAAAATCATTAAAAAGTTTGTGACTGCTTTTGTTTTCTGGTGATGACAGTGCACTTTTTAAATACTCTTTTGAGTACAGTCTAAGCAATAAAACAAATGTAGTTTTCTCTTAAAAAGTATTTAATAGAGTTTGTATAACTTTTATCAAATATATGAATGCAAAATACTTTTAACTGCCTTATTAACTTAAAATTCTGATATACAAAATCTCATTAATGGTTGGCAGCTTAAATGAGCTGTGAAGAGTTTTTACAATTATAACTGTCTGAGAAAGAATCTAGGAAGACAATACCCTTCACAATAGCCACAAATAATACAAAATATCAGGGTATAACCCCAGCCAAACAAGAAAAAGACCTGAATGTCAAGAACTTCAAGTCCATGAAGAAAGAATCATCGAAAGATATCAGAAGATAAAACAATTTCCCATGGTAACGTGTATAGAGGATTAACACAGTGGAAATAACCATCTTACCAAAAGAAATCTACACACTCAATGCAATCCACCTCACAATTCCAACATATTTTTTACAGACCTTGAAAGAGCAATTCTTAACTTATGGAAAAACAAAACACAAAGGATAGCTAAAACAATCCTATACAATAATGAATCTTCTGGATGTATCACCATCCCTGACTTCAAACCACAGAGCTATAGTAATAAAATTTGCTGTTTATTATTTGTACTGACACAGACAAGTTGAATAGTAAAATAATTGAAGACTGAGAAAGAATCTCACATGTCTATGGACATTTTATTTTTGACAAAGAAGCCAAAGCCATACAAAAGAAAATGAGAGAGAATTTTCAAAAAATTATTTTGGTCTAACTGGATGTCTGCTTGCAGTAGAATACAAGTAGATTAATATTTATTACCCTGCTTAAAACTAAAATCCAAGTGGATCAAAGATATCAGTGTAAAATCAGATATACTTAGTCTAATAGAACAGAAAATGAAGAATAACCAGGAAATCATTGAACAGGAAATAAACTTCCTTACAAAGAAAAGCAATTAATAAATGAGACCACATGAATCTGAAAAGCTTCTGTAAGTCAAATATCACATATAATAATACAAACAAATGTGAACAGATTGAAAAACATGTCTTCAACAATGCTACATTTGTCAGAGCCCTAATATCCAAAATATATAAATAACTCAT
Source organism: Micromys minutus (assembly GCF_963924665.1). Lineage (NCBI taxonomy): Eukaryota > Metazoa > Chordata > Mammalia > Rodentia > Muridae > Micromys > Micromys minutus. The sequence goes on along the minus strand of NC_137957.1, from coordinate 20,320,175 downwards.
AAAGTTAAAAACCAACAAAGAACCTGATGAAAAACTGCATTACATAGCTAGAGAAATTTCAACAGAGAAATATCAAATGACCAAGAAAAAACTAAAAAAATGTTCAATATACTTAGTCATCATGTAATTGGAAATCAAAACAAATCTGAGATATCACCTTACACCCATCAGAATAGCTAAGTTCAAAACTCAAGTGACAGCACATTCTGGGGAGGATGTGGAGCAAGGGACCTATGGATACCTATGGATACCTATGAACAACTGATTTTTGACACACAAGCCAGTGCCATAAAACAGAATCTCCTATATTCCTGCTGAGTGTGAACATTTGTACAACCACTATAGAAATCACTTTTGTGATTCCAGGAATTTGTAAATATTTCTACCTCAATACCAACTTATGCCACTCCTTGGCATATACCCCAAAGATATTCCACCATCCCATCTGTACTTGGTCAGTTATGTTCAAAAAAGCTTTATTCATAATATTGAGAAACTGAAAACAGCCTAGATGTCCCTCAACTAAAAATGGATAAAGAAAAAAAGATTTATTTGCACACTGGAATATTATTCACTGTTCAGCTATTAAAAACAATGACATCATGAATTTTGCAGGGAGGTAGATGTGAGAAAAAATATTATCCTGAATGAGGCAACCCAGACCCAAACACATGCATGGTGTGTACCCACTTGTAAATGGATATTAGCCATAAAGTTCAAGATAACTATGTTACACCCGACAGACACAAAGAAGACAAATAACAATGATGGTCTAAGGGAGGATGGTGGAATCTTTCTCAGAAGAGAAAATAAAATGGATAGCAGAGCTGGATGGAGGGAAGAAACTCAGAAGAGAGAGAGAGAGAGAGAGAGAGAGAGAGAGAGAGAGAGAGAGAGAGAGAGAGAGAGAGAGAGAGAGGAGGCATAGGGGAATGAGGCAGAGAGAGTAAGTATAGGGAGAGCACAGGAGACAGAACAGAAATTGGTGGTGGGTGGTAGTGTTGATGGCATCTCTAGGACATCCCAGAGACCTTGGACAGGTTGGGGGTAAGGTGTTGATGGTGACTCTAGCTGATACTCTTATCAGTGGAGAATAGGGATACTCAAGTGGGAAATTCCTGAAGCCACGAAGTACTCTAGGTAAAGGGTTAAAGGACAGCATCTCACCCACAATACCTTCTAGAAATGGGGGATATAGCTAACCAATACTCTTCAGATTGAGTCCCATCCCATGGGCAAGATCCAATCCCTGACACTGTTATTGATACTCTGTTGTGCTTGCTAGAGCATCCTAGCATAACTGTCCTCTGAGAGACTCACTCAGCAGCTAGTGGAAGGAGATAGAGAGACCAGAGCCAAACACTAAGTGGAGCTCCAGGAAATATTGAGAAAAGGATTGAGAGGACAAGAGGGAATAAGAAATCTCTAGGAAGACCAACAGAATAAACTAATCAGAATCCTTGTGAACTCCCAGAGACTAAATCACCAAACACAGTGTGAACAAGGGATAGACATTAAGTTTCTACAGATGTGTAGCAGATTTACAGCTTGGCCTTTGTCCTTGAATCTGTTGATTGCTTATGGATCCTGGTTTTTTTTTTTTTTTTTTTTTTTTTTTTTTTTTTTTTTTTTTTAACCTGAGCTGTCTTGTTGAGCCTCAATGGGAGATAATATGCCTGGTCTTGTAGTTACTTGATGTATGGTGTAGGGGTGGGGTGGGGTGATGACAGTGACTCTTCTTTTTAGAGGAGAAAGAGAATGAGGAATTGGGGAAGAAAATTTAATTTTCACAACTTAATTCTTACATATATCACTGAAAAACCATGCTATCATCTTACATAGGTGGTAATAGTCCATCAGCATAGGCATATTGCATTTAAAATTATTTGGTGATTTTTGCAAGAGGTTTCTCATTGCTCTGTCATTCAGTATTAGCTGTGATGAACCTGTCAGATGTTGTGTTACCCTTTAAAAAAATCATTCTGAGGTGTTCAGAGTTTTCTCTGGTTAGTATCTAATAATCAGTGACTGTATATTATGTCTGTTCTTTTGCAACTGGGTTATCTCATTCAGGATGATATTCTCTAGATGCTTCCATTTTCTTAAGACTTTCATAAGGTCATTGTTTCTGATAGCTGAGTAGTACTCCATTGTATAAATATACCACAATTTTTGTATCCATTCATCTACTGAAGGACATCTGGGTTCTTTCCAGCTTCTGGCTATTATAAATAGGGCTGCTATGAACATTGTGGTGCATGTGTCTTTATTGTATGTTGGAGCGTCTCTGGGGTATATGCCCAGAAGCAGAATAACTGGGTCTTCAGGTAGGACTATTTCTAATTTTCTGAGGAACCACCAGACTGATTTCCAGAGTGGTTCTATCAGTTTACAACCCCAGCAGCAGTGGAGAGGTGTTCTTCTTTCTCTGCATCTACTGCCATCTGAATTTTTGATCTTAGCCATTCTGAATGGTGTGAGGTAGAATCTCAGGGTTGTTTTGATTTGCATTTCCCTGATGGTTAAAGATCTTGAGCACTTCCTGAGATGCTTCTCAGCCATTCGGTATTCCTCAATTGAGAACTTTTTGTTTAGCTTTGTACCCCATTTTTAATAGGGTTGTTTAATTCTCTGGTGTCTAACTTCTTGAGTTCTATGTATACCTTGGATATTAGGCCTCTATCAGATGTGGAGTTGGTAAAGATCTTTTCCCAATCTGTTGGCTGCCATTTTGTTTTTGTGACAGTGTCCTTAGTTTTACAGAAACATGCAGAAAGCTCTGAACACCCCAGAAACAACTTACAGACTATATGAAGTTCAAGAAAAACAAAGGCCAAAAAGAAAAGAAAAATCATTATTCTCAATCTTCACACACCAAGAAAACCTTGACTATTTCCAGGTTACATCTTGTTTTACATGTACTTTATGCTTATTGTAACTAGTAAGATTTTAAGGCATACTATCAAATGTTTAAAAAAAATCAAGTACTGACAAAAATATATTTATATACTTTTATGCAAAAATGCTTTTAAAATCTCTACATTTATCTTTGTTTTTTAAAATAATGTTGTTAAATTAAAAAAAATCATTCAACCTCCTTCATCCAGATAAGCAATTATTTATCTGATTAGCACATATTGACACAAAGGTGCATAAGCATTCCTTCTACTTAGATATTGCAAAACCAACTCTCACAAGTGGAAAAGAGGAAATGAATAAAGGGAATTTAAAAGAAAGAAAGAGAATGGAAAAGCACAATAAGAATAAGAGAGTTCACTACTTTTAGGAGCCTGTTAACAGAGGAAGTTTTGATCTGAGACTTGGATTGTGACTCATAGGGAGTTACAGAAAAAAGTGGTTAGCGAGGTGTGGTCTTGGCCTTCTTAATTAGTTTCTTAAAAGTAAATTGACATGAATGCAAAATTCGTTACCAATATCTTGTGAAACTATAAGACAAACTAAAAAGAATACAAGTTAAAGTATAATAGCAAAAGCTTTTGTTTATACATTTAAATATAATCAACCAGAAGGGAAATTATCCAAGCAATGTTATTCTTTCTGATTATGTGTTTGCCACTGAATATGAGAAATTAAGGCTAATGAATATTCCAAATTACTACATGTATTTCTGAAGATGTGGATGAGTTAACACTAAGATTACTAGAATAGCTTTTTAAATATCTATGTTTGTTTTTAAATATAAACAAAATAAAATTAACTCATGATAGGTCTTTGAATTTATTTTTTATCTTCCAGTGATATGATTTACCACTAGAGTAGATTTCAACAAAACACACACACACACACACACACACACACACACACACACTGAGAGAGAGAGAGACAGAGAGACAGAGAGACATAAACTGAGGCAGAGGAAAGAGAGAGAGAGAGAAAGAGAGAGAGAAGAAAGAGAGTCTTAAAAATTACCTTCCAAAATTAAGTGTTTAAAAAAACTTAAAAATACTATATAAAATTATTAAATATTTACAAATACAGGAGAAAAACATCACAACTGAAAATTAAACAAACTATATCTACATATGGCTCATGTTTAAAAAGAAAAAGTAATTCATATCTTATTAATATCGATACTGTTTTTGTCCAAATATCTGGTGAAAATTGAAAGGTAAATATGGCCTTAACCGCAGAAGAGAATGATTAACAACTTTATATTAAAAATGGTAATTTTAACAAAAGTTTTTTAAAAAGTGATAAACTATGAAAATTGGCAAATGCCATGAGCACATTAGAAGTGTGGCTTGTATTTCCTTCAATAAAAGTAAATCCTCACTTATTTATATTTGATTGTGGTGACCTATTCTACATACAGTAATAAACCTCCTTGCATTGCTAAAATGGGTACTGCTAGGTCCTGATGATAACTGTTTAAATTGACATCTGTAGTTCTTTTTAACCAATGGTTTATTGAAGATTATCCTTTTTTGACTGAGAAACAATGTATTCCTAGCTGATCTTGGTAGTACGGGTCTCTAATCTCAACATTTATGAGGCTGGGGCTAGAGGAATACCATGATTTTAAAATCACAATATAGTTGTGCCAATCTAGTTTAAGATATATATCTGAGGGATATGTGTATGTGTGTGTGTGTGTGTGTGTGTGAGTGAGAGAGTGACAGAGACAAAAAGACAGATATATATATATATATATATATATATATATATATATATATATATATATATATATATATATAAAACTATTTCAATCTATCTATAGCTCTAAAAATAGGTACATGATAGATGATAGATAGAAAGACAGAGAGACAAATAGATAGACAGATAGAAAGATAGATGCACATATGCATGTATACATACCTAATACATACATAATTCATAGATACATAGATATAGAGAATACCTATCATAAGGAACCTAATTGACTGGATTTAAGTACACTGAATAAATTTAAAGATACACACTATGACACCATTAGGTTTAAACGAGTGACCAGAAAGCTTACTGCCCCCAAAGGAACAAGTCTTCTCTAGTTGGGGAACTGATATTTCGGAAAACTGAACTAAAAGTCTAATGGTGCAGCTGCCTTAATTAAAATGCAAATTTAATTCACCACTTCCCATCACCACTTTAGATAAAATCAGTCCTTTGGTTGGAAACTCAAAAGATCTTGAAAACTGCAATATGGGACATACTGGTGATTTCATAGAGCTAAGAAACAAGAGTACTTATCTCCTACAGCTTACACTTTGCAAGTCAAAATAGCCTGGTGTTCTATTTATAGAGGTAAATTTCCTTGAGGAAATGTCTAGGAATATAATTGATTTCTTATAGGATTTTTCTTTGTCACTATCAACCCCGTCCCCTTAGGCCTGGGTCAGATTCACATCCCAGCAGGCACCAGAAGGAAGCTCCCACACTAAGGCTTTAGGAAGTATTACTCAAGAAAATACTTGTGGACTACATTACTTTATCAACAGAAAAATGTGGTAAGGTGAAATATACTTCTAAGAATGAACATGTTCTAGATACATCCATTTTCTTATGGATTTCATAAAGTCATTAAATATCATCCTGAGTGAGTTAACGCAGTCACAAAAGAACAGACAAAATATAAAGTCACTGTAATTGGATACTAGCCCCAGAAAGCTCTGAATACCCAAGAAACAACTCACAGACCATATGAAGCTCAAAAAAAGAGAAAGACCGAAAAGTGGAAGCCTCAGTCCTTCTTAGAAAAAAAAATAAGCATATAGCACCCATTCAGAGTGGGGTAGACCTAGACCTTAAATCATTAATAACTACATAGCTAATAAGATAGCCTTGTGGCAATTTTGGGTATTTAAAAATCAATATGCTTAATCTTTACACACCAAGAAAACTTTGACTATGTCCATGTTACGTTTTGTTTTACATGTACTTTATGCTCATTGTAACTAGTAAGATTTCAGTGCATATTATCAATCCTTTAAAAATTTGTATATTGACAAAATATATTTATATAGTTTTATGCCAAAAAAGTAATGAACATGCTATTAAATTAAATAATAGCTGAAGAGTATTTATTGTTTCACAGAGAGGTTTGGGTCCTTTAGAAAATTGCATTCAAAGTTGTAGATACTGTTTTTTTTTTTTTTTCTTACAACTTTATTTTAAAAAGAGAGGTACATTTTGGCATAAAACTACATGAGTATATTTTTGTCAGTATTTGATTCTTTTAGAAAAAAAGAGGTTTGATAGTATGCTTTGAAATCTTACTAGTTACCATAAGCATAAAGTACATGTAGAATAGAACGTAACATGGAAATAGAGTTTTCTTGGTGTGTATAGATTAAACCTAATCATTTTTGAATACCAAAAATTGCCACAATACTATATTCTTAGCTCTTGAATGATTAATGATTTAAGGTCCAGGAGTACCACACTCTGAGAGGGTACCATACACTTATTTTTTTTTCCTATGAAGGACTGCTTTTTTTAAAAATTAGAGTCTTCTTACTTAGTCTTTATGTTTAAAAGAATTCTGAAAGGCGATATCTTTACAAAAATCTGGAACACAATTTATGAAAAGAATTTAGATCTGTAGTAATTATGTTGGAAGGCCATTCTCGAGGTCAAAAATCACCCTGGAAATATAATTCTTCCAGATGTCAAGTTTACTAATTCCTCACTGGAGAAGGGCATGCTATATTGCACATAACATGGAATAATTATTGCCTATGTCAGTTCCGTAAGCATGGCTTAGAAATATTTTTCTCTCAGTTCTGGATGCTGAGAGTCTAGAGGCGGCAGGAGGTGTGATCACGTTGTGAACATTTTCTCAGAGCAGAGCCTCACCTGCTCACTCAATGAATGGATAGGGAGCAGGCAAAATCATTCCTATATCTTACAAGGACCCTCACCTGCTGATGATGGCCCTAACTTCATGTCCTCACTACTACTCGCTCAATTTGCTTCCTATCCACGTAGTATGGAGGATTTTGGCTTCAACATTTGAATTTGGAGACATGATTATTCACTACCTAATAATGTGCAGAAAGATACATACAAATACCCCTATACTCACATGATCATTATCATAATGAGACATTTAAGACTCTAATTTTTATGTAGCTTATTGTTTATGTATAGTGTTATAGACTGATTCAACACTTTTCCATCTCCTGTTCTACTTCTAGTTAATTTAATGTGTTGATAATTCAGACTTTGCGCATTCATATGTAAATTATAAAATATGGACGAGAGAATCTGACACAGTAAATAAACAAATGTGTGTTAGCCAAACATTACTTTCTTTCACTCATTTGGGACAAAAATTAAATAATGCTATTTATATTATATTATGCCATAGTAAAGAGAGATAACAGTGGTTAGTCAACCAGAAACATAACCAAACTTTATACTGGGGGGGGGGCAGTTAACCTATGTCAGAACAACTGATTAAATGTTTTTAAATTTGAGGATGGTAACTCTCAAAATGCTTTATAATGTATAATCCATGGGATTTTGTTTCAGTAGCAATATTTTTACCCAGTAGAATGCAATGCAAAGCTCCAGCTACTGCCCACTTACATTTTTGTTGATTTGTTTACAGTAAACAAAATCATATTTTCAGCACCCTTAGATTCTGCCATATCTGATACTCAAGTGTTTCTGAGTTTTGACCAATTGTCTCCACTGGTGTTTCACAGGAGTTGAAAGTAGTTGGACTTGGACATAATTTCGTTTTTTGCTCCTGGATGATTGACTCACTTTCTACTCAGTTTAGTAGATGGCAGTTTGACCAAGAGCTTGGCACAATCAGTCTCCTTTGATCACCTCAAAATGAGCTTTCCCATAGTATGTTTCTGAATACCTCTGTCACAGAGTGCAGAATTGATCAGAGACTGGTTCTTTTAATAAATGCATATGTAGTTCCTATGAAAAAATAGTGTAGTATATGCAAAAAGAATGCATAGAAAAACAGAATATTGATAGTGATTAACAATGAGAAGATTTGTGTAATTTTGGCATTAATATTCCTCTGTCGGTTGTGGTGATTTGAATATTCTTGGCCCAGAGAGTGAGTGGCACTCTTAGGAGATGTGATATTCTTAGAGTTAGTGTGGCTTTGTTGGAGGAAGGGTGTAACTATGGGCATGAGCTTTGAGACCCTCCTCACAGCTTCCCTGTACACACACACACACACACACACACACACACACACACACACATACACACACACACACACACACACACACACACACACACACACATATATATATATATATATATATATATATAAAGGTCATATGTACATATATTTATATCTATATATCTATATCTATCTCTATCTTTATCTCTATATCTATCTATCTCTCTTTCTCTGTCTTTATATATATATATATGTATATATATATATATAAGTTCTTTTGTATGTATGAAGTTTGCAGATAAACGAAAAGAATTTTAACATAAATGTAAATGTCTAGACACAAAAAAAATGCTGCAAAAAGAACTGCAGTTCTCTTTGATGGTAAACTGTAATTTCAAATATTTAAACTTCTGTATTAAAATTGAAATAAGTAGAGAAATTTACTTCTGAAAGATGAATGCCTTAAGGGAAGAAAGGGTGTTTTTTCATAGCTGACATTAATGTAGAGATCTTTGCATACAAGACTTAATCAAGGTTAAAATGGGAGGATGGAGGGCACAAGGAAATAGAAGTACTAAAAGCCAGATGACACCTTAGAATTTGTTAGTATTTAAAATAAGTTAATAATGAAAATTTAAAGAGACCTATTTGGCATTGCGAAATAATGCTGTTTCTAGAAACCATGTTTATTAAAAACAAACATATACAAACAAATACGAAAGCATCCAGTTAGTGGGATCAAGATATCTCCTTCTTAGTCATTCACTGGTAGAAGCTTCCCATATGATTCAGGCTCTTGCGATTCCTCTTGGGTGTTCGCAAACACTAGGTTATGAAGCTATGATGTCTAAGATAGTATCCATCTTGAATTAAGACATAGAGAACTTGGTACTGTTGGAAATTTCCTCCCTGCTGGCTGGCTTTCAAAGCTTAAGCACTGGGCATGCTTCAGGGGTTAAAGAACACCAGAAGTGCTATGTGTCTGTGAAGCCTATGTACTACAATATTAATCTGCCAGAACTGTGCCCACTTCTTCAGTGGATATGAAGACGATCAATTTCTCTTAGACTGAATTTGAGGAAGGTTCTATAGGAGTGAATTCATGCCAGATACTATGCATCCAGTCAAACACCCAGGCTGAGGAGGTTATAGAACAAGGGTAAGAATATTAGATTTATGTAGCAAAATGTTTATGCTCTGAGATGATAACTTCTGTCAGACTTAAGAGACACTTCACTGAAGTATTTTTTAGCAACCAATAGGGACTACAGAAAAGTATGCTACTTATGGTGCTGAGAATAAGGGGCATTTAAGTGTACAGTTTTATATAAGGCATTTACACCTCCTCCTCAGAGCCTGAGAGAGCATCTTGAAAGGGGGTGGAAAGAGTATGAGAGCTGGAAGCTATGGGGAAATGCTACAAAATGCCTCCTGGATATGACATAACATTGCAATTATGGAGTCACAACAGTTACAATAGCCTGTGTGGACATGTACAAATCAGTCTATCAATGTCAGCCATGAATTTGTGTTTGTCATAGACTTACATGCTTAAATCTTAGCTGTAGATAAAGAGGAATCATTCTGTTCCAAGATAAAGTAAACTGTTAGCCCACCATGCTGTTTTAAATAACTCCCAACCCAGATGTAACTCAGAAGAACCTATTTAACATCAATGGGTCACAAGCCAAACTACTATAAGAAGAAACTCAAAGGAGGGAGGGGAGCTTGACTGCAATGAAAGTGAGAAAAGGAGAGTAAGGGATGGCAGTAATCGAAATCAAATGCAGGAATGAAATTTTCAATGATACATTTACACAATGGAGTACTACTTAGCTATTTAAAAACAATGACTTCATGAAATTCCTAGGCAAATGGATAAAACTAGAAAATATCATCATGATAGAGGTAACAGAGTCACACACACACACACACATACACATACACAAAACAAAATAAACAAATAAAAAAACTACATGAAGCTCAAGGAAAAGGAAGACCCAAGAATGGATTCTTTAGTCCTTAGAAAGCAGAACAAAATACTCACAGGACAAAATAGGGAGAGAAGGTGAAGATCAAAGACTGAAGGAAAGGCCACCCAGGCATTGCCCCACCTGGGGTTCTATCCCATCTATAGACACCAAACCCAGATAATACTGAAGATGACAGGAAGGGTTTGTGGACAGGAGTCCTGAGAGACTCTACCAGAGCCTGGCAAATACATACACGGATGCTTATAGCCAACCATTGGACTGAGCACCAGGACCCTAATTGACAAGTTAGAGAAAGAACTGGAAGATCTGAAGGTTTTTGCAACCCATAGGAAGAACAATACCAACCAAGCTGACCCCACTTCTCTAGAGCACCCAGAGACTAAACCACCAACCAGAGTACACATGAAGGGACCCATGGCTCCAGCTACATATGTTGCAGAAGATGGCTTTGACTGGCATCAATGGGAGGAGAGTACCTTGGTCTTGTGAAGGCTTAATGCCCCAATGTAGGAATTGACAGGGCAGTGAGGCAGGAGTGGGTGGGTAAGAGAGAACCCTGATAGAAGCAGGGGGAAGGGGGATGAAATAGGGGTTTTCCAGATGGGAAAACAGGAAAGGAGATAACATTTAAATGTAAATAAATAAAATATCCAATTAATAAAAAAGTGCAAATAAAAAAAAACCTTAAATCATCAAATTTGAAAACAAAGACAGTCCTCTTAACCCACTAGAGTTTAAATGGAATATCAAAGCAGAGCTACTCCAGGGTTACACAAAATTTGAAGTGATTAAATTTAAAATACATAAATATGTATCACTTAATAAAAGTCCTAATTTCCTGCATTAAAACAATGAGCCAAAAATAGAAATTAAAATGTTTTCAATGTTATACTTTAAAAATATTTTCTTGTAGGTAAAACAGCAATTATTGCTTGTAGACAACTTACCTTTTACCAAGAATTACACTAATTGCTTTATATTTATTAATTTTCTTCAAAGAATTTCATAAAGAAAATGCTATTTTTATCTCAGTTTAAAAATGGGAAAAGCAAATTCCACTGAGATTGCTTTGCTTGAGGAAAAATGTCTAGTAAATAAAAAGCAGACATTTGTTAGTTAGTCTGATTTAAGAATGTATATGATTGCCTCTTTGACAATATTTTTAAATTTAAATGAGGTCATCAGACATATCAAACCACAAATAAACTGCTATAAAATGCCAAAATTAATCTCCTGAATTCTATAATTATTTTTTATTTTGTAAGGCCACATACAATGTGTCCAAAGTGAGAGATTAACATATAAACAGGCACACACTTCTCACCTACATATACCTGTCAATATATTTATTTGTGTTATCTATATATAAATTGTTTATTATGTTATATAAAAGAGGTTGACAATAAAACAGAAGTGCATTAATTAACAATATTTTTGTTTTCTCTCTGTAACCCCCTTCCTAAGTACAGAAATACCTTTTAGTTTAAACTGTAAGTGTTATCTGCCCATTACAGAAAATAAAGCTGAAGATGACTTTATTCTGTGTTAGAAATATTTTTCTGAGGCTGGAGAGATGACTCAGTGAAAATGGATACAAACCTTCTAACACAGCTGTATGTAGAAATCTAATAGGAGGAAAATGGTGCCAATTCCAGACAAAAATATCAGACACACTTTCTTGATGTTGGGGGTCCCATCAGAACACCCAACTACAAAACAATGAGACATATACAGAGGACCTAGCTCAGAAACATACAGAGCCCACATTTGTCTATTCAGTCTCTATGAGACCCTATGAAGCCTGATCAGTTTTTTCTGTGGTCCATGTTCTTCTTCTGGTTGATCTCTCTCTTATAATCTTTTATAAGATTATATAAATCTTCTGTAGGTTTCTTCTGGGTCTACCTAGTGAATGGCTGTGGATCTCTGTATCTGATTCTATCAGTTCCTGGATGGTGCCCCTCTGATAAAATTTGGGCTAGACACTAATCTATGAGTAAAGCAGAATATAACTAGGAGTCATCTCATTAACATTTTTATGTTAAAAAGTTGTTTTATTAGAGTCTTGTATAGTGAATGTAGTGTGAGGGTTAAATGTTAATATTACCAGGAAAGGAAAATACCATGATATATATTTTTTATGTTTAATTTCATCTTAGAAATGAACCTCTTCATCATATTTCTCATTGACTTGCAACCCTAAATGTTTCTCATTTTATTGATAATATGAGCCTAGACATATATGTTCTAATACAGAAAAAAGCACTTGCCCATAAATGATTACTCTTTTTTATGATTGTTTGGATTATTTCAATCTTTACTCTATAGCTTTTCAATGTTCTTCTTATTCTTGATTGATTACTGCTTTGTTAGAAGGTTATTATATTGACAAAATTTGGGATATAATTCATACTTAGTGACTATTTATTCAAATGTATCTTGGCTAGAATTTTACTGCCACATTTTCTTGGATAGTGTAGAAACATTCTATATCTGATATCTTCTATAATCTTTACTTTATTGTCTGCATGTCATGAATTTTTTTTAGTACTGAAAATTTTAGATATTTTATTTCTCTCTGGAAAGTATGAGTAGTCAAAATTTAGGGATAATTTCTCATTTAACGCTTAGGCTTAAACAATTCCTTGGCTCTACAGAGCTTTCCAAATCATCTTACCTTTCTGTAGTATGTTATTCAGAATTCTGATTACAATTAAAAAGAAAGCATTTTTCTCTAATTGCCTGAGTTCTTACTGAGTTTCCTTTTTGTGCTTTATTATTCATCTATTAATTATGAATTGTTTTTTTGAAATAAGGTTTGACTCTTGAAGCTCACGATCTCCAACCCTGCATTATACCTTCTGCCTCATTTCGAAAGCGCTATGATTACAGGTGGGAGCCACCACTCTGATGTGTTCTCTAAGTTTACCTTTAGTTTACTGCATTCCATGCTTTTTACAGTGATTCTTAGTTGAGTTTCTGCTTTGATCTTTTTCTTCATGTGCTAATCTTTGTGAGCATTATTTACTTACATTTTTGTAAAAATTACAAATTCCTTCGTTAATATTATTACAATCAATATCTTGAGAATGAAAAAAATAATAAAGTTTAAAAGTATTTTCCTTAGCAATAGGCCCTTGTGGTCACATTGGGGAAAGCAGTTTGTAATTGTGGAAACAGCCTGGGTTGTTTGAAAGTTATTTTGTTTGGTGCCAAGAGATAGACATTTGGGCTCTGTACATTATTAAGCAATATATGACTATGTATATCTATAGTTACTGTATTAGGTAGGTTCCCAAACTACCTTCAAGTGCCTCTTACATTTTGCTGTCTCTCCCCATATTCTCTCTCTCAGTTGTCATTCCCTTCCCCCTACTCAATACTTATTGTTTGTGGTTATTTGGATTGTAGCTTGAATATCATTGGTTTAATATTTAATATTCATGCATAAGCAAATAAATATTGGTCTTTTAGGGTCTGAGATATTTTACTCAGGGTGTTTTCCTCCTAGTCCCATCTACTTACCTGCAAACTCTCTTATTTCACTTTTTAAACAGCATAGTTACCTTCCACTCTGTAATTGTACTATATTCACTTTATTCAATCAACTGTTGAGGGGCACCTTGGTTACTTCCAATTTCTTGCTTTTACTAGAGCAGCAATGAATAGGGCTGAACAATTCTCTCTGTGGTAGGATGAAATGCCCTTCAGGTATATACCAGGAAGGGTACAATTGGATTTTGAAGTATATCTGTTCCTGTCTTCCCAAGGAATCACCACACACTGATTTTCTACAGTGTTTTTGCAAATTTGAAGTCTCACCTTACTCTACCTCCTCACAGGCATGAGCTGAGGTTGATGAATGTGAATGATTAATGTCCACCAGCCCCTGTGTTGTGTTACAAATTTCGTTGCAGATTGTGAGGCACGAGTATTGAGGGTAAGTCTCAGCACATATTTCCAATTATTTTCCCTCCTTGATCCATGACAGGGTAACTCAGCCATAAAAGATTACCGAAGCTAATTGCTTTTAGCCTATTAAAAAGGGGGAAAAGTATCTTCCACATATCTTTTATTTCTCATCAATCTCCCACTACCCAACAGACCCTGACAGCCTCTCTTCATAGGCATTGAGAATTCTCACATCATGCAGTGTTAACAAAAAACAGAACATTCACAAATATCCCTTTCCTATTTGACATAGAAGGGACTATGTTCAATAAACAGCAAAACTAAAATATACAACTTAAAAATGTTTATGACATAAATGTGAGGCCTTGAGGATATGCAATTAGACTAATTTTCAAGACAGTCCTACTGGGGCAAGCAGACACATAGGGCATAATGGTCATTAGACAAATAGACAGCTCACGATCAGGGGTTAATGATAAAGCTTAGACTCAAAGCTCAGTGGGTGTGCAGAAGACTAGCCTGTTCCAAGGGTGCTTAATAATGTAGTGGGAAGAAAGGCAGGCATCTTGGCAATGTAGAGTAAGTATGATCGAGAAGAAGAACCCAGGACTATGTGCAACTGAGCAGATAAGCAGATGCATGCAGATGATCCAGGAAGAAGGGCAAGCAGTGTTTTCTGAATGATTTAAAAGCAGATAGGAGTCTGAACAGATGGCTCAATGAATACAGACCCTCGTCTTCAAGCCTGATGACCTGATTTCAATAACTTGTCCACATATGGTGGATGAGAGAACTAGCTTCAAATAGTTGTCCTATAACCTCTACAAGCCTGCATTTGCATATGGCCACGACACACACACACACACACACACACACACACACACACACTAATACACACATGCACATGTACTTGCACACATTAGAGAAAAAGAGGGAAAGAGATGTGACAGAAATAAATAAGTTTAATAAATTACTAATATAAAATCAATATATATATATATATATATATATATATATATATATATATATATATATATATATATATATTTCTTCCAAATAATTTCCATTAAATGATAGAATTTTTTATAGGTCTTTTAAGTAAAAGCTAAATGGATGTGTACATACATAATACAAACATACATACATACATACTTATGTGT
This sequence comes from Micromys minutus, assembly GCF_963924665.1. Classification (NCBI taxonomy): domain Eukaryota; kingdom Metazoa; phylum Chordata; class Mammalia; order Rodentia; family Muridae; genus Micromys; species Micromys minutus. Next base: position 20,304,999 of record NC_137957.1, on the reverse strand, counting down.
GTGTGTGTATATATATATATATGTATATGTTATGCTGATGATTACAGAAAGTTTCTCCATAACAAAATTTAGAGTGTATTTATAGTTTTCTATAATTTTGGAATAAGTAAAAGAAACATGTATAAATAATTATGAAAATCAAGTTTTGCCTTAACAGGGACTGCTCACTACCAGACCCTACCTGCCCTTGGGTGGAGGTGGAGGTGAGGTGGAGGTGAGGTGATGCAGAGGTGATGCAGACTCAAGGAGCAGATGAAAAATGTCACCCCAAGCTCTCTGAACTCTGTTGAAAACTCCTTTAATACCCTTTACCTGCACGTCCAGTGGTCCCAAGAAAGCATTTCTTCTTCTTCTTTTATTTTAATTAGATATTCTCTGCATTTACATTTCAGATGTTATCCTCTTCCCAATTCAATTCTCCCTCCCTGTCCCATTGCCTCGATGAAGGTGCTCCCTCTCCCAAACACCCTCTCTCATCTCAGCACCTTGGTGTTACCCTACACTGGGAAAAAAAGCCTGCCCAGGACTAAGGGCCTCTCCTCCCATTGATGCTAGAAAATGCCATCCTCTGCTTCATATGCATTTGGAGTCATGGGTCCATCCATGTGAACTATTTAGTTGGTGTTTTAGTCCCTAGGAGCTGTGGAGGGTTTGGTTAGTTGAGCATTTTGTTCTAAACATCAGTTTCTGATTGGCTGGCATTGTCTGCACTAGCAATCCTTGGTTCTCTCAGGCAGTTCTCAAACATGTCCTGCTGCAGGGGATGCTTTTGTGGCTGAGAGAACCCAGCATTTACATAGAAGTGGGCCCCACCCTTCTTACTACAATCAAGTTGTGGGGAAAGACATTTTATGGATACATCACTACCATCTTCCATAATAGAAGGAACTATAGCATGAAGCTGCATTCTAAACTCCTTTAGGAAATCAAGATGCCCAGGTCTGCAAGCCTCTGAGCTATGTCTTTGAAAACCAGGAATGCTAACGTTGACTTATTTCAAGGATATGCATAGTCTGAGCACAATGACTGTGCAGGATTAAGAGGCAGGTCCTGAAAATGAATTCTCCAGATAAGTCTTATGGACTTACAAAAAAGGTAAACAGCAGCAAATTTCAAAGTTGTTTAGCTTCCTTGGATAAATAGTGGATGACATCTGATACCTGATCTCTTTGGAGAACCTAGCAAAACATGGTCAATCTTCAACAACAACAACAACAAAGTTTTTTCAAGCAACTCTGAGTTCTACTGAGATTCATATAGGGACAACTGAATGCTATAAATAAGAACAAATGTACAAAAAGTGTTTATACCTTTAGTAGAATTTGTTCAATCATTATGGTAAGGTTCATCGCTGATGTTTGTATTTGATCTTACCTTTTAAAGTAGATTTCACACAGACACCCACATCAGGCCTTCCTGAGTTTGAATTATTTCCCTAAAAATCTTTAAACTCAAAGATCTGGTCAATGTACTTCCTTTTGATTCTCGGCTATCCATTGTCTCATAGAGACAGTGTATGAGTTTGCTATAATGCTATTGTAAACTTATTTTGTATAACTACTGAAATTGTGAGTTATATAGAAGGGGTTAAGCATTGAAATGCCACAGTTGGATCTACATCATAACTGAAATTGAGTGGTTGCCTGAACAGGACTCCTAGGTTTTTCCACCATGGGTGTTTATCTGAAAAAGCAGAAAAGGTAGATGGGTGACATCACATAACATGATTTGATACTGATTGGGTGGCATCACATACATCATGAAGTAACACTGATGGAATACAGCCACACCTGTCAAGGCTAGCCCACATTTTTTTCAGTCCCATGCCACACCAGAAGGAGAACTACAGAATCATTATCCTTTAGAAGACTTCTTAACACCCGAATTCACAATATTCCCATGTCAAGTACTGAGCATCATTTGAATCAGAGAAGTTTCATGAATTTGTTCATCATATCTTTGCAAATGAGTATCAATAGGACACTGACTTTGAATGCAGAAAGTACAAGAAGATTATCTCTAATGAAACGTTTCAAGACAAACTGCCCCTGCCACTGTTATCATTGCAGACATACAGAGATTTAGGAAACATCCTATAGTCTATATTTAGGTGAATATTAGCATGTTAATAATGCATTATACTAGAATCTAATAAAATAATTATCAATATACCCTTATATTTCTACAACTTTCACAGATTTGGCAACAAGAGTATATATAAAAAATATGTAACGTCACAAAAGCTGTTAAAAATCTTTCTGTTTATCAATAAGGGAGTCTTATTGTTTTCCAAACAAAGTATTAACAGTGTGTGTATGTGTGTGTGTGTGTGTGTGTGTGTGTGTGTGTGTGTGTGTGTGTATTTAAATATTTTGAATACACTGCTAGAAGAGAAAACAAAACAACAAAAATATCTACTGTGTAATAGTAGAAAATAAATACAATTCCTTATGCTTTTGGTTTTCTTTTAAAAAGAATTTATAGTAGAAATGCATGAAAAAATACATTCTTATTCTTTGTGTTATTTCTAGACAAGTAGTAAGTGCTCTCATCATTTTTCTGATAGCAATAATAAACCATGACTTCTAGATCCTTGCCTTGTGTTATTAGCAATCACTTAGAACAGCAGCCTGCTCAGTTGAGTAGGTTAGCCACAGCAGGCTTTCGGGAGAGTGGCCAATAATCAGCAGGTTTATTGGATCTGCCAGCAGGTAAATTATTTTAAAACTTTAGCCTGCTGGGATTTTGTTCTCTGAAGAGTCTGTTTGTGTTTTGACTTTGCTACATCTTTTGTAGTAGTGAATTTCACATTAGCACACACCAGCCAGAAATTCTGACACCTAGATCAGAGGGAGTTAATTACTCACCAGTAGGGGTCATTACCAGTGAGCTTGCACTTAACACTGGAGAAGCAGGAACTGACAGTTGTAATTATGTGGTTGCAGGGAAACCAATCTTAGTGTATTTTCAGATTTTGGACTTCCAAGCATTTATTTATTGTATGAAAATTATCTGAGTTAAAGGAAAAGCATCTTCAGATGCAACAAAGTGGTAAATTAAGCTGTTGACATTGGGGAATAATAGAGAAAAAAATAATTAACTAATTTTTTTCTGACTCATATAACTTCTTAGCCAATATGGAGACTGACTTCTTCTTAGTTTTTTTCCAATTGTAATTGCTAAAAGGAGCAATCTGTTGTGGGTTGCTTTTCACTGGGCACTGCAATGTAGTATGTATTACATATAATCCTTTTAAAACTTATCCAGGGGATTACTCCTTCCATTGTTTAGTACTGGAAGAAAATGACCGTGATGTTGTGTAAGTAACTTGCCGGTTATATACTTAACTAACACTGAACATGTCCTAAATATATGGTGACCCAAAATATTAGGTGGTTTTAAACACTCCCATTGAATCACAATATTGCACATTCATTTGTTAATAACATGTCTAATTGTTTAAAAAGATGGCTTTATGAGAATGAAAATTCAACTACCTCTGAATCAAATTATAAAATACTTGTTAATTGAAAATAGAAAATAAAGTAGAATCAGATTTTGATCTAAAAGTTAATCATGGTTATAAAACCAGGAGATATCTCCCTGTGCTAGGCTTAACTACCTCTTTGCTCAAGGGTAATGCTGTAAAATTATAAAAGTGTTGTCAATAATCCAAATGCACAGGACCTTCATGGGTAAACTGAAGAAGTACACTGGGACTGCTATCAGTTGTGAACTTTGCACTACGTGGGCATTCATTTAAACAAATGGGAAAATTACTATCACTTACCCTTATCCAGAACATATTTCTGTATTTGTATAGCTAAGGTAATAAACCTAAATTTGGATTGGCTTTAAATCTAGAAAAGAAAAAGTCTTAATGATACTTCTAAAACTGCCAAATGGCTTATGCAAAAGCAAGAGTAGCAACTCCAAATAATATAGGGAAGCTGTAGGAGGGCATGTTTACTCTTAAATTTTATCCTATATTTAATAGGGAAGCATATACACCTAAGACACAGCAGGTATGTGATGCAACTCAATTTTATATAGTTAATCTGGATATTGCACAGGGGTATGAACTCTAGAGATGAAAGCAGGGATCCTATCAGTAAGAGAAAAAGCCTAGATAGGGGTGATAGTCAATGAAAATTGTTCGAAGAAGATAGAGACTAGTAAATGGTTTAATATATGTAGAAATAATCAACAAGATGTGCAGATCCATTATTTTTGGAAAGATGCCTTCCTCTATAAGGCAAATATAGGGGAAGAATTGAAAATGAGGATTACTAAAATGGAAATAAACTATCTGCCTATTGAGAATTACCTTCCCCCACTCAGCAAATTAATAGAGATTTAGTATGATTTTGTAGAAGAATAAATTAAAATTTGAAGAAAATGTTTACTTTGCACTACAGGGATACAGTCTTGGCTATAGCTAGAATTTCCAATAGTACTAGCCTAGTACTAAAAGCAATTATTTAACATAAAAATTAATCTATAATTAAAATAGAAATAATAAATAACATAATATCCATAGTTCCTTATCATTGCAGACTCAATGATATGATCATTTATATGGAGTAAAAGATACAACTCACATGGTAACTTACTCATAAATAACTTAAATAAGGTAAAATGCCTTCTAAGTAATATATTTTTTTTACAATACCAAGATAATTTACATAGGTTTCTGTGATTTTTTTCCAGACATTAATATTGGAGCAATGTTTTTAAATATAGAAAATATACACCTTTACATATCTCAAAGATTGTGGTGCTTTAAATAAGAGTGGCTTTCATATGTTAATGTGTCTGAATACTTGGTCTACATTTGTACCTCTTTTTGGGGCAGATAAGATGGTATGGCCTTGCAGAATGTCACTGTGAGTTTGCAGTTTGCTTTTAGGTTTTACCATAAGCCATAAGCCATTTCTTCTCTCTCTCTCTCTCTCTCTCTCTCTCTCTCTCTCTCTCTCTCTCTCTCTCTCTCTCTCTCTCTCTCTCTCACTCCCTCCCTCCCTCCCTCCCTCGCTCCCTCTCTCTCCCTCTCCCCCTCCCTCTCCTCTTCCCCCTCCCTCTCTCTTTCACACACACCTCCTCTCTGTGTCTCTGTGTTTCTTTGTATGTCTTTGTATCCCCAAGATATAATCTCGCTGTTACTGCAGCAGAATCATGCCTGCCATTTTGATACTTCATGATGATCATGGACTCTAACCCTTTAAACTGTAAACCCTCAAAAATAATTTTTCTTATATGTTGCTTTAATTAGGATGGCTTATGTCATCAATAGACAATAAATAAATGAGACAATGTCATTTGAGAATGCTGTGCAGGGGAAAACTAATCAGTTACATATTTTTAAGAACCAGTAATGGAAAAATACAAGAGAAAACAACACTTTCTGAATTTTGCTTTTTTAATGGTATCAAGGTTTATTGAATTATATTATGAATGCAAAATAATCCTGTGACTAGACTCTAGAGTTACAGTGAAATCACTAATTTAGCATTAGATTTATGTAAAACTTAATTTTTGTTGCTGTCACTAACAGTTAATAACTTATTATATAGCTTAAATATTTTCTATAAGATTTTCTTATTAAACATTATTAAACACCATCAAGATATAAGAAAGTAAAAGACCTGGCTTGTAAAATAGAGATAGAAAATGTTCAGCTTTTTCTCAATATTTAATAATAAAACTGACCCGAGTGTCACAATGTTCCCTGTTTCAAATAATATTTTGTAATGTGCATTTAATTGGGGAATAACCATGAACTCCTCCATGCAACATGTCAATTTTAATCATAGCCTGAGTTCAGAGGAATATTAATATAGTTGTCAGGTTATTGGTGGTTATACAACAGAGAATTATTTAAAATAGCATTAAGGTATTCATCTTTTGTTTGAAGTGCTCTTGTATTTCATTTAAATGTATTTTCTGTGGATTGTATAATTACAATATAAAGTATTTAAAATAATATGTGAAAGAAATATATCAGGGAGTGAATAATTAACAGTCCATTTGGGGTGTTTTGAGAACAATTAATGTTCTTATTAAATATTCTCTGAAATGAAAAAGTCTCAGTGAGTCTGGATGCAGAGCGAGGGAAATTTAAAAGCAAGAGGTGATTGATTAGGAGTAGACAATCTTTGAGAACACCGAACACGGAGAGAAAAAAAGATGACGATAATTTCTTCATTTCCCCCACATTTTCTTTTCTTATATGCTTATAATTAATTTGATTTAAAGCAAATGAGAAAAAACCGGTTGTATGGAAAACATGAGAAGCAAATAGACAAATTATATCATAATGAGAAAATAAATGAGGTAGAATTTAGGAACAAAATATTCTTAAATTGGATAATGGATTTCAAGACATTTGAGGACTCAGAGGAGAAATGGATCAAAGGAATATGATTCAAACACAATATAATATTTAGGAATTGGAAACTAAGAGGTCATATAGAATCAAGTATATTTTTGGATAAAAAGAGAAGAAATGTTAATGTAGAGTTTCAGAAATATACTAAATATTCTAATTGACCAAGCTTATGGTTCAGACACCCAAAAATGAGTGTTTTTTTTAAGTGACATGTTATTCTTTAAAAAATTAATGCTTTATTACTGCTATGAAAATCAAGCAAGAGGGGAGATATCAAAGGAAATAGGAAATTCTGTACAACATGATATGGAAAATTACCATCTTTAGTGTAATACTGAGAGATGAATAGGAAATATAATTTTGAAAATTAAACTTCAATAATTTTTCAGATACTTTTAGCCATATTTGACTAGTGTCCAAAACTCCAGTTGCACAGGCAATATTACAATAAATTGACTGATATCAACATATTCATCATGTTTTAAATTATGTAAATACACCAGGTATATAAATATATATGTATTGTCTATCAAAATTATATAAGTATTTTGGCCACTAAATAGAGAAATAGTGTTATGGCTAGTTATTTGAAAAAATTGTGTTCTAACTAGTTTAACATCAATGCTATACAAGCTAGAGTCATCTGAAGAAATTCAATTGAGGGAACCACAACTGAAGAAATTCCTCCTTAAGATTCATTTGTAGTATATTTTCTTAATTGAAGATTCAATTAACCAATGAGGTTTCAGCCCACTGTGGGTGGTCCCATTCCTGGCCCTGTGGTACTTGGATCTATGAGAAAGAAGACTGAACACGCCATAAGGAGGAAGCCAGTAAGCACCATCCATCCGTTCATGGTCTCTGAATTCAATCTTGCTTGAGTGCCTGTATGCCTTCCTTTAATGAACAGTGTTGTGGAAGTCTAGGGCAACAAGGCCTTTCCATTCAACATTACATTGTTTATAATGTTTCATCACAGCAATAGAAACCGAAGATGAAAAGAAAATGGGAGATCTATTTGGAACAAAAGTAGTAGTGATGGAATTGTGAGATATATACAGTTTAAGTTTTGAAAATTGTTTTTAATGTTGAATGCGATCCAGTTAATCTTTGTTGTAAAGACAAACAAGTAAATAAAAATTGGGTATAAGACAAGTGTTGACACTGATTAGAGGAAGCATTTTTTGAAAATAATATTTAAAAAGATAAAGACATAATACTGAAAAAATAGAATACTGACAGGTTAAATGTTAAGATGAAAGATTGCTGAAATAATTCACCATTTTACCAGATAAGTGTTTCAACTTCTGAATGTCAAAGTTTGGTACCTCGAGAGTTAGTTCTAAGAACTGAAATCAATTATGGATATTCTACTGTTATGCTCCACGAGGACTTTCATTGGTGAATGAAGACAGTACATAATAACCTATGTCACAAGGCAGAAATTGATAATGCATCCCTTTAGGCTGTCTTTGTGATAAAGAAAAGTCTTTAAAACACCGTCTTCAGTTAACTATTGCTTCCTTATAATAGAAATCACAGTGCTGCCAGTCATCATGTACTGTTCCTGTGATTCACCATAACCGGAAATATGATATATTCCAGCTTCCACTGACTCTAAATTTTGGAGTTTTATGAATGTATATATATATACATACATCGACCAAAGAGGAAATCTAAAAAAGCATGGTGACAGGCCACTTTGTGACTGAAAATTTTAAAGATTTTGTAAGTTTCTGTTTGATACTAACCACTTGGCCTTTTCCCTGACAAGATTTTAAACTGTATATTCCTTAAAATTGAGTCTTTCAATGAAGAGTTGTGAATCTGATGTGCTGTGTGACCTACAACCTACCTGCAGGCCCAACAGAGCCAAACCCATCCAAGGTTAGCAGAGTTCAGTTTGGTCCAGTATGAGACTTGCTGCATTGTAGCTTAGAAAATAGCTTTGTAGGAAAGTCACAGACATACCTGGGTGCCTTTTCTGAAGCACAGTTATAGTAAAAGTTGGATATCGCTTCCTCATTTGACTGTGTCCTAGAAATAGACAGATAGACTTGCATGCACTATATATCCATATACCAAGTGTTTCTATAATGTTGCCTGTATATGTTTATGCATATTTTTAATTCATATGAAAAGACAGAGACATATTTAATTTGGATTTTCAAAATGTTTAAATTTAATGTATATGTGTATGTGAATTATGATAACTTTATTGGGATAGTAAGATACAGTAATCACAGTTATCCAGGGATGGCAGTTGATAGTACTGAGATTTTCAGTTACATTTATCAAGTAATGGGTAATGAGATCCTTAGCCTGCAGAATTTGGTAACTCCCTGGTATTATTACAGTGACTGGATGGATAAGTTTTTATTCACAGCTCTTTATAGATTCCTGCCTTCTGCAATATTGGCTCTTCATCTACACATTCACCTCTACCCTTCCCTTTCCATCTATTATCTTTGTAATACCTGCTTCTCGTAGTCTCTGATGATAACTTAAAAACTCTTGAGCTACTACTGAAAATGCTTCATGCGCACCCATAAAGTCCTGTCCCTAAGAAAGTCCATAAGTAGACACAGATCACTCTGAATGTTCTTAATTGGCTTTATATTGCAACATCAGGTAGGATCTGAGTGTGTTTCTCAATTCAATTAAGAAGTGGCCTGAATGTTACAATAAAGTGACTACTATTTTTGCTCTGCTATACTCATAGATAAGTGCTTTGTTCAGCCATCACCAGAGAAGCTTTCTCCTTGTGTAGATGGGAACAAACAGACTGAGAAACCTTGGGACACTTGTCCTAAATGGGGTGTGTCAAGAAAATCCCTCCTTTTGAATTCAGGCAACAAGAAAGGGATGGAAAAATAGATTTTAAGATCTAGATGTGGAATGCTTTCTCAGCGTCTAGTGAGATGATCATGTGATTTTGGTCTTTGAGTTTGTTTATATGGTGGATTACGTTGATGGATTTCCTTATGTTAAACCATCCCTGCATCCCAGGGATGAAGCCTACTTGGTCATGATGAATGATCGTTTTGATGTGTTCTTGGATTCGGTTTGCAAGGATTTTGTTGAGTATTTTTGCATCGATGTTCATAAGTGAGATTGGTCTGAAGTTCTCTTTCCTTGTAGGGTCTTTGTGTGGTTTAGGTACGAGGGTTATTGTAGCCTCAAAAAATAACAAAATCCAACACCCCTTCATGTTAAAAGTCATGGAAAGAACAGGAATCCAAGGCCCATACTTAAACATAATAAGAGCAATATACAGCAAACCAACAGCCAACATCAAACTTAATGGCGAGAAACTTGAAGCAATCCCACTAAAATCAGGGACTCGACAAGGCTGCCCACTCTCCCCCTACCTATTCAACATAGTACTGGAAGTCCTGGCTGGAGCAATTAGACAGCAAAAGGAGATCAAGGGGATACAAATCGGAAAGGAAGAGATAAGAACATCACTCTTTGCCGATGACATGATAGTGTACTTGAGTGACCCCAAAAATTACACCTGAGAACTCTTACAGCTGATAAACAAGTTCAGTAAAGTGGCTGGATACAAAATTAACTCAAACAAATCAGTCGCCTTCCTATACTGAAAGGACAAACATGTGGAGAAAGAAATTAGGGAAAACGTACCCTTCACAATCGTTACAAAAACTATGAATTACCTTGGTGTGACTCTAACTAAGCAAGTGAAGGACCTGTATGACAAGAACTTCAAACCTCTAAAGAAAGAAATTGAGGAGGATCTCAGAAAATGGAAAAATCTCCCATGCTAATCGATTGGAAAAATCAACATCTTAAAAATGGCCATCCTACCAAAAGCAATCTACAGATTCAATGCAATCCCCATCAAAATTCCAACCCAGTTCTTCATGGAATTGGAAAGATCAATGTGCAATTTCATATGGAATAACAAAAGACCTAGAATAGCGAAATCCATCCTCAAAAACAAAAAAACATCTGCAGGAATCACTATCCCTGACCTCAAGCTATATTACAAGGCAATTGTGCTGAAAACTGCATGGTACTGGTACAGAAATAGGCATGTGGATCAATGGAATAGAATAGAAGATCCAGAAATGAGACCTCATGTATATGGTCACCTGATTTTTGACAAAGGAGCAGTAAACATTCAATGGAAAAAGGACAGCCTATTCAACAAATGGTGCTGGTCCAACTGGCACTCAGCATGCAAAAGAATGAAAATAGACCCGTTCTTATCTCCTTGTACAAAGCTCAAGTGTAAGTGGATCAAAGATCTCCACATTAAACCAGATACACTGAAACTATTAGATGAGAAAGTAGGGAAAACCTTAGAACACATAGGCACAGGAGAAAATTTCCTGAACAAAACACCAATGGCTCAAGCTCTAAGGTCAAAAATTAACAAATGGGACTAAATGAGATTGCAAAGTTTCTGTAAGGATAAAGACATCGTCAAGAAAACAAAACGGCAACCAACAGAATGGGAAAAGATCTTTACCAACACCACATCAGATAGAGGCCTAATATCCAAGGTGTACAAGCAACTCAAAAAGCTAGACACCAGAGAATCAAATAACCCTATTAAAAATGTTTACAGAGCTAAACAAAACGTTTTCAGTTGAGGAACACCGAATGGTCGAGAAACACCTGAGGAAATGCTCCACATCCTTAGCCTTCAAGGAAATGCAAATCAAAACAACCCTGAGATTCCACCTCACACCAGTCAGATTGGCCAAGATCCAAAACTCAGATGACAGCAGATGCTGGCGAGGCTGTGGAGAAAGAGGAACACTTCTCCACTGTTGGTGGGGTTGCAAGCTAATACAACCACTCTGGAAATCTGTCTGGCGATACCTCAGAAAATTGGATATAGTACTACCTGAAGACCCAGCTATTCCACTTCTGGGCATATACCCCAGAGACACTTTAATACACAACAAAGATATATGCACCACAATGTTCATAGCGGCTCTATTTATAATAGCCAGAAGCTGGACGGAACCCAGATGTCCTTCAGAAGATGAATGGATACAAAAATTGTGGTACATATATACAATGGAATACTACTCAGCCACCAGAAACAATGACTTAACCAAATTCTTAAGAAAATGGGTGCATCTAGAGAATATCATCCTGAGTGAGATAACCCAGTCACAAAAAGAACAGACATAATATGCAGTCACTGATAGTGGGATGCTAACCCCAGAGGCTTGCACTCCCCCAGAAACAACTCACAGACTGTATGAAGTCCAAGAAATAAAGAAAACAAAAAATATACATATATTTACAAAACAAGAACACTTTGACTCTTTCCATGTTGCGTTTTGTTTTGCATGTACTCTACGCTTATTGTAACTATTAGGTTTTCAATGCATACTGCCAAGCCCTTGAAAAAAATCAAGTACTGACTAAAAAAATATATTCACATGGTTTTATGTAAAAATTATTTCAATGTCTGAAAAAACAGTACTGACAAAAATGTATAATTTTAAGCAATAAATATTTAAAATTTGTACATTTATCTTTGTTTTTTAAAATAAAGTCATTTAAAAAAAAAAAAGAAAAAGAAAACATCTAGATGTGGTAGAGGATACCAAGAAAACAAGGCCTAGTAAGCACAACTCTTACAGCTCTTATGACAGAAGCTCTCTGATGATGGAGTAATTCCTCCACACCTTTAATCCTGCTGGATAGGCTTCTTATATACAGTTTTGGGATGGTTCAAGGTCTGACTTCTATTGGCTTGGCCTGAGGGTGTGGGGGTTCCTCATTTACATATGTCTGGCTGTAGTCTGTTTCCCTATCCTTACCTGAGGAGAAGGGACTTGGGGAATTGCACTATGTGACTGAAAACTTCTCTATTGGGGGCTGAGGGGCAATATAGCTATGTGAGAGGGACCTGATATTCTGGGAGACTAAAAAGCAACCTACTGTCCCTTTGGGTCACTGGGGGTTCAATTTATTTTGACCAGGAATCAGGGTATTCTTCACCACCCACAGCCCCACAGATAACCATGTGGACACAGATACTGTGCCATCATTCCCAAGTAGCTAGGTAGTAAAAATGGCAACCAGATCTTATTCAGCAGTTATTATAAATATTCCAGGGAGTTACCAAATTCCTCCAGTGGAGGATGATCTCATTACCTACTACTTGATAGCTATGATTGTAACAAAGACTAGGAGTCAAGGGTCTCTATACCTCAGTTTGAAAACAGTAGTAACAGTCACCATTTGCTACTGAAAATACTGCCTTCTTGTATGAGGTACAGATTGCTGTGCACTGAATGCAGAGCTATGGACAATCTAGGTTTATTAGACTAATACACTGACATGAGATCGTAACCTGTAAATCTCTAATCTCCTTTGTTCTGATATTTTGACATTTCTTCCTTCTCTTTTTCCCTCTAAACTTTCTCATAGCTTTCTCTGCTCTGTTTCTAATTTGTCCAGTTATAAATCTCTACTCTTCAGTGCCTAGTGCTGTAACTTTCATTTCTAACATGTACCCACAGCATTCAACCCATTGTACTGGCAACACTTAGTGGTAATCTGCCAGTTTAGGATTTCCATATGGATGATGTAACAGAGTCTCAGCCACATAGATTGACTAGTTAGATGGCTAGATTGCTAGATGATAGATAGGAAGACAAGCAAACATAAAGGTAGGTATGTAGGTAGGTAGATAGGTAGTTAGGCAGATAGGTAAGTAGGTATGTAGGTAGGTAGGCAGGTAGATAGATGAGGTAGGTAGGTAGATAGATGGATAGATGGATGGATGGATGGATAGATGGATGGATGGATAGATTGGCTGATAGATAGATAAATTATAGGTATGATAGATAGACAGATAAGCTGATGTCAAGATGTGTTTGAAGACAGGAACCTGGAATAGCTATTCTCTTATTGGCTCAGCCAGCACCTATCTAAGACAGATGCACATACTCACAGCCATCCATTGGACTGAGCCTGGAGACTCCAATGAAAGAGTTAGGGGAAGAACTGAAAAAGCTGAAGGAGATTGCAACTCTCTCTGTAGGAAGAACAGTATCAACTAACCGGACTTCCCCGAGGTTCCAGGCACTAAACCACCAACAAAATAGTATTCATAGGCTAGTCCATGGCTCCAGCTTCATGTGTAGCAGGGAATTGCCTTACCTTGCATCGGTAGAAGGGGAGGTATTTGGTCCTGTGGAGGCTTGTGGCCCCAGCGTAGGGGGTACTAGAGCAGTGAGGCCGGATTTAGTTTGTGGGTAGAAGACCACACTCTTAGAGGCAAAGGCGAGGGAGATGGTGTCGGGGGTTCATGGAGGGGAAACAGAAAGAGGAATAGTATTTGAAATGTAAACAAATTAAATACTTAATAAATATATGTATATATAAACACATACATTAATGCTATAAAATATAATGATGATGATAATGATAGATGATAGATAATAAGGAAGATTTGTCATATGTATGCAACTCCAAATTCCTTTTCTAGTATATAACATGTTAAGTATAAGAATGTATAGCAAATATGAAATATTAGATTGTTTTATGGATAGTTCAAAACCTCATGAAGACAAATTAATAAATACAAATACTATTTTTTAGATAAGGCCTCATTGTTCAGGGATGTCTTTAGTTCCCTGGCTTTGTGAATGACCTTGAACTCCTTCTCTCTCTACTGCTCAATTTCATGATTACATGTATATGTCATTATCCTCCTGACTTCAGTAAACACTAGAACCTATTTTGCTTATTAATCTTTAATTTTAAGATTTTAGCATATTATTTCTCCCAAATATATTTTAATATATTGTATAGTCTGTTTTCTATACTCCAGAATCAATCATTTTTTCCTTACAATATAAATTGTCAATGACTATTAAAAGTACATAGTTTACATTGAACATTTGTTGATTACTAAATACCTATAATAAGTATGACACGTATAAAGGAAAAAAAATTCTCTAATGTCTTGAAAAGTGTAAATTTTTCAGACAATAGGAAGTGAAAAATAACCTTGCAACAAAATGTAGCTTTGGGTCCCTAACTGCAGAAGCATGCTGTACTTGCTTTTCTTCAACTTCTAAAACATTTGAGCAAAGGTTGTTTGAATTCTAAATTCAGAAAATAAACCTGGCCAGACCTTCTTTTATAGAAAGGCACTCTTTGTGTAGTGCACAATTAGACATTTTTCCTTGATGCTGACTAGGTAACTATTAGAGATGGTTCCTGTTAGGCACCATGAGGTCTCACTCTTGAGTCACACATTTTCCTCTCATAAGACTGACTGAAATAGATTAAAGGAAAATTTCAGACTTTAAGAAATGCTTCACGATTTCTTCTTACTGACCTTAAGACAGTGAAATATGTCGTCTTAGATGAAAAGAATTTTCTGTTCTATCTACTCACGAACTGGATTTCTTTTTATTTGAACATATGAGTGTACTGTTAACCTTCTATGACCTTGACACCTGGTTTGAGATTAGTGATGATCAAAAAATCAGATAATTTTATATACTACCAACTGCCTAAGTTTTCTAAAATCTGCATTTATGTGTATGCAGTAAATAGGCTCAAATAAATTAGAAAATATAAATTACTCATTTATTACAATAATCAAAATTTAAAGCCATTAATAAAATTACCTATGAAATTTGGACATAATATATCTCATTAATAGTATTTCATTACTTCTTTCAATCCAATAAATATTCAAAATATATGTATACAGATATCAGGACTTTTATTACTTAAAATTGAATAACACAAATTAAATGTTAAGGAAAAACTGAAAGCATGGAATAGAGACAGTATTGGGTATGTAACTAATGAATAGTCTTTAGAGTGACGATAGATCTTGATGGTCTTGTGTCTTCAAGTCTTCAGTAGTCCTGTATTTCACTTTGTCATTTGACATTTGTTGATCAACAACATCAAGTTTTTTCTAATACACAAGTTTATCCAATGTGATTTGACTAGTGAGACCACACATTTATAGGATATGTTGGCACATGCCTTTAATCCTATCACGTGGGATAGTGGCAGGGGACTCTCCTCTGAGTTGAGGTCCAGCCTAGTCTGCCAAGTGAGTGCTAGGAGAGCCAGCGAAACACAGGCGAAGCAGGTTTCAAATAAACAAACAAGTAAATGAAAAAAGTAACAAAATACACAACTTTATGTGAAGAGAATTGTAAAAACTTGTTTCAATCTTCCAAATGATAAAAAAGCCCTCTCCTTTAATAAATAAATAAAACTGATAAGATCTATATAACATTAATAATTTTATACAAGCCCAGGATACATTAGCTTGGCAATGACAGGCTTATTATTTTATTTTAGTTTTAAGATTATAATATATCATATTTTGCCCTTCTGTTCCCACCCTCCAATTTTCCCATGTATTACTCTCAATTCTCTTTCAAATTTATGGCGTCTTTTTCAATTAGTTGTTAGTACAGGGGCTTAGAGCTCTCTTGCTGAATCTTGTGATAGCTTATATATTTTAAATTTGATGGTTTTATTGATAATTCTATATAAGCGTATAATCTATTGTACATCTCTGCTCTCTTCTCCCTTCCAACTACTTCCTTATTATACTTACTGTTTTTCTTTACCAACTTTATATACTATATTCCTAAGTCCATTGACTACTCTTGGTGTTGCTAGTACAGGTGTAGAGTCTTCTCTGAGCATGGGCAGCGTTTTAGGGTCTAAATCTCTGATGGAAACTGAAGTTGTTAGTGGTGCTGCAAATGTGCACATTCACTATAGAAACCACCACGGCATTTACTCTGAATGATGGGAATAAATCTACATCAAGATCTAGCTATACCATTCTTGGAACCAAAGACTGGATAGCCCAAACATGCTAAGACTACGTACTTTTAATTTATAATTGAATCTATTAATTTAAAAATAACTCCTAATTATAGTCCTCCATATACATAGATGGGAGAGTTATTCAGCCATCATCGGAGAACATGCCTCCTGCAGCCAATGGAAACAAATACAAAGACCCAAAGAGAAAGACTCTAAAGCACATAGATGTAGGCATAACTTTTTTTCACAGCTCACTTTTAACAAAAGTTTAACTTTCCTCTAACCCATGATCCAGAAGAGCTAAAGGAAAAGTTATTAGGATGGGGGAAGTGGGCCTGTTCATTAATAGTTCTTTGGGGGCAAGCTTGATTTTCTTGGGCACCAGTACATTCCTGTAGTAAACACCAAGTATGAGTCAGCAGCTATAGACAGATCCCCTCTAGGCAGGCAGACACAAGGCAAAAAAAACAGAAGCTACAGTCCAGTCCTTTTAGTGAGCAAATGCCAGTCAGCTATAGAGAAATTTTGGGGCGAGTTTATCTCAGTGGTGGAGTTGCCACAATTATGAGCTCAACAATGCTATGTAAGGGAAACCAATACATGCATGTCATTAGCAAAGAATCTTGAGGTGGAGGAAACCAAACCAATGCTCAGAGCTCTTATCCCACTGTCTTTGGGGTCATATTTATGATCCTTCATCAAGTGTCCTTTCATGTGTCTGCTATGTCAAAATATCCTTTCACCTGTGTCTGCTTCAGGAAAACAGTCTTTGCTTGATATCTTTCACCTGTGTTCCCCTGAAGACCATCACTGAGATAATTAACTTTCCAAAGAACTAGAAGTTCCCACTTCACACAGGTCTATATATGATGTCTGCAGCATGTCCCATGCCTCAGTTCTCAGGGAACCTCATGAAAGGAAAGGGGGAAAGAGTGTAAGAGTCAAAAGGGACAGAGGGCACCTGGACAAAGAGGCCCTCTTGTATCGACTGAGAAAAGTCTATGAACTCACAAAGACTGACACATCAAACTCAGAACATATATAGGTCTGCACCAGGTAGTCTGAGTCGACATTATGGTTTCCAATTTATTGTTCTTTGTGGGACATCTGAGGATGTGAATGAGTGCATCTCTGATTCTCCTGTGACTGCTCTGAGGATTCTTGCTGTTTGTTATTGTTGCTTTTGATTTTCCCTGTCCATATTTGGTGTGGCGATTTTGCTTTTGTCTTATATTACATATGTCTGTATTTTGTTTGTCTATTTTAGAAGCCTGTTCCTTTTCTTATGGGAGGCTTACAGGGAGTGGGTTTGAATGGGAAGGGATATGAGAGTTAAATATGAGGGGGTGAAGAATGGGATACTGTAATCAGGATATATGGAATGAGAAAATAATCTATATTTAAGAAAGGGGCAAAAAAACCCTTATGAATGTGTGTGTGTGTTTCTGTGAATCAAAGACAGTGTGACAAAAATCAGTGTGATTATATATAAGGAAATTAGTATTAATAAAAGGACAATTAGGTACTGTTTCATTCAATTGCCTCCATGTATGATTTATTAACAAGCAAACTTAACATAAACAAAAATAACTGACTGTATTTTTTTAATTAAACAACTTTAAAAGAAACAGAGATATATGGACAGATTTAAGACTGTATTGTTTTTTTTAAAATGTACAAACATATATACACTTTGGTTGGTGGCTTAGTCCCTAGGAGCTCAAAGGGGTCTAGCTAGTTAATACTGTTCTTCCTATGGGTTTGCCTCCTTCTCCAACACCTTCTGTCCTTCCCTAACTCTCCCGTTGGGGTCCCCAGACTCAGTCCAATAGTTGGCTGTGAGTTTCTGCATCAGGATGGGTCCCTGGCTTCTGCTACATATGTAGCAGAAAATTGCCTTGTCTGGCATCAGTGGGAGGTGTGACCCTTGGTCCTGTGCAGGCTGTGTCTCAGCAAAGGGGTATGCTAGAGAGGTGAGGTTGTATTGGATATGGGTGGAGAAGTACCCTTAGAGGCAAAAGTAAGGAGCATGGGGTGGGGTTTTTGCTAAGGTGAGAATCAATAAAACATTAAAAGAAAAAAAATGTACAAACATATTTTGTACTTAGATAGAAAGGGTTTGTAACCTTATGGTAAGAACATCATTATTAACCAACCAAACCCTCCACAACTCTCATGGACTAAACACCAACCTTGAACACATATGGAGAGACCTATAACTTCAGTTGTATATGTAGCAGAGGTTAGCAGTGTCTGATCAATGCAAGAAGAGACCTCTGATCAAGTGAAGGTATGTTTTCCCAATGTAGGGGAATGCCAAGGCACTGAGTTGGAGAGGGTGATTGGGAGAGGGTGTACCTTTGTGGAGACAAGTCAAGGGGATGAGGGAATGGGAACTGGGATGGAGGAGGTGATAACATTTGAAATGTAAATACAGAGAGTATCCAATAAAATAATTAAAAAAAACAGATCTTGATATCTGTAGAAAGCATGAACACGCAGAACAGTTTTGAGAGTACTGAACATTGTTCAAACAGCTTGATTTTTTTTTAAGTGAGGGAATATTTCCCTAAGTGTACCCATAGGACATAATGGAAGCACACATTGAGTTTAACCTTTGTATTTTATGAAGTATTGCTGAGATTTTTATTGAATTTAGCCAGCATTAAGTTAAGTCCAGATATGGCCTATTAAAACCTTCCCATATAAACTGATAAAAATTGTATTAGTCTATATCTTAAGTAAAATGATAAAAGGTTATATAACTCAGTCTTTTAAGTAAGTGATAAATAGTAGGATTTTGTATCAGGGATAGAATATCAAAGAAACTTCACATAAACCTGCCTGCATTGTGAATGAGGTAGCATATTCAACAACTGTCTTACTGAGCCAGTATGAAGCATTAAGAAATTACACAGTCCTCATAGGTGCCTTAATTCTTTCTTAATGCTGCACAACCAATTTATAATCATAAATAAATAAAATATTGACATGCTTCATATTACCTAGCTTACAGATTAAGCTAAAGATTATATAAGATTTAAAATAAGGAAAACATCTGAAAATTATTTTCTCTTGACTATCAGGCATTTGTAGCCCTTTAAAATATTGCTTATCAAAGCACATTTTTCTTTATAGAGCTTGTGGAAAGATTTAACATAAAATCATACATGTACAAATTACATGTAATATTGGACTGCTAAGAGTTTTCTTCAAAATTTTTTGGTAAGAGTAAAAATGACATATAAAACAACTCGTAGTATTATGATTGAGTCAAATATTTGTCTTGCAAATAATATTTTAGAATTCATTTTTATTTAGGTTGAAAGTTCATTATAAAATTTAAGCAAATATTAAATAATGTTTTATTTAACTTGTGACAGTATATAACATAACCCGATAATCTTTTTTTTTTACAATTAAATATACTATATTAAGCATTTCTCTAGAATTTATTTAAGAGTTTATGTCACTTTAGCCCTACTTCCTTTTAAGGATGTCATGGTTATTTTTTCACTGATTCTTATTTATTTTGCTTTGCTTTCTCATTTTCTTTTCAGTTCCTCCATTCATGCAACAGTCAAAGTTTCCACAAAGGGTTTCATTTTTCTTGACATTTTCTGGATTTCTTCATTCTACCATAAATTCACTCTCTCTTGCAAATATCATCGAATATAAAATCCAGGATATTCTAAAGGAATATTAAGGTCAGTAGGAGGGTGGCAAGTAAGTGAATTCTTCAATTTGTTCCCTTCAAAACTTTCCAGTATTTGCTAGGGCACTCAGTTTCCGACATATACAATTTTCTGTCTTCCTTCTGTGGATCACAAACGTTTTCTTACTCATCAGTGTTTCATGCAATGCACTTTGCTTCTGGGTGGTAGCCTGGGGTAATAATATATCTATGCCCACACTGCCAAGCAGCAAAACCATTCCATATTCAATTTTCTTTTTCCAGATGTTATTAATTTGAGATACAGATGGAAAACTGCCTTGCTTTGCAACCACCCGAGAAACTATTTTAGGGAGTAGCAACTCTCCTCTTGAGAGCTTACATAGTTTTTATGTCCTTGACAGTAAAATGTGGCCCTCAAAATTCTCTGCATTATTTTCTTTCATTGCTGAGATTTTTATTAACTTGGATCTATTTTTCTATGTGTGTCCGATTTCTTGCAAAATTAAATGATTCTAATTCTATTTAACTGATCCTATTTTGATTTTTCTCCCTAATGAAAAATGAGAAATGAGGCATAGTCGTATCTAGGTAATGAGCTGAATATTAGTTTAGGACTTCAGTGGGCAGAGAAATAATAAGAGGATCCTGATGGACCCTAGGTTATGTCTTAAAGTACTCATTAATATGCCTTTCGAACTAAATAGCCCATTCATTAAAGAGCTGCACTGCCACAGTTTGTTAAATGTTGGGTCTTATGTCACAATTAGCATTCCCATCCACTTTAAACAAATTATTTGTTTTAATAGAAACCTTGCCTCATTTTGTCTTCAGTTTCTGGTAGAAAGCAGATTTGAATAAGATCATTTGGAAAGGAGAAAACTGATTAGTAGCCATATGGTGAGGGTATCAAATCTATATCAGACAACCAACTTGGTTATCTGGACTTGCTCTATGTGGTAAGGAGTTGCCACTTTGGCTTTTAAGAATAAGCAAAGGGTTATCCAGAAAGTAATCCACACTAGGTAATTGGTTGAAATTCATAAATGACGATGGAACTAGATGATAATAAAAAACGTTTCTGTATTATTGAGTTAATATTCTTCTGCCTTAGGCTTTTAGATGTGTTCAGATAACAAAGGTAGATTTAAAAAGCAAAAATGTCAATATATATATATATATATATATATATATATATATATATATACATACATAAACATATACATATATATTACCTGGGTGTTTATATTACACAATTATTTCCAATACTAAAACAATAAACCATGTATCCAAATGTTCAAATATTTGTGTCTTTTAACTTAAAAAAAAAAAACCTCCTGTCACTTTTATAACCATTTACATTCAAGAAATAAGTATTGTTCTAGGAGAGATAGATTTTACAGTTTAAAGGAAGGCAATTGTAACCTTTAAATGGGATATATAAAACTGATTTCTATAACTGCCTTCAGAAAGTTAAAAAGTTAAATTGTACCCATTCATGAGAGAGTGCTCAGCTTACCAAAATCATACTGGTAAAGGATATTGACCATCTCATCCCCTTAATTTACCCATCCTCGAGACTCAAAAACCATAAATTTGTAAAGGGAGCATAGAATTGTCTGAGCCAGGCATAGGTGAAGACCAGAGGTTAACAGTCTCCTGGGCATGAAGTCTGTATTCATAATCTCACAGTCAATAGTTTCCTGCATAGGTTTGTACGTGGTCCAGCCAATTAATTCTGTAGTATGGGGAGAAGGCCCTCTTTAGTGCCCTCATTCTTACTAGAAATACTATCAAACTTGAAATTGTAAATACACATTTCATATGAAATATGTTGCACAGTATTGTTTAATATGTTTAAACTAGAAGAAACTAGATTTCAAGATCATTCACCTGGATCTATGGGTGATCACACAGGTATTCTACTCCAAACTTCCCTCCCCTCATCTGCTTATTGCTTTATCTCCACTCCCACCTCCAGCAGGCACTCCCTTCAAACTCACAGGCCACTGCAGTCAGGGATGCAAGGAAGCTGCATATCTTCCAGGAGGAATCCTGGAACAGGGAACTCCTCAGAGGAAAGCCTTACCAACAGAAGGCAAAATGCAGAAGAGAGAATCTCAGGCATTGAAGATACGGATAAAAGTAGAAGATTCCTTGGTAAAATAAAATGTTAAATCTAAAACGATCTTCACACACACACACACACACACACACACACACACACAATAAAGAAATCTGAGAAACTATAAAATGATCAAATCAAATAATAGCAATAGCATAAAGAAAAAATCCAGCTTAAAAATGCAGATTTTAAAAAAATCATAGAAGAAAGCCTTGCTAATATAAAGGAGACCCCTATCAAAGTAAAAAAAGCATACAAAACACCAAATAGACTTAACCAGAAAATAATTTTTCCTCAGCACATAATCAAAACACTAAATGTACAGAACAAAGAAAAACATTAAAAAATATGAAGGAAGAGGAGGAGAAGGAGAAGGAAGAGGAGGACCAAGTAACATATAAAGGCACACCTATTTAGAATAATAACTAACTTTTCAATGAAGACTCTAGCAGTCAGAAGGTTATGGACAGTGTCCTAAAATCTCCAAGACCCCAGATTTCAGCCTGTTATACCATACCCAGAAAAACTTCCAATCACAAAAAAGGACATAAAACATTTCATTGAAAAATGCAATTTGAGCATTCTCTATCTACAAGTTCATTCCTGACAAAGGCATTAGAAGAAAGCAGGCAGTCTTTCATGGAACAAAATGAATTCCAGAAGACACAGAAACAAAAAGCCAAATCCTGATTGTCATAGTGATGTTCTGGATGTAAGAAAGTGGTGGTTTTAAGTAAGAATTAAAATTATGGACAACTGCTAATAGTCACCTCTTGTCACACTCCCAATTTAAACATGATTTCTTTAACTAAAATGTGTATTTAAATCATTTTAAGGATCATATTTTGGCATAATATTATACTTTAAATTACTTAGCACATTATCTCTGAAAACCTAAATTTCTGGAACTGAATCCAAGAATGACTCCAATTCCTGATCATCATTCTGTTAGTGAAGCAACAAAAAAAATTCTTCCCATAAAGATAAAGCAAGAACTTTTCCTATTCATGCATTTAATTAGAACTTCAGAAATAGATTAATTGTAATTGAAAAAGTAATAAAATATTGTTTGGTATTTTGTCGGGATCTAAATTCCCATGGTTAATGAAATTACTTATTTTCTGCTTTGTCAGTAAACTTTCCCACATCCTTAAAATTGAAAAACAAATGATTAAAAAAAAAAAAAACCTGGGTGGATTTTTCTTCTAACCTTGTTAAATTTTCAAGGTCTACCAGCAACTTTGTAATAGTAGCAGTTTAAAATGAACTTTTGACTCACATTCATTCACCCATTTTCATTTCTAGTAAAGATGTTTGTTTACCATTATGATACCCACCATTTTTCTCACTGGCAAGATGTTCAGAATGGTTTGGAATAACATTTTATTTTGTAGATGAATACTAAAATTAGTGTGAATACTAAAATGCATGGAAACCTAACTGACTTCATAAGTGAAATTTTTCAACAAATTATTTTCAACAATAGTTATTTATTCAGGTGTCCTTGTTTTTGCATATATCCAACAATATGTTATTATTTATCTGCTATGCTACATTCTGAGTGCAGGGTAAAGCTCAGTTATAAACACAACAATTTCTATTTTATGCATGTAGATTTGGAATGGGGGAAGATGAGAGAAACTAACAGGACATAAAAGAAAAACACCCCAACACACTGATTTCTGGCAAATTGAAATCTGCTTTTTCTGACCCAAAAGAGAATTTCAATCAAAAGATAAAAAGAAAGAAAGAAAGAAATGGTGTAACTAGCCTAGAGAGAAACTTTCTTTATTGAGAGATCCCTTATATAAAACTATTAAATACAAATGAAGCATGCTCAAGGCAAAGAGTATCTGATATTTTAGACTTCAGTCACTAATTCAAGTGCATGCTTATTATTAGGACTCTTAAATCTTACCTTAGGTGTCTCCCTGTTTCTCTGTCATGAATACATTAAATGCATACAATATTTTTCTTTAATTGATTATGTCATGCTTATATTTTATATATCATAAATGAAAATGAAGATTGATATGAATTTCTCAAACTACGTCTCCAATTGCATCTAGTAAGCAGCCTATTAAGAAGAAGGTGAGAACTGGATAATTGAAGTCCCTCACTTAGAGTTCACAGAACCCTGCAGAGGAGGAAGCAGAAAGAGGAGAAAGTCAGAAGGGGTGGAGGCCGTCAGCAGAACAAGGCCCTCTGTATCAACTGAACAAGGCTCATAAGAACTCAGAGACAGAAACAGCAAGTACATGGATAACACAGGTTTGTACCATGTGTTCTCCATGTATCTTATAAGTTCAGATTAATATATTTATGGAACTCAGGGTATAAACAATCATTCTCTGATACTTGTGTCTTCTATTAGGCTTTTATTCTCCTGTTGATTTGCCTTGTCCAAATGATGTGATTTATTTTTATTTAGTACTATCATATTTTGTTATGTTATGTTTTTAAAATCTTTTTACTGGAGATTTTATGTATTTACATTTCAAATGTTATCTTCCCCATTTCCTATTCTACCTTTTTCCTCCCCTTGCTTCCATGAAGATGGTCCCACTCCCAACTACACACTCCCAACTCATTGTCCTGGCATTCACCTACACTGGGGAAATGAACCTTCACAGGACCAAAGGCTTCTCCTCCTACTGACTGATGGCAGACAATGCCGTCCTGTGCTACATATTGTTGTTAATGTTGAGAAGCCTCTTCTAATAAGAGAATGAAAGGTCGTGTATCTGAATAAAAGGAGAAGTAGTTAGGAATTGAGAAGAATAAGAGGGAGAACTATAATCAGGATATATTGTAGGAGAAAATAATCCATTTTCGATAAACAGAGAAAAATAAAAGGTTTAAGATTTATATACAATGAAGACTTTCTTTTATTATAGTGATATGCATCTAATAATATACCCCTTGAATATTAGAGTTCTACTATATTGTAAAAGTGGCAAATCCATGTAATAGCAAATGCAGGAGTTCAAAGGGTCTGCAACCCCATAGAAAGAACAAAATGATCAACTAACAAAACCACCACAGCTCCCAGGGACTAAAACACCAACCAATGTGTTCTCATGGAAAGACCATGGCTCCAGGTGCATATGAAGCAGAGGATAGCATTCTCTAACATCAGTAGGACGAGAAGCCTATGATCCAGTAAAGGGTCATTTTCTCAGTGTAGGGAAATGCCAAGGTGATCTGGTGGAAGAGGGTGGTTGACAGAGGGAGCATCTTCATGGAAGCAATAAGAGGGAGAGGGGATTGGGGGAAGGGGTAACATTTGAGATGTAAGTATAGAGAATATCTAATGAAAAATAAAAGCCAAAAAGAAGAATATTCAAAATGTTGTTATTAATTCTGAATAAACACAAAAATATACATATATGTGCAGCAATAATAATAATTATAAGAAAATACATCTAATCAATGTTGTTTAAGATGATGACACTTTCTATAGTGAAAATAAAATGCTAAATGATAGAGCAATGGGAAGTACTTTCAAATTCCTGACATGAGGAGAATCTTTAATGGGGGAAAACTGTATATGAGGCATGAGCATGATCAAGGATCCAAATTATTTACAGGCTTGAAATAAGTAATTTCAGCTATGAGGAGAGGTAGCACTTACTGTGAGCTACCTGAAAGAGCCAGAGTACATAGGTCCTCATGTCCAAGGAGCAATATGTGTGTTTTTTTTGAGAGAAAAAAAATAATGAAAATAATTTTTGGTTGTTATTAAAATAAGTTACTAAGTCTTGTTTATTACTAAATAGTGGACTATTTGTATATTCTGTCTGACTGGTGCTTGAAGAGTTGAAAGACACATCAGAACCAGAGGGATGACTAGTGGCAAAATTTGCTCAGATATAATGACACTATCAACAGGTTCCTGGTAACCTGGCAGGGAGTTGTGAAAGGTTTTTAACATGGTAGGGGAGAAAATAGTCACTGATGAATAAATATTAAAGAAAACACAGAAATCAACGTGGCTCTTAATGTTGGTTTGTCAAGAGGATCAGGTCGGTTAGTTTCACTACACACAACACTGCTGCAGCAGAGGGTGCACTGGGGGATGTCAGCAATGGATGCATGAAGTCACTGGAAACATTTAGGGGGGAGAATAAAGAATGGTGGAGAAGGGTGACCGATGGTGCTAGATTAAATAGCGTCTAGGGCAATTTGAAGTTTATAAAATGTTATATCATGATGAATGACCTGATAGGCCCAGACAGAGGTATTGATTGGGGCTAACAGGAAATGCAAGCTTGATGGAGTAGTTCTGAATCACACTCAGATGTTTGTCTCCACTTACCCGTGGTATAAAATGATATTCTCCAAATGTCTTTCAGAATAATTGTGCTAAAAAATGTTTTGTGTGGAAAGGTCAGCATGCTTGGATGTTATTAACAATGCTGCTCTTTTATAAATGATTTTATATATATAATTTTTCTACTTTATATAGCAATTAATTATAGAACAGTACAAAACTTTTCTAACAGTATATCAGAAACAACACTTTAAGAGTTTGGGAAATAAACAAAAAAAGTTAGATAAATTGCAACAGATTAATGTAATAGCAGCTTTTGTATTTTATTTTTAATTATTTCTATGTGGTGCCATAGAATAAAATTTCAACTTAAAAGTACAAGATATGAAATTTAGTTAAGAATTTCTAGGAAAGTGAGAAATAAAAGTAATGAAAACTAAGAAAATCAGATAATTTAGTACAGAGATAAGTTGACATTCAAGATAAAACAGATTAGTTTATTCCTTAATACACATTTAGTAAATATTCATGTTAGAACATAAACAAACACCATTCATCAAAGTCCATTTTCATAATGATTCATACTAAGTTTTTAATGTCTGCTACCCACTTCAGAGCAGGTGGATCTCAGAAACAAAGCAATCATTGTTACTTAGTCTGCCATGAATGATACACTTACTATTCTAGTGTACTGATATTTGTAGACAAGGCTCTAACTATGGAAAGAACTAATGATGGAGAGAATCATGTGGGAAGCCCATGCTATTATGGAGCCGGGAACGAGATTATGAGTTAAAGCTTTTACAGGTTGGTGCCTTAACTAAAATCATTTATTAACAGAAACATAAAATAATAATATATGTATGAATCCTATGAAACACGGAGAATATTTTTCCACAAAAGATTTGCATTCATGAACATATATAATAAAAAAGACAGGACCAAAAGAATGAATGAAAATCCTGCCTCTTTTTTCTTGGGTCTCTATGTGTGTGGTATTACAAGAGGAGAGAAAACCATGAAATTTATTGAAACAATCTGAAGTATATATGCTGTATATGCCCTGCAATCTGAAGCATCTCTACAACTGGTGGCGTTGTCTAGAGAGGGGCAGCACTCCTATCTGGATTAATTGTCACTGTGCAGTAAACTTTGAGATTCTATTTGGGTCTCTCTGCTTTGTGTTTTCAGTTAAAAGTATATGTTCTGTCTCCAGTTTTGGCCATTATGCCTGTTTTCTTTTTTTTTTTCTGTTCTAAACCCCCACCATGACAGACACTTAGTCCTCTAGCATCTCAAGTCAAATAAACCCCTTCTTTCACAAGTTGACCTAATCATACCTGGTGTTTTAGCATGAAAGCATGATACATATTTTCTCTGCATATTATCTTATTCTCTGTCTATATAACTGAGAATGTGACTCATATTCCTTTAGAAATATAAATACATGGTATTCTGTCTTTGGAGAATACTGAAAAAAGATAAAATCTGCCTTATTAATGAATTTTTAAGACTTCCTTATGCTACTGTTTAATAATAAATGATACAATTCTATAGGAATATTTGTCTATTGTTTTCTCTTTAGCTTATTGAGTTAGTATTTATTCTATTAGTAAAGAATGAGACATCTGGCCACTTAAAGCAAAGAAGAGTAGAGATCTTGGAAATTGTGTAAATGACTGAAAATGACAGTGTTGACAGGTTTAAAGGAAGCACTACGGCTAATAAGTATTTATTTCTAATGACACACTCTGAAACCATAGCATCAAGACATATTTACTGACCACATTTTGTTCCCCCCTTTGCAATATTTTTAGAGTTTACTAGCTATTAATAAAAATAATTTCACTTATTTGAAAAAATTAATATTCGTACCTTGAGTGGCATGAAATACACACACACACACACACACACACACACACACACATACACATACACACATAATCTCATGGATATTTTACCACATATCTAAGAATACAACTTTGTGTCCCTGAGCACACATTAATAGGTTTGTGCATGAGATCATATAATAAAAAGTAATACTAATTCCACAGAGTTAAATTGAGAAAATGGCATTATTTGTTTTCAAACTATTCACAGGACTGTCCTTCTCATATAATCTCCTTTTCTACTGATAGTTCATCCGATTTTAGAATTTTAAGACAACATTTGAAATTTAAGCCTTCTGTGCCACTGTTTCTGTTCATAGAAACTCTCCTGAGCAAGAAATGTATCTACGAGCACATCATAATTTTTCTATACTGCCTCTCCTTTAGTCTGTGTGCTCTCTACTTAATAGATTAACCTTAAATGAAAAACTATAAGTAGAAATGATAACCTAATTTCACTAAAGAAACTATTAGTGTAGTACTAATCCAGTGATATATAGCATGTTTATATATTATATTACTAAAAATAGCTCCACAATCACTCATATGATATAATATGTCTTCTCTTTGGATACTGTATATTAATTAACATGATGATGAATCTGGTTCTTCCTCTCTCAGAGATTCCCTGAGCCCCAATCATTCTTAGGGCTTTGGTTTGATTAGTAGCTAGATTTTCACATCTCCTTGGTTTGTGAGCACTCTGCCTTATTCTCAGGCAGACACTGAAACTTGATTTGTGTTTTGGATACTTCCATTCTTTTCCTTCCTCATCTTTAGTTTTTGTGTCTGTAAAAAGGAGAAGACTTTTCCCTCTTCCTGTTACTTCTTGGTGTAAACGACCTGCCAGTCGGCTGCCATGCTCGATCTATATGCATCCATCCATTATTTCCCCCAGTCCTTTCCAATGTGAGAATGTATATCATCTGTATACATGACCTTTCAAACCCCTCTGTTGCTCAGGCCAGTGAATTATTCACTTCAGATGACATTTTCTTCAGGCTGCCTTAGGGACCCATTCCCACTGGTTACAGCAGGCAGTGAAAAGGAGCTATTTGAAACAAGTACTGAAATGTGCTTCTCATGGTCTTTAACTTGAACTTCCTATGTTCCATTTCATTCAAGCTGACTGACCTGTTTGAAAGAGCTTTGTAGAGATGGGGGAAAGAACTTCATTAGAACTTCCTGGTGTTCATGAATCACAAACTCATTTCTCTCTTCCCTTTCATTCCATGGTTTTGTGACTTGGTTCCATGAAATATCGCTACACTATAAATTTTGGATATAAAATCTACTGAACTGTTCCTTTCCTTTCCATCTTACTTATACTAGACACAAGTAACCCTCATCAGTGTTGCTAACCTCCTTACATCTAAGGCCAACCTGGTCTATGTGACTCTTTAAACAGATTTTAAAACTTTTTGAGATGATGCTATAATTATGACATTTCTACCTCCTACATTTTCTTATTTTTAGGCCCTTCTATCTAACCTTACAATTTTCCTTTCACATGTATAGCCTCTTACATGTGATACAGCATACACACATGTATATAAATATATACCATATATATGATATGCATTTAGATGAACAGCTATAATATTCCAAAAGAAAACTTATAAAATTGCTGGCTTGTCTTAATTTACATCATCATACTGTGAATATAAATTCCAGTGGCGCGTTCTATATTTTTTCATTTGCTATACTTTCAATCACTTTATTTTTATTTTTATTCATGACAGCTATTTCAAAATCTACAGTGCCTCTTCTAGGATGAAAAGTTTTATCCCTGTTTAAATAAACAGATTTTTCAATGTTTAAATAGTTTGCTTTCTTCTTCTAAGTTTATAGAAGCCACAACAATGGAAAGGTTACACTCTTTTTACCCAAGATCAAATTCATAATTTTCTCTCAGTTATGACCAACATATTATATTTCCATCTTTATTTTAGAAGAATGACTTTTTCTTGCTCACCCCTAAGCAAATGTATAAACTTTACCTCCATTTTGAATATTTTGTTTTTGAATAAATGAATTTGTGAAATTATGTTCTTTTTCTCATTTGCACAATTTTCTTTTTACTGATCACTTTCAACAAAATTTACCTGTATTTATATATTTACTTGAGGTAAAAAAGAAACTTTGATTATAGCTTAAACAGTTTTAGTCTTTTTAACAGGCTCTGCAAGAGCCTGACAAATACAGCTGCAGAAGCTCGAGGCCAAACTTCAGACTGAGCATGGGGACCGAAATAGAGGAGTTATAGAAAGAACCGATGGAACTGACAGGTTCCCAACCCCATAGGAAGAACAACAATATCATCCAAGCAGATGACCCAGAGCTTTCTAGGACTAAACTACCAACAAAAAAGTACACATGGAGGAACACATGGCTCCAGCTGCATTTGGAACAGTAGATGACCATGTAGGGCCTCAGTGAGAGGGGAAGCCTTTGGTCCTGTGAATGCTTGGGTGGTGAGGAGGGAGTAGTTGCGTGGGTAGGGGAACACCCTTATAGAACAGGGAGGGGGAATGGGATAGGAGGTTTGCAGAGAAGAAACCAGGAAGAGGAATAACATTTCAAATGAAAATAAATTAACCAAAGAAATTAGAAACACTTTTAAAAAACTTCAATCCATGGAACTAATTCAGAGCAGCAACATCAAAACTTCATCTCACCTAAGCAAATATTAGCTCATTTCTCAGTTGCTCTTGTCAATCATCCCCCCCCCCCATCAGGTTTTGACATTCCTGTCTGTCTCTTCCTCCTCTCTTTTAGCATATTCTGAATTTTGTCTTCAGGGACATCCTGATCTTATGCTTACATATAAGCTCTCTCTTCTTCATTTCATTTAAATACTTTTCTTCTTTCCTGGAATTCTAACTTTCAGAATATTAAAACCCCAGTGCCTAAGGAGATGACTAAGGAGTAAATTGCTGTACAAAAGTAAAGATCTGAGTTTACGTCCCCAAACATCCTAGTAAAATAGAAACAAGGGGTCTTGGAGCTGGCTTTCTAGCTATTTAGCACAGAGGTTAACTGGATTTAGAAAGATTATATTACAAAAGACAAAGTGCAGAATGATTAAGATGACATGTGTTGCTGATCTCTTCCCTGTATGCATACACGCACACAAAGTTAAATGTGTACAGCAACAAAGCCCACTAAGCTAATTGACTATATGTTTTCCTTTTCTGCACTTACATTCACTATTATGTTTGGCTTTGTTTTCAATGAGTGGCAGGTTTTCATGGTACTGAATATTTACAATGAGCTCCTAAGCAAGATATGGTAATTTCTATGAGAATTTCCCCTGCCAGTTTTCCTACTAAAATTACATATTTATTGTATTTAAGCTACTGTTAAAAGTTTAACCCAAAATTACTGACCATTCCATATATCTATAAATGCAGTACTTTAGTGGAAAATTTATTAGAAAAAAAAATAGAACTATTTCTCAGTTCTCATCTACCATGCCTTTTGCTAACTCACAAGGCATGTTCTCTTTTTATATTAATGTTAGAAGAAGTGGAGTAGGCATCTATCTGTTGTACTTCTGTTTGTTAACAACCCACTTCTTTCTTTCTTTCTTTCTTTCTTTCTTTCTTTCTTTCTTTCTTTCTTTCTTTCTTTCTTTCTTTCTTTCTTTCTTTCTTCTTATTCCTCCTTCATAGAGATCAATAAGATACCAAATAAGTGATGACTGACCAAAGATGGAAAACTGGGGTGCCTGGTGTGGGTGCAAGCATCTCAATGGGGCTTGCGGTTGGTATGCTCCTTTGCAGTTGATGCTCAAGTGTCTTATAGACAACTCAGTCTGAGGGACTTGTAGGCACTCTGTCTGGCCTCAGTTTCTGTCACGTGGTTTGGCTGCTCTGAGACTATGTATCAATGGTCCTTACAGCATGTATATACTTCAGAAGAGAGAAGTCTAGGGTATCTGTCCAGATACAGGACCTTCCTGAAGTTATGGATGGCTGCCTTCCTTTGGCTTAACCAGCTGAAGGATGGGATGTTTCAGATGTCAATAGAACATCCTATGGCTTTTTGAGCCTCCTTTCAAGACTATAGTTTAAACTTGGTGAAGGTTGCGGCACAACAAGATGTCATTTTGAAGTTTTGCAGCTGATAATGTCATTAAAACAGTCAATATAGCATATGTTCTAAAGTGTATGATTATATGAACTATGGGGTAGAATTCATGCATGCAATTTACCTGCCTTAAAATCTACTTAAATAGTTAAAGATCATGACAAATTTGAATGTTCCCAGAGTTTTAAAAATAACAACCAGTAATAGTTTTGTAATAATGATTAAACTACATAAAATTCATTCATATGCATTATAACATTGTCTACATTATCTCATTTGGCCATCACAGTTATACTAAAATGAACATATTTTACTTGTTTTATACAAGAGCAAATCATGAACTGAGAAGTAAGACGTTCTACTTGGAAAACTTTGAAATTCGTTACTCTTATTTAAAACCCTCTCCCTCTTTCTATAGGAAATACATTGTGTCTCTGACTTATTTAAATAAAACAAACTTTAGAATATAATATATGTACAACCAACTTTTGTACACTTTGTGAGAAATATTTACTCATATAACTAAAACTCTTCAGTTTGTGAGCGTCACAGCCATTCTTACAGTAATCTGTGATGGATGAAGCTATTACTACTGCATTCAAATACTCTGACAAGATCACTGACAATGTCCTAACCAGTGTCTCCGCTAAGAAATCTAAATGACTACCAATAGAAAGCACTTTCATGATTTCAGACAATAATCATGATAATTCTTATGCTTAGAAGTTAAATAGTAAAATGGATACAATTTTCTTCTCACAGTCAAAATAATATAGAATTTGGGCTACATACTAAAATTCCTTATTGTTCTGTTCCCATTGTGTAGCAAAATATACTGAGTTCTCTTTAGGTTCTTTTTAATAAAAATGTTTGTTTTCTGAGGATGTTCTCCAAATTTTAAATAAAAAAAAAAAAAAAAAAAAAAAACTTTCTCCTTTTCTCTCTTTTTAACGCAGTGGAAACAGTTTTCCCAGATCAAGTGGCAGAAGCCTGTAACAACACCTGCTTCAGAAGCAGCAGCAAGAGCATCTGATCACAGTTCAAGGACCTACTCAGCATGCAAATTGAGTTCAAGGTTAGCATAACAACC
Source organism: Micromys minutus (assembly GCF_963924665.1). Lineage (NCBI taxonomy): Eukaryota > Metazoa > Chordata > Mammalia > Rodentia > Muridae > Micromys > Micromys minutus. The sequence continues at coordinate 20,271,659 of NC_137957.1, read as the reverse complement.
TTCTGAGAACTTGTCATTATAAAATGTGAAAAATAATACTCTTTTTTTTATGTATACATTTCTTTTTATTTTATTTTATTTATTTTTTAAACTTTATTTTAAAAAACAAAGATAAAAGAAAAAAATAAACATTTTTGCATAAAAGTATATAAATACAATTGTGTCAGTGCTTGACTTTTTTTTTTTTAGGTTTGATACTCTGCATTAAGGTCTTACTAGTTACAATGAGCAAAAAGTACATGTAAAACAGGATGTAACCCGGAATTAGTCAACATTTTCTTGGTACATAAGGGTTGAGCAGGACTTTTTCTTGTTTTGGTTTTTTTGTTGTTTTGTTTTGTTTTTTTTTTTTTTTTTTTTTTTTTCTTGAACTTCACAGAGTCTGTGAATTGTTTCTGGGGCAGTCCGAGCCTCTGGGGTTAGCATCCCACTATCAGTGACTGCATATTATGTCTGTTCTTTTGTGACTGGGTTATCTCACTCAGGATGATATTCTCTAGATGCAACCATTTTCTTAAGAATTTGGTTAAGTCATTGTTTCTGATGGCTGAGTAGTACGCCATTGTGTAAATGTACCACAATTTTTGTATCCATTCATCTACTGAAGGACATCTGGATTCTTTCCAGCTTCGGGCTATTATAAATAGAGCTGTTATGAACATTGTGCTGCATGTATCTTTGATGTATATTGGAGTGTCTCTGGGGTATATGCCCAGAAGTGGAATAGCTGGATCTTCATGTAGTACTATGTCCAATTTTCTGAGAAATCGCAAGACTGATTTCCAGAGTGGTTGTATCAATTTACAACCCCACCAACAGAGGAGAAGTGTTCCTCTTTCTCCGCAACCTCGCCAGCATCTTCAGTCATCTGAGTTTTGGAACTTGGCCAATCTGACTGGTGTGAGGTTGAATCTCAGGGTTGTTTTGATTTGCATTTCCCTGATGGCTAAGGATGTCAAGCACTTCCTTAGATGTTTCTCAGCCATTCCAAATTCCGCAATTGAGAATGTTTTGTTTGGCTCTATACCCCATTTTTTAAATAGGGTTGTTTGATTCTCTGGTGTCTAACACTTTGAGTTCTTTGTATACCTTGAATATTAGGCCTCTATTTAATGTGGAGTTGGTATAAATCTTTTCCCATTCTGTTAGCTGCCATTTTGTTTTCATGACAATGTCCTTAGCCTTACAGAAACTTTGGAATCTCATTAAGTCCCATTTGTTAATCTTTGACCTTAGAGCTTGAGCTATTGGTGTTTTATTCAGAAAATTTTCTCCTGTGCCTATGTTTTTTAAGGTTTTCTCTACTTTCTCATCTAATAGTTTCAGTGTATTTGGTTTAATGTGGAGTTCTTTGATCCACTAACACTTGAACTTTGTACAAGGAGCTAAGAAAGGGTCTATTTTCATTCTTTTGCATGCTGAGTGCCAGTTGGACCAGCACCATTTGTTGAATAGGCTATTCTTTTTCCATTGAATGTTTACAGCTCCTTTGTCAAAAATCAGGTGATCATATACATGAGGGCTCATTTCTGGATCTTCTATTCTATTCCATTGATCCATGGGCCTATTTCTGTATCAGTACCATGCAGTTTTCAGCACAATTCCCTTGTAATATAGCTTGAAGTCAGGGATAGTGATTCCTGCAGATGTTTTCTTTTGTTGAGGATGGATTTCGCTATTCTAGGACTTTTATTATTCCAGATAAAATTTCACATTGCTCTTTCCAATGCCATGAAGAATTGGGTTGGAATTTTGATGGGGATTGCATTAAATCTGTAGATTGCTTTTGGTAGGATGGAGGAAATGGATGAATTCCTAGACAGATACAAGATCCTAAAGTTAAACCAGGACCAGGTAAACCATCTAAATAATCCCATAACACCTAAAGAAATAGAAAAAGTAATCAAAAGCATCCCAACCCAAAAAAGCCCAGGTCCAGACGGGTTCTGGTCAGAATTTTATCAGACATTTATTGTGGACATAACACCAATACTCTCCAAACTATTCCAAAAGATAGAATTCGATGGAATACTACCTAACTCATTTTTTGAGGCCACAATGACCCTCTGTGCTAAACCAAAAAAGACCCTACAAGGAAAGAGAACTTCAAACCAATCTCACTTATGAACATTGATGCAAAAATACTCAACAAAATTCTTGTAAACTGAATCCAAGAATACATCAAAATGATCATTCACCATGACCAAGTAGGCTTCATCCCTGGGATGCAGGGATGGTTTAACATAAGGAAATCCATCAACGTAATCCACCATATAAAAAAACTCAAAGATCAAAATCACATGGTCATCTCACTAGATGTTGAGAAATCATTTGACAAAATTCAACACCCCTTCATGTTAAAAGTCCTGGAAAGAACAGGAATCCAAGGTTCATGCCTAAACATGGTGAAAGCAATATACAGAAAGCCAACAGCCAACATCTAACTTAATGGTGGGAAACTTGAAGCAATCCCACTAAAATCAGGGACTCGACAAGGCTGCCCACTCTCCCCCTACCTATTCAATATAGTACTGGAAGTCCTGGCTGGAACAATTAGACAGCAAAAGGAGATCAAGGGGATACAAATCGGAAGGGAAGAAGTAAAAACATCATTCTTTGCAGATGACATGATAGTGTACTTGAGTGACCCCACAAATTTCAGCAGAGAACTCCTACAGCTGATAAACAAGTTCAGCATCATGGCTGGATACAAAATTAACTCAAACAAATTAATAATACTCTCAATATTGCTCATCTTTAGAACATGCTTGATACCTATGGATACTCAAATACAATTCATTTTCTCTTTGCCTTTGTCTCTGTCTCTGTCTTGTCTCTCTGTCTCTCTCTGTCTCTCTCTCTCTCTCTCTTTCTCTCTCTCTCTCTCACACACACACACACACAGAGAGAGAGAGAGAGAGAGAGAGAGAGAGAGAGAGAGAGAGAGAGAGAGAGAGAGAGAGAAAGAGAGAGAGAAGGGGGAAAAGAGAGAGAGGAAAGTAAAAAACAAAAACAAAAACAAAAAATAATGCTTCAACTATACAGGGATAGCTTTATATATCATTGAATTCTCAGCACCGAAAACAATAATGAGGGATCTCTTCTTTGGCATACGAATATGATATATCCACACTGGCTTTCTTCTACTTTACCTCAGTTTTTCAACTCTGCACAGTCTCAGTTGCTATGGAGTGAGATAACAAGGTATTTAAAGAATGTCATATAAATTGATGCCAACAGAAAGATTAGAGGCATAGTTTTAAGTAATTACTTTCTTTTTTAAAATTCCTGATTTCTAGTCCTTTAGGTAAAGTGTGTTCCATCCTGCCACAGGTGTACCTGTAAGTGAGAATGTGAATCACACATAGAAGTTGTCTGCAAGCACTTTCTATCTGCAACCACATCTGCAATTTCAACAAGGCTTGTTCTTTGCACTCATTCTCCCAATCCCTGGCAACTGTTCTGATACCTGGTAAGAAATTATAAATTTTAAAGACTTAGCTCAATTAACACCTCTGGCGTTTTCACAGAGACTAAGAAATGAATGCATATTTTAGGGAAAATTATTAGTTTATATTTGAATGAAAAAATAGAGAAATAATATTTAAGCTAATATAAGATTGCCATATACTTAATATCTAGACCTAGCCACACTGCTATAAGAAATAGGCTTCAACTGGCTTTGAACATCAACCCATTTATCATGGTTCTGGATTGGATAAGTCTAAGATCAAGAAATCAGCACATGTGGAATCAATTTAGTTTCACATTCCTAGTTCATGTCAGACACTACAAGCTATATCCTTCATATGGGCAGTGAAGCAGACTCTCTCAGCTCCCTGTAATAAATGCACAAATTCTCTTCCTGCGTTTAGGCTTTATGCTGTAATCATTCTTCAAACATCATACTTCATGGTGACAACACTTATACAATCAGAATTTCCATGCATATATTATGGAAAGAAATAAACATTTTTGACCATAGGAGACAGTACATATCACAGAAAATAATAACAACAATAGCAGTAAATCACAAAGAAGGAACAAGAAAGAGAGGAAATAAAACAAGGGAGAAAATGCAAGAAGGAAGGAGGGAAGGAATGAGAGAGGGAGATAAGAAGGTGGGGAGGGAAGGAGGAAGGAAGGTGGAGAAAAGAAGGGGCAGAGAGGTAATGTGGTTACTTGCTATAATTAAAAGCCTTCAAACTTAAAGATCAAAGAACAGTATGTATATATGAAGAAGTGAGTTTAAGCGGAACTAGAAGTGGAAGGAGAATAAGAAAAATATTCTTTACATATAAGTCAATGATAAAATAAATGTATGCAAATCATTGAAATATATTTAAAAACCAATTAATAAAATGTTTAAAACATGATAAAAGGTGCATCCACTTTTAACATAAAGGTACACATGTGGACTGGCAGTACCTTTCTTGCTTGGATAAAATATGTGTTTGTGATTAAGAGCAAAATATACTATTTGGTTCCTAAACAACCCAGGTTCAGATCTCATGTCTATACCATTTGATTCAATAATTTAAGACATTCATTTTATAAACCATGATTGGATTCATCAGATAATCAAAAGAATTAATATGACTTAGACAAGGATAAAGGTATTAGAGTATAAGATGTTTGAAATATCTTGTCTCATTTTAAATCATGTATGAATCTTAATCTGTAAATAGAAAAATACTTTGAAAAAGAATATTTTACATTGAACAACTGAGATTTAAGGAAAAGTCTAAAGGTGTATGTAACATCATGGGAAGAACAACAATGTTGTCCAAGAAGACTCCCTAGAGCTTTCAGGGACTAAGCCACCAACCAATCAGTATTTATAAAGGGACCCATGGCTTCAGCAGCATATGTAGCAGAAGATGGCATTGTCCAGCATCAGTGAGAGGAGAAGCTCTTGTTCCTGTGAAGGTTCATTTCCCCACAGTAGGGGAATGCCAGGGTGTTAATGTGAGTAAGGGGTGGGTGAGAGGGGGAGAATACTCATAGAATCAGGAGGAGAGGGAATAGAAGGGGATCTGGGAAAGAGGATAACATTTGGAATGTAAGTACATAAACCATCCAATTAAAAACATGTGTATGTATATGTACCCACAAATACTTAATTACAACCTTAAAAATGTATTTGTATACTTTTATGCAAAAATTCTGAAAATTTGTACATTTATCTTTTATTTTAAAATAAATTTTTTCAATAAAAAATATATTAACTCAAAAAAATAAATAAAAACTAAAAACACCTTACTTTTCATGTGGTTAAAAAAAGTGTTCTCCATCAGTTCAAACTTTCCAGTTTCATTACCACCAGATATTTCTCCTCTTTTGGGAAAGCCATATGTGATCATTATTTAGATCTGCACCTTTATCGCTTGGCCTGTTCTCATCCACAGACTCTATGAAGTGCCCTAACTTTAATCTTTTAGTAGAGTTATCTGACAGGTCTCCCTCTGATGTCTTCAATTCAATATCATTCATGTACACATGTTAATCTCCCTCCTGTGGTAAAATCCAGGATGCATGAGCCTTGAGTTTTTCTGTCTTGTCTTCATATTCTCCCCTTCTAAAGATGAGTCTGACAAAGGTATGGTTCTCAATCTATGTATTTAAATAATCAGAGAAACACCCAAGGTAAATGCGTATGCTGGTATTGGTGACTGCTTCAGAAGCAGTCACTGTCTTCTCTGAGGAATCACAGCTACATTCTCTGACTGGACTTTTCTGATTGCTCTTCTTTACCATTTAACTCAACACTAATTAATCTCACATATGGGTTTCATTACACCTGTGGTTACAGCTCAGTGCAAGAATAAATGTAGCATTTTATATGAAGTGAGCTATATTTCCAGTGTTTTAACAAAGCAGGTATCCTGCCAAACAAATCAAAAGACCTGTTTGCCTATTGATCAGGATCAACATACCCCCAAGAAACAAAACCAAGAATGTAAGTAAAAGAAAGAAGGGAGGAAGGAAAGAAACTTTCCCTGAGACTAGCTTCCAGGCATCTGAAGGGCCAGGTGAGAAACTGACATTGCAAAGATTCACATCAAATGTTTTATTGATTTTTAGGATTCCAAACTGTTGCTTTTAGTACTTTTGATAGAAGCCTTAAAAAGTTAGTAAACAATTCTCATGGTTTCTGGTAGATATTGGCAGGCAAGATGAAAGTCTTCAATAAAAAAAAATATCGCTTTATTACCTAAGTGGATTAAGGAAAATAGTATTTCTCAAGTCTAAAAGCACCAAATGTATATTTGATATATTTACATTTTATAGAAAAGAAGAAAATGGAGATATAGTTGTTAAAACATTAGTTTTATATCTAATACAAATATCTAACATTTTATGCTACATAGCAGTCCACACAATCCGAAAAATTTTTAGTGTCAAAATGAAAGTTTTCTCAATATTTTGCAAAATATTTGACTTTTAAAAAGGCTTCATGCGAATATGTAGAGCTTGGAAGATGATACTTCTTACATAAATAAACAGATGAATGGTCTAATAAAAAGTCATATTTCTACAACCCATATTAATGTCACCATGATACCTGAATAAATGGGCTCATCACTGATACCCAAATGTGCTCTTTGGTAACAGAGTCCTTCAGAATAGAAAACTGAAAAAAATGTCAGGTGATGCTTAGTTAGCCATCAACTCCCTGACAATTAGTGTGCACTCTAAACAGAATCCATCTTAATGGCCCCTTTTTAAAGCAGAATCTGGTAGCCAAGATTCAGAAAAAAACAACCATATGTGCCTATCTATGAGGAAGAACCATCTTTAAAAACCTGTTCCAGAACCTTCTCCATGATAAAATCATGTTTTTATAGGAGGAAGCTACCTTTAGCTGATGGTATTAAAACCATATGTAAGATAGGGTAAGAACATTGTGAACTCTCATATGCACCAACCTTCCTGTCTACTTGGATGTAGAAAGGCTGGAGGATCAGATGAGTAGTTAAATAATGTCACTACTAAAATGGGTAGATCTATGGGGAGGTACACTCCTTTAGGAGACACAAAAACACCATTAAAAGACATCTTCTAATAGGCCCTTAATACATGGGATGATGCATCAGGATGGCAGAATCCTTCTTTTCTCCATATTTATGATTATATTTATATTACAGACATGGATTATAGCATAAATATCTCCAGGACATGAAATTACATACCAAATGTACAAAGCAAGAGGGAACTCAAAAGCAGGAGTAAAAATAGGAAAATTATCACACACACACACACACACACACACACATGCAAACACACGAACACACAACACATGCTTGAAAACACACACACAGACACACACACAGGTATGCATGCATGTACATGCTCAACAACTTTAAGCCCATTTCTAGATAAAATGAGCCCTGTTATGAGTAGTCTATTACTAAAAGGAAAGAAGAGGTGGAAGAGCACAGCAAGCACCAGAATGTCTAGGAGGAAGACTGACCCATAGAGAAATCCATTTTCTAATCAGTGTGAGACTGTTCTTCAGTAATGTGTACTGGAAAACATATTATATAATTTTTCAGTATTTGTCTACTTTAAGAGGCTCTTCTTTCTCCCTCAAAATGGTCACTAAAATTCCTCCCATGTTGCTTGGAAATATTTTAACCATATAGGCACTTCATTAGCCATCTCTCTTAAAGTAAGTCAGATTTACTTATAGACCTCTCTTAAATGCTGAGAGACATTTCTCAACTGGAAGATTCTGCCTGCAATATGTTGTTTTGCCAGGCAGAAAGTCTGACATAGCATCCATAATGTTCAAAGTGTAAAATGAAGAGAGAAAATAAATAAGAGAAAAAAATAAAATTAGAAAAAAATGTAATAAGATAACCAAAAAAAAAGTTAATCCCCTTGTTTAAATAGACTATTTGTATTTAGACCTACTTCTGCAGGGTCCTTTATAAACCACATGCATATAGTAAAATTCATATATTTAGAATACCTAACTTTAAAGAGACCAGTAACATTAATGAAGCATACATAAACATTTGATTGATCTGAGTTGGGATACTCAGCACCCATTCTGGCATGGTGTTGCATGATTTTAAACATAATATAATATATCCAGGGAGATTCTAAGCATTGATAGCTGTCAGTAGAATTGAATTAGTGAACTTTGAGCACATCAAGAGACTTCATAATAGTAATAAATACTACTACTAGTAGTAGAATAAAGAAAGGACTTCTAGCTTCAACCTTGCCCCCTAATTCACACCCACACATTCACATTCACACACACATACATTCACATAGACAGGTAATACACCACATACACCCAAACTCATACATTTACACACACACACTACAATACTACATACACCCCAAATAAACAAAATAATTTAAGGTAATACACTATTTTACTTTTCATCATTTATTCCTGCTTCATAATATTAGACTTAGAGAGAACAAAATCATATTTTAAAATGAATTACAAATCATGTGTAGGGAAAAGTTCAAGTAGAAATGCTTCCTTTTCCCATTCAAACACAGCAGTTTCTTTTTTTTTTTTTTTTTTTTTTTTTTGTATTGATTGAATTGCTGTTAGAGAAGCAGAAGCTGTTGTGTACTTAACCTGTTTCTTGGCCAAAAAGAGGAAATGCAAAAATATTGATATGCTCTTTTGATAGTTATTCGTTTTTATTTTTCCTTTTTTTAACCATGATACTACTATGTGACAGATCAAGACTGTAGGTTAAAGAACAAGTTTCAAAGCAGATGGAAAAAAGTAGTAAATATGATTTCAGAAGCCTCCTAAGGCTTTGCAGAATAAAGGTTAGCCTGCCAAAGCAGTCTATCATGATTACTTCTATCACCTGCTGTGAAAGCACCCTCAAATATGTCTTTTACTTCATTTCTCAACATGGACAACCAACTAACCCTGTACTTTTTCTTCAATGCTTTTTGAATCCTCATGATTGAATTCAAGAAAGGAGATAATCCATATTTATTAACACCCAAGGAAACAACAATGCCTAGTACTGGAACCAGTGCCGCAGATTAAAGATCCAACACTTATTCAACTCCTGCACTCTTAACAGATAGAACGAGTACATCTTAAGCAGTAGACGCAGCCATTTGGTGTAAGCAAGTGGCATCAGAAAAACATACAGCAGTATTAGGCTTCCATGCTCCTAACTTTACTGGTAAGTTTCCTTATAAGATAAGCATGCTGGAAACACAGCGAAGGTAAGCCATTGTAATAATGTGTGATGAGTTGGAGAGAAGGGAAGACTTGAGATGGAAAACTGGATCCCTGTTTTTGCTTTTTGGTTTTTTTTTTTTTTTTTTTTTTTTTTTTATATTCTATGATACTTTCGTAAACTAGTTTACTCCATCCTGTATTTCAGTGTTCAATTTATTCCATATGTCTTACATATTTGAAACAAGTCATAAAGCTTATTCAGGATCTTATAAAAGTTTAAAAATGGTTTTATATAAAAATCATATCTCTGGAAGCTGTATGGATCTCCCATTTAGTTTCATGGCAGAGGAAATGTTCAGAGACTCACACATCTATTGATAATTTCTAAAGGCAAATTAATAATGATGTAATAAGTGAGAATTCACAGATTTTCTTTAAGGCATTCAAATGGTAACAGCTACTGGATGATTGCCCCAAGAATATAGAAGTGTGAAAATAGTTCATAAAACATATCAGTTGCTGAATTTTGTTCTGTTTAAACCTCTGAGGATTCACTTTAAAATCACTCTAGTAAGTAGAAGAAAAAAGTACAAATGACTGAAGTCTAAAACATGGTTTCTTTGTTGTTCTTGCAAGAATGTATTTGATAAAATTAAGATTGTATTTTCATAGTGAAATAATAATATCAAGTCCATGTCTTCACTGTGGGTGAATTCATGAAATTCTTCACTTAATTTTTGAGTATAAATATTAATTAATTGGCTTTTAAGTTGTTCATAAACATCCACATACTACACAAACACAATGCATGCAGAAAAACATTCATACACATAAAACAAAATAAATAGATCTAAAATATTATAAAACTGAAACACTCAAATTTTTATTTAGAATAAGACATTAAGACATCAGTAGGGATAGGATCTTGTAAATCCAAATGAAAAATCAACCATTTTATTAAATAGAAAATCGTATATTGATTCCTTTCTACATCCAAACTCAGGTTTGTATGTGACTCCTAGGATTGAAACACACTCAAGCATTCATGGCCAGAACTTTTTAACTGAGCTATCTCCCTATCCCCAGCTTTAGTACCTTAAGCTTTGTAGTTTCCTGCTTTCAAGTAAAAAAGACCATAAACATGTACCTAATGATATTGAATCCGTGTGTTAGGGTATTAGAAATAATGCCTTAATAGAATTGGATACAATATTGTGCCCAATGGTTGCAAATGTCAGAGGTTAAATCTGAGAGAATAAAAGGCGACAGAAGAGCCTTTGTCTAGGATTTAATGAGTAGATCTGAGAAGAAGAATCTTGGATATAAACAGTAGTGACAGGGGCTGCCTGTGAGACTTGTTGATGGTGGTGTATAGTTGCCTTTATTTTCAAACTTTGGGAGGTTTTATTATTCATTTCCTATTTCACTAGGGTCTTCATATCTAAGCTCAGTCTGGCTTTGGCAGAGGACTTCAACATGACTGATGCACCTCTTGAGGTATACTTTAATGTGCTTCATAAGGCTATATTATATACAGATACAGAATAATTGGGAGCAGAATGTAAACACAAACACAAAAGATGAGTCCTTCCTTCAGAGAAGACATGGCATTCTTTCTGTTGACTAACCATATAAGTAGTGGATTTGATTTGGGAATTTCAGGATATATTACAAAATAATGTACTTCTAAAACTGACTCCTCACTGTGATTAAGGCAGAGGATTTTGAAATGTTCAAAACTGACCTTAGTGTCAAAGAAGAAGAAACCATTGGTTGCCATGGGAAGGTCAGGGGTGAGCAGGAATTTTATACCAGGATTTTATCAAAAGTTGTACCAGTTCATGTAGCTCTTACTCATGTGCTGCAGGTATAAAACACTGAATAATGTACATATTGTCGTTATATCTATTTTTCTTCATTGTTTTCTTATCTCTTATATTTCAATAAGCACACTATCAAACCAAACATATTTATTTATTCATTTAATTATGTAAATAATTTTTATATTTATTGATAATATAATTTTCTCTAACTAATTAGAATTCATAATACACTAAAGTAATTACTCATTTTCTATCTTTTGGTACCTATGCTATACTTAAGAAAATTTCTGTAGACAACCTAGTAATTGAATACAAGTCCTCTACAAGAACAACATGTGCTCTTAACTGTTGAGACATCTCTTTGTCCCTTTAAATATTTTAACATTTAATTGATCTTTATGCTTATAATGAAAATAATATCAGTAACATACCTTGTTTATTTTCTCTGGAAATATCTGGCACACAGTTCTCTAGCATTCTACCATTTAGTCATTTTTTGTATCAGATTTGTACATACATAAATATAATATATTTTATGTGATATATAATTTATGATATATCATATATTATACATGATATGTTATAAATACATATATGTGTAATTTCACAAAAGCTTGCTAGCAAATATTTGGTAAATCTTAGAGATATAGCTACTTAAGATATTTCATAGTCATGAATATATCAAAGTCACATTACATCTCTTCAAGTATGGCTTGCTGATTAGAGGGACCTTGGATATCATCGTCATAACATATTTTATATGGCATTCCTATAGAATAAGGCCATTCCTATAGAAATGAGAAACAAATAACTAATAGTTGACTTAGTAATGCTCTAAAACATTTTAAGTATTTTAACACATTTTTATAATTGTACTAGCCAAAATATGCTAATTTACTATCTTATAGAAAAGATATCTTTTGCTTTATTTTGTAGCATGTGGATGCTGGAATATACTGCAATTCTAGAACTTTGGCCTATAAAGGTAGTTCATTGATATTTGTATTTAGTTGGAAAATCCTATATATGATCATATATACAATACTGTGAATGTTTTGTTTTACTGTTGTCTACATGGGAATAAAATTAAATAAATGATAATGTTTAGTTAGTGTTTATTAATATGAACTTCCACAAAATATAGTAGAGAAGTTTCAAAAAAAAATGGTGTGCTTGCCAAGATCTTATATTGGAGTTTATTTATCTTTGTCTAAATAGTTATTTATTATCTGAATATTAAAAAGTATTGTTTTCTTTAGTTGGACTTAATTGGGAATTTATAGCTGATAAGTATAAAAAACCTTTAAGAAGAAATTTTATAATGTAAATTTTAAAATAAAGGGGCTGCTAATTAAGTAGCAAGTATACAGAATGCAAATTATATAAAAACTATAAGGGCTCCACCTACAAAATAGACAAGTATGTTACCCATTAAATAAAATTCAAATTGACTTATATCCCTATTTTATTATTAATAACATAACTTAATGTCATGTACTTGGACATCTCGTTAAAAATACAGCTCTTGCAATTTGAAACTACAGCTCTATAATAACCAAGAATTTGACTATGATAAATGCAATGAATGATACCTTTTTTAACAGTTTGATTGAGGGAGTAATGATTGAGATTAAGTGGTTTATATCTGCTATTGTACCCGAATCATTTTTTAAAATTATTTTGGTGTATTCATAACCATCCATAACTTTCCCCTTTATTCTTTCAACATAGTTATCAGCTAGATTATACATACTGTCATTCCAATTTTATTAGGTTCATTTTGTGTGGCTCTGAAGTTTTCCTTCAAATTCTTCTTATTGAAATCAGCGGGCTGATCATTTTATTTCATTCAACAATAGAAAGATCATCACATTATGGAGTTAGCAGCTTTTCTGCTTCAAAGATTCTGTAATTTAGTTGGCTACCCTGATAGTATTATATTTCATGTATTCTGAATACACCCTCTATGCTTGTGTTACTCCTTAGAGAACTCACAGGCAAAATAAAGTAGTTTATTACATAAGGGATGGCAATTGCATTGACCATTAACCTCAATAACTTGCAAAGGCTATAGAGAAGCTTATAAAACACTTTGTAGTCAAGTTTAAAGTCATACAAGATGTTTGTTCAGGCTGTAACCCTGATATATAAAGAAAAGTCTTACAATCTCTCTCATAGTGAGGAGAACTATCATTTCATACCTGAGTACTTCATCTGTCTCTATAGGAATGGGAGGATCTTTGCCTTGGGTTACATTGCAAAAGGATTTATATGTGCAAATAAATTTACATTGTATATGAAAAATATTTATTGAGCACGCAGTATTATATTACATTTTCCCTGAATTCTAATTAAGATGCAAGTAAATGCTCTAGAGATAGTAAATTGCCTGTTAAGTTTTAATATAAGTTTATTAAAAATACCCAGATAGTTGCATTCTTTATGTAGCTGAAAAAAATCAGAAAATTATAATACAATAAATATTTTATTTATACTTGTTCAGCATAACATAGTAAACTATCTACAATATCACTTTCGTTAAAAGACTAATATCCATTTAATTTCTGCTTTGTAAGCAAATACACACATTATGTTCCAATTACCTTACACTAACAATTGAATTTATTATATATATACTTTAAATATATATAAATATTATATTATATTATTATATAAAGTATATATATATACTTTAAATCTCACCACTTTCTCCATATGGTACATATGAATATTAACTCAATACTTACATTTTGAACTGTATCTTAAAAGGATCTACAAAAACATTAAATGAAAATTTCACAATTGCAAGTAAACCATTAGCAAAAGAAAATTAAGAAACATCATTCAAAATGAAGACTATTAATTATTCTAATATATATGTACACACTCTAATGAAACTTACATGTTACTTGCAATATCAGCTTATGATCAAGCAATTGGAAGCCGCATCAATGATAGTATCTCACAAGCAATATGGGTTTCTTTTTTTTTTTTTAGGCTCACTATACAGATAATCAATTTTATGATTACCATGCATACAATCACTCATAAAATACAAAATTCATGCTCTTAATTGATGTATTTAACAATAGTCCAATGAATAAAAGTATATAAAGTGGAAAAATAAAATCCCTTACAAGTTTAGTGGCACAATTTCTGTATCTTTTCATCTACTGAAGGACATCTGGGTTCTTTCTAGGTTCTGGCTATTATAAATAAGGCTTCTATGAACATTGTGGGGCTTGTGTCCTTGTTATATAAAAAAATCAAGTACTGACAAAATATATTCATATAGTTTTATGCAAAAATGCATTAAAAATTTTGTACATTTATCTATGTTTTTTAAAAATAAAGTTGTTTAAATAAAAAAGAATAAAAATTTAGTAGCATAATTAAATCTAAAATAGTTCCCCAAATCTAAATAACATGTGCCATTCTGAAGAGAGAATTGAATTATAAACTAACAAACTCAAATCAAAGTTGTCCCTAGCATATACGCCAATCTTTACCACAAAGGAAATAGAGGATGTTTTGGAACAGAATACAATTTTTTCTGAATATACTTTTATTGATTTATTATCTTCTTTGCATACCTTCTCAGTAAGTTTGTTGCAATTAAACTAGAATTTTCAAAAGTTTTTTTTTTTTTTTTTTTTTTTTTTTGCTAAGTATAAAACATATGTGTTTTATCCAAAGTAGGTAAACTTGTTATAATATTTTTGGTAAAATTTAATTTTTTTAAATATTTTTTATTGAACAACTTTATTTAAAAAATGTACAGATTTTAGCATTTTTGCATAATAGTACACAAATACATTTTTGTCAGTACTTGGTTTTTTTTTTAAAGTTTGATAGTGTGCATGAAGACCTTACTCATTACAATGAGCATAAAGTACATGTAAAACAACATGTAACCTGGAATTAGTCAAAATTTTCTTGGTGTGTAAAGATTAAGTATAATGGTTTTTCATTTTCTTTTTTATTTTCTTGAACTTCATAAATCATTGAGTTGTTTCTGGGGTGTTCTGAACTTTCTGGGGTTAGTATCCAATTATCAGTGACTGCACATTATATCTGTTCTTTTGTGACTGGGTTACAAAATTTTAACTCAAGAAATATTTCTAACTGAGCAAGTGAAAGATCTTTGTGACAGGAACTTCAAGTCTCTAAATAAAGAAATTGAAAACTCAGAGGATGGAAAGATCTCCCATGCTCATGAATCTTCAGGATTAATGTAGCAAAAATGGCCATCTTACAAAAAGGAATCTAGATTCAATGCAATCTCCATTAAATGCCAACTAAATTCTTCACAGAGATATAAAGAGCAATTCTCAAATTTATTTGGAATAACAAAAACCAAGGATGGCGAAAACTATTCCCAACAATGAGAAAAGCTCTGGGAAATTCACCATCCCTGAATTCAAGCTGTAATACAGAGCAATAGTGATAAAACCAGCATTGTATTGGTACAGAAACAGACAGGTAGATCAATGGAATAGAATTGAAGCCTCAGAATTAAACCCACAGACCTATGGTCACCTGATCTTTAACAAAGAAGCCAAAGCCATCCAGTGGATAAAGGACAGCATATTCAACAACTGGTGTTATAGAAGGATGCAAATTGATCCATCCTTATCTCCTTGTATAAAGCTCAAGTACAAGTAGATCAAGGACCTCCATATAAAACCAGAACACTGAATCTAACAAAAGAGAAAGTGGGAAAGATCCTCAAAACCGTCAGCACAGGGGAATTTTTCATGAACAGAATACTGATGGCTCAGACTTTAAGATCAATTCTAGATAAATAGGATCTCTCATAAAATTGAAAAGCTTCTGAAAGGCAAAGGAAACTGTCAACAGGAAAAAAGAGCAAACTACAGAACGGGGAAAGGTCTTTAACAAATGTACATCTAATAAAGGTCTAATAGTCAATAGATACAAAGAACTCAAGGGGTAAAACTCTAGAGTACCAAGTAACCATATTAAAAATGGGATACAGAGGTAAACAAATAATTCTCAACTGAGGGGTATTGAATGGGAGAGAGACACCTAAAAACTGTTCAACATCTTTAATCATTAGAGAAAAGCAAACAAAAATGATCCCAAGATTGTACCTTACACCAGTCAGAATGGTTAAGATAAAAAACTCAGGAGACCACAAATGCTGGAGAGGGGATGTGGAGAAAGAGAGCACTGTTCTCTTCCTGATGAGAGTGCAATTGGCAAATACTCTTGCAACTTTTATTGGAGAACAAGGCTAAATCTGCTGAGAGGTTAACAGACTTTATGTATATATAGGAGAATTATGCTTAATCTTTACACACCAAGAAAACTTTGACTATTTCCAGGTTACATCTTGTTTTACATGTGCTTTATGCTCATTGTAACTAGTAAGATTTTAATGCATACAATCAAACCTTTAAAAAAATCAAGTACTGACAAAAATATATTCATATACTTTTATGCAAAAATCTTTTAAAATCTGTATACTTATCCTTGTTTTTTAAAAATAAAGTTGTTCAATAAAAAGAGAGAATCTCTGAACTAATCATTTTAGATATCTTGTCATTATGACTCACTCTCCTTTTCAATGGGCAGCATCTCTTCATAGAATGGTATCAAAGTTTGCTAGCCTTGTTGTTAAGGTTAGACACATTTTCTTTAGCTCATTTCTCTAAACCCTGAAGCACGAAGGAACATTAAATGAAGTACAGTGGGGGAGAGCCGTGGCGTGGCTTAGTGCCCTGACCCTTCGCTTACCTCCAAGGACAATGACTAAAGTTCCACATTCAGACTTCAGTGGTGGAAGTAGAAAACCAAATCCCTGACAATTGTCTGCAACTTCTAAAACCTAAGCACACTTGAGTTTGTACACACACACACACACACACACACACACACACACACACAACCTACACATGTACACACACTTGCATACTTTGCACACAAAAAGAGGTAATGAAAAAAGAAAGAAAGAAGGAAAGAAAGAAAAATAGATAGATAGATAATGATAAAAAATAATTCACAAGCTAAGTCTTTGAGAACATGGTGGGCACACTGAAATATAAATAACATCTGTATGCTCCAAGTATTGGGATAGTTTTGGGTTTTATTAATGTGACTGTGAAAAATATACTTGGTCCAAGATAAATTGCAGCTTTAATAGAAAATGAGTATTAAATTTTCTTGGGCCAAAAGATGTTAGTAAGTTCTATTTCTTTGGGTCTTAAGTTTGAGTATATATAATACAAGGCTTTAATACATGGTCTACAGCACAGGGACAGAATGATATAAGCATTAGCTAATAAAATTTATCAACATGTTTACTTTGTAGCTTTAAGGCCACTGTAACATTTCCTCGTGTTGGCTCATGGCTAACACTGGGAATACTGACAAGTTTATCTGCCACCAACTTACTTTTAAATTTCAAGGCAGCAATGTACAAAAAAAAAAAAAAAAAAAAAAAATGAGTTTTTTTTTCACTCTCTTCTTCCTCTCTCTATCTCTCTTTATTTTAACACTTGAATTCTGCTTTTTTCCCCTGATCTGGAAAATGCTTTTTGGCCTATCTCAAACTGTTTTTGACATTGACCTACATTTAATTGTGATTAGATGTCCCATATACAGTTTTTATCTGATGTTATAAGGTAACTCTGCTCTTAGATCAGGTTATTTCTATCCTCTTCTATGTGTTCTTGTCATGCATATGTAGAGATCATTGAATTCAGTTAGCTTCCATCATCTTTTCCTACAAACAGGGCAACTGTTTTCTTAACTTGCCAGGACCACAGAAACATGATTCTCAGAGTTTTATACTCAGGGGCAATATGCCATCTTCAAACAATTGACTATATCATGAACTCATTTTTGTGGCATGTATATTTTTATGTAATTTAGAGATTGATACACTTTATGGTGAGTAAAATTTATCTGCTTTGGTATTATAAGTAAAAAATCCTTTATTGAGTTGGTATATTAATTAGGTGTTTTAGTAATTATTGACTTTTTTCTTACAACTTTATTTTTTAAAAAGGGAGATACATGTACAGATTTATAAAAGCATTTTGGCATAAAACTATAGAATACCAAGAAAACTTTGACTATTTCCATGTAATGTTTTGTTTTATATGTACTTTATGCTTATTATAACTAGTAAATTTTCAATGCGTACTATCAAACCGTTAAAATAAATCAAGTATTGCCAAAAACTACTTATATACTTTTGTGCAAAAATGAAAGAAAACTTAAAAAATAAATATATGAAAAGATTAATTATTTTTCCGTATTTTCAGATGACATAAAATTATACACTAGAGCTTGCAAAACTCTACAATAAAACTTGTAGAAATGATAGTCAGTTTTACTAACATGGCAGGATCTAAAATCATTTCCATAAACCAAGAGCTTTACTATACACCAAGAACAAATACACGGGATCAGCCAATCTGACCACTTTCCCACACACAGCACTCACAATAAGAACAACAACAATATACCTATCAACAACCAAAACAGAGGAGATAAAAGACCTGTAAAATGAAATCTTCAACATTTAAATAAGGATACAGAGACAGCCAATAGAAAACAGAAAGACACTGAATGTTCATGAAGTGATAGTATTCACGTGGCTATAATAATCGTTGTACAAAAAATAAATACAGACTTGATATAATCTCAAAACAAATATCCACTGACTTCTTCACAGAACTTCACACCAAAAATCAGTGAAAAACAAAATGAACAAACAAAAAGCCAAACTGTTCTACAAATTCATACAGAACCAGTAAAGAACATAAAGGATTCTAGATAGAGAAAACAACACTGATTTAAAAAAAATTTTTTTTGAAAAATTGTCATTCTGGATTTTCAAATATTTGACAGAGCCATAGTAACAAAAAACAATTTGGCACAGAGATATAAAGAGTCATGTAAACAAATTGAATAAAAATAAAAATTCCAATCATCCATACATATAAATGTATCATGTAAGTTGACAAATATGCCAAAACAAACAAACAAATAAACAAAACATAACCTGATAAATAGAGAAACATTTCAACAAATAGGGCTGTGAAAATGATGTGCTGAGCAGAAGGCTATAATCTGACCTATATTTATAATTACATATCTATAACTTTGCTCAGTAACTAACTCTAAGGATGCCAATCAACTAAAAGTGGAAGCTAAAATGTTGAAAACATTTATTAGAAGAAAATATAGGCAACATACCCTACATGCTAAAGGTGTAGAAAAATGAGTTCATGATTAAGACTACATTAGCTCAAAGACTCAAACACAACACCTGAAAAGTAGACCTATATAAAACAACACATGCCTTTGTGCATAAAACAATCAAACTAAAAGAATGCTCAGGATGGTCAATAATATTTATCAGCTATGTATCTGACAAAGTCTAATATGCAAAATACTGAATAAACTAAAAAATTATGGTAAAAATAATAACCCCTTCAAAAGTGTGGTTTGGATCATAAGAGTTTTCAAAAGAGAAATAAAAATGAATAAATATATGTTTGAAAATAGTGTTTATTGAAACTAGTTATTAGGGAAATAGAGGTCAAAAGAAATTTGAGATGTGTCAGGAGCCATTATAGGACAAGTTAATAGCTAGCCGTTGATCTTCCTGAAATGGTCTGCTTTGGAATAATCCACCAGAGATTTGCTCCTATTGACAAAGACTAAGAGAACTCATTTTATAAAAGATTTCTGCTATGAATATGATTTTCCTATTATCATTAAACATATAGCAATCACCCATTCTAAGCAGATCTTTGCATATATACCAAAATGTACTGTCTTGTAGTAATGCTCTATTGACAAATAGATGACTTCTTAAGTCTTAATGATGAACCTATGAGAATTTCTAAAATTATATCAGTGATTATTAAATGTTTTTATACTGGGACTGCTATTAGGTTATTTCTCATAGTCAAAATTGCAAGGAGAACTTTGTCAATCTCCCAGGCGTCACCAGTTAATTGCTCTTAGATGATAACCGTACTTTCTACTATTCAGAGCACATTCCCAGAGGTTGTAAAACAATTAACCAAAGATCAGAAAGGGCAACAAATGATTTATTATAGGTGCTAGGACAGAAGATAAAATATTGACTGGTTTTATCTATGCAAAACTTCACTAATAACTTAGTTATAGTTTTTAACCTTCTATGAACCTGTGGAGCTGTGACGGGGTGACAGATGTTTAGCCAGATAATTACTCCTAATAGATATGTATGTAAACATTCTCTATTGTAAACTTCTATTTCCTTTTAGCATTGATTTTTTTTGTGTGTGTGAAGCTGTGATGAACTTTTTAACATGTGATAATGTATTCTGAAAGATATATAAAAGAGATGAGAAAGGGGATAAATAACTTTTCCCTTTCCCTGCTTAGAATCATTCTACTTTTTCCCTTAGATAGTAGAAAACTCTTTACAACTTAGTATTAAACACTATTATTACTTTTCAAAGTGTGCTTTTTTCCTTGTTACTCCTGACCAGCAGGAAGAAAGTAAGAGCCCCATAGTTACTGTTGAGATAGTATGAAGGCTATTTACTTAATCTATTGTTGATTTTAGGAAGAGGTGCTAAGTGTTAGAAGTTTCTGGCCTCAGAAGATCACAGAAGGCAAGTCAGCTACTGGAGCAAGGTAACTTAGATAAGTAAAGTTATGTTATTATATAGCAACTGTAAATGTCTCACAAGAAAGTCCACTGACATTCTTTCCCCTCCACTGCCTCAAGAAGAACCACTACCACCAACAACAAAAAGACCCTATTGGAGCTGTACTCTGTAGAGATGTCATCTTAGCTAATTAAGAAAGCAAATATCCAATTATCAATGAGTGCATACCATGTTTGTTCTTTTGTGACTGGGTTACATCATTCAGGATGAAATTTTCTAGTTCTATCTCATGAAGTTGTTTTTAATAGCTGAGTAGTACCCCATTGTGTAAATGTACCCCATTTTCTGTATCTCCTCCTCTGTTGCAGGACATCTGGGTACTTTCAAGCTTACGCATATTACAAACAAAGCTGCTATGAACATAGTGGAGCATATGTCTCTGTTATATGTTGAAAAATCTTTTGGGTATAAACCCAGGAGTGGTATAGCTTAGCCCCCATGTAATACTATGACCAATTTTCTGAGGAATCTCCAGACTGATTTCCAGAGTGGTCTTAGAAGCTTGCAATCCCACCAACAATGGAGGAGTGTTACTCTTTTTCAAATTCTTCCCAGCATCTACTGTCACCTGAAATTTTTATCTTAGCCATTATCACTGGTGTGAGGTAGAATCTCATAGTATGCACTCACTGATAAGTAGATATTAGCCCCAAAGCTCAGGATACTGAAGATAAAATTCACAGACCATATGAACATCAAGAATAAGGAAAACTAAAATGTGGATGCTTGAGTTCTTCTTGGAAGGGGGAACAAAATACTCATGGAAAGAAATACAATGATAAAGATTGGAGAAGAAACTGAACAAAAGGCACCCAGAGACTGTCCCAACTGGGGATCCATCCCATATGTAACCACCAAAGGCACTCATTGTTGCTGATTCCAAGAAGTGCTTGCTGACAGGAACCGGACATGGTTGTCTCCAGAGAGGCTCTGCCAGAGCCTTACTGATACAAATGAGGATACTTGCAGCTAACCACTGGACTGAGCTTGGGGACCCCCATGGAGGAGTTAGAGAAAAGACTAAAGGAACTTGAGGAGTTTGCAACCTCATAGGAAGAACAACAATAATCACCCAACCAGAATCCCCAGAGCTTCCAGATAATAAACCACCAACCAAAGAGTACACATATGGAGACCCATGGTTCCAAATGCATATGTAGCAGAGGATGGCATTGTCTAGCATCAATAAAAGAATAAGTTCTTGGTACTGTGAAGGCTGTTTCCCCAGTGTAGGAGAATGCCGAGGCTGTTAGGTGGGAATGTTGGGTGAGGGAGGGAGCATCCTCACATAAGCAGGGGCAGGTGGGATGGGAGATGAGTAATTAGAAAAGGGGATAACATTTGAAATGCAATAAAATAAAAAAGAATGGCAAATATCAGCAAAACAATCAATAATTGATAGAGAGAATGTGAAGAAAAAGGTTATACAATTCACTGACTGTGATTTTGCAAAGTGGTTAGAGCACTCTAGATGTCAGTATAGTGAGTTGTAAAAAACTAAATAAATTCTACATATGACCTACATATATCATTTCTCAGTGTGCTCCCATCACACTGGACATCTACTGACCGACATTTGATCAGCCATGTTCATTGATGTTTTATTATCAGTAGCAAAATTTAGAAGAAAGCTACATGTACTTCAGCATATGTGGTACATGTACACTGTGTGCTAGTATATTTTAGCAATATAAAATTAAATTATGATATTTTCTGGCTACTAGACAGACTCAGAAAATATCATATTGAATGAGGTAATTGAGACCCAGAAAGCCAAAGGTTGCATTTTTTTCTCATCTGAAGTCTCTTACTCAAAATTTTCAGACATGAATACTTAACCTTGAGTAATGACAAAAGTGAATAGAGAAAAAACAACAACTTACAAGTGATCTCATAAGAGAAAATATTAGGGGGATTTTAATTTAGGAAGGCTGTAAAAAAAACAGATATATGTAAAAGGAAAAGTATCAGTAGATATGTCTACAAAAGTAATAAGGAATCAAGCTACAAAAAATGTACCAAAAACTAACTATAACACAGTAAGGAGATATATATATATATATATATATATATATATATATATATATATATATATATGTATACATATACATATATATATATACATACACACATATACACATATATACACATAAATACATACATACATATATATATATATATATATATATATATATATATATATGAAAATTTTCTATGAGGAATAAGAAGTTTTCTGTGAGATTAAATCTCTTAGAAATATCAGAGAAGCTATGCTTATTAAATCATGCAAACAGGATCTGAACAAGAATGGCATAGATAAACCTGCTGAGATAGAAGGTGGAACCTCTAGATACCTCAGCTCTAGACAAAGAGCTACAAGTAAGTAAGGAAAGCTGTGAGTGGGAAAGAGCACAAAAAAGATGGTCTCTAAAACCATACCACAACACTAGTAATAAAGACTAAGTGGGTTGTATTCATATATTTAGAAATATATAAATACAATATTTATATGAATAAATATTTAAGGAATACTTCTTAAGAAGAAGGCCATAGATTTGAAAGAAAGAAATTAAGTAGACATTTTGGGACCCTTTGGGAAACAAGGTCATGATATTGAAGGAGAAAATGAAATAATTATAATATGATCTCAAAACCTTAAAATAGCATTTATTATTCTTATTTTTTATTTTTTTTTAATTGAACAACTTTATTTTAAAAAACAAAGATAAATGTACAGATTTTAAGTATTTTTACATAAAAGTATACGAATATATTTTTGTCTGTACTTGGCTTTTTTTTTAAAGGTTTAATAGTGTACATTAAGATCTTACTAGTTACAATGAGCATAAAGTACATGTAAAACAAGATGTAACCTAGAATTATTCAAAGTTTTCTTGATGTGTAAAGATTAAGCATAATGGTTTTTCATTTTCCTTCTTTTTTCTTAAATTTCATATAGTCTGTGAGTTGTTTCTGGGTTTTCAGAGGTTTCTGGGGTTAGTATCCAATTATCAGTGACTGCATATTATGTCTGTTCTTTTGTGACTGGGTTATCTCACTCAGGATGATATTCCCTAGATGCATCATTTTTTTAAAGCCTTTCTTGTTAGTTTTCAATCATTTCAGCAAAATAAAAATTGACAAAAATCGATTAAAAATTCTTTAAAAGTTGAAAGAAAAGGATAAGAATGAGAATAAAGTTATAAACTCTGCACATGTTAAATCCTACACTAGTTATTTCTTATTATGAGTTCTGAATACAATTTTGAACGCTGTAGTTTTCAAAGTACAATGTAAAATCTATTTCTTTTTTATTTTATTTTATTTATAACAACTTTATTTTACAAAACAGAGATAAATGTACAGATTTTAAGCATTTTTTGCATGAAATGATACAATACATTTTTGTCAGTACTTTTTTTTTTTTAAAGGTTTGGTAGTGTGATAAAGATCCCACCAGTAACAATGAACATAAAGTACATGTAAAACAAGATGCAACATGGAAATAGTCAAAGTTTTCTTGGTGTGTAAAGATTTTTTTTTTTTTTACAATGAGCAGACAGTACATGTAATACAGGGTACAACCCGGAATTTGTCAATATGTTCTTGGTAGGTAAGGATTGAGCATGACTATTTTTTTGTTTTGTTTTGTTTTATTTTATTTTTTTCTTCGACTTCATACAGTCTGTGAGTTGTTTCTGGGGCAGTGCGAGCCTCTGGGGTTAGCATCCCACTATCACTGCCTGCATATTATGTCTGTTCTTTTGTGACTGGGTTATCTCACTCAGGATGATATTCTCTACATGCAGCCATTTTCTTAAGAATTTGGTTCTGGTGGCTGAGTAGTATTTCATTGTGTAAATATACTATAGTTTTTGTATCCATTCATCTTCTGAAGGACATCTGGGTTCTTTCCAGCTTCTGGCTATTATAAATAGAGCTGCTATGAACATTGTGGTGCATATATCTTTGTTGTGTATTAAAGTGTCTCTGGGGTATATGCCCAGAAGTGGAATAGCTGGGTCTTCAGGTTGTACTTTGTCAAATTTTCTGAGGTATCACCAGACTGATTTCCAGAGTGGTTGCATTAGTTTGCAACCCCACCAACAGTGGAGAAGTGTTCCTCTTTCTCCGCAACCTCGCCAGCATCTGTTGTCATCTTAGTTTTGGATCATGGCCAATCTGACTGGTGTGAGGTGGAATCTCAGGGTTGTTTTGATTTGCATTTCCCTGATGGCTAAGGATGTCCAGCACTTCCTCAGATATTTCTCAGCCATTCGATATTCCTCAACTGAGAATGTTTTGTTTAGCTCTGTACCCCATTTTTAATAGGGTTATTTGATTCTCTGGTGTCTAGCTTTTTGAGTTCTTTGTATACCTTAAATATTAGGCCTCTATCTGATGTGGAGTTGGTAAAGATCTTTTCCCATTCTGTTGGCTGCTGTTTTTTTTTTTTTTTTTTTTTTTTTTTCCTTGACAATGTCCTTAGCCTTACAGAAACTTTGCAATCTCATTAAGTCCCATTTGTTAATCTTTGACCTTAGAGCTTGAGCCATTGGTGTTTTGTTCAGAAAAATTTCCCCTGTGCCTATATGTTCTAAAGTTTTCCCTACTTTCTCATCTAATAGTTTCAGTGTATCTGGTTTAATGTGGAGATCTTTGATCCACTTACACTTGAGCTTTGTACAAGGAGCTAAGAAAGGGTCTATTTTCATTCTTTTGCATGCTGAATGCCAGTTGGACCAGCACCATTTGTTGAATAGGCTGTCCTTTTTCCATTGAATGTTTACTGCTCCTTTGTCAAAAATCAGGTGACCATATACATGAGGGCTCATTTTTGGATCTTCTATTCTATTCCATTGATCCACATGCCTATTTCTGTACCAGTACCATGCAGTTTTCAGCACAATTGCCTTGTAATATAGCTTGAGGTCAGGGATAGTGATTCCCAAGTTTTCTTGTTGTTGAGGATGGATTTCACTATTCTAGGTCTTTTGTTATTCCAGATGAAATTGCACAATTGAAAGAAGAACTGGGTTGGAATTTTGATGGGGATTGCATTGAATCTGTAGATTGCTTTTGGTAGGATGGCCATTTTTAAAATGTTGATCTTTCCAATCCATGAGCATGGGAGATCATTCCATTTTCTGAGATCATCCTCAATTTCCTTCTTTAGAGGTTTGAAGTTCTTGTCATACAGGTCCTTCACTTGCTTAGAGTTACACCAAGGTATTTCATAGTTTTTGTGACGATTGTGAAGGGTATCTTTTCCCTAATTTCTTTCTCCACATGGTTGTCCTTTGAGTTTAGGAAGGCTACATCAACTTATATACAAGATTTTCATGGTTAAAACATAAAAGAATTGAAATACCATTATATCACTAATGACCTTACCCAATATAAAGCCAGAATATCTCCATTAATTACAGAAAATTTTAATCTCCAACTGGGAAAATTATGATGTGTCACTGGAATATTATATAAGGAGACGTAGTAATTATGTTATATACTGTAAATAAGCTTAAGTATATTTGAGCCTATCGATAAAATATCAAAACATCTAGTTTGAAATGGACACACTACAAATAGGAAAAAGCCCACCTGCTGCCTTAGACGCTGGCATTCGCACATGCTGTCAGTACTTGACAGCTCCTGGTGGTAGAAACCACTCTGTTATCCAACCTGATCCAGCAGCAACACTCTCTGCCCTTCAATAGCAAAATAGATATTCTTCACTAGCTCATATAATTCACAAATAAACTCTAATTCCACTCCATAAAACATTATCCATAAAACTTAAAGGAAATATTATAAAAATTAAAAGAGTTTCATAGAATTTTTTTTTAAAGTTCTATAATACCACAGTGCTTATGGATTGAAAGATGAGTTTCTAAATTGATTTAAGTGTCAAAAATGTTCCATGGGATATTAAAATAATATACTCTTCTCTCTTAAATAAAAATATAATTTATCTAATATTGTGGTGTCATGAAACTCACCCTTAGAAGAATATTTGCGCATTGAATGCTTAGATAAAACACAAAAAGCTTAATATTATTTCATTATTTCCTTTACAAAAAATATAGAGGAAATCTTTTTACAAAAATAATAGAGAGAAAAAGAAACACATACTAGAAGAGAAGCTAATGAAAACAATAGATAATATTAATAAGACAAAAGTGTGTTTCTTACCATAGTAAGAACAAAATGGAAACCTCTATCCACTAGAACAAGAGGCACCTTCACTAAGTAGACCATGGAGTGTTACAAAGAACTGTGTGTTCCACCACTTAAATACTTTAAATATATTAAATCATGTTCTTCCCAGACACAGAGTCCCAAAATTCATGTAAGAAGAAAGAGATATTCTGGTTTAAACTAAATTCTAGAAATGCAGTAATGCAGTAATTATGTTAATAAACTTTGAAGAATATAAAATATTATCCTCAGATAGTATTGCTAGGAACATAGATAAAAAATGTAAGAGAAAATTTCCAATTCTGTAAAATGTTTAGAAAAAATAAATATCAAAGTCACTTTGAGTGGGGTAAATGGAGCATATCTGTATGGGAGCCAAGGGAATGAGTAAAACCTCAAAAGGACAACAATGCAGAAAGAAGTGGAAGGTCGATGTAAGACTGGATGTTGGAGATAGCCATCAGTATCATCTTAACACACATTTGCGTAACATCACTGCAATCTGATGCAAGGGCTAATTTCTAAATATCAAGCAGTATCAGTTATGAACAAGCAACAGCTGTTCTCATTTTACATCCTTATATTTGTGAAACTATATCCAAATGCCAGTAGTATCTAAACATACAGTCATCAAAAGCTAAAGGCTACCAGGATGTCCTCATTTGATATGTGGATGAAGAGATTTGTGCATGATAAGGAAGTATTTGAAGGAAAGTGCTTACTGTTGGATGAAAACCCAGAGTTTGAGCTAAGTAGATAGCAGAATTATGAGAAAATTACTTGTCCTATAGAATATGCAACATTCTCTTCTGCTAATTCATATAACAAATAGTTTTTCATGTGAACTCACTGTGCCCACTGTTCTTGATTTTACGATGAACACCCGAATATATATAATATCTATCAATACATATGTTTATGAAGTTAAAATTACTTAAATAACTTGATCAAATAAAAAATTATCCATTCATTGCCTCCCCTCTTGGTTTTGGTGTTTCTTTATCTTGTTTACTTTGGTAGCTTTCTGAGGCAGTCCTGTGTGCCACAAATTCAGTATATATCTAAGAATGATTTTTAGTTCTGTTGCCACTGCCTCTACTACCCAGTTGCTGGGCACAAAAGCTTTTACCTTAGGGTCATCAATGATATTTTTAAGGAAATATTTTTTTGTTTTATTAGTTTTACTTATTATTTTGAGGATAAATTTCTCCTCTACTGATTTCTTCATGGATATGTTGATTACTAACTTGCTCACAAATGTGTATGCTAATACATATAGGATTATAGCAAACCAATGCTAAATGGTTTTGTTTTCAATTAAACATGAATTATAGGAGTGTTTCCAAATTCTATAGTAATACATCTGCATATGTAGATTCAAATTTTTCCTTTAATCAAAGTTGTCTGAAAAAATCTATGCTTTTTTAAAAAGATCCTTCTGAGTTTAATAAAGCAATACCTTTGGTAATTACACCATTTGGTAATTTTTTTAATGTTAAATAGTGACACAATAGCCTCCAACTTTTTCAAAACAATTTTTGTAACAAATGACTGTTATTAATAATATAACCTTATGTTTGAATTTTATACTAAAATTACATGCTGAAATTTAAGTTATATAATATCAAAATAAATTTCTTTTCTTGTGTGTGATGTGAACAGACCCAATATATTCTATTGAATATAATGAAGTGCATTTTTATTATATACATAAATGAGTAGTTTTTCTTATTGGGTGAGCCTTAGGTGCTCTTGAGTGGAGATCTGTAGCACATTGTTACATCCACAATTCCTAATTCTTTAAATATTAAGTGAGAATTGCATTAGATCAACACTTTATAGAATGTTTACTTCTGCTCTGAATTATTTTTTCTATGAAATCTGGGAATTTGAACTATTGAAAGTTTCAAATGACCTTAGTAGAAATCTAAGTTGCATTCCTGTAACAGTGAAGACAGTGTCCACCATTTATATTATAGAGATTAGCACAATGTAAAATGGTATGTTCTCAGAATGTATATGCCCAGAGATTGACTATGTCATTGCAAGTGAGATATGACTGGGTAATTTCTCTGAGTGCTGTAAAACCAAGAATTAGGCAATTTTCTTCTTACATTCTTCCAGAATGTATATTTATTATGTCCACCAGGAATGACATTTTATTCTTCTCCTATGTAGGTGTAAAGTGGCCCTTTTTCTATTATTTTGAACATGTTTACTATTTTATACACGTTCAACTGTGAATTTCTCCCATTTGTTTCCTCATTACTTACATAAAATGTAGATATAGTATCCTTAGGAGAGCTTCCTTTGACCTTGCATTCTTTCTAACTCACTCTCTGTACACACCTATCCATCCACATGTGACGCTACTCTAATTATAACTTGATGATGATTAAATCTTGTTTAAAAGGTAGGTATTCCGCCACGCAGACCCCCAGCTCCTAAGGTTGAGAGACTGGTGAGTGGGAGATCTGGGCAGCCAGGGAGCAGAGAGATCTCTGCGGAGTGTGCACATGGGGCACACCCTCTGACCTGCCTGATCCGGGGACCAGGAACAAAAGTTTGGAACCTCTTTTCTCACCCGGCAACTCTGAGGCATAGAACAGGGCTGGGCCCATCTGCCACCTGGACCAGTGGAGATCCAGGGACACAGACCAGATAAAAGGGAAAGGCGAGAACATATCACTGACAACAAAATGGCAAGAGGAAAGCGAAAGAGTATATCCCAAGGAAACCAAGACAACCTGGCAACACCAGAACCCAGCTCTCCCATAAGAGCAAACATCGGAATGCCAAACACTCCAGAAAAAGAAGACGCAGACCTGAAATCATACCTCAAGATGCTGATAGAGATCCTTAAACAAGAACGAGAGGAAAAGCAAAAAGATTCAGAAGCTTTTAAAGAGGAAACAAGAAAAACACTCAAAGAACTGAAAGAACTAGAGGAAAACAGAATCAAAGAGATGAAGGAATGGAAGAGGGAATTTAAAACGGAAATTGACACAATAAAGAAAACACTAAAAGAGATAACCCTAGAGGTAGAACACCTAAAAAAGAAATCAGGAGTCACAGAAGCAAGCATTTCCAATAGATTACAAGAGATGGAAGAGAGAATCTCCAGGGCTGAAGATAACATTGTAAACATAGACAAAACAGGCAGAGAAGATACAAAAAACAAAAAGCTCCTAATCCAAAATGTCCAGGAAATCCAGGATACAATGAGAAGACCTAACCTAAGGATAATATGAATAGAAGAGGGAGAAGAGTATCAAATAAGAGGCACAGTAAATATCTTCAACAAAATCGTAGAAGAAAACTTCCCTACCCTCAAGAATTAGATGACCACGAGCATAAAAGAAGCCTTCAGAACTCCAAATAGGTTGGACCAGAAAAGAAATACCTCCCGACACATAATAGTCAAAACACCAAGTGCGCAAAGCAAAGAAAGAATACTAAAAGCAGTAAGGGAAAAAGGTCAGGTAACATATAAAGGCAGGCCAATCAGACTCACACCCGATTTCTCAACAGAGACTATGAAAGCTAGAAGAGAAATTTTCTAGAAAGCTAGAAAATTTTCTGAAAAAAACACCAATGGCTCAAGCTCTAAGGTCAAAGATTAACAAATGGGACTTAATGAGATTGCAAAGTTTCTGTAAGGCTAAGGTTATTGTCAAGAAAACAAAACGGCAGCCAACAGAATGGGAAAAGATTTTTACCAACTCCATATCAGATAGAGGCCTAATATCTAAAGTATACAAAGAACTCAATAAGCTAGACACCAGAGAATCAAATAACCCTATTAAAAATGGGGTACAGAGCTAAACAAAAGGTTCTCAGTTCAGGAATCTCGAATGGCTGAGAAATATCTGAGGAAGTGCTGGACATCCTTAGCCATCAGGGAAATGCAAATCAAAACATCCCTGAGATTCCACCTCACACCAGTCAGATTGGCCATGATCCAAAACTCAGATGACAACAGATGCTGGCGAGGTTGCGGAGAAAGAGGAACACTTCTCCACTGTTGGTGGGGTTGCAAACTAATACAACCACTCTGGAAATCTGTCTGGCGATACCTCAGAAAATTGGACATAATACTACCTGAAGACCCAGCTATTCCACTTCTGGGCATATACCCCAGAGACTCCTTAGTACACAACAAAGATATTTGCACCACAAAGTTCATAGCAGCTCTATTTATAATAGCCAGAAGCTGGAAAGAACCCAGATGTCCTTCAGAAGATGAATGGATACAAAAATTTTGTTACATTTACACAGTGGAATACTACTCAGCCACCAGAAACAATGACTTGACCAAATTATTAATAAAATGGCTGCATCTAGAGAATATCATTCTGAGTGATATAATCCAGTCACAAAAGAACAGACATAATATGCAGTCACTGATAGTGGGATGCTAACCCCAGAGGCTCGCACTGCCCCAGACACAACTCACAGACTGTATGAAGTCCAAGAAATAAACAAAACAAAACAAAAAAAAGGTAGGTATTCCTTTTACATAAATAACCCTAATATGTATCCCATTGGTGATGGCACAATAAAGATTCAATAATTAATCTAATTAAAAGGATCCCCAAACACACTACAGACCAGGACTGTTATAAAAAGGAGTGAAATTCCTACCCAGGACTCTCCCTCTCTTTTACATCCTGTGATGGCTTTCTTCTGCCTTCTCAGTTGGTATGGGGGATTCTCACTTGGACCCTTCTGCTTTTTAACCTTTGTGAGTTTTGTGAATTGTATTCTTGGTATACTTTAAAAAATTCCATTCAGTAGTAACTAAAAGGGACATTCTCATGGAGACAGGGGCAGAGACAGGGGTGGTCCAAGATGTGGAACAGAGGGTAGACTGAGAAGAGGCATAAAATCTAGAGTACAGAATAGATTAAATAAAAAATTTAAAAAGTAATGTAACATGAAGATGAAAGAATGCAGACACATAGGCTGTCATTAATCTCCACATGCATGTGGTAGCAAGTATAAATGCATACATGCATAACCATACAACCTTACACAGCTAGTATATAAATATATAAAACTAATATACATCAAATCCTCTGAATAATGGAGAGATGGTTTGTCAGGCACATGCATTTGTTGCTGGAAAGAAAATTTTGGTATTGGGATTCCACTTAGATGTAGAAGGAAAAGATCAACTCTGCAAATTGGCCTTTGGCTTTTACGTACAAAACACCATGTTTGAATTTAAGCAATAATAATAATACCAAGAAAAACAACTATACTACAATGAAAATAACATAGTTTTCCTTGAAATCAATACCTTTTTATTAAGATAGACATCACAATAATAAAATCAATAAAATGTGTTGTGGTTGGAAATAGTTTGGAACAGATAGTAGCTTTGTATAATTCATGCTGTATGTAAAAACATTAGTATGTCAATATGACGAAAGTCAAATAATATCACATTTATACATTTATTGGATTAAAAAAGTTTGTTTGAACATTAGGTCTAGTGTGAATTAATACATCTGAACATGATACTGGCCGACAATGTTAGAAGAAAGATGAAAATAAAACTGAGTGTTAGCCTTTACAAATATATGTCATAGAAATTGAGGGATATTTTCTAGGCTACTTATTCTAATTCTATAATACAATTATATTTCCTGGAGCATGCTAAACATATATGTACACATTTGCATAATCATCTGGTAGTTTTTATACATTGTATTTGGAAACTTTTTAATATTATAAAATAATGATCATTTTGAAAACATTTATATAAGAAATTCTTTTCATATAGATTTTTTAATTTGAGTGCTTACATTTCAGTTTAAATAATCTATTAATACTAGAAATAGACATTGACAAAAAATTTACTTGTTTTAATTAAACATGTGAATATTTTATTAATTATTCATCTAAGTAGTGGGACAAGTGATTATTTGATATCAGCTTTTAAGAGTCAGGGTAGATATGGAATTGTTTTATATTTACAGTCATGCTGTTTATCAAAGAGAAATAAAATCTTTAAAGTATCTCTTTCGTAAAGTTTATGAAACACAAAACAGACTTGGATAGGAAATATTTCTTCAACCATTCACAAATAAATATAACGTTATTTATTGAAAAGATAGGCAATATCTTCAAGAAAATGAGTCAAGAATTCTACACAGTTCACATAAACAGAATATGACTCTTTATCATACCTTCATAGACTAATATAATGTAACCAGACACAACAGTAAAAATGAAATCTTTTTATATTCCATCTATTACAATTTGGTAATAATGAATGAACAAAATTATACTTTTATAGTAAATTTGGCACATTGATTCTATAGATTTTTCTACTTTGACTTTTGAACCATTAGAATATGAGCAATTCTCTCTCTCTCTCTCTCTCTCTCTCTCTCTCTCTCTCTCTCTCTCTCTCTCAAGGTGCTTTAATATTCTGTTTATTTTGTTGTTGTATTTTGCTTTTGTTTGTATATTTTTAAATTATTTTAATCTTTTTTTACAGTCCAGTCATTATCCCCCTTCCTGGTCCACCCTCAGACAATTCTTCCTCTTCACCTCCAAAAGGATGTCCCCACTCCCACCCCCATCCCATTCTGCACTGCCAACCCTCCTCACGGCTTGCCTGCCAACAATCTTGTATTTTTCTCATCTACTTACACAATGTCTACACTGAACAAGTAATATCTTTTTGGACTATGTTTCATCTTTTATACCTGGATCTGCCATTCAGTTATCTGACATACTTAATGCCACCACCCTATCATTTATGAGATCGTAATTGCATAATTACATAATTCATGATTACTCAACCCACATTTTAGTGCTTGTTTTATGAGTAGTTCCCTTATTTGCTGTAATTGATTTACAGCTATACACAACTCTCTTTGGCTCTCCATAATGCCCTTAGCATTTGCATATTACAGGTCTCTCTATGTTGTGCATATAAAGGAGCTTCTCTATGGTCTGTGCCTCATGTTCAGCACTTAGAAGAGGCACAGGTTCATCATCTCAGAACTTAAATGTATAAAATATTTGCACAAAAGGAGAAATATAAATTAAGAGGACTTTTTAAGTTTTCCCGAGTCTTTGTTCTCTATTTTTAATAGGTAGATATACCATATGACAAGATAAAAATCTGTGTCAGTCTAGATGCAAAAATCCTCAAACAATGAAGTGGTTAGTATTAAAACTTCTGGTCCTGTGTTGTTTAAGACCCTTGGTTCTAGAGGTGGCACAGATCTTCAGAGATTTTCAGTGACCAATACCTGACTTTTACTGTTCTTACTCTTATCCTCCTGCCTTAACTTTATATCTTCAACTATACTGCCCCCGTCCCCTGGTTCAACTCACTATCTACCCAGATGCCTCCTGATTTAGTGTTCCACTGCCCACGGTTTTGTAACCAACTATGCCTGCAATATTAAAAGAAGCAAAACAAGGTTTAATTTTGCATCACCATGGGAGGCAGCATGGGCTAGCTCCCAGCCAACTCTCCAAGTGAGCCTCAGCAGCACACTTAAAACACCAGAGTGGCTCAGTAGCAAATGAAAGTTTGTCTTAACAATAATCAGAACATAATACTCACCCAAATGAAAGTTTATGACTGAGCCAATCACATCATTTCTCCTTAAACCCCTTCACAGCAGTTCTACCAGTGAAAATGCATTCCCCAGCCCCAGGACTACTTGGAAATGAGTTCATGATCATCAATAGTTTACAAAAGCTATGCCATTAAAAATCCAGATACAGATGATATGAGATACCTCTGGCTGTGTCTTCCTAATTGTGTGCCAGAACAATCAGCTGTGGCCACTGCATAGTTATAGAGAGGCAGCCAAGGAATATCTGAAATGTTCTGTCTCACAATAAGAAGGGTTTAATTGTCTATTGACAATCTATTTCTTGAATCAACCTGAATAGAATTGAAAGTCCAATAACTCTAAATTAGGATACAGAATTGGTGTATTTTCCAACGTCTTTTCTTATTCGTGGAGTGCTTGAAATAAAAACATGAACTCTTCATTAACATGAAAAGTGTTGTCTGTGGAGCTTTCACACTGGTCAACTCTGCACAAAGAACTACAGGCAACTAAGGAATGATGAAAGAACAGGAGAAATATTCTTCCCAGAGAAGAGCACAACAATGGATGATTCAATATCACATGATCAGCTCTCAAAATATGCATAGAGCTAGCTTAGAGGTAACAGAGTATGTTACAATTATGTGGAGTGTGTATGTGTGTGTGTGTGTGTGTGTGTGTGTAAACATTTATAAACATTGAAATTAATGTAGGGGAATTCTAAAGCAATAGGGTGGAGAGGGTGATTAGGAGTGAGTGCAACTTCATGGAGAAAAGTGGAGGGGAGAAGGGATGGGAGCTGTGTGGGGGAAGAGTATAACATTTTAAATGAAATATAGTGAGTATCTAATAAAAAAGATATCAAGGAGAAGTTTATGATAAGTTTTGGAGGGAGGAAAAGAAAGTTTGAGTGTTATAATCAAACTATAAGCTCAAGTATAAAATAACTTAAACAGGAACATGACTGTGACACTTGGATTGGGTGAAGTCTTAAGATTGTCATTAGGAAAGCTTTCCAGCCACTTAATGCTTAAACTTAACAAAGTGCTTTAAACTTAATTTTACTGCTAAATCCCTGGAAACTAATATTTGTGTAGCCATTTTGACACTATAAGTAATATTTGGGCTATCTAACAGACTCCACCTTAAATCTGAACTAAAGAAAATGGTATTGACAGCTACTAATAGCCCTTGTAACAACCAAAGCAAGGTGCGTTTTTTTATGTTGAGGCTATACAAATTATTCAATGCAAAGTAGACTAATATTACTGAACTTCAGTTTTCACCTAATTCTTCCAACATTTTTACAAAATTTAAAATTATACTTTAACAGTCCATAAGCTAAGACAAGTAAGTTTAACTCAGAAATTTCCAGTGGCAAAATTCAAGCTTAAAAATAAAATATTATCATGGCCTCTGGCCTCAAACTACAATTCCTTTTTCCACTCCAGCCTACTTTGTGGATTTGGACTTACCTCCCTTTTTATAACACAAACAATTTTTAAAAAATAAACATAATTCTGTCTGTGGAAAAATTCCTACTTTTTTTCTGAAAAATTTGACTAATACTGCCCTGTGTGCGATATATATAGTCATCATCTCCGTCTTTAGTTTTAAATTCTGTAAAGATTCATATTATTTGTTAATTATATATAAGTAGGTGTTTTGTTTATTCATTGAGAGCAAAATCAAGGGGATGGGACCTCCTGAAGCCCTTAAGAATAGGTGGTTGTCTATTGGTCTAGTGTAAATAAAAAAAAATGATTTGTTCCACTAGGTTTCCCTTATATCTTGATTTGAGCTACAGTTTATCTCTTCCACCTATTGTCATGATCCACTTGAAACACTTAGAGAGTACTATGTAACAGTTGTTCAAACCTGCATGTTTGCATGTAGATAAGTAATTAGCAGGAACCATGTTGAACTTGTTATTATTCTAAAATTTATTACAGCTTACAGACTCCCTGCAAAGGTGTGTGTGTATGTGTGTGTGTGTGTGTGAGAGAGAGGTTGGGGGGTAAACAGAGAGAGAGAGAGAGAGAGAGAGAGAGAGAGAGAGAGAGAGAGAGAGAGAGAGAGAGAGAAAGACAAAGACTGACAGAGACAGAGACTGACAGTGATACAGACAGACAGACAGACACACACACACACACACACACACACAAAGAGAGAGAGAGACAGACAGACAGACAGAAAGACAGACACAGACAGAAAGACAAAGACTGACAGAGACAGAGACTGACAGATAGACAGACAGACAGACACACATACACACAGAGACAGAGAGAGAGAGAGAGAAGAGAGAGAGAGAGAGAGAGAGAGAGAGAGAGAGAGAGAGAGAGAGAGAGAGAGAAATTCTGGTAGTTAATAAAATTACATTAGTTTATTCAGTTTTCTTTGACAACTTCACACATGTGTCTAATATATTTTTCCTAAGATCTCCAGATTCTTCATTCTCCCTGCTCTCCTCATTAAGAAAGATTTCTTCCTCCAAGTCTCTCCCCCACATTCATTTCTTCTTGTTTTGTTTTATGACACATTTAATTCAACCAAAGCATTTCATATGGATAGATATGAAACTGCACATTGGAAGATGGTGGATTCATCTATATTAACATAATTGAAGATACATATGCCTCTTTTATAGGATCTATCTCCATCAATAGTTGAAGATAGTTAAGTGTTATCCCATGGGTCCAGCCGTGATCTATGATTGACTGATAACAGGCTTAATCTTGTACAGGCCTAGTAAAATAAATTTCAATTCAGTGAAGTCATTGTTGCAACGCATATGTCCTGCTCAGAAAATAGTATTTCACAACCCTGTTCCTTATTATCTAGCTTCTACATTCTTTCTAATTCTCTTTTAGAATGTTCTCTAAGCCTTAGAAAGGGTAGTATAAATATTTTCTCTCTCCCTCTTTTTTTTTTGTTCTGAGAACTTAGCTATCATTCTCAGCATTTTGAACTTTGTGTCATGAATCTCTGCAATCACCTTCATTCATTGTAAAGAGAAACTTCTCTGATTGACGCTAAGAGTAGCATTTGTCTCTGAGTATAAACATAAATAGTTAGAAGACATTTTGGCACCATGCCAATTGACTTAAATTACAATAGTAAATTTTCTTCCTAGGGCCTAAGACTGAATGTTTTGAATGTTTTTGAAGACAGAGTCTTCATGGTCTCCTTATAGAGAATGGCCTGGCCTCAAATAATAACCCCAAAAAAATTTTCCTTCTACATCTACACTGTTTTATTACAGTTTCAATATAAATAAAAACTAAGATGCATACTACTTTATTTAAACCTAGGAATGATCGATTCAGTCAGTATTATACAGCCTTAAAACATTAGTCTTCAAACACATATTACTTTTA
Organism: Micromys minutus; assembly: GCF_963924665.1. Lineage (NCBI taxonomy): Eukaryota > Metazoa > Chordata > Mammalia > Rodentia > Muridae > Micromys > Micromys minutus. Next base: position 20,233,799 of record NC_137957.1, on the reverse strand, counting down.
AAAGGACTGAATTAAACTAAAATATTGATCAGAAACTAACTAGCTTAAGATAATTTATTATTGCAGAAAACACAGAGAGAAAGAATTGAGAAGAGAAAAGATCTGTTAGTGTCTCCTCTTTCAGGAGAAATAAAGCTAAAATTTTGATCAGCAAACAGACTCTTATCACTGAGATCCAAAAACATTTTCTGAGATAAAGGTTTAGGAAAGTTGGATTGCTTATGAACCTCAAGACTGTAGATGCTCCTGTATTTCCTTTCCTAGCACTGCTGATTACAAAGATATTTGCATGTAAATAGAAATTTTCTTCTGAGTAATCAGCAGACTGTGCTTCAGTTCGCCATGCACACTTTTACCACCCTTACTTTTCCCCTTCAGCAATCAATTCAGATATCACAGACACTTGGGTATGACATCATCAAACAACCACAAATTTGAAACAGTCAAGAAAGCAAAAGGGGAAAACCGCTTTTGCACAGCCACCTGCAAAGTTGGTAATAAAGGATAAGAAATTATGTTACAGAATTCATTCTGCCACAAGATGCCCAATGATATAACTATATTAATATTAATTTTAACAAATGAATTTAGTAATCTACCAGACAAGAATGCTTAAGATTATGGAAACATAATTTTCGAATACTCTTCTTGAATATAAATATTTATTATTATAAGGGTGTTTTGTTCAATTACCTTAGAACATATATATTATCTGATACAGGATACCTTCCCTGAAAACATAGGTCAAGGGTGTCCCGAGGACATGAAAACAATACAGGACATTGCCATTCCTATTGGAGGCTCATGAGAATTTGATGACAATTCTCAATTACTATGACAACACACATTGGAGCACAGGACAAGTTGAAATTAAACTTGGACACATCTTTTCTATTGACTAGTTTTCAACTTCCTGTGCAAGTTTTTGAGGGAGTAAAGTCATTGACAATCTTAATCATTCAAGCTACATAGCTATAATAACAGCCCATATGGCAGCATATGCCTATAGGTGACATAATGTGTCTAGTACAGCCAACTGCTTTCTGGTTGGATTAAAAACTGATATTTGAGGAAGCACAAGAACCGTACTATAAATTAGGCAAAGAAATCATGATGACCCAGTTCATAGGTCATGCAGATGAATATATTATTATTTTACTAAATGGGCATATTATCAAATTTCTATCTAATTTTCTATCTTTTGTACATTTAGATCATTGTTGCTTTCTGATATCATCTTTGCGGAGTAGATGGCAGCTAATAAATTAGAGTAATGGTTTTGATGATACTTGCTAATATGATGGATAGAAAAGTCACTATGGTCTCTGCATTTGACTTCATGAAAAGTGTTCAGTAGCCACTGAGAGAGGCATGTTGATGGATTATAATCAGGCGATTGTGAACAATGAGGACTTAGTGAGCCACTGAAGAGCTTACACATTTTTAGTTGCATATTTAGGCACATTGATTTCGATATGGTAAAGACAGCTCCCAGAAACCATTGCCTTCAATCTCCCAGCCAAATTCTTGCTTTTCTTAGATATCCCCAAATTAGGGACTAACTTAGCATGTGACATGAGACCATGGTTCTTGTTCTAATACATCCTCTGAGGATCTAGAAAAGAATGGTTTTCATGTCTGCAGTGTATTTAGGTTCTTTCTCCAAATCTTAAATCCCTTGATTTGATCACATTTTAGACTGTAATATCACCTAAAAACTTCTCCTATACAGAATTGACCTCTTAATCTTATATCCCACATTTTTGCTACCCCCAATCCAGCCTCTGCATTTAGTTACTTTCCAAATATACTTGACCGTTTTTAGGTATGGTATTTACTTATATGTCTCTGATGTTGTCTTGGTATGGGATCAATAGCAATCCATTTTCTGTTTACTTGTTTGTTTTATTTAAAAAAAACACTTAAAACTAAAAATCAAAAACAACAAAAAATAAATTTATAAAAGATAAGTGAAGAGAATACGGGGAGAAATATTTAGCCATTAATGGATAAGTACATCCCAGGATGCAAATGCAACTGCAGACAACAATCAAAAACTATATAAGATCCTGAGATCAAACAATCCAGAGACAAATGGTGTCCTCTGAATAAGATAAGATCATTCATATCAAATGAGATTACCTACAAAATATTAATATATTTGCAAGTTAGTCAACACTCTATTCCAGAATGAATGTGTTCAATGACATATGCCCTACAGTTAGCTGAATAAGAATTGACTGTTAATTTTTGAGGGCACATAATTAATCCTCTTTTAAGGGTATTGGGTATGGTACATTTAGTACCTGTGATTATAAACCATACAAATTGGATTCTCTGAATTGATAAAAAGTGACATAAAAACAATTTTGGAAATAGTATAGAGATGAGAGATGTATTTGGAATTAGTATAATGTAGTATGCAGATAAGTATGATCAAATTATATTATTGCACCAACATTGTATGCAAGCAGTTCACTATTGTAGACCAAAGGATTTGCATTGAATTGGTGTTTATTTTTCTTCTCCGGTAGCAGGCACAGTACCTTCTAGTATCTGTAATTTTAGTCAATTTTATTATAGAGTCTAGATAGTCACTAGCTTGGTTCCTCTGTGTTTAATGACATGTGTTAATGTTGTCATAAGAAAGAAGGAATTAATATAATTTATGGTATGCCATCAAAATAGCCTGAGTTTTGGGATATATCTGTTAGGCCATTTTGTCCAACAACTAAATTATAATATAAACCCATTTTTGGTACTGTTTGTTTCATTTGGTTGTAAGTGATTTTTAGTTGGGTAGTGTCTCTCCATTTATTTTCTCACCCACATTTAGGTAAATTTCTTACACATGTATATTTTAAGAAGTTCCTGCATACTACTCAGCTATTAAAAACTTCATGAATTCATGGGCAAATGAATGGAACTAGAAATATCCTGACGTAACCTAGACACAAAAGAACACAAATGGTATGCACTCAATGATAAGTGGATATTAGCCCAAAAGCTCAGAAAACCAAAGATAAAATTCCCAGACCCTATAAAAATCAAGATGAAAGAAGACCAAACTGTGGATACTTCAATCCTTCTTAGAAGGGGGAAAAAAGGCAGATGCTCATACATTATACTTTAAAGTAAAGAAGTATAGTAAGTACATTTTTATTAATCACAAACACAAACTTTTATTCAACATTATCAAACCATCATATAAACATTATTTTGATCCATAATAAAAGAATTTTACTTTGATTATGATCTTGATATATTTCTTCTATAAATTCTCATTATATAAATCTGAATCTTCTAACACAATAAAAGATATAAAATCAGATTTTCAAAACCCTTATAAAAGGGAGGTGGGGAGGGAACAAAATACTCACAGGAGGAAATATAGAGACAAAGAGTGGAGCAAAGATAGAAGCAAATGCCATCCAGAGACTGCCCTGCCTAGGGATCAATCCCAGATGCAGCCACCAAACCACTATTGGTTATGCCAAAAAGTGCTTGCTGATAGGAGCCTAATATGGAAGTCTCCTGAGAGGCTCAGCCAGAGCCACACTGATACAGATTAAGATGCTTGCAGCTAACCATCAGACTGAGCTTGGAGACACCAATGAAGGACTTAAAGAAAGGACTGAAGGAGCTGAAGGGATTCGCAACCCTGTAGGAAGAACAACAATATCAACCAACCAGATTCTTGAGAGCTCCCAGGGACTAAACCACCAACCAAAGAGCACACATGGAAGAACCCATGGGTCCAGCTGCATGTGTAGCCCAGGAGGGCATGTTTGCATCAATAAGAGGAAAAGCCCGTGATCCTGTGAAGGCTGGGTTCTCCAGTAGAAATGCTAGGATGGTGAGGTGGAAGTAGGTGTGTTTGAGGGGGAACATTCTCATAGTAGCTTGGAGAGGGGCACAGGAGTGGGGTAACCAGGAAAGGGGATAACATTTGAAATAAAAATACATAATGTATTCAATAAAAAAAGACAAAAAGGAAGCTACTACATAGACATTTATATGACCCCACAAATTGCTTTAATTAGTGGTTTCCCTAACCATATTCCCTCCCGGGAAACCTTCTATCCTTTCCTTCCATATTTAATCCTGTATCCTTGTTCAACTATCATAACTATAAATTCCAGTTATCCTACCCTGGAATATATCCCAAGCCCCATAGCTTGCCAATAATTTTTTGAGAAAATTCATGAAATGGTTTTATAGAGAAGTCATAGGGTGCCATCCTGAATAATGCTTGATGTGGGAGGGCTCAAACCACTGTGGATTTCACCACATCTAGATGGGTATGTGTCCCAGGAGGGAATAAGAAAATTGGATGCTCAAGGCACCAGAAACAAGACAGTAAGCCACATTCTTCCATAATCTCTGCATATATTTTTGTTTCCAGGTTCCTTCCTTCATCTCTTGCCAGGCTTTCTTCAGTGACCAACAGCAATGTGAAACTATAGGTGGCAATGAACTCTTTCTTTCCCAAGGTGCTCTTTTTGGTCTTGGTGTTTTATTGCAGCAATAGAAACCTAACAAAGACAGTCCATCTTTTGAAAAGATAGAACAAGCTAGTAACATTGAGATAATTTTATTTCTCTATGGTACCTTATTGTCCCTAATGCATGGTAAATTATTACTTTCAGAGTAAGTTTATAGAGCTATGTAGGTATTAACTACCTCAGTAACTGAGTAAAATTGAACACAATACTTGTTATCTTAGGCTGAGCAATATATGGCATATACAAATGAATGATTCCAATTTGTTTTTAATAATAAGGAAAATAACTGTTATGAAACATCTACTCTGGGTGTTTCTCTTGAATATATCAATGTAGTATATTTAGATGTAAACTAGATTTGTCAGAATTAATCCATTATCATTAAAAAATAAGCTGGAGTCATACAGATACAACTGAACATGTTTGCAGCTAACCATCAGTATGAACTCGGGGATCCAATGAGGTTGCTAAAGAAAGGACCTAAGGAGATGAAAGGGGTCACAACCTCATGGGAAGATAACAACATTATCAACCAACCAAACCATCCAAAACTCCCATGGAGTAAAACACCAACCTTTATGCACACTTTAAGAGTCCTATTGATCCAGTTGCTTATGTAGCTGAAGATAACAGTGTCTGGCATCAATGTGAGAAAAGGCCTTTGTTCCAGAAAGGGTACATTTTCCCATGGTAGAGGAATGACAAGGCAATGGGGGTGGAGAGGGGAATCAGAAGGGAGTGCACTTTTGTGAAGGTCACTGGAGGGAGAGCAGGGCAGGGTAAAGGGATAACATGTCAAATGTAAATTCATAGTATCTAATAAACAGAGAGAAAAAAATCAAAAAAATAAGCTTTTTCTTTTCATATGAAAACTGTAAAAGAAGATGGATTGTCATATGCTTAGAAAAACAGCTGAGTGATTTAGGGTCTCCTCTACTTTTTTTTTTTTTAAATTAAGTGGTAAAATGTGAATACACACCAAGAAAACTTTGACTATTTCCAGGTTACATCTTGTTTTACATTTATGCTCTTTTAACTAGTAAGATTTTAGTGCATACTATCAAAAATCAAGTACTAACAAAAATGTATTCATATACTTTTATGCAAAAATGCTTTTAAAATCTGTACACTTATCTTTGTTTTTTAAAATAAAGTTGTTCAGTAAAAAATGTGAATAAACTTAAATATAAATTCTTGTTTCTAATACTCCCATGCTAAAATATTTTATTGGATATTCTCTGTACTTATGTTTTAAATGTTAGCCCTTCTCCCTTACTCTCATCTGTAAGCATCGACTGTATCTGTACGACTCTGGCAGAGCCTCTGAGGAGGCATCCATACCTGGTTCCTTCCAGTAAGCACTACTTGGCATCAGCAATAGTGCTTGGGTTTGATGACTGCATATGTGGTGGATCCCCCGGTAAGGCAGTCTCTGAATGATCTTTCCTTCAGTCTCTGCTCATTTATTTGACCTTGTTTTTCCTCCCATGAGTGTTTTGTTCTCCTTTCTAAGAAGGACTAAGGCATCCACATTCTGGGCTGACTTCTCTTTGAGCTTCATAAGATCATTTAATTGTTTCTTGGGTATTCAGAGCTTTTGTGAGCTAGTATCCACTTCTCAGTGAATGCATACAATGTGTGATTTTTTGTAACTGGGTTACCTTACTGAAGATTTACTTTCTAGTCAGATCCATTTTCCTAGGAATTTCATAAAGTCATTTTTGCAAATAGCTGAGTAGTACCCCATTGTGTAAATGTACCACAATGTCTGTATCCATTCCTTTATTGTAGGGCATTCTTAGTTCTTTCCAGCTTCTGGATATTATAAATACGGCTGCTATGAACGTGATGGAGCATGTGTCCTTTTTGTATGTTGGAGCAGTGTTTGGGTATATGCTCAGGAATGAAATAACTGGGAATTCTTTAAGGGTGTTATTCATGTGCTTCTTGGGGACCTCATCATCATCGTCGTGAAATATGATTTTAAGTCCAAATATTGTTTCTCTGGCATGTTGTTATATCCACTATTTTCTGTGGTGTGAGAACTGGGTCCTGATGTTGCCAGGTTGTCTTTGTTTCCATTTCTTAGGTACTTGCATTTGCTTCTTGCTGTCTTGCTCTCTGTGACGCGAGGTGATCTTGTTTTCTCTGTCTGGACCTTGTCTCTCCTGTAACTCTGTGAACCCGTGGGCTCAGGGGAAAGATTGTTCCTGGGTGCTCATCTTTTTGTGGGTAGGCTGTGAGTTCTGATGACAGTGGTCCTGCTCTGGCTTTGGGCCAGAACCGTCTTTTCCCAAGCTGCCCTGTGCTATCCGTGCCCTGAAGGTTCCTGGTGTCCTCTCCCCTGATTGTCAGTGGAGAGTGTGTGTGTGGACTCACCTGTGGGCTCAGTAGGGATAGAGCTCCTGAGGCTTCTCTGGGTGCTCAGCAATCTGCAGGCAGGTTACACATCTTGACGGCATCGGGCCAGCTCTGGCTTTGGGAATTCTATTACTTTGAAGTGTTGACTCACACCTGACACTGCTTGCTGGAGATATTGGTCTGAATATATAATTGGCACATCACACCTTTCCATCAAGGAGTACACCCCCCAGTAGTAGGACAGAATCTAGAACCTTATTTATGTTGCAAAAATGGGTCTACCAGTGAGATATGTCACTAGCCCTGACTATTTATTGAATTATCTCTTACATTTTGAGATGGGTTTTTACAAGTCACTCAGAACACACATGAGCTTGTGAACTTTCTGCCTTAATCTCCTGAATAGCTCCACTATAGGCCCAAGAGGAAAGTATGACAAATATATTCACAAATCTATTTCTCATTTTAAAGTAGAATTACTACACTACACTTAGTTGTTAAAACCAGATAAAATATTTTATCTCCTAAAAGTAATATATTTAAGACCAGAGTACCCAATGATCTGACATTTGAAGTTAATTCTTTGGGGTATCATTAGGTTTAGACAGAAATTATGTGTTGGGGTTGCCATATGACATCAGAATTTCCTTCATCAGATGAAGAAGATCTAGATGTATTTTTGTCATATTAGACTACAAGAGAAAATATGATTTTTAAACATATAGAGGCTTATACAATAGTTTACAAAATTAACTACCATATTCTAGGGAACCTAAACACAATAATTTTTATCCTAACATTTGTTTTCAGTCTATTATAAAATAGTATCAGTATGCAAAAAAATACAACCTCATATACATTATGATTTTCCCTCTATGTTTCTACTGTTAATATTTTATATTATGTAAAGCATCATCCTTTATAAGGGTGCTTGATTTAAATAGTTTTTACTGTTTTTTTAACTTTCATTTTGTTCTTGAATGTGTTTTAAATTTTATAAAATAAGAATTCATGAGTTTTAGTGGAATGTTGTGTTAATTTATAGTAAATCTTGCTACTATAAAAGAGAAAATCTATATATAAGCACAGAGAAGCTTTTGCCAAAGCATTGTGGATAAGTGATTGTGTCTGCTTTGGACAAAACACTTGCTAAAAGATAAGTGTTTTAAGTTTTAAATTAAGCCATTTGAGTGGTATGCTTCTCAGAGAAGTGAAAAAGGAAGTTTCTTTAGATTTTTAAAGGTACTTCTTCATACATCTTTTATTAAGGCTATTTATGCTGATTGCTGCACAGCCAATGTGGGAAATGAAATGATTCAAAGACTGCAAGAGAGCTTGAATTCATTTTCTCTTTACTTTCTGAATCTTAATTGTTTACAAAATTGGATGTTCTCTGCTGAACCTTGTTCTTGTGGAAGGAGATACTACATCCTTTGAAACAAGATCATAGTGTTGAAATAAAAACAGATAAAGGTCAGAAAAAATCTAGCTTTGATTCTCTCCCTCTCATCTATCTATTTTCATCATCATTATCAATACATATTTCCAAATCTCTCTCCTTTTTATATCTTTTATTTTCTTTCTTCCCTTTCCCCTTCTGAGAAATATTAGTAACCTCTCATTATATGTAAACTCCTATACCAAACATCAAACATAAAGACTATTTAGAAAGATAATTTTTCATGATCTAGAATTTCTAGTTTAGTTGAAGAACAAGACAAGGAACTTCATATAATACCAAAAGATACTTTTAACTAGCTAAATTTCAGAAAGCCTCAAAAGATACAAAATATCCTAGCCTAGTTTTGACCCATCAAAGAGGTAACCTCCCTGAGATGTGCTGCTCAATTAGATTACATGAATATTCTTTTCTCATATATTACATTTCCTCTCCTGGTAACTTACCATCTTGGGAGTCTTTTTTCAAATATTCTTTCATGAGAAGCAGGCTTGCAATTAAATCAGAGAAGTTCACATTGCTGCAATTTAATTGCTTATACATGTCTATGTCTACTGTTTTATATAATAAGGACTCAATAAAGATTAAAAGCATTGGTGGCCTGCAATTTTAAAACTTATTAACTCTACAGGGAAGGAAGTGCTGAGAGACTATACAAATAACTATATTAATGGGAGCGCTATAATAAATACCATTACAAAATCCAAGAGTGCTATGAATAATAGAGACGAATAATAACAAATGAATAAGCATATAATTTTTCTCTAGATGATGCTGGATTCTGCCTCTGACTTATTAGATATACTTTAGTGAGTAAGCTTACATTTATCATCAGCAGCACCAGCAACATTCTTTTCCAGAGTCTATGTCATGTTGAGCAAACAGACATAGATGAAGTGAAACTGGACATATTTACAGATCCTGGAGCTTCTCAGAGGCAGCATTTGATGCAGCCCTCCAGTCCCACCTGTAGTAGTTTGAAGAGTTCTTTTCAGAGATTTATATTCATTCAAACTTTCAAGGTTGGCTCTTCCTGTGTCCTATCTCCAGATGTGTTTTTCTCTGAGATACGATTTATTCTCTCTTGGATACTCCTTTCCTCAGCAACAACAGAAAGGACATTCTGATATTCTCTCTTTTTCCATTATTTTTATTGGTTATGTTATATATTTACATCTGAAATGTTGTCCCCAGTCCTGGTTTTCTCTCCTCAAATCCTCTATCCCATTCATTCTTCCCATGTTTCTGTGAGGGTGCTCCCCAACCCACTCCTTCCTGCTTCACTGCTATAGTATTTCCCTATGCTGGGGCATCAAGCCTTCACAAAACTAAGGGATTTCACTCCCTCTGATATCAGACAAGGCCACCCTCCACTACATATGCAACTGGAGCTATGGGTCCTTTCTTATGAATTTTTTGGTTGTTAGTTTAGTTCCTGGGAGCGGTGTGGTATCTGGTTATTTGTTATTACAGTTCTTCCTATGGGGTTGCAATGCCCTTCAGCTCCTTGAGTTTGTCCCCTAACTCTTCCATTGAAGTCCCTGTTGTTAGTCCAATACTTGACTAAAAGCATCTGCATCTGTATTGGTCAGGCTCTGGCATAGCCCTCAGGGGATAGCTATACCTGGATCTTGTCAGCAGGCATTTTTGGCATCAGCAACAGTGTCTGGGTTTGGTGTCTGCATGAGGAATGGATCCCCACATGGGGTAGTTTCTGGGTGGCCTTTGCATCAGTATCTGTTCCACTCTTTGTCCCTGTATTTCCTTTAGACAGGAACCATTCTGTGTTAAAATATTTGAGATGGGTGGGTGGCACCATTCCTCAAACAGGGGCTGTGGCAATCCATTGGACATGGTCACTACAGGCTCCACCTTTGCTGGGTATTTCTCCTAATGCCATTCTCATTTGGTTCTGGGAACCTGTTTCTTACCTGGCATCTGGGACTACCTAGTGACTACCCTTAGTCCACCATCCCCCACTTTTATACACCTCCCTCAAATTTCCTGACACTCTGTCCTTCTTTCTCCCTCTCTTTTCTCACACCTGATCTTGTGTGGATTTCCTATCTAGGTTGGGAAGTAGAATAAGGGATACCAGATTATAACCTTTGGAATAGATCCAAAGGAAACGCCAGTGGGAGTTTGAGGAGTTCAAACCACAAGAAGTTGGTCAAACCTGTCCACGATGGAGGGAAACCCTAGTGGCAAGATATGGAAAGAACATTTTATACATTGTCTATAGTCAGAATGAGGGAAAAATAAATAGATAAAATTGCTCAATTATCTTTTTTTTCATTTTGTGCAATAAAGTATCCCATCCAAGGAATGCCCTAAACACAGGTTACTGGTTTTCCAAGTACAGGAGAATCTCCAACAGGCATGTCCACAAACTAGTCTCACAAGTGTTCTATATCTCATCAAGTCGACAACTAAGATGAACCATCATTCTCGTTTTGTTACACATGAGAATTAGCACAGTTTGTGTAGTAGCATATTCATAGCTTTTGTGATTAGAACCTCTGAGAGCATCAGTGTAGCCATGGAGCAATTGACAGGAATGAGAAAGCAGAGTAAATATGTAAGAAATTGTTTCAGTGTGTTCATTAGTAAAAAAATTGCCCTTGAAAGTCATTAGCCTTTGCATCAGAAAACACACTAGCTGTCTATTAAAAACAGTGGCAGTAGTCTGATTTGTCTCTCCACTTATGAGCACAACATCAAATTAAAACAATACTTCTGCCCATCGAAACAAGAACCAGGTTTGGTTCTGAAATATTGTTTCTCAAAATGTCCCATACTAATATGTACACGGCACCTAAGGCTCTTGTCTTTTCAATGAAATGGGGAAGAGCAGATGATTCCTGAAATCCTATCTAGGACTTAGTTTGACTATATACACAATTAACACCCCTGTCACATTGCCTTTGTGTAGATACAGGAAAAATTGTCAAGGACAATATAAAAAAATGAGCATTGCCTGCCACTTTATGTCAGTATCATTTTGGTGCTTGAATAGATGAAATGCTGCAAATGGAAGAGAGCTGGAAGAGACCTAAAGAAAAAATTGAAAGAATAGCATAATGGGCCCTTAATGTCACCAAGGTAATTACTTTTCTCATGAAATAAGTGCTGAACTTTCCTTGTAAAAGGAGAGGATGACACTGTTTTTCCATTTCATAGTAGAAACATGATTTATCACCAGTCATTTATGAGAGCCTCACATTTTCTTGTCATGATCTGACCATGATTTATTCAGAAAAAATTCACTTTTAAGTGCAGTGTGTAATCACACTAGTCTGTTGTGCATTTGCTAAAACTCATAACAGTACACTTGGAAATAATTAAAGTTGTTTCCCTTTTTCCCCAACTGAAAACCAAATCTCCTGAAAGACAAAAACAAAAAGTCTTAGAATAAAGCACATTCAAACTATCTGGGAATCATTTTCATATTTTAAGAAAGGGAGGATTCCATTTTAATCATATCTGAATTAATTAATCATCCCTCCCCCTCCCATTGTGTCCATGAAGGTGCTCCCTCTCCCAACTATCCTCTCCTACCTTAGCAACTTGGCATTCCTCTACACTTGGAAATCGATCCTTTGCAGGACTAAAGGCCTCTCCTCCCATTGATGGCAGAGAATGCTATCCTCAGCTGCAGATGCACCTGGCGCCATAGGTCTCTTCGTAAGGACTCATTAGTTAGTGTTCTAGTCCCTGGGAGCTGTGGTTGGTTTGGTTAATTGATATTGTTGTTCTTCCCATGGGGTTGCAGACCCTTTCAGCTTCTTCAGTCCTATCTCTAGCCCCTTCACTGAGGTCCCCATATTCAGTCTGATGGTTAGCTGAAAGCATCCTCCTCTGTATCAGTGTAGCTCTGTCAGAGTCTGTGAGGGGGCATCCATATCAGGTTCCTTCCAGAAAGCACTACTTGGTATCAGCAATAGTGCTTAAGTTTAGTGCCTGCATATGGGATGTATCCCCAGGTGAGAGAGTCTCTAAATTATCTTTTTCTCCAATCCCTGCTCCTCTATTTGTCCCTTTATTTTCTCCCACAAGTTTTTTTTTCTCCATTCTAAGAAAGACTGAGGCATATGTGGAGATTTTAAATGGGAACCAATGGGAAGTGTATGGGAACAAATAATCTTACACTATATACTATTATATGAGCAAATTCAGTGATGTCTAAGAACCAAGAACCCTGATATGTGAGCATGCTGTAACATGATGTGTTCAAGAGATAGAAATAGATGATATATAGATGACTAATTGATCATAGATAAATGAGAGATAATAGAAAGATGATAGATAAATGGTAGGTAGATGGATAGATAATAGATAGTTTGGTAGATAGATGATAGTAGATAGATTGATCATTATAGATGGTATATAGGAATATAGATAGATACAGCTTGATAGACTTAGTGTTTTTCTTTTACCTTTTGGCTCATCATTCCCTTGCCTTTAAGATACAATGGTTTGGGCAGTGCTTTTCTACTTTGTTAAGGGTAGAGCTTCTTTATCTCTCTATTTATTTAAATGTGGATTTTCATAGAACAACCTAAAGCATGGTTTTTCCCTAGGTTGTTTTTAGTCTTTGGAATTTTCACACATGTATACAATGTACCTTTATCATATCCATTCTTCCACACTTACTTCAACACCTTCCAGATTCTCATTGAATCTCTCTCAGGACTTCAAATCTTTAATTTATAAGTTGTGTTTATTTATACTTTTAGCAGAGGGAGTCCATTAGTCCTATCCATATGTAAATGGTCATAGGATGAACTGCAGAGTTATGGGGAACTTATCAGTGTGCAAGTCCTAAAGAGAATATGTTCTCCCTTCCTGCAGCAACAACTTGAACTCTGATAAGTTAGCAAGTAAAACCAACAATCTTGCAGTGAACCCCAAAAGATATCCCAAACAAGCAACCTACACTTAAATGCAATTTTGGTTGGGATGACTAGATAAAAATATGACATAAATAAAAATAATGGTTTCTTTAGGGAAATGCAAATCAAAACAACCCTAAGATTCTACCTTACATCAATAAGAATAGCTAAGATAAATAATTCAGGTGACAGTAGATGCTGGTGAGGATATGGATAAAGAGGAGCATTTCTCCATTGCTGGTGGGAATGTAAACTGGTACTACCTCTCTGGATATCAGTCTGGCAGTTCCTTAGAAAACTGGACATAGTACTACCTGATGATCCAGCTATACCATTCCTTGGCATATACCCAAAAGAAGATCCAAAATCTAACAAGGATACATGTTTCACCATGTTCATAGCAGCTGTATTTATAAAAGGCAAAAAGCTGGAAGGGACCCAGATGTCCTTCAACAAAGGAATGCATAGAGAAATTGTGGTGCATTTATACCATGGAGTACTATTCATTCTCTTACAAACAATGATTTCATGAAATTTCTAGGCAAATAGATGGAACTTAAAGCTATCATCCTGAGTGAGGTAACACAGTCACAAAAAAAAATTCATGGTATGTACTAACTTATAAGCAGATACTAGCCCAAAAAAAAATTGGAATACCCAGGAAAAAATTCACAAAAATTATGAAGCTCAAAGAGAAGAAAGGCCAGAAGGTGGATGCTTTATTCCTTCTCAGAAGGGAAAACAAAATGCTCATGGGAAAAAATAGAGGGACAAATAGAGGAGCAGGGGTTGGAGAAAAGATCATCCACAGACTGTCTCACCTGTGGTTCCACCCCAGTATGCAGCCACTAAACCCATGAACTATTGCTGATGCCAGGAAGTGTTTACTGGAATGAACCTAATATGGGTGCCTCCTCAGAGGCTCTGACAGAGCCATACTGATACAGAGGAGGTTGCTTGAAGCTAACCATTAGACTAAAAACTAGGACGCCAGTGAAAGAGCTAAAGAAAGACTGAAGAAGCTGAAAGATTCTTGCAACCCCATGGGAAGAAAAACACTGTCAACTAATCAAACTCAAGACAGCTCTTAGGGACTAAACCACCAACCAATTACTTTTCATGGAAAGGTCCATGGCCCCAGATGCATATGCAACAGAGGATCTCATTTTCTGGCATCAATGGGAGAAGAGACATTTAAACCAGTGAATCCTCATGTAGGGGAATGCCAGGTGCTGAGGGTAGTTGGGAGAGGGAGCACCTTTATAGAAGCAATGGGGAAGGGGAAAGTATTGGAGAAAGGGGATGACATCTGAAATGTAAATGCAGGGAATATCCAATAAAAATTTAATAAAATTTAAATAATTATCATTGATTTTCTTAACAATGAAAAATTATTAAAAGCGTAAGTAAGTATTTTAAGAGAAGAGTTCAAAAGGAAAGAAGTAATATAATAGAAGATAATATTCAAATATAATAAATACAGTAGGGTGGTTTATATATTTCAAGAATTTATGGAATTATTTGAAAAGTAGGCTAGCATATCATCACTGCACAAAAGAAAAATGAAGAAAGAATTTCAAGGACCTATCAGAATAAAGTGATAATAAAAAGTACCTCAAACAATTAGGCAGTAAATTGTATTATAAACCTAATATCCTTGCAAAACTGTTGTGTCAGGACAAAAATGAATTGTTATGATGAATCAAGAAAACATAGAGAGATCTAATTAATATGGAAACACAGAATATAATAATGTTAACACTTTAAATCACTGGAAAGATGATAGATCATCTCAATAAATGTTGATAGGAAGGCAATTTTAAAGATATAAAGTTAATTACTTCATATATTGTATCACAATAAATTTCAGATAGATATAGAGTATTAAAAATAATACCAAAAGGGTGAGAGAGAGAGGGGGGAGAGAGAGAGAAAGAGAGAGACCCCTGAGGGAAATATTGATGTCTATGTGTGTGGACTGGAGTCTAAATTATCAGTGCACCAAAAAAGTGCATGTGGTAGCCAGTCTAATCACATGTTTATGAGGTAGATAAAGGGAATACTCAAAGCACCAAGACTAGCCACAATTGCAGACAGCTAAGCTCAAAACTCAATGCATACAATGGAGTGAACTAGAAAAAGATACGCCACACTTTATTCAGGCCTCCTGTGAAATTAAACACGTGAGGCCCAACACATGCAAAGATGTAAAGATGCTTATACCCCCCCAACACACACAAACACACACACACACACACACACACACGCAAAATACAAACCAAAACCTTGCATAAAATATATACATGATTAAAACAAAAATAAAGGGAGTTTATATACACAAATGAAGAGAAAAATAATTAAAATAATAATTAAATGTAAGAGTCTGTGGTAGTTTGAAGTTTCTTGGCCCAAGGAGTGGTATTATTTGAATGTGTGCTCTTTTTGGAGTAGGTGTATTAGGGAATTAGGGAAAAGGTACCCTTCACAATAGTTACAAAAACTATGAAATAACTTGGTGTGACTCTAACTAAGGAAGTGAAGGACCTGTATGACAAGAACTTCAAACCTCTAAAGAAAGAAATTGAGGAGGATCTCAGAAAATGGAAAGATCTCCCATGCTCATGGATTGGAAAGATCAACATCTTAAAAATGGCCATCCTACCAAAAGCAATCTACAGATTCAATGCAATCCCCATCAAAATTCCAACCCAGTTCTTCATGGAATTGGAAAGATCAATGTGCAATTTCATATGAAATAACAAAAGACCTAGAATAGCGAAATCCATCCTCAACAACAAAAAAACATCTGCGGGAATCACTATCCCTGACCTCAAGCTATATTACAAGGCAATTGTGCTGAAAACTGCATGGTACTGGTACAGAAATAGGCAAGTGGATCAATGGAATAGAATAGAAGATCCAGAAATGAGCCCTCATGTATATGGTCACCTGATTTTTGACAAAGGAGCAGTAAACATTCAATGGAAAAAGGACAGCCTATTCAACAAATGGTGCTGGTCCAACTGGCACTCAACATGCAAAAGAATGAAAATAGACCCGTTCTTATCTCCTTGTACAAAGCTCAAGTGTAAGTGGATTAAAGATCTCCACATTAGACCAGATACACTGGAAGTATTAGATGAGAAAGTAGGGAAAACCTTAGAACACATAGGCACAGGAGAAAATTTCCTGAACAAAACACCAATGGCTCAAGCTCTAAGGTCAAAGATTAACAAATGGGACTTAATGAGATTGCAAAGTTTCTGTAAGGCTAAGGACATCGTCAAGAAAACAAAACGGCAACCAACAGAATGGGAAAAGATCTTTACCAACACCACATCAGATAGAGGCCTAATATCCAAGGTGTACAAGGAACTCAAAAAGCTATACACCAGAGAATCAAATAACCCTATTAAAAAATGGGGTACAGAGCTAAACAAATCATTTTCAGTTGAGGAACACCGAATGGCCGAAAAACATCTGAGGAAGTGCTCGACATCCTTAGCCATCAGGGAAATGCAAATCAAAACAACCCTAAGATTCCACCTCGCACCAGTCAGATTGGCCAAGATCCAAAACTCAGATGACAGCAGATGCTGGCGAGGCTGCGGAGAAAGAGGAACACTTCTCCACTGTTGGTGGGGTTGCAAGCTAATACAACCACTCTGGAAATCTGTCTGGCGATACCTCAGAAAATTGGATATAGTACTACCTGAAGACCCAGCTATTCCACTTCTGGGCATATACCCCGGAGACACTTTAATACACAACAAAGATATATGCACCACAATGTTCATAGCGGCTCTATTTATAATAGCCAGAAGCTGGAAGGAACCCAGATGTCCTTCAGAATACGAATGGATACAAAAATTGTGGTACATATACACAATGGAATACTACTCAGCCACCAGAAACAATGACTTAACCAAATCCTTAAAAAAATGGCTGCATCTAGAGAAGATCATCCTGAGTGAGATAACCCAGTCACAAAAGAACAGACATAATATGCAGTCACTGATAGTGGGATGCTAACCCCAGAGGCTTGCACTCCCCCCAGAAACAACTCACAGACTGTATGAAGTCCAAGAAATAAAGAAAACAAAAAATATACATATATTCACAAAACAAGAAGACTTTGACTATTTCCATGTTGCGTTTTGTTTTGCATGTACTTTACGCTTATTGCAACTAGTACGTTTTCAATGCATACTGTCAAGCCCTTGAAAAAAATCAAGTACTGACTAAAAAACATATTCACATGGTTTTATGTAAAATTTATTTTAATGTCTGAAAAAACAGTACTGACAAAAATGTATAATTTTAAGCAAAAATGTTTAAAATCTTTACATTTATCTTTGTTTTGCAAAATAAAGTCGTTTAAAAAAAAAAAAGAAAGAAACATTACCTAGTTCATTCTAAGAAGGCACAAGTAATCTGATACCTAAACCACAGAAGGACCCAACCAAAAGAGGGAACTTAAGATCTATCTAGCTCATGAATATCATTGCAAAAATATTCAATAAAAGTCTTGCAAACTGAATCCAAGAGTACATCAAAACCATTATTCACCATAATCAAGTAGGCTGCATCTCAGGGATGCAAGGTTAGTTCAACATAGAAAAAATTATTAATGAAATTCACTATACAAACAAACTCAAAGGGAAAAAAAAAACACATAATCATCTCCTTACATGCAGAAAAGTTATTTGTCACAATATAACAGCCTTTCATGTTAAAATTATTGGAGAGATCATAAATTCCAGGCCCATAACTAAACATAATAAAATTTACTGAAAAACAACAGCAAATATCAAATTAAATGAAGGAATACTTAAAGCAATACCATTAAAATCTGGGGCAAGACAAGAATGCCCAGTCTTCCCATATCTACTCAATATAATAATTGAAGTTTTAGCTAGAACAATAAGACAAAAAAGGAGATAAAGGAGATAGAAATTGGGAAAGCAGAAATAAAGGTATCACTATTTGCAGATGATAGGATAGTATACATAAGTGACCACAAGAAATCTACCAGAGAACTTCTCCAGCTGAGAAACAACTTCAGCACAGTGGTTAGATATAAAATTAACTCAAACCAGTAGCCTTTCTTTATAGAAATGATAAACAGGCTGAGAAAGAAATCAGAGAAACAACTCCCTTAACAATAGCAACAAATAATATAAAATATCTTGTGGTAACTCTAACCAAACAAGTGAAAGATCTATGTGTTAATAACTTTAAGTCCCCTAAGAAAGAAATTTTTAAAAAAATCAGAAGCTGGAGACCTCTTCCATGATCATGGATTGGCAGAGTTATCATAGCAAAAATGTCTATGCTACCAAAGGCAATCTACAGATTCAATGCATCCCCCATCAAAATCTCAACACAATTTTTCAAATACATGGAAAAAGCAATTTTAAAATTCATCTGGAAAACAAACAAACAAAAATAACCTGAATAATGAAAACAATTTTCAACAATAAAAGAAGGGCTAGGGAAATCATCATCTCTGACCCCAAGCTCTACTACAGAACAATGATGATAAAAACTGCATGGTATTGATACAGAGACATACAAGTTATCAATGACATAGTATTGAAGACCCATAAATAAAACCACATACTTACACATACTTGTTCTTTGACAAAGAAGCCAAAAATATACAATGGAAAAAAAAGAAACCATCTTCAATAAATGGTGCTGGTCTAACTGGCATTCTGTATGTAGAACAATGAAAATAGATCTATAATTATCACCTTGCACAAATCTCAAGTCCAAGTGGATCAAGGACCTCAACATAAAACCAAATACTCTAAATCTAATAGAAAAGGAAGTGGTAAAGAACATTGAACTCACTGGCACAGGGGGAAATTTACTAAACAGAATTCCATTGTCTTACACTATAAGATTAAGAATTGATTAATGGGACCTCATGAATCTGGAAAGCTTCTGTAAAGCAAAGGACATAGTCAATAAGACAAAAAGTCAAACTATTGATTGGGAAAAAATCTTCAATAACCACACATCCAATAGAGGTCTAATATCCAAAATATATAAAGAACTCAAGAAGCTAACCACCAAAAATCTAAACATCCCATTCAAAAAATGGGGTATCGAACTAAATTGAGAATTCACAACAGAGAAATATCAATGCTGAGAAGAAATATTCAAAGACATTATTGATCAAAGAAATGCAAATAAAACTGACCCTGAGATTCCACATTACACCAATCAGAATGGCTAAAATCAAATATTAAGGTGACAACACATATTGGCATAGATGTGGAGAAACAGGGACACTTTTCCATTGCTGGTAGGAAACTAAATTGGTACAACACTCTGGCATTCAATTTGGAGTTTACTCAGGAAATTAGAACTATATCTACCTGAAGACTCAGCATGCCACAGGGGAATATGTACCAC
Organism: Micromys minutus; assembly: GCF_963924665.1. Classification (NCBI taxonomy): domain Eukaryota; kingdom Metazoa; phylum Chordata; class Mammalia; order Rodentia; family Muridae; genus Micromys; species Micromys minutus. The sequence goes on along the minus strand of NC_137957.1, from coordinate 20,214,159 downwards.
TGTGTTCATTGCAGCCTTGTTTGTGATAGCAAAAAGCTGAAAACAACACAGATGACCTAGGACAGAGAATGGATACAGTAAATGTGGTTCATTTATACAATGGATCACTACTCATCTATTAAGAACTAGGGATTCCTGAGCTTTTCAGGCAAAGGAATGGAACTTGAAAATATCATCCTGAGTGCGGTAACTCTGACCCAAAATGACATGTACAATATGTACTCACAAATAAATTGATATTAGCCCTCTAACCCCCAAAATACAGAATATCAAAAATACAGTTCATAAAATCAAAAAGGTCACCAAGCTGAAGCGCCCAAGTAAGGACTACTTATTCCTACTTGGAAGGGAGAAGAAAGCAACCACAAGGAATGATTGAGTGAGCAGTCAGAGAGGGAAAGGGGATTAGGGGTTGTAGAGGGAACATGCTCTGGTATTAGGTTGGGCAAAAGGACTGATTCTGAGGGGCAACGGAAAGAATGGAAACACCCAACCTTGGGAGGTAAGAGTTTGGGAGGACCCTCAAGAATGTACCAGAGACCTGGGAGGTAAAGGACACTCAGGACTCAAGGGGAGGGGCCATAAATAAAATGACCTACAGTGGGGAGAGAGAAATTGTAGAATCCCCTCGAGGAGAAAGGCAGGGCCTCACGTGAAGGCTTGGGTTGTCATCTCACAGTCAAAACTCTAACCTATAACTGTCCCTGTGTGGAAGAACTGTAGCGATGGGCATAGAGAAGAAACTAAGGAAAAGGGGGTCCAGTAACACGGTCAAACTGGGATCCAGCTCAAGTAGAGACTGCAAGGCCTGACGCTATTACTGTGGCTGTGGAGAGCTCACAAAAAGGGACCTATCATGATTGCACAGAAAGACCCAACAGGCAGTTGAAAGAGTCAGATCCAGATACTTGCATGTAGCCAATGGACAGAAGCTGATGACCCCTGTAGTTCAACTAGGGAAAAGGTAAAAGAAGCCGAGGAAGAGGGTGACCCTGGAGGAGGGCCAGCAGTTTCAATTAACCTGGATCCCTGAGGTCTCTCAGACATTGGACCACCAACAAGGCAGCATATATCTCTGATATGAGGCTCCAACACAAATACAGCAGTGGACTGCTTGGTCTGGATTCAGTCAGAGAAGATGCACCTAACACTCAAGAGACTGGAGACCCCGGGATTTTAGGGGTCTGGTGGGATGGTTGGGGTATAGACATCCTTGTGGCGACAGTGGGGGTGGGGTGGAGTTATGGGATGTGTAACAATATTTGGAGTATAAAAAAAACAAAGAAAGAAGAAAAGAAAAAGAAAAAATAAAATAATGTTTAAAAGAATATCCAAATTATGAATACAGATTCTACTAGACATGGTTAACTGGAGTACATATCAACAAATGCTTACCTATAGCAGATTTTCAAATACTTAACTTTAGGCACTGAATGTTTTAATTTTATCTATTACTATCATAAACACAGAAAGATTCATACCTTATATAAATAATGTAATAAACCAAGATGCATGTCAATAAATATTTTACATTTCAACAAACATTTGAGGAATAATCTCATAAAACTCTAAGCCTACATTAAATGTTAGTTTTTTTGTTTTTGTTTTTTTACTTTAAAATGGAATGAAAACATGATACATCACTTGCCTGAACAAAAGACAGTTTTATAGAATTACAAAATTATAAAGCCAAAGTATCAGTCCGGGCAACGCCAACTAAACTGACAAAGCTAAAGGAGTCTGGGTTTACAGACACATGTATATTGTATGAGGCACTAACTATTTTTCTATTGTTGTGATAAGACTTTATGAACAATCAGGTTTAGATAGTTTGAGACCATGATGCTGAAACAGATGTAATAGTCAAAAGGATTCTAGAGAACCACAAATTCACATTCTGAACCACAATCAAGAGCAGATACTGGGAAAGATGAGAGGCTTTGGTCACCTCAAGTTGGTCCCATGAGACTTTTGCACCAACAAGATGATTCTTTCTAGGTATACCCAACCTTTTCTACCAAGTGGGAATTGGGTGTTGAAATATTCTGAGAGCTTTTCTCATCCAAACAATCACATATAGGTGTATGTATATTCTATATGGCATCAGTTACAGAAGGATGCAGTTTAATTTTTCATTATAGAATTCCAAAAGTTGACCCAAAGTGAACCTTACTATTTGGGAACAGAATGCAATGGCATGTAGCAACCTAAGACCTAGACATAGATAGATGCAAGAAATGAACATGAGTTCAATGAAGATGATGGTGTTCAGTCATTCTGCAACTTCTTTTTAAAATTATTTTTATTGGATATTCTCTGTATTTACAATTCAGGTGTTATCCCCTTTCCACCAATCTCATCTCCCCTCCCCCACCCATTGCCTCCATGAAGCTGCTCCTTCACCCAACCTCCCTCTCTTACTGTAACTACTATAACTTGAATTTACTCCAATAATTAATGAGATTTGTAATGTAATCATTTTTTTTAAATACACAGATAATAATTAGTAAATACTTAATAAACTTTGGCTTCATTAGAATGTATAGTTAATTGCAACAACCTCTTAATTGCACTGAATTTGTTCTTCTCTTTGAATTTATTTTTAAAAAGCCTCCTGCTTCTGTCAATGGGTGTCAGAGCATGGCTTCCAAATTTCATCCAAGACACTAAAAGTCATCAAAATTAAAGTGGTGTGCTAAAAACCCCATGGTGCAAGATTGGACTTTCAATGAAGATTTAGGTCAAAAAACTGGGATTTCAAGGCTATCCTTGGCTATTTATCAAGTTCCAGACCATCCTGAACTATCTGAAAAGCTGTCTTCAAATTCGAGATAAGCTAAAATGTCTCATAAATTCTAACTCACATTTGAACTGTTTCAAACTTGCTTTATGTTCTCTAGCTTGGTATGGTCCAGTGTTCTAAGTCACCATGTTGAGGAAATTTGCTTAGTGACCTTTGAAGTCACAGTGCTTGCTTAATCTTTGATGCTGTTTCCATGGTGAGCCTGTCTCTCATCCTATTGCTGCTTGAAGTTCTTCTTTCCTTTCAGTTCTAGTGACACTCCTTTTTCATTGTTTTGAGTTTCCTGCATATTACATAACATCTGAAAAAAATACATTTCATTTTCATTTACTTTCAGCTGGTCCTTCCATTACAGTGGAGCTCTAAAAGAAAAAGAAATTTTCCCTGATGGCTGGAAAATAGGATGGTATATATGTATAATGTATAATAAATGGTAGTAAATATAGGATGGCATTTTAGCTGTGTACGAGTCAATAATTATTCATATGAAAAAGGATAGCGACTTTTTTCTTATCTTCATTTTTATTGGATAGTTTACACGTTTACATTTCAAACATTATTCCCTATCTTGGTTTCACCCCTCACCCATCATTATCCCCCTGATTCTATGAGGATCCTCAAACTCCCACACATCCACTCCCACTTCAACCACCTGACTTAACCCTACACTGGGGAAACAAACCTTATCAAAACCAAAAGCTTCTTCTATTGATGTTAGACGATGCTATGCTATGCTACATATACAGCTGGAGCCATGGGTTTCACCATGTGTACTCTTTAGTTAGTTTTTATTCCCTGGCAGCTCTGGAGGGTCTGGTTGGTTAATAATGTTGTTCTTCCTATGGGGTTGCAAACCCCTTCAGCTCCTTGAGTTATTTCTCTAACTCTTTCATTAGGGTCCTCATGCTCAGTACAAAGGTTAGCTGCAAGCATCCTCATCTGTATCAGTAAGCTCTGGCAGAGCCTCTCCAGAGACTTCCATATCAGGCTCCTGTCAACAACCACTTCTTGGCATCAGCAATAGTGACTGGGTTTGGTGAATATATATCAGATGAACTCCCAGGTGGGGCAGTCTATGGATGGCCTTACCTTTAGTTTTTATCAACTCTTTACCCCTGTGGATATTTTGTTCCCATGTCCATGAAGGACTGAAGCATCCACAGTTTAGTCTTCATTCTTCTTGAACTTTCTGTGAAGTGTACCTTGGGTATTCAGAACTTTTGGGCCAATATCCTCTTATCAGTGAGTGCATACCAGGAGTGTTCTTTTGTGACTGGGTTACATCATTCAGGGTGATAGCTTTATGTTCCATTCATTTGCCTAAGAATTTCATGAAGTCATTGTTATTAATAGCTGAGTAGCAGTTCATTGTGTATATGCACCACAGTTTCTGTATCCATTCCTCTATTGAAGGACATCTGGATTCTTTCATGCTTCTGGCTATTAAAATTAAGGCTGCTATGAACATATTGGACCATGTGACCTTTGAATATGTTGAAGCACCTTTTGAGTATATGCCCAGGAATGGTTTAGCTGGGTCCTCAGGTATAACTATGTCCAATATTCTGAGGAACTACCAGACTGATTTCCAGAGTAGTTGTCTCAGCTTGCAATCCCACCAGCAGTGGAGGAGTGTTCCTCTTTCTACACATCCTTGCTAGCATTTGCTGTCATCTCAATTTTTGATCTTAGTCATTCTGACTGGTATGGAAAGTAAATGTAACTATTTTTAAATGAAGAGGACAATCTAGATGTGGTCCTTCAGAAAGACATTGGGAGTATAAAAATAAGGGAAGTAAAGTAGATATTATTTTAAAATATCATGATGAAATCCTTTATTTTTTATGTGGAACAATACTTTTACAACCATGAGATAATTTTTTGGTAAAATAAAAGTATAAAATTATAAGGAGTAGTTTCTTATAGTTAATTTTCTTTATAGTTTCAAACATTTTATTTTCCCACTTATCTGAAAGAATATATATATATATATATATATATATATATATATATATATAGTAGTTAAAATTGGATACAATGAGGAAAAACTTATTTCATGTCAACAGTTTCAAAAGTGGAAAAAAACAGTGGTGTCACTTAAGTGTTGTGTAAAGTACAAATACAGAGAAAATGAACAGAACTTTGTTTTTATTTCTCAAATATTCACTAAGGCATGAATACACAGAGGCAAGTGTCCACTGAATGAAATAAAGCAGTTCTTGGGTTACACCTAATCCAATTTCTTTGCATAGTTGAGAATGGGCCTGGGGTAACTTCTTTGCAATTTAAAGAGATTTTCCTTTGAATATTTTATGCAATAGATATTTTGTATGCTGTTTAATTCATAAGGAAAAAAAGACATGTTTTGAACTTAGTGTGGGGTATTTTGTTCAATTTAAAACTTATCTTTATATGCAGGGACATCAGTTAACTACTCATGAGAATTAATTTTTATGAGTTTCCTCCTTGTTTCTAGTCCCGTTATTTGTGATGACACTTAGTAGCAGGAAGAGATTGCTGCTGGATAGTCAAGAGGCAGAAAAATTCAAGGACCAGAGGGGATATACAAGAAAACTGTTTTTCATATACAGCAGGGCTCATGCACATAGGAGTTCACAGACTGTGAAAGCAAACGGGGACCTGTGAAAGTTCAAATCACTAAAAATTCACAGAAAGGAGAAGATAGGAATGTAGTCCTCTCACTTAACCATTATCTATTTGCAACTGATAGCTTTTGGGGGAGGGGTGTCTGTGTGTGTGTGTCTGACTCTCTCTGTGTGTGTGTGTGTGTGTGTGTGTGTGTGTGTGTGTGTGTGTTTTCATTTAACAGAAAGAACGAATATAAAGTTGTATTGGAAGAGAAAAGGAAAATTTGGAAACAGGAACAAAGAGAATATGACTGGAAATATTACGGTTTTTTAAAGACTACTATGTGTTATTTCTAAAAATTTGTAAATTTATCTTAATCTCAAAGTAAAATAAAAAAGTTCTCTTGCTAATGTGTGGTGTTATACATAAAAATTATTCTGGCGATTTGTTTATAAGGTTCAGTGTATAATAAAATTCACTATTTCCCTTTTACTAAAAATAGATATTTTAAAAGAAAGGAACCTGATTACAGTTTCCTGTAAAAGTGGCTTTGAATTTTCAGGTCTAATTGTAATTTAGGAATCTTACAACTGGATAAGCTTATTCTTTCCAGCTCTGGCTAGCTGGTTTCACTCAGTGATTCAGGCCAAATTCTTCCCGGAAATGACTGATTTGAACTGGTTTCTCTCATCTTCTCACCAAAGTGCTGTGCTTGGTCTCAGACTATCTGACAATTTCCTCTTACATTTTGACTCCAACTCATTCTCTCTCTTGTTCTGTCTTCATCTATAACCTGTCAGTATAAAAGTGTCCCCTTTAAAAAAACAAAACAAAACAAAAGAAAACTGCCCCCCCTCTCCCTTTCCTTCTCCCTCTCTCTCTCCCTTTCATCTCCCTCTCCCTCTCTCTTTCTCCCTCCCTCTCTCTGTCCCACCCCTTTCCTCCTCCCTCCCCCTTTCTCTCTCCCTTCACCCCTCCCCCTCCATCTGTCTATCTGTTTCTGTCTTTCTCTGTGTATGTGTGTGTCTGTGTGTGTGTGTGTGTGTGTATGTGGGTGTGTTAATTACCCCCTTAAGTAACTTCTCTTTCCTATGATGTTCTTCTGACAATTGGGCATATCCTATCTCTGACTCATTCTGTCCAATCCTTCTGTAATTAGTCACTTTATCTGTTCTCATTCAGATGTCACTTTCAAACAGGGCTGTACCCTTTTACAAACTAACTTTACCTTCATTGTTTGGGATGAAAGGTGTGCACCATGGAATGTCTGTATTCTAGCAAGAGGGATGAAAGTTATATCTACATTCCAGCTGGATCACACAGACCTAGGACTTTGAACATTTTCCCTTGCCAGTGCAGTCATGTTGCTGGATTGCATTCCTCTACATTTTCCTTTCCCTCTACACCTCCCAGTTCATACTCCTTCCCTTTTATCCAGATTCACCTGCTTTCTATCTCTAAGAGTCATTATTTTAATCTTCTTCAGTTTAATCAGTAGTATTTGCTTTTGCCATAGGTCTCTGGCTATCTAGTCTCTGGGTCATGGTTGCGGATGCAGTGGCCATTAATGTTCCCATCTCCTGGAGTGGGCATTAAGTTAAATTGGGTATTGGTTGGTGATTCCCATAAGTTTTCTTCCCCCATTGCCCTAGAATATTTTAGAGAGAAGGACAGAGTGTCAATTAAGGTGTTTTTATCTGTTAGTTCGTATATTTCTATTTTGTTCCTCTGCAGACTTATTTCCTATACAAAAACTAGAATGTAGTAGCAATGTCTTTTCATCTTATCACTTGCCTTCTCTGCATGATTTTTTCTGCAATTTACTTATATTGTATATTTATTCCTCACTATGAGATAGAGTATGAATTTGAATATTTCATTGATTAAAAGAAATCACCTATTAAATGCAACTGTTTTTCTTCTCTTAAAAGGTATTTTATCTATCATAACCACTAACATTATGTCTAATTATTCTGGATTTCACTTGGCTGTGCAATGTCTGCCATACATAACATATGCAGGTCTAAATTCTTTTGCCTTCTTTAAATCTAGCATTCATGTTACATCATGAAAGTCAAAATTTGGTATGTTTTTGTTCTCACCAATTTATTTAACTTAAATATCAAAAAACACAGGCAATGCCCATGGTTATCAATGCTGTAAGAACATACCTAGTAACCTTGTCTATAGCAAGTGATTTCCTCACTAACTATTGAACTATGAGTTCTAATGTTTAATTAAAAGCCTGACATCTGATCTACTCTTACTCTGAGTGCATTTTATATCCTCTGCTACTTTTCTATATTCATCAGTTGCAAAACTTAACAAGTATATAAGCATATTCAAACTAATTTCCTATTGTGTCCATATTTAGAAAATCCTATTTTATTTATCTAACAAGTGAAAAAAATACTTTTCAATGGCATACATTCTTCAATATTTATTAAAAATTAGATAAGAAAGTAGGTAAAACCTTAGAACACATAGGCACAGGAGAAAATTTTCTGAACAGAACAACAATGGCTCATGCTCTAAGGTCAAAGTTTGAGAAATGGGACTTAATGAGATTGCAAAGTTTCTGTAAGTCTAAGGACACTGTCAAGAAAACAAAACGGCAGCCAACAGATTGGGAAAAGATCTTTACCAACCCCACATCAGATAGAGGCCTAATATCCAAGGTAAACAAAGAACTGAAAAGACTAGACATCAGAGAATCAAACAACCCTATTAAAAATGGGGTACAGAGCTAACCAAAAAGTTCTCAATTGAGGAATATCAAATGGCTGATACGTATCTAAGGAAGTGCTTGACATCATTAGCCATCAGGGAAATGCGAATCAAAACTACCCTGAGATTCCACCTCACACCAGCTAGATTGGCCAAGATCCAAAACTCAGATGACAGCAGATGCTGGCAAGAATGTGGAGAAAGACGAACACTTCTCCACTGTTGGTGGGGTTGTAAACTGATACAACCACTCTGGAAATCAGTCTGGCGATTCCTCAGAAAATTGGACATAGTACTACCTAAAGACCCAGTTATTCTACTTCTGGGCATATACCCCAGAGACACTCCAACATACAAAAAAGACACATGCACCATAATGTTCATAGAAGTTCTATATAATAGCCAGAAGCTAGAAAGTACCCAGATGCCCTTCAGTAGATGAATGGATACAAAAATTGTGGTACATTTACACAATGGAGTACTACTCAGCTATCAGAAATAATGACTTTATGAAATTCTTTAGAAAAGAGATACTTCTAGAAAATATCATTCTGTGTGAGATAACCCAGTCACAAAAGAACAGACATAATATGCTGTCACTGATAATTGGATAATAGCCCCAGAAAGTTCTGAACACCCTAGAAACAACTCACAGGCTGTGTGAAGTTCAAGAAAAGAAAAGAAAAAGCCATTATGTTTACTCCTTACACACCAAGAAAACTTTGACTAATTCCATTTTACATCCTGTTTTACATGTACTTTAGGATCATTGTAACTATTAAGATCTTAATGCACACTATCAAACCTTAAAAATAAAGCCAAAAAGCCAAGCAATTACAAAAATGTATTCATGTACTTTTATGCAAAAATGCTTAAAATTTGTACATTTATCTTTGTTTTTTTAAAATAAAGTTCTTCAATAAAAAGAAGAAAAAAAGATAAGTTTCTATCCTGTGTTTTAAATATACAGGCTGACACAGTCATAATTCATACCCTCACACACATACAATCACTGAGAACTTATACACACACTGATACACACACACACACACACACACACACACACACACACACACACACACACACACATATATATATATATATATATATATATATATATATATATATATATATATATATTTATATATATACAAATGCCGTTCAGCACTCACAAGTGATTGATATCTAATAGCATCTGTTTACCCTATCTTTGGCCTATATTCTTTTTGATTCCCATAGAGGTTTTATTCTTTGTATAGTGAATACTATTACTTCCAATACCTCTCTCCATTGTATCAACTTCAGTGTTAAAAACAAATTACTTATATTGGCAAAAAACAAAATGCACTTTGAAGGCACATTAAAATTTAGAATCCTATTAAAAAACCATATCTAACCAATGTGAAGTTCTTTAACATAAGTATTAAAATGTATGACTGTAAGCACATCTTATTTGCTAGTTATAATCAGTTTTGCCACCAGCTTTTATTCAATTTCACTCATATTATCATAATCTTAGAATATTGTGGGTGTGAAAATAGATGTAAAGTTACTTGCATTTTATAAGTTATTTTAAAATTACTAGTACTCATTGCTATTCTCATTTTCCTATTTCCTTTATATCAAATAAATGTAATTATTTTGTTAGAAGTGTTATATTTGAAAATGAAAAGCCACTGAACTTCTTGCAAACATTACTTTATGCTTTCAGCCTCTATTTAATCTATATAATATATAGTCCTGTTAAAATTATTATTAGGAGTGCTTGTTTATCTAAACTTAGTCTGGAAAAAGATTTCAAACTTTTGCTATGAATTTTTCTAACCAATAGGATTTTTAATAACTTACTAGTTATAATTTTAAATATGTGTGTTTGATTTTATTATCATTCTGCTTTCTTTAAAAATTATTCTAAATTTTCACTGTAAATAACTTAGCAATTTATGAATGTGACTTCTCAATTTATTTGGGGAGTAGTTATTTTTTTACACAGTTTTTACTGGTACCTGTTCTAATGCTAAGAATTAGGAGGGCCATATGACAATGTCTCTGCTTCTTGGAAGCTTGCATTTCACTTGACACATAGATGAAGAAAATGGTAAATGAGCATCAATCACGTCACAACATTAGATAATGATGTGTAAGAAAGGGTTTAAACTGTATGATATAGAAATAATACCATCAACCTGGAAGTGATTTGTTATGAAAGGGGTAAGATTTTCTTACTCTTATTTCATTTCTATATTTTTATTAATTTATTGAATCATCAATTAATATTTTATGTGTATGTGTGTGCACTTAAGTGTGTATGTGTGCAGCACTATATCCATGTTGGAGCTTGCAAAATTCAGAAGAAGAAATTTCATTTTCTGTCACCAGAGTTACAGATGGTTATGGGTTGCCACATGGGTAGTATAAACCAGTACTGCTCCCTCTGAAACAGCAGTGAGAACTTCTAAATATTAAACCATCTCTCTAGCTCTCTGTTTCACATAGTTTTAAAATGTTATTGTGATGAATTGTTTATTACTTACATGTTAAAGATATGTTTTATACCATCCTAATTAAATGACTATGCCCTTATTTTTTATATTTTAATTTATTTAGCTAAGGTTAAACCTTAATTAATGTTCTACTTAAATTAGATTCCAGCCTTGTGATGTGCATGTCTTTTATAGGATCTGGATATCTGGGCTTCATGTTGTGATATAGACTTTGATTACCATGTATTCTTTAAGTGAAACACAGACCATTCAAGTAAGATCCTAAAAGTGATGATAATCGGTGAGTGATAACTTGCATAATCTCTTCTTATGTTCTTTCAGGTTTCACATGTTATTTTTTTTTTTGGAAAGCAATTAATAGATAGCATCATGGCAGGTTTTCATAGAAGAGGATTCCAAGTTTCCTAAACACAAGACATTGAGAAGCAACTGCCAGTGTCTACACCAATGTAACAGAATATCTGAGGCACTGACCTATGGGAACACAATATAACTCTAGTTTCTTTGCACTTACATATGGTGTACATTTTGATGTTTTGTATATTTTCCATTTTGGATTTAATTTTGTTTTACCCCAATGTTGATGCTTTGTAGTGTTAACAGGGTAGATTAAGTGGAGGATCAGATCTTGAGTTTAAACAACATGCATGGAACATAATTCCCAACATAAAACTTCAGTTCTTAAATAGCTTGGAAGTTAGATAGCTCTTCTGTATTGTGGGGCTGCAACTTTGGTCTATTGGGAGTGCCCTTCCCCTGAAAAATTTCCACTTCCATTTAAGTTTATTCTCACAGGATCATGGTGCCAAATGGAAGCATGCAGCATAATCATGATTAACATAGATGCTCTGGTAAGTCTTTCCATACTCTAGAATTTGGAGGTTTTATCTTCCTTTCCAATAAATCAATGGGAATTAGCACATTAATGGAAATTATCAATCTCAAGAGCATGGTAGAAGCATTGGAAATATGTGCTTTCTAACCAACTAGAGTCAATGACATTTTCAATATTTCTATAGAATATTAATGGAAATTTTAAGTCAAAGCAGTAATCGAAAATTATACATAGATATATTCAAAAAGATGTGATTCCAGAGTTTTACATGCATTAGTTACACATTTAGATATAAGAACCAACTCTAGACTTCTATTATTCAAATGATTCTTTTTTGCCTCTATTTTAAATTAAAATATTTAATTTTAATTTATTAATTTCTAATTTATTAGTTAATTTATTAAATTTATTTAATCTTATTACTAATAAAATTTAAATTAAAATCCCATATAAAATACATGCTAATTATACTCTTCACTCCCTCTGTACCTCTTAGTTCTTTTCTTCCTCCGCTCCCATAGATATCCACTCCCTTTCTGTGAATCAAAAAAAAAATAGACATTTAAGTGATAATGTAACAGGACAGAGTAAAGTATTATAAAATAAAACAAGACCCATCAATCACCTTTCATCAGACAAGACAAATCAATGGAAGAAAAAGATCCCAAGTGAAGGCACAAAAGTCAAAGACCTACCCATTTACACACTCATGAGTTCCATTAAACACTAATCTGGAGGCCATAACGTGTGCAGAGGACCCATTGCAGACCTATAGAGTCGCCACTCTCTGCTTCAGTCTCTGGCTGGCGAGCTTGGCTCAGTTGGATTAGGGAATTTGTTTTTGATATTCCCCATCCCCTGGACATTTACAGTCTTTCTTCATCCTCTTCTATGGCACTCTCTGAGTTCTGATGGGTGGGATCTGGTAGAGATGTTCTATTTTTCACAGCATGTACAAAGGGTTTTCCCTTTCTTTGTAATGTCTGGCTAAGTTTTGCTGTTCTCATTTGGGAGAATTCCAAGACATTCTTCATACATACATACATACACACACACACACACACACACACACACACACACACATATATATAAAGCCACAATATGTGGATTAGTTTGTTATTTAATGACAGACAAATGAATGCCAAAGCTCTGTGAGTTATGTGGGGGGAATAAAGGGAGAGAAAAAAATGCTGATTCAGAAGATTGTGTACTTTGATCCTATGAATTGAAACTAGAATTCACATATTTTCAAAAACATGCCCGGTCACTTATAATGTACAGAAATTATAGAACCATGGTGACAACAAGATTAAAACAAAAAACTTAAGAGTGTACCACAGCATTAAATGTCTCCTTCCTGGAGGAAAAGCACAGACTTGGCAGGTTGTCAAACTGACATGGTGATAAAGCAAACTTCAGGGCACACACGAAAACCTCAAAGCATAAAAGAACGAACGGGTAAACCTGGATGACATTACTGAAAGCAAGAATTCTCTTTCAACAATTTAGGTGTTTTCCTGTTAGAAAAGTAAGTTTTGCATATTGAGCTTTGCTAATTCATGTTCATTATTTCTTTATATGAGTAAGTGCTTTTAATTGGAGCCATCTTTAGCATAGCTGATTGCACCTATATGCATGCCTGTGGTTTATGTTTCTACTGGGAGTTGCTAGTTACAAATTGAGGTCTGAGCATAACATGTTTTTCCTTAGGGTCAAACACGTTTTACTTCTTCTAGTGGAGTTTTAAATTTACTATCGGACTCATGTGAAATAAAAATTGAGAAAAGTTCTGGACACTCTGAATCCATCTTACGTCTTTTGGCAGTACAGTCCTCGAGTTAGAAAGCAGCACTAATCAAAGAGAAAATTATAGTATCATGTTTCAATTTGGCAGAACCACATGCATTTTATTTATAATAATTATATAATGATAAATGCTTTTGTATATTTTACTTCTTTACGTACTCTTCTAACTAGGAGGTGGAGAAGCAATAATAGCAGCAGCAACAGCAGCAAAAATACTGCATGATTTTGTGTACAATAAAGACATGTATTATGTATACATGTGTACCAAGGCTTGCATGTGGAGGTCAGCAGACAATTTTGAGGAATCTGTTTGATCCTTCCACTGTGGTATCTATGAACACACTCAAGTAGTCAGGATTTTGAAAGCAAACTTCTTCCTTGCCAATTTGTATCCCTTGACCTCCCTTTGTTGTCTAATTGCTCTGGCTAGGACTTTGAGTACTATGCTGACAGGAGAGAGTGAGCAGCTTTGTCTAGTCCCTGACTTCAGTGGTATATAGAGTACACATGGAGGGATCCATGGCTCCAGCTGCACATGTAGCAGAAGATGACATTTTCTGACATCAATGAGAGGAGGGGTCCTGGGTCCTGAGAAGGTTTAATGCCCCAGTGTAGGAGAATGTCAGGGCAGGGAGGCAGGAGGGGGGTAGGTGGGTGTGTTGAGGCCCCTCATAGAATCAGGGTAAGAGGTGGGGTACGGAGGTTCTGTAGGGGAAACTGGGAAAGGAAATAACATTTGAAATGTAAATAAAAATATTTAATTAAAAGAAAAAAAAACAAAACCTATTAGGCCATATTTCTGCCACAAGAAATGGTATTTTTAAACATATAAGTATATGTTCTGCAATATCTTAGGAATATACATAATGTAAAACTACTATTTCTTATGTTTTGGTTATCATATATACATACATACATACATACATACATATATATATATATATATATATATATATATATATATATATACTTTATATTTGAGTATCTTCTTTGTTTAATAATTTAATTAAAAAAATTCAATAAGTAAAAATAACTGAGATCAACAGAAGATAGAATGAGTAGAAAAATTTGATGTACGTTTTTGTCAAAAACCCACCATATATTAAGGACGGCATGGTCACATGAAGCTGAGCAATGCAGCAGTCTCTGGCTGTTTGGTTTGTGTAAACCTACTTTCTGATGCTTTGCAAAATGACAAAATTGCCCAAGGACATATTTTCCAGAAAATAATGCTGTTGTTAAGTGACACATTTAGAGTCATGTGTTTCTTCCTTTCTTGGCAGAATAAAAAGATGTTCCGCTGTCATTTCTCTTTCTATAAACACATATACCTTTGTTCCTCCCACGGCCAATACACAGCAATGATTTGATATATGACGAAAACCATCAGAGTTCACTAGTCATAAGAGGGAATTTTAAAAAGATCCAGTCCTGAAATGAGAATTATTATTTCTGCTTCCCTTTCATGGTTGTGTTCTTATCACATATTAATTTATTTTATTTCATTTCAAAAATTCTAAATATTTAAAAAATTATTTGTATATTATTCTTTCTCTCATTTTCTCTCCTTGTGTGTGTGTGTGTGTGATAATTACATGTCATATGAGTGATGATGGAGGCATATGGAGTCAGATATCCCCACCAGAGCTGTAATTACCGACAGTTGTGAACTACTGACATCGTAGGGAACTGAACTCGGGTCCCCTATAGGAACCACACCTGTATGTAACCACTGAGTCTTCTCTCCAGCACCCTAAAATCCTGCTATAAACTCTAAGTTGCGACATCAGACACATGCACCATTGCTTATTCAGTTATTTGTTATGTGTCTAAACATCTGTCTTCAGCTAAGGCAAATTCTCCAGTTGAAAAATGACAGTATACCAGTTATGTCATTCAGGAATACACTGTTAGGACAGTGCCAAGGAGCTGAGGTGGAGAGGGAGGTAATGAGAGGGAGCAATGGGAGGGGGATGCAATGGGAGGGGGAGGGGGGATGGGATGGGAGGAAAGAGGATAACACCTGAAATGTAAATATAGAGAATAGCCAATTTAAAAAAAATGCCTTTGTTCTAAACTCATGCCCTTTATCCAATGGCTGAGCAGATTAATTTTTGCATTCTAGAACAGATTTTCATTCATTTTGTAAGATAAATTGAAAAAAAATTCAAATTCTTCAAGTTCTATGTCCCATTCATCAAACAGTTGCTTTTTATCATTCCTTTTTCCCCTGTCATATCTACTATGGGCAGAAATGTGACCCATATATCGTATTTAGTGACTTGATATATCTTCTAAAGTGTACCTCTCACAAAGCAACAAAATAAAATTGCAAATGCAGGTTCTAGCTTCCTTTCCAAGCCCCCAGTTTTAGAAATTTCTATAAAAAAATACAAAAAAAACCTACATCTCTTTATCCCAATGCTTAATTTGATTGTGTCACTATTAAAAATTTTCCAGGGACTAACATTTATTTCTCTACTTTTAGGAACTTTCATGTCCTAATTCAAACTTCTGAAAGGTTTTGCTTTGGTGAAGGCTATCTCCCCTCAACTGTGTAGCTTAGGTCTCGCTACACCTTTCCCTAGTTAATAACAACAGAACTCCAGTACATTTTCTTTTTAAACTGGAATATTAAATATAGCAGATAGCTTATCCTTTCAATTTATCATGTCCTAATTATATTTTTAAAGTCCCTATCTCCAATGTAAACACAGATACATCATGGCTGTTTTAGATGTAGAGAGCTAAGATTGCCCCGTGGAAATTAAGATAACAACTAATATGTTCAGTCCTGACTGTTGATAGGTGTTTTGCTAATGTAATTGGAATATGCTGAGATAGTTACGTTTGATGTAATGAAGGCAGAGTAGTCAATGCTAGTCCATGTAATGATTTTAGAAAATGAAACAGTCTTCAAAGAAGTATGTTTTTGAAAATATGGGTATAAATTTGGGTTGGACTTCTTTTAGAAAACGGAATACGAAAAATGGCCATCTTTCTATGTTACTTTCTGTTCTACATGTACTTTATACTTATAGTAACTAGTATGATTTCAATGCATACTATCAAACTTCTAAAATAATTAAGTACTGACAAAATATATTCATATAGTGTTATGCCAAAATGCCTTTAAAAATCTGTACATGTATCTCTCTTTATTTAAAAATAAATTTGAAAGAGAAAAAATAAGAATAGGGAAAAATTCAAATATGGGAAGATAATAATGGGGATTTAGACCATGAGATATTGAATAAATCAAAATAGTATGTTTTAGAGAATCAACAATCAAATGAACACCTGTCATAATGGAATAGATATATTAATGTTAATATATCACTTAACATTCTTCTAATATATAAATGACTTTGGTAATGAAAAAAGGTTGTCCACAGAAATGTTTTCATAATGCCATTCTAAATAAAAGAGATAATATTAAGAGCCATTTTTAATATGTAAATGAATGGTGTTGATAAACAGGGAGATAAAATGATATAAATGTTGATAAATAATAGAGATACAAAAGTAAATGTAATAAAATATGAATGAATATTTTTGCATATTTGATATGAGGTTGAAATATAAACTTTTATGTAATTATTAGTAGTTGCTACTACTAGTGAAAAATAGATTATAATTAATTTCTTGATATTCTTTTTTGAATCTCCAAGTGCTTTCTAAAAACAATTTTCTCAAATTTCTAAATAGATAATTTTTATTTTTCAAAGGGGAAATATTACACTAATCTGATGGAAGATGAAAATTTAATTCAGTATTGAAATTTAGCTATTACTATATCATGTTAGTTTGCATTTTACACTCACATAGACACACACATCTTAATTTTGCTGTGTTGAAAGTAACAAATAAATAGCAAAAATATCTAATTTCAAATGAATTTGAAATGCTAGTTTACATGTTTTCATCTCCTATTTTATTAGAAGAGTTTTGAAATTGTGAGTGTCTCACAAATTCAAAATAAAATGACTATATATTCCATATATTGGACCTAAATTGAGTAACATGTGTAAAATTTGGACATATGAAGCCCCATGGTAGGATCTAAATATTTTATTCAATTTTCAAGGGATTTTAAACAGATAGACTATGTATCATTTTCATTAACAGCAATCAAATGCTTAGACAATAAATTCTCTACTTATTTACATGGATTTTATATGACAGAGGCAACATGATGCATTTTAGCTACTTGGCAATATGTGTTATTCAAACCTTTTGACAATGAAATAAATGACCACGGGGAAGCAAAGAAAACAATCAGTACATTCTATTGAAAGTTGAAACAAATAATTAAGTAGCATATGAGAGATTCTAAATAAACTAATTTTCTTTCCTTTGGGCTTAATTAATGTCTCATACACATGTGCTTCTAATAATCGCTAACAAATTAGTTTACCTCCTCCCTAATGAATTGGAGAACATAGACCATTTGATCAAATACCTCATTAGTAAATTTTAAATTGTTCTTATTTTACCCCGGTTTGCTATCAACTCAACATAAATAGCCTGTGAATTGACTAGATTCTGTCACTATAGATGTGACCCGAATCACAAACACATTACATTGAATAAACGGTATAAATATCTACAAACACAACACATAATATGGGATGACTCTAGTGAATTTAACCACTGTCAAAATATCAAAATGAAAAAGTTATAATAATCTCAAGTCAGATGAGTTGTAGTTGTCTTTGTGCCTTTGGCAAACAGGACTGAAAAACTAATTAGTTCCTGGCATTCTTTCTTGTCAATGAAAATCACAGGTGGTTTTCCTCAGTTCTCTCTGGTCTCTTAATCAGAAGTCTTCTGATAGTTCTTAACAACGTGAGTGCAAATGTTTAGATATTTTAATTATTGAGCAACCAAGATCGAAATGCACAGAGGCAGATGAGGAGCAAGGCAGAGAGTTCCTGCATCATTCCGTCCTAGTTTGTAGTCTCTGACACTTGACCTTATTTTTGTCTTAAACTTCTGTCTGCCAAATCTAAATCCTTTTTCTGATGCCCAAAAATTACTTTGGAATGGGGCCATTTATTTTCTATATCCCTTTTCACTCTTAATAGCCTGATAATTTTGAGAGGGTGAAAGTTTCTTTAATTTCTTCATGGTCAATCAGACACAAATCTATGCATGCTTCATTTTCTGCATAATGAGCAGGTTCAAATTAAGAATACTAAACATTGCAAAAAATGCATCCCGGTTAAGGGACTCCTATAGAAAAACAAAAACCCCAATGCATGTAAATGTATAGTAAATTACATCTTCATTGCATTTTAGTATAATTTTGAAATATTTTATAATCTTATGATAATTTTATCTAGCATTAAACTATATGATGCACCTAACTGCAACAAGTATTACATGAAATCCCTGTATTTGTTTCTCTCTAAATTCAACATGAGTTTCACACCCTGTCAACTTCTGCTTGCAAGCAATGCATCTCTATAAAATAATAATTATTTGTAAAAGAGCTGAGTAAAATATAACGACTCTTTTTGTATTAAATTAATACTTGTCCACCTACAAATAGATCAATTGACTCATGAGATTTGATTGATTGTAATGAAGTAATTTTGACAAAATATTTAAGGGAGTCCTTTTTTCATAGCTCTAATTACACAATCAGTATTCTTTAAATGTAGTGACAGCAAGATTTCTGAATTTGATGTGCTTAAATTTTCCCAGAATTGCCATCAAACATTCTGTCATGTTTTTATACCTACATCATAAAAGTAAGAGCACATCACATAAGCTTTGTTCATTTCTAACCTCTATATTGCCTAAAGTCACAACAATTAAAACTACTGTTACTGTATTTTGTCTGGGAAGCTCACAGCTCACATAAGGGCACCAAGAGTGAAATTCTCTATGTCTTTAAATTTTCCATGACATTAGATACTCCTGATCTATTGAATGCTATATATATATATATATATATATATATATATATATATATATATATATATATCATTAGTAATACCTTTAAAATCTCTATTATTTTAGTGTCACTTTTGCATCATATTTATCAGGTTTTCTAAATTAATTGGGTGCTTTGGAGTTACCAGTACATTAGCATACTGACTTGATTGTGTGGGACTGAGGAATACATTCTTATTCCTTTTGAAATATAAGTTTCTCAATCAAAATAAAATAGGAAACAGTTTATAAGGAGTACCAGTATACTTAATAGTTAATAAATTAAGACATTAACCAGAGTTGAAGCACATTCATTGTCAAATTGAGTACTACATACTGAGCAGAGGTTAAAATATTAAATATGAAAAAACTTAAATTTTGTCACTGGGAGTCATGTTAGTGTAATATTATGGATGCATATCAACTGTGAGATTCTCTTGGAAAAAATAAAAATAAGTAAAATATAAATCTACATATAACAGTGAGTTTTATCTGTTTACTATTATATACTATTACTATTTTGATCCTATCAGTGGCTATGGTGTTTTGTGCTTTATCTGTTATCATTTGCTAAGGGCTCATGGCAACTATATTATGTGTTTTCAACAAATAATATTGGTTATTGCTTACCCCTGATGCTGGACTTGGTTGGATGGAGAAATACCTAGGAGATTAGAAATGTGTGTTTGGGTGTGTCATGAGGTTGTTTATGAAGAAGATTGACTGACTTAAGTGTGACCTTGAATATGGCAGCACTTTGCAATTTGGTGGGAACATAGAGAAAGATACAGGAAGTCTATGATCCAAGGCATGTTTCATTTCTGCTTCACACCAACTCTGCTATTAATTTCTCCACTAGAGTACTAAAGGCATGTAACTGGCGATCCATGTACCTGAGTACCTGAGTCAATATTTGGTGTTTTGTTTTTTTTTTGTTTTTTTTTTTTTTTTTTTTTTTTTTTTTTTTTTTTTTTTTGGTCTCAGATACAGTCACAATATTGACTTGCTCATATTGTTACTAGGCTGTTTTTCTACTATACTGAGACCTAGGAAGGAAATGAGAATTTACACAAGAATACCCATCCAGTGGAAGTTAGGTGACTCAAAGGTCACTTCAATAACTGCATTATTTTTAACACATATAATTTTCTAAGTGTGAGAGAGAAGTAGCAATAAACTTGTCATATTTTTGCAAAAGGAAAAGCTCACTGAACTGTCTGACATGGTAGGTAGTTACTGGCTTGAGACTTTATCACATATAACTAAGTAAATAAAATCTGGAATTGAGTAAGGTTACAAACTGCACTTTCTTTCTTGGCATCTTATTGGATATTTTATGTACTATATTTCAAATGTTTTCTTCTTTTCCAGGTTTCCTCCCTCTTGATTTCCCCTGCCCCCTGCTTCTATGAAGACACTACCACCACCATCTCTCCACACTGGCATTCCCCTACATTGAGGAAATGAACCTTCACAGGACCAAGAGCTTCTCCTATTGATGCCAGACAATGTCATCTTCTGCTACATATGGTACTGGAGTCATGGGTCCATCCAAATGTACTCTTTGGTTGGTGGTTTAATTCCTAGAAGATCTGGGTGGTCTGATTGATTAGTACTGTTGTTCTTCCTATGGATCACAAACCCCTTCAGCTTCTTCAATCCTTTCTCTAACTCCTACATTGGGGTCCCCAGGCTTACTCAGATGGTTAGCTACAAGCATCCTCAGCTGTATCAGTAAGACTCTTGGAGAGCCTCTCAGGAGACATTTATATCAGGCTCCTGACAGCAAGCACTTCTTAGCATCAACAATAGTGGCTGGATTTGGTGGCTGTATATGGGATGGATCCTCAGGTGGGGCAGTCTCTGGATGGCCTTTGATTCAGTTTCTGCTTCACTCTTTTTCCTGTATTTCCTCCCATGAGTATTTTGTTCCCTTTTCTAAGAATGTCTGAGGCATCCAATTTTTGTCTTCCTTATTCTTCAGCTTCATATTGTCTGTGAATTATATTTCAATTATTCTTCGCTTTTGAGCTATTATCTACTTACCACTGAGTGCATACCATGTATGTCCTTTTGTGACTGGGTTACCTCATTCAGGATGATATTTCCTATTTCCAATCATCTGTCTAACAATTTTATAAAGTCATTGTTTTTAATACTGAGTAGTATACCACTGTGTAAATATACCACATTTTTTGTATCTATTCCTCTTTTGAAGGATTTCTGGATTCTTTCCAGCTTCTGACTATTATAAAAAGCATGCTCTGAACATAGTAGAGCACTGGATTTTCAATACTTAAGTAAAAAATATAGATAATATAATAGTATTTTAGAACTTTGATTATGTGTTAAGGTAAAATTTCTGAGCTATGTATTATTAGGTATAATTCATGAATAAAATTAGCTAACTCTACTTTAGGAGATGTTGGTGGCTTATATTTATTATTTGGCTCATGTATACATTGTCTCTGCATATATTTAATAACCTTATGTAACTTTTTGCCTATTTCAACAATTTTAATTTCTTAAAAAGCAGTGATTGTTTCTTCTATTGACCAGGCCCTTTCAGAGCTAGGAAAAGACAACTCTTTTCCTTTTCCTTCACTGAATAAATAACATCCTACTTATATTAGGATAAACATAACTTCTGTGAATAGCCATGAATTTCAGTGTCAGAAATCTGATTATTTAAAGAATTTGTCTATACATGATTCAAAGTCACCACCCCCCCCCACTTTTTTTTAATTTAGCACCTGTTGAGAGAATTCTGGGAAAGTTTCTTAATACTTATGGTAAAACTGGATCATGAAAACTGTGGAGGAAGGGGATCCATTCTCACTGATTGGAATACTTTGCTAAAATATAATCCCTGCAGCTGTGACCAATGCTGTTCTGCATCACAATAAACCTGGCTCAGCTGAAGCACTAAAGATGAGAGGAACATGGACCCCTGAGTCATCAGTTATTTACCACCTCTGGCAGCTACCCCTCCTCTGCACTTCCGGCCATATTATATCACTAATTAGTTCATGAATTTTGACATGTTCTTCATTAATTAAAACTGAATTGCAAGCACAGTCTGAGTGATATAAATAACCTCTTTGAGGACAGAAAACTTAGACAGAAGAGGTATTGCATAGAAGTGGGGGCATCATTGCTGCACTCCTAGGATCATTTTTGATAGACAAAGTATAAGATTTATCTCACTAGTTACATAATAAAGCAAAGAGATCTACTTGTACAGAATAAAATCTTATATAAGCAATCACCTCTTGGTACCTTGAGCTGTGTTCTGCAAAGCCAAAAATTAAATACATTGCCTATAGAAACGATAATCATGGTAGACAGGTGTTTATCTGTGATAAACCTAGAAATTTATCTCCTGTCTTATGTCCAGTAGGAAAACCTTCATTTGGTCACACTTTTCAGAAATATGTTACTTATCTAGAATGCTTTTTAGCAGTCCAAATAAACTTGAAAATTGTATTAATCACAATAAAATTTAGAAATTCTAAAATTGCATTATTTTAACAAATCATAGAGAAAAGCTAGAAAGATAAAGGAGCTTACAAAGTGAGAGTTACCATAGAGAAAAAAAAGGAATCAAGATGATATAATGGCCAAGGTAAATCTCTCATGGCTATTACAACATCAATAATAAATGAAAACAATTCAAGATAAGTGGAGTGTCTTTGACTTCAACAGAGGCTTCCAGAAAGTCAGTGCTTTAACTTGGGCATCAGGATTCTAGACACACACACACCCAAAAAACTTTCACTGAGTCATTGGCATCAGTGTTTCTGTCTCATTCTAAAGTGCACAGATGATGACTTTAGAAAGATGTTTCCTTAGGGCTTTATGTAGGTTGGCGCATATGACAAAAACATTGACAGTTTCTTAGCAGGGATGGGTCCCAGAAAATGAAAGACCATTGAGGATCCCCATCTTAAACTCAGAAGAGCTTTCTTGTACAAAGAAATGTTTAATCTAGTTTATCCATCTACACTGTGACATCCAAGTGATACTGAGTTTTGTTAATGTCTTAACAAAGTTCCTATGCAGGAAGGCTCATTTGGGGAAAAAGAAAGATTAAAGAATTAGACAGCCAATAGAAGACAAATGGATACAAATCAGAAAGGAAGAAGTCAAGTATTACTATTTGCAGAAGATAAGCTAGTATAATTAAGTGACCCCTGAAATTTCACCAGATAAGTCATACAACTTATAAACAACATCAGCAAAGTGGCTGGATATAAAATTAACTCCAAAAAATCAGTAATTTTTCTCTACTCGAAGGATTAACAGGCTGAGAAAGAAATTAGTGAAACAACACCATTCACAACAGTCACAAACAATATACAACAACTTGGTGTGACCCCAACTAAGCAAGGGAAAGATCTACTTGACAAGAATTTCAAGTCTCTGAAGAAAAACAATGAAGAAGATCTCAGAAGATGGAAAGATCTCCCATGCTTTTGGATTGGAAGGATCAACTTAGTAAAAATGCCCATCTTGTCAAAAGCAATCTACAGATTCAATGCAATCCCCATCAAAACTACAACTCAATTCTTCATAGAGTTAGGAAGAGGAATTTCCAAATCATTAAAAAAAAAAAAAAACTAAATAAACCAACCAACCAACCAACCAAAAAAAGAAAAAAAAAAAAAAAAAAAAAAAAACAGAATAGCGAAAACTATTCTCAACAACAATATAACTTCCAGGAGAATCATCATTCCTGACCTCAAGCTGTATTACAAATGAGTCCTAATGAAAAACGCATGGTATTTGTACAGAGACAGGGATGTAGATCAATGGAACAGAATTGAAGATCCAGAAATGAACCCAAACATCTATGGTCACTTGATCTTTGACAAAGGAACTAAAAACATTCAATGGCAAATGATAGCCTCTTTTCCAAAGGGTGCTGGTTCAACTGACAGTTGGCATGCAGAAGTATACAAATCAATTTGTTCTTATCTCTTTGTACGAAGCTCTAGTTCAAGTTGTTCAAAGACCTCCACACAAAACTGGGTACACTGAAAAGTATAGAACAGAAAGTGGGGAAGAGTTTAGAACACATAGGAACAGGGGAAATTTTCGACACCAATGACTTATGCTCTAATATCTAGAATCCACATATGGAAAATCATGAAATTGCAGAATTTATGTATGGCTAAGGACACTATCAAGAGGAATAAGCAGCAATCAACAGATTGGGAAAGGATCTTTACCAGCCCTACATCTGATAGAGGGCTAATACTTAATATGTAAAAAGAATTCAAGAAGTTAGACTCCAGAGAATCAAATAATCCTATTAAAAATGGGGTACAGATTTAAACAAAGAATTATCAACTGAGGAATACCAAATGACTGAGAAGCACCTAAAGAAATGTTCAACATACCTAGTTATCAGGGAACTGCAAATCAAAACAACCCTGAGATCCCACCTCACACCAGTCAGGATGGCTAAAATAAAATAAAATAAAATAAAATAAATAATAATAAAAAAAAAAACAGGTGACAGCAGATGCCGGAAAGGATGCAGAGAAAGAGGAATACTCCTTCATTTTTGGTGCAATTGCTTGCTTGTACAACCACTCTGGAAATCAATCTGGCAGTTCATCAGAAAACTGGACACAGTACTACTTGAAGACCCAGCTATACCACTCCTTGGCAAATACCCTAAAGATGCTCCAAAATAGAACAAAGACATATGCTCCCACATGTTTACAGGAGACTAACTTATAATAGCCAGATACTGTAAAGAACCCAGATATCCTTCATCAGAGGAATGGATACAAAAATGTGTTATATTTATACAATGGAGTACTACTCAGCTATTAGAAACAATTACTTTATGAAATTCTTTGGCAAATGGATGAAACTTGAAGCAATCATCCTGAGTGAGGTAACCCAGTTACCAAACAACACAAATGGTATGCACTCATTGATAAGCAGATACTAGCCCATAAAGCTCTGAATAACCAAGAAACCATTTACAGTCTTTATGAAGTTCAAAAACAAAAATGAAAAAGAAAGAAAAAGAAAAAGAAAAGAAAAGAAAAAAAGAAAACCAAAAGAATGGAGGTCAGAATGTGGATGCCTCAGTCCTCTGTAGAAGGTAAAACAAAACTCTCATTGGAGGAAATACAAGAATAAATAGAGGAACAGGGATTGAAGAAGAGATCACTCAAAGACTGCCTCACCTGGGGATCTACCCCATATGCAGCCACCAAACCCAAGCACTATTGCTGATGCCAAGAAGTGCTTACTGGCAGGAACCAGATAAAGATGCCTCCTTGTAGGCTTTGCTAGAGGCATACAGATACAGTTGAGGATGCTTGCAGCTAACCACAAGATTGATCATGGGGGCCCAATAAAAGAGCTACAGAAAGGACTGAAGGAGCAGAAAAGGTATCTCAGAAGAACAACATCAACCAACCAAACCCTCCAGAGGTTCCAGGGACTAAAACACCAACCAGTGAGCATTCACTAAGTGACACCTGGCTCCAGTTGCATATGTAGCAGAAGATAGATAGCATTGTCTGGCATCAATGAAAGAACAGGCTTTTGTATGTTTCCCAGTATAGGAAAATGATATGTTGCTGAGTTGAAAAGGGTGTTTGGGAGAAGGAGCACCTTCATGGAAACAAGTGGAGGGGAGGGAGAAGGTGTGGGAAATCAGGGTAAGGAATAGGGGATGACATTTGAAATGTAATACAAAGAAATAATAATACAAAACAAAACAACAAACAATAAAAAAACAACAAAAACAAACCATCCTCTTAGAATGGTTTGCCTATGTAAGGAGTAGACCTACTGAAATTTTGGCATTAAAATACTTCTATCATTTGGCCTTTAGGAAATACTGAATAGTGAAAAGTCTCAGATACTTCTATATTTTGTCCAAAAATATCCATTAAATACCCCAGAGTTCCACAATACAAAACTGCCTGACCAGTTCTGTCAGATCCTGCACTCATTGTAAATCTGCTTATATGTATAAATATGGAGACTGTGCTTATAAATTAGATATGCTGGAAGTAAGTGTAATTTGGGAAAAATGGGAAGACAGTTGATAGTGACATTTACAGAATACTTCATTCTTGAATTTTATGTATGGATGCTGGATGTTTCTCTAATTGAATTCAGCAATCAGACTTGATTCTATGCACATAATGTGGTATATAAAATCAATACATTCACAAATCAAGGACTGGAGATTTTTGGAAGTTGTTTGGGCTAAGGACAGCAGCTGCACCTCACAAATTCTTTTCTCATTCTTCCCAGAGCTAAACCCAACCCTGGTTACAACAAACTCAAAATGCTTAAGAACATGGCCTTAGATTCTGATGTTTCAGCTTACACCTGTGGAACATAAAAGTACTAGTGTGTATTTAAGTTTATTTGTTTGGTTTTCTTCTTCTTGAATCTCTAAAGCGATATCAAATAAAGACTTAAGTTATATAAAATGATTACTTCTGTTAACAACTGTCAGCAGGCACCATTATGGATTGTCAATTTTGGGTATCTGCTCAGGGTTAAGTGTGGAGTCACCAAAAGTATATTCTTGCAGATAAAAAAAAGAAGCAAAACGAAATCAAATCCAAAACAACAAGTAACAGCAGCAGCAAGAAAAGTCTGTAGACAAAGCAAATAATGAGTTTTCCAGAATTTAAAAATCTAATTATAACTTATTAGAAGGATAAATATATTATGTTTTAGAATGCATTGAATATATTATATGTCAATTAGAAGGTGTAGTTATTGAATAACAAAAATATGAGAAGCCAGCATAGGGCAGAGGTCAAGCTTTGAGGAGACCATGTTATGGGTAAGAGCCCTTTAAATCAAATGCCCACTGCTCTAATGTTTTAATTTGGTGCATCACAGCACCTCCACTAAGGATTATCTGGAAAGGATCATGGAAGGAGACCTCTCATCCATCACTTAAGTCTGTTTATTTTTAGAGGAGAATCACAAACTTCAAACATGCTCCTGAGAACTGCCTTACATCTATCTGTCCTTACTAGGTCAGACATTCAAAAAAAGTCTGTTGCCATCTTCTTGTTTTTGTTTTTTAGTAAATTTAGCTTTGCAGGTTCATAGATCTCATGAAAATCCATCTCATGTTCTAAATTTATATACCTTGAAATGTTTTTATTAAGTGAAAGGAAAACAGGAAATACTGCTAAAAAGCCCATCTAATGAGAAAATGCCCATGAATAAAATTGTATTGAAACATTTGTTTTAAATCAGAGTAAAACTTAATTCACACAGCAAATGTACCTTGACAGTCACAGTAACATTCTTCACTTAAAATTGTGCCTTTCACAATGGTTTTATTTTTATTATTATTATTGGATATTTTTCATTTTTACATTTCAAATGTCAACCTTTTTACCAGTTTCCCCTCTGGAAACTACTACATCAGATCCCTGCTCCCTCTGCCTCTATGAGGATGCTTCTTCTTCCACCCACCCACCACCACCTCATCATACTGGAATTCCCCTACACAGGGGAATCTAGCTTTCACAGAGCTAAGGGCCTCTCCTCCTCTTGCTGCCAGACCACGCCATTCTCTACTATATATGCAGCTCCATTGGTCTCTCCATGTGTGCTCTTTGATTGGTGATTTAGTCCCTGAAAGCTCTGGGGTATCTGTTTGGTTGATGTTGTTGTTCTTCCTATGGGGCTGCAAACCCCGTAAGTTCCTTCAGTCCTTTCTCTAACTTCTCCATTGGGGTCCCATGCTCAGTCCAATGGTTGGCTGTGAGCAATCACCTCTATTATTTGGCAGGCTTTAGCATAGACTCTCAGGCACAGGTATCTCAGCAAACACTTTTTGGCACCCCAGTAGTGTCTGGGTTTGGTGTCTCTGTATGGGAAGGATCCCCAGATGGGGGAGTCTCTTTGTGGTCTTTCTTTCAGCTTCTACTCCACATTCTGTCACCTTATTTCCTTTAAATAATATCTATCCCTGTGTTGAGGGACATCTGGTTGTTTCCAGCTTCTGGCTATTATAAATAAGGCTGCTATGAACATAGAGGAGCATGTGTCCTTGTTATATGTTGGAGCATTTTTATTTGGGTATATGTTCAGGAGTGGTATAGCTGGGTCCTCAGGTAGTACAAGGTCCAATTATTTGAGGATCTGTTGATGTTGCTTGCAGCCATGACTCCTAATTTTTTTCCTAGGTTTTCTATCTCCAGGGTTGTCTCTCTTTGTTATTTTCTTATTGTTTCTATTTCCATATTTTTTTTATCTGGATGGTTTTGTTCAATTTCTTCACCTGTTTGGTTGTTTATCCTGTACTTTCTTAAGGGATCTTTACGTTTCCTCTTTAAGGAATTCTTCCTGTTTACCTGTGCTTTAAGGGAATTATTTATGTCATTCTTAAAGTCCTCTATTATCATGAGACTCATGATTTTAAATCTGAATCTCGCTTTTCCAGTGAGTTGCTGAATCCAGAACCTGCTGTGGTGGGAGAACTGCTTTTGATGATGGCTCATGACCTTGGTTTCTTTTACTTATATTCTTGTACTTGCCTCTCATTGTCTAGTTTTCTCTGCTGTTAGTCAGTTTTACTGCCTCTCATTGGAGCTTTTCCTTGCTGTGGGCCTGTGAGCTTATGCTCTTTGGTGCGTTAGCACTCCTGGAAGATCAGTTCTCTCTTGCAGGTTTGTTATGGAGAGCTGGGGCACAGTCTTAAATCTGGGGCACAGATAGATACTGGAAGAATTCTGTCCCTGGTTATCCTGTGTGCTCCTGGTGGGTCCCTCTTTAGTCAGTAATTGGAACAAAATTGGTGGTCTCACCTGTGAGCTTAGGAGAGAGAGTACTCCTGGGAGACCAGCTCTCTCAAGGCTGGATATGGGTAGGAAGGGCTGAGAAACCGCCTTAGCTCCGGTGTGCAGTTGGAAACTGTCAACACCTTTCTGGCTTTACATCTCTTTGAATAAACACTGGAATTTTGACTGCAGTTTGTGAATCAACACTCTAATTCTGACTGCAGTTTGTGCCTGGGCTCACAGCTCTCTGTCGTAGTGGCTAACCCACTTCTTCCTTACATTGACTGTTGTGTGAGTGTATATGTGTGCGTTTGTGTGTGTGTGTGTGTGTGTGTGTGTGTGTGTGAATGTTTGTTTATATTGGACACTTATATGAAAAATCTGGGTTATTTGATGTATTCTGAACTTGCCTATTGACTTTCTTCAAACAATACAACAATATTGTATTCCCCTTTTCTATTTTTCTCAACCTTTCTCTATTTCTTTATTCTCATCAACAGATATAAAAATCCACTCAGCTGTTGTACACTGACCATTTGGAGAACAATAACAAATACTGCAAATGTTATAATAGAAGTAATTTTCTATATTGTATTATTAATGGTTATTGGTTTTAAGTATTTTGTTATATCAGTTTTACAAAAAGGAAGATGATCCAATACCATGCCAGGAAACTTGATAAGGTTGAGTAGGTCTGAGACCCTGGCACCCTGGGATGGTAGGCAATGTCCTGCTCCCTACACATGCCACCCATCCCACTTAGGGAATATGTCTTGTGGTCATGTATTCCAGAACAGAGTACTACATTCTAATGAAATATCTAAAGGCCCTGAGGGTTTACTTTATAATTGTCTCTTACAGACATTCTTTCCTGCCAAAAGTATTTAATCTCTGTTCCACACTGAGACAGTGGTATGCATCCACTTGCCAAGATAAACAGTTGGTAATGAGTACGGATAAATACGGCCTGTCTTTCTCATCAAGAACCACCATGGGGAGCATGCATAAGGACTACAGAGCCTACTCCTTTTGTAGAAGGCCTGTCTGCATTCCCTGCCAATTATCACCAAACTAAGGACAATCACTGATGAGCTAAGTTGGAGTTCCCATTCCCCTGTCCCAGGCTTATCCTCAGCCCTCATCTCTCAAATCTGTTCCCAACTCCTCTTGACCAGCGGCACCTGGATAACCAGAAGTTTTGGATCACACAGGTCCAGCCTTTTGTGTGCCAGCAAGCCTCCAATCCTTTGTTCTTGATTCCTCTGTGCTGATTTTCCATCAGGGACTGGATTCCCAGGATCTTGGGAACCCCAGGTTTGGTCTTCCACATCCTAGGCTGCTGCATTTACCAATCCCCTAAGCAGTGTCTCTTCCATACCCCAATAGCAGCGCAGAGTGTGGACCCACAAAGGATACCATAAGAAGATCTACAAAGTCAAATAACCTGGACCCATGAAGGCTTATAGAGACTAAACTACCAACCAAAGAGCACATATCAGCTGGTCCTAAGCTCCCTACACATTTTTAGCAGATGTGCAGCTTGGTCTTCATATGAATCCTCTAACAATTGGAGAAGAGGCTGTGTCTCACTCAGTTGCCTGCCTTTGGATCTCCTTAATCTTCCTGGGGTGCTTTCTCTGGCCTCTGTGGGAGAAGATGCTCTTGGTCCTGCCGAGACACAATGGGGCAGGGTGGATTTTTAGCCATGAGGGCAGTTCCTTTTACTTGACGAGAGGAGAAGGAAAAACCAGGGTAAAGGTGTATGAGTGTGGGACTGGGAAGAGAGGAAGGTGACCTACAATTTTTATGTAAAGTAAAATAAATAATTTTTAAAGTCTAGATTAGAGGATCTTCCTGCATTTTTTTTTTCATAACAACTTCTAGGAATACAAAATCTGGGCAGCTGCTTGTTCTACCTCCTAGAACCTACTAACTCATTTCTATCTCTACACAATTGAGCATATATGGCTATCATTCAATATTCTTCACTGAAACAATATTTATGTGAAGATAAAGGTTTGCATGTTTCTTATCCATTGTTTTCCTTTTTAAATAAGAACATTGAATAATCATGGAGCCTGTCTTAATTCATAGATAACAGAACAGGCAGCACATGTCTTTTTCATATTTATTTGTCTATTTATTAGAAATAGTTCTTGCTATCCTTGAACTTCTGATCCTCCTACCTCAGCTTTGAGTGCTAAGACTAAAAGAATACTCTACTATAGACATTCTTGTTGAGTATTTCAGTAGAAAAAATTCAATGAATGATGGTTTAGAATCAACCCAGAGACATTATGTAGGACAAGATCACTTCAGTCTGTTACCAATGCTGTCAGATGTTTGTGTTTCAAAAGCATGACTTTTAGCCTTTATAGAGTATCAATGAACTATGTAGTAACTATTCTAATCTGATTTAAATTAATATCCTTATGTTGATTCCCATATGCCTTTGTAGTCATTGTCTTACTTGGCATCATATGCATTTGATACCATTACAATCATTACTTTCTTTTAATGAGGGCAATTTGGTCCCAACTTCTAACAAACCTCAGCTAAACCTCACCTACAAATCATTTTCTAGGCAGAGTGAATTATTCACTGTTATATCATTTTAAAGCTTTAAAGGCTATTCATATGTTGAATCTCATTTTCTGTTCTGAGAAGACTGTTTTTGTAGTAGGCACAGCAAAGCACACTGAATCTTGATCTTTCCACAATATATCTCACAGCCAGATATTGAGCTAGGCTTCTCAGAATTCCTTAAATATATGAGACCCTTTAGAAATACTCCTGAAAATACAGCTCACTTAAAAAATTATCTTACAAATTTTGCTCTGCAGATGAATTTTGTCACTTAGCTAATATGCATTTGATCTTTTTCAAATTCCACAATATGGTGTGTAGTGAGAAAAATATTTTTATTTCTAAAGAATTATTTTCAAAACCAAAAAGAATGAAGTGATTTAAAAAACAGTCTGTTTCACACAACCCAATTCATTAATTGTTGTATGACTAGGATTCCATTTAATGTTGGTATTGCTTTTTTACCAACAAGGGTATCATAAACAGAGAACAAATATGTGAACTTTTTCACCTGTATCTTAACCCATCAGATATCAGACTGAAGATCCAACCATGATTTTCATACTTGCAAGGTGACTGAATGGAAAAAGTTATTTCATTGGTCTATGCCTCAGTTTCTGCTTTTGTAAACCTAGGATGATAAAACAGGAATGCCTGCCGTTGTGTTTCAATAAGTTAATTCAACCAAAATATGCACACTCCCATCCCCATTAAGGTATTCAAACATATACAATTAATATTTTTAATGTCTTCATGTTGAAAGAAATCAGTTTACTTTTCATCAGGTCAAGAAGGGACTGAAGACATGATGAATTTATTCTCTCCAGGAATGGTACAGATTGATGTGTCACTATGACAGATTTCTTCATTTTTTAATCCACATGCATAATTTCATATACTGTTAAATATGGGAAAGTATGTGAGTTCCTTATTGTGCTTTTGATATGCTAATCAGAGAGGAATAAGGAAAATACTGTTATCATTTCACTCTGAGTTTGCACACTGTTTAGATAGTCACTTACTGAATGTCATGATTTATTCACTACACACAGAGGAACATGGTGGTGTACAGTAACCAAATTTACTAGTGAGAAAAATAAAGCTCACAAAGAAGCCAAGAGTCTTTTACAGGCCTAGATTTTCTGCACTTTGGTAGCTAGTGCAGAAGGATTACTTTAAGTTCAAAACCAGCCTGAGATACAGCATGGGGTCACATCTCAAATAAAACCTCAAATATGAAAAAATTAATAAAAAGAACAGCTTGACAATAAGCTCAGTTTTTCTGACAATGTTTCTTATAATATTACATTGAAAAGACACATTTCATGTAATGGGGATAAAATTATCTTTTATGAAAATATAAAATCTCAAAGAAATACAACCTCAAAAGTCACTTTTATAGAAATTAGACAGCACCAAACCAGAGATAATAAAACCTGATACTGGTGAAGTCACTCTCAAAAAATAGTGGAACAATGCACTGAAAACTGATATTTCACACACAGTCATCCTTTTCTGACCACAAAAATCTACTTCCATTCTAAAAACACAGAAGCTGTGTGTCTTATCCAAACCTATGGGATGCAATGAAAGCAGTAATGAGAGGAAAACACATAGCTCTGAGTGCTTCCAAAAAGAAACTGGAGAGAGCATACATCAGCAACTTGACAGGACAGTTGAAAGCTCTAGAACAAAAGGAAGCAGATACACCCAAGAGGAGTAGACAGCAAGAAATAATCAAACTTAGGGCAGAAATAGACCAAATATAAACCAAAAGAACCATTGAAAGAATCAACAAAACCAAGAGCTGGTTCTTTAAGAAAATCAACAAGATTGATAAACCCTTACACAGACTAACTAGAGGGCAAAGAGAGAGTATCCAAATTACAAAATCAGACAGGAAAGTGGAGAAATAACAACTGAAACTGAGGAAATTCAAGAAATCATCAGATCATACTACAAAAACCTATATTCAACAAAGCTGGAAAATCTGGAGGAAATGGATGAATTCTTAGACAGATACAAGGTACTAAAGTTAAATCAGGACCAGGTAAACCAGGTAAATAATCTCATAACACCTAAAGTAATAGAGGCAGTAATCAAAAGCCTCCCAAGCAAAAAAAGCCCAGGTCCAGATGGGTTTAGTGCAGAATTTTATCAGACATTTATTGACGACATAATACCAATACTCTCCAAACTATTCCACAAAATAGAATCAGATGGAAAACTAACCAACTCATTTTTTGAGGCTACAATAACCCTCATTCCTAAAACACAGAGACCCTACAAAGAAAGAGAACCTCAGACCAATCTCACTTATGAACATTGATGCAAAAATACTCAACAAAATCTTTGCAAACTGAATCTAAGAACACATCAAAATGATCATTCACCATGACCAAGTAGGCTTCATCCCTGACATGCAGGGATGGTTTAATATACGGAAATCCATCAATGTAATCCACCATATAAACAAACTCAAAGGAAAAAAAAAACCACATGGTCATCTCACTAGATGCTGAGAAAGCATTTGAAAAAAATCAACACCCCTTCATGTTAAAAGTCTTGGAAAGAACAGGAATCCAAGGCCCACACCTAAACCTAATAAAATCAATATACAGCAAACCAACAGCCAACATCAAACTTAATGGTGGAAAACTTTAAGCAATCCCACTAAAGTCAGGGACTCGACAAGGCAGCCCACTCTCCCCCTACCTATTCAACATAGTACTGGAAGTCCTGGCAGAAGCAACTAGACTTCAAAAGAAAATCAAAGGGATACAAATTGGAAAGGAAGAAGTAAAAACTTCACTCTTTGCAGATGACATGATAGCATACTTAAGTGCCCCCCCAAATTCCACCAGAGAACTCCTACAGCTGATAAACAAGTTCAGCAAAGTGGCTGGAAATAAAATCAACTCACACAAATCAGTACCCTTCCTATATTCAAAGGACAAACATGTGGAGAAAGAAATTAGGGAAAAGATACCCTTCACAATAGTCACGAAAACTATGAAATACCTTGGTGTGACTCTAACTAAGCAAGTGAAGGACCTGTATGAAAAGAACTTCAAACCTCTAAAGAAGGAAATCTAGGAAGATCTCAGAAAATAGAAAGACCTCCTAAGCTCATGGATTGGAAGGATCAACATTTTAAAAATGGCCATTTTACCAAAAGCAATCTACAGATTCAATGCAATCCCCATCAAAATTGCAACCCAGTTGTTTACTGAGTTGGAAAGATCAATGTGCAATTTCATTTGGAATAACAAAAGACCTAGAGTAGTGAAATCTATCCTCAGCAACAAGAAAACATCTGCAGGAATCACTATCCCTGACCTCAAGCTATATTACAAGGCAATTGTGCTGAAAACTGCATGGTACTGGTACAGATATAGGCACGTGGATCAATGGAATAGACTAGAAGATCCAGAAATGAGCCCTCATTTATATGGTCACCTGTGTGAAAATCAAAAAAAAGAGGAAAAAAGAATAAATTTAATTAAAGTAGAACTATATCACATCCCCATTTTTTTCTACAGCCCTTCCTAGTTTCTCTCCTATCTCCTCAAATTAATAACCTCTTTTCCCATATTATTGTTACACATATACATATGTGTATGTATAAGTACCAAAAATACTTAATTACAACCTTATAAAAATGTCTTTGTATACTTTTATGCAAAAATGCTTAAAAATCTGTACATTTGTCTTTGTTTTTTTAAAATAAAGTTAAAAAAAAGTTGTATATCTAACTTGGTTATGACAGAAGATCTCATGTATATGTAAGACACTTATCTAACAGATATACAAAGAAAACTTATTATTTTTTGTCATGGATAAAAATTTCATCTGTCACTCTTGTTTTCATGTTAAAATGAAACATTTCATGTATGGTGTGTATATGTACATGTATATATTCATCTCTCTCTCTCTCTCTCTCTCTCTCTCTCTCTCTCTCTCTCTCTGTGTGTGTGTGTGTGTGTGTGTGTGTGTGTGTGTGTGTTTGTGTGTGTGTGTGCCATAAGATTGCCCTGCACAAAGCTAGATTTTTTTTATGGACTTCCTCCATCCAGAACTCTAAAACATATTTTTATTTTGAAAAAATTTCTCACACCTTGATATGTTATTTGGTATCTGAAATACAGAATGGACCAACATACATACACATGCACACACACACACACACACACACACACAGAGAGAGAGAGAGAGAGAGAGAGAGAGAGAGAGAGAGAGAGAGAGAGAGAGTGGTTGGGGGAGAGGTGTAATTACATCTACCATATGGGAAAATTAGTCAAGCATGTCATTAATTGAGTCTGATTGGATTTTAATGGAGCTTATAATATATATACTTTGACAACTTGCTGAATTATTGTCAGCAATATTGAACAATATCTTCTTCTTATAAATGACAGCTAGTTATGTGCCATAAATTATAGGGCACTTCTAGGAGTGGGGTATGTTATGAAAGCACACTGACAAGTGCCTAAGATGAGGTAGTACCTATGTTCCCAATGACCTCTATATAATAATTCAGAGAGAGTATTCAGATATAGGTTTGTGAACGTTTCTTTTTGTTCTACTTGAAAGAATAGCTATTCACATGAATATAAAACACTTTAATGTATATATTGCATAAATATATCTATGAAGACATATACATATTTACAAATTTTACCTCATTTTCATTCTAATATAAAGGGCTTACTGGTAACATCATAATTCAAATGTCTTTGCTTCGGCTCCATTAATAACTATTTGTTGACTAATGACTGATAAATTATGATAATTAATATATGGAGTTTAGTTACACATTTAAAACATTTTATTAAAAACAAGGGTGTTTGTGATTATTTATTGCACCAGACTATTTTACAGTTAGGATTGATTAATAGCACACATACATACAAACATACACACAGAGATACAGACACACACACACTAATGTATAATGTGTAATTTTGAAGAAACAAATTTGTATTTAAGGATAGAAGATGAGAACGAAATTGCCATCAATCCAAAATGATTAATAATTAGTTACATCTTTCAACAATAATCACATTATGTTGAAAACAAAGGTGTTTATATCCTTTTATATGCCATGTTATCCAGATTTTTGACTTAATATTAAATTATAAATTTGTTTTTAATATACATTTTTATTTTTAAACTTTGTGTGTTCCAATGTTCATTCATACAGAAGAACACTGTATTTGGTAGAGACTGCAGTAGACGAAATAGACTTTTAGAGTGGAAGGTAATTGTGAGCTATGTGGATGCTGTGAAGGAAACCAACATAAGACCATCGGGCCATCTCATCAGTCCCTGATTTAATTTTCATAATAACAAACTTAGTTTTAAGAGGCATGAGTGTATCTTAATGGCAGGCCACTGGCTAGCATGTGCAAGGCCTGGTTAACATCCTCAGTACCACACACAAGATAAACACAGAACAAACAAGCAAAGTCCTCATTAAATATGGATTTTTAACTAAATCCTTCCAACTTTCAGTACCATATGTGGTATGTAATGGTGTAACTTTCTTCACACACACACACACACACACACACACACACACACACACACAAAAGCTGAAAAAATGTTATTTTGACTCTGGCCATACATTTATGTAGTTTGTGGTGTGCCTCTGACATATGCATCTGCCTTTTAATGATCAATTATTTTTATTTGAAAAGTAAGTTGCCTGATGAATCTTGCAGTTGCCTGATGGTTCCAGATTCTTATGTAGGTGTTGAAAGAGTTAAAGTTTCAAGTTAGCCCCACAAACCCTGCCTTGACGACAAGTATGTCTCAAGACTGAGAACAAAAATCTCAAATCACCTGGTCTCCATAAGGTCTGACTCTGCAGTCCTGAGAAAAACTAGTATGAAGGTCAGTGTGCCCCAAAACAGAGTGGTCTGGAGTTGAATCATATCCAAAAGCAGACAAAGTGTGCCAACTAGAATGAACCAATGAAATTGCTATGTGCTTGTTGCTAACTGCTTATGTAGTTTTCCCTATAAATATGTCCCCCTAATTGAGTTCGGGGTAGATTCCTCAATGTCCTGCATGAGATATGAGTCATCCCCAGAGCTCTGGTCTCTGACCCCCCCTTGAATAAACCTCTTGCCTGATTGCAGCAGGATTGGATTTCTTTGAATTCTTGGGTTCACTTTCTCCCGGTACTAGAGTGAGCGGCTTCCCCAATTCGGGGGTCTTTCAGTGTCCTTCATGGTTGCTGGCTGCTCTTAGAGGACTCTGGGCTAAACCTAAGACACAGTCATGATTTAACCTAATTGCTAAAGATTAAAGGTGGACCAGAATCTGAACAACGTCCTCTTAATGGCCTTCAACTTTTGATGGTACATATCAAAATGATAATTGGTTTTCATACTGAAGGTTGTCTTTGGAAGTTAAAGAAGAGTAATAGTTATGAAACGGCCCTTGAGGATTGTTTGAAGACCAAGATTTGGTTCAAGAAAAGGTTTGGGGAACTTCATATCTCCAACTCAATACAGACTTATCTAGCATT
Source organism: Micromys minutus (assembly GCF_963924665.1). Classification (NCBI taxonomy): domain Eukaryota; kingdom Metazoa; phylum Chordata; class Mammalia; order Rodentia; family Muridae; genus Micromys; species Micromys minutus. Next base: position 20,176,043 of record NC_137957.1, on the reverse strand, counting down.
CTACCTCAAACTTGGAGAAAGTCTATACTGGCTGCAACATTTCCCGCAGAGAAAATGAGTGAGAGGCAGTGGCATGAATGTGGTACTGGAGAAGTTCATATAAACATTAAAATCCTGGATGGAGATGCATTACTAGTTTGATATTTTTGGAAATATACAGAAGTCTCTATTTACTTTCATTCTAGGATCATAATGGAAAATCTAGAGCTGAAGAATGCTGATCACATTGTAGTGGACCTTTTAACAACATCAGAGGGAAATGGAAGAAATCTGGTAAAGGTAAGTAAAAAATAAATTAAAGATCTGTGCATATATATATATATATATATATATATATATATATATATATATATATGCATCTGTGTGTCTGTGTGTATGTGTTTGTGTGTGCAGTTTGAATATATTGTCCAAATTCCATCTCAATAAAAGTCATAACATTAATATTTGCTTTTTGCTTGAAATACACAAAAAGTCAGAAAATTACTATGTGCCCTTGAGAAACCGTCTGCAAATGAGTGGAGTAGAACACATGTGTAAAAAAGATAGAATGGGAATAATGATCAGAGAATGATTGAGTTCACATGACATAAATGCATAGAGCAGGAAGCTTAAAAAAATAACCCAGTGCCAAAAAGGAGAGACATTGGCCATTGAGCTAACATAACTTCCCACACCTTATAAGGTATTGATATTTCTCTTGATTATCAAACATAAATTGATAGAAAGACATTTCTGAAAATATCAAATACTTGAGTCATAGAAAATAGATAAATCAGACTAGTGCTGACATGAAAACTATCCTTACTGTCTACATTTAAGAGTTTTAAAAGGTATCCTGTTTGCTATTAGAGAAGAATAGTAACCACCAATCACACCTAGAAGTGCACCCCATGAGATATAAAATGGCCATTTTCATTGACATAATGATGGCGTGAGCATCATGTAACCATTGGACAGAACCCAATTCTGATTCAATATATGTCATGATCCAGAAGATATAAACCATAATGCATAATTGTCTGACCAGAGCTGTGGCTAGAATAGGGGACCTAAAAAATATCTTAGTGGAAATAGTATTATATTACCTCTAATGAATTAGAGTCATAAACAAAGATCAAGGAATATCTCATTCTTCATCTGGGATGCTTCTGTTTGCAGTATGTGGGGATTGGTACAGTTTTATGACTGGCCAAGAGGCAGAAAATAAGAAAAAAATGACATGTTTCTTCAGGCCTAACTGAAACATATAGTATACTTCTTCTAAAAAAGCCCCAATGATCATGGCAGAAGAGGTGGAAGAGATTAAAACCCTACAGTATGAATGACTATAAGAAAATAATGTCTCTTGGAGACAGTGGGCCATATTATCAGAGCATCACCTATGATACCATGCTATTTCAAACAGAGTGCATAAAACCTGTGCAAATTCAGCTACAGAAAATTCAGTACTGTGAGAAGACTCTGACCCCTAAAAATCCACCATACTCCATTGGAAAACCACACAACCAAGAATATTTGGAAAGCACAAATCTATATTAATGGGTTAAAAATTAAGGCCCAAAACTGAGAGGATAGGGTAGCAGAGCTAGATCCTTTAACAGCCCATCCTTCTAGCTTTCCATTATTAATGTAACATATCTACCTTTCAGCAAATGTGACATCCATTGCATGGGACAAACACGTGTAAAGATATGTAAGCAATAAAGTATGCCGTGACTCGGGTGAGAAATACCCTGAGATTATTGGACAGGAAAAGTTGAGTCATTAATGAAAATGTGCCAATTGCTCAATTTGAAAATATCTACTATGGATTTTATGTGAAAACAGAGAAATTAAAACTTGTAATAAGAATAAATATTTGATGAATATTTATGTGTTTATAAATAGATTTGTCAAGGCTGCTAAAACTTAAAAGGAAGTATTAAATTTTTTCTAAACTAAATTCAAAACACTATGAAATAAAAGATTCAAGAAAAAATATAAAATCCCTCAACTAATATAATTTTTTCTAAGGTTATTATTTAATTTTTTGTTTTGTCTATGCTATGTGTTAAAATATCAAGTTTTTATTTCCTGCTTTTAATCTCTGATGTTTATGTTTGTAATATTTTGGGGTTTTGATGTATTATTTTTAATTGGTTTCCTTTTTCAATTAATTTTATTATATTTATTTGATACATAGATGTCATAATACATGTGGAAATCAGAGGGCAGCTTATAGGAGTATACTTTTACTAGTTGGAAACACAGTTGACAATACTTTTGCATGCTGAATCATCTTTATAACTCTGGTTTCTGAATTTGATTACAAGCTTTTCTGTTGATTTCTAAATAACATAGTTAACACATTCTCAGCTAAAGTAACAAGGTTATATTTTATATGCCCAGAATTTGGTTATTGTATAGCTGTAAATTTGTATAACTGGAATAGGATCCAGGCTTTCTGACCAACTTCTGTTACTTATTATCACCATTTTAGTCTATAATTATGAGTCTACCAGAATTTTATATGATTATATATTTATTGAAAATAAATGTTTTTGAAACAACTTATTCTGATCATGTTTTGTCTTCACATATCTCTTTCACCAGTCACCCAAATCCACATCCTTGAAATACAAATGGCTAATAACATTTTAATATTCTTAGTGATCATGAAAATGCAAATTCAAACAACTTTGAGATTTCATCTTACACCACTAATAAGAACAATAAAAATATAACACACCAATTCCTGCCTGTGAAAATTCAGAGTAAGGAGAGAGTTCTGGTTCGAGTTGCTGGCATGAGTGCAAATTTGTACGGACATTATAGAAATCAGTCTGCCATTCCTCAGGTACCTTAAAATGGATCCACCTCAAGATCTGACTTTAGCATTCTGCCATATACCCAAAGAAATCTAAATCTTTCTACACAGAGTCTTTGTCATCAGGTTTATGAATGTCTACCTAATATGTTTCATGACTTTGTGTAGTTATGGACTTTCCATGTACACACAAGTATCTATGTTTCTGCACTGTATGTTCTGATTTAGCTATGTTTTCCTGTTTGTTTGTTTTCTCTATTTATTTATTTTTATGTATGCATTATTATCATTTTGAGTAGTCCTACATAAGTGAGAACTTGTAATGTTAGTGTTTCTATGCCTTGCATATTTCACTTTGTTGAAATCTCAAGAATTGCAGACTCATGAGTGGTATTAGAAATGATAGAGTTTTCCAAAACATTAGAGGACTTCATGTTTATTTCATTAGCATTTTCAAACGTCTAATTTGAACAACGTGTATTTGTACGAAGTACCTTCTTCATTATATTGTATAACTCTGTTATGTATCAAAAGGAAATGAATTAATATGTATGAACTAAACTTCATTTAGTGAATTCTGACAAGGTTGATAACATGTTGTTTCTAAAAATTATGGCAAATTGATATAAACATACCGATCACATTACAATTCATTATAAAGTCCACAACAAGAAGTACTAAATTCACTAAAATAAATTAATTTAAATTATTGGCTGCAATTGAATTAATGAAATCATACTAGTCAATTGAAGGTGGCCCATTTACATTTAAATTGTTAAAAGCTAAAGAATAATATATCAAAGAATTCAACACAGTGTTCATTTACATAGATTTTATAAATGCCTCTATGCAAATATGTATTTCATTTCTTAATGAGTTATTTCTTGGATATGACATTTATAGCAAAAATAGAATGGTATTTTTCTTCAATTAAATTATTGTTTTGAATAACTAGACATAGGAATTCTTTGACAACCTGAATTTCATTTATAGATTCAAAAGATATGCACATCCACTTTGTATTTGAAAAATAAGAAACTAGATCACTAAAAATTTAAAAGTCTTATTTAAATCACTCATAGGATAAGCACAATTATTTTAAAAAAATCATTCACAGTCCAAGATGTGAAGATTAAATTTCCATAGATGATAGTGGCCATCAACCTTGCTTGACTTAGAAACTAAATGGCATCCTTAATTCATAAGAGGCTAATGAACAAGCATCTTTCAGGAAGTTTATTCTACTAAATGTACATCCTGGGGGGGAACTGTTTTCATGTATTAACTCTAAAGCAATAGAAATAGTATTAGACACTACAAATCATGTTTCATTTAGGAACAAGGTTCTATTACATTGTGAGGACTTCATAAACTTTACACACCTTATCTTATTTAACTGGACTATTAATGTAAAATAATTTAACATTTGCTCTTTGCCACTGGCAATAACTATTTAAATTACACAAAGGCAATTGTGGGAAATGTGGAAAATTTAATCAAGAAATTTATAGTGAGGTTTTATATGCTCTAGTATTCAACTCAGGACAGGAATATTACGATTCTAAGTACTCATGTCTGGCTTCAGTTTCATCATGAATTAGTAAAGGGGATATCAATAATGGAGTAAACAGGAAAGGAATAATGATAAATATATATTTTTTCTATGCTATTCTATTATCTATCCAATATTCACTTTCCTAAAAACCTAACTTAGCTGTCTTTGAAACTTCAGCTTGACCAGTTCAACTATGGTGTGGAAAGGCATGCCGTGGCCACAATGACTGAAGTTATTGAGGAGTGAATGACCCAGAGGTGGAATCTCCCCAGGGATTTTAAAGTTCAAATCTAGTAACTCATGCATGCATTGACTACAAAGATGACCAATAAAGTTCTTACCAGTTTTTTTTTTCTTTTTTTTTAAACTTTATTTTAAAAACCAAAGATAAAAGAAAAAAATTTTAAACATTTTTGCATAAATGTATACAAATACAATTGTGTCTGTGCTTGGCTTTTTTTTTCTTTTTTTTTAAGGTTTGATGCTCTGCATTAAGTTCTTACTGGTTACAATGAGCAAAAAGTACATGTAAAACAGGATGTAACCTGGAATTAGTCAACATTTCCTTGGTGTGTAAAAATTGAGCATGACTTTTTTTGTTTTGTTTTGTTTTGTTTTTCTTTTTTTCTTGAACTTCACACAGTCTGTGAGTTGTTTCTGGGGCAGTCTGAGCCTCTGGGGTTAGCATCCCACTATCAGTGACTGCATATTATGATCTTACCAGTTTTGAGTTCAACTTATACTGACTGTCTCTTCTATATTGAGAAAACTTAATGATTACTAAGGATTTTTAAAATCTGTTAAGTAAAACATCATTATAAAGTACTTACTAAAAATCTCTAAAAAAAAATAAACCAAAAGAACAGGCCAGTGTAGTATTTGATACTACATCTTTGATAGTTGTCTTTCATCAAATGAAACGTTTTTTCTTTAAATCAAAAGTAAAGTATACACACACACACACACACACACACACACACACACACACACACACACACACATATATATATATATATATATATATATATATATATATATATATATATATATATATATATGCAGATTTGACCAGAGAAAAACAAACGAAGTCCATGGCACTACTTAAAACATATATGGTTGATTATATAACAGAAAACATGTTACAAGTAAAATTCAAAGCAAGAACACAAAAATATACATTTTACTTATAGTATGTTAAACATATTAAGCACACTCTAACACTTATGTGTTTAAACATGGGGGCACACATAAAAAGAAACAGGCACACACAATTATATGGAGACACACACATACATATGTGGAACACCTTAAATCGAGTGCTGCAGCAGTTAAAGACACTGACTGGGAAAAGCTGGCTTAGAGAAAACTCCGGTCTACTATTGACATATTTTTGAGAAATTAAATTAAGTGTACCTCATATTGATCTATATATAGAGAGATATAGATATTTGTGTGTAATATATATTCAAAGATAATATATTTGATTCCTATGCTAGCAAAATTACAAGTGATTTTTTAAATCCCAATATTCAAATCTGAGTTGATAGGATTTTTCAAAAATATCCTTACCTTTTATGCAGACATCAATCTGCATTTACAAGAAAGTATATCAACTACATAATTATTAAAGTCATTTTTATGATTATAATATTTGAATAATAAATTTGATATACTTGTTATGTGCAGAGAATGTGAAATTAATAGTTACTGAATGAATTAAAAATAACTGATCCAATGATGATACTATTTTCTGACATATAAAACTCATTTTAGATTCCATTATTCTTTTCAAAGCATTCCTCCCCAATTAACCATCTATGCTGTGTCTAATAACAGTTATAGAATATTTTACCTTTCTACCTTCCAGTACATTGAATGACACAAATCTTGAAGTGTCTGTTCCAGTAAAGATATAAATATGACATATGCTTTAGACAATGGGCCCCTAGTAATCAGTGAATACTATATCCAAGAATCACTCATCCTTGGAATATGAAGAGGGACAGGAGAAAGATCTGAAATTGCTACCACAAGGGCTATGATTGCAACTTCACTGCAGAATAATATATTATCTTGAAAAGATTAAAAGCTTTTAGGGTTCCTAAAATTTTAGTTTTGGCTACATCTTTCTTCTCTCTTCTCTCAGCCAAGTGAACAGTATTCTCGAGCAAGTGAGACTGGGACTTATGCTACAATGCTGAAAACAGAGGATATTCATCTTTTCATTATTATTTATTTGATATTTTATTTATTTACATTTCAAATGTTATTCCCCTTTCTGGTGTCTGCCCTGGAAACCCCCTTATCACATCCCTTTGTTTCAAAGAGAGTGTTCCCCCAAGCACCCACCCACTCTCTACTCACTGCCCTGGTATGGCTGACCACTGGAATTTTAAGTCTTTATAGGACCAAGGACCTCTCCTACAACTGATGCCAGATAATGCCATCCTCTACTACATATGCAGCTGGAGCCACAGGTCCCTTCTTGTGTACTCTTTGATTGGAGGTTTAGTCCCAGGGAGCTCTGAGGGAGGATGGTCTATTGGTCGATATTGTTCTTCCTATGGGGTTGCAAACCCCTTCACCTCCTTCAGGCCTTTCCCTAGCTCCTCCATTGGGATCCTCCCTGATCAATCCAATGATTTGCTCTGAGCAACCACATCTGTATATATCAGACTATGGCAGAGCCTCTCCACAATAACAGGCTCCTGTCAGCTGGATTTTGTGTCTGTATATGGGATGAATCCCCAGGTAAAACAATCTCTGAATGTTCAGTCTCTGGTCTCTACTTTGTCCCCATATTTTCTTTAGACAGGAGCAATTCTGGGTTAAAAGTTTGTAGTTGAGTTGTTATCCCTATCCCTCAAAAGGGGGCCTTGCCTAAACTCTGAATATGCTCTCTACGACTTCTCACTCCTCTTTGTAGGCAGTTTCAACTAATCTCATCTTCACTGTGTCCTGGGATCTTCATGTTTTCCTGGTAACTTGGACTTTCTAGTTGCTACCCCAATGCATGAATGAAAAATAAAATTCATCACACTGAATGGATGAAATACACACTTTACTTTTTTATTATTAATCATTTTATTTGTTTAAATTTCAAATGATATCTCCTTTTCTGGTTACCCCTCTACAAACTCCCATCCATCCCCCCTCCCCTTTGCCTGTATAAAGGTGCTTTTCCTACCACTCACTCACTCCCACTGCACTTCTCCAGCATCCACCTACATTGGATCATCATACTTCTCTCCCCTCCCACTGATGTCATATAAGGCTAAAACCTGTTACATATGGGTCTGGAGTTCTGGCTTCCTCCATGTATATTCTTTGGTTGGTGGCTTAGTTCCTGGGAGTTCTGGTTGGTCCAGTTAATTATTCTTCTTATGGGGTTGAAATCCACTTCAGCTCCTTCAGTCCTCCCACTAGTTCTTGGGGTCCATAGCCTTAGTCAGATGGTTGACTGTGAGTATCTGCATCTGTATTGGTCAGGTGCTGATAGTACCTCTCAATGAACAGCCATAGTTCTCAGATAATAGCCCTCACCTGTTATTGCTTGGTTACTCCAATGTAAGTTTTTGTTTGTTTTATTATGCCCATCCTTTCTGGAAAAATCTGCCCTTTGTCAGTGAACATCCTCCAGCACATACATAGCCAGCTAATGCTAAGGGTTCAAACAGGAAATATAGTGAAATTATAACAATCTAAGCATTAGGAAACTCAGCAATCAAAGTCAAATTATATAAACTTTCCTACTCCAAAAGTTTATCTATTACATTATTTACTTCCTGACATTCAAAAGAAAGCATAACCACAGAGCACTAAGCAAATACCCTTCCTGAAATGGAAAGGTCATTCATCTCCTTAAGGCTTGTCCAAGGCTCTCCCAGCATCTGTTTGATGCTTCTACCTTCATACTCCTTTATTTAGACTGAAAGTACTGGTGAGTTCTTCACCTTCAATCTTTATAAGAAAATTTATAAGAACGGAGGAGACAGAGTTGGAATTTAAGAGCTTGATTTTAAAATGCATACATTGACTAGATAATTCTTTATTGAGGACTCATCTTAGCATTCTGTTTAAACAATGGTTAGTCATCATGTATTTGTGCAAATTATCTCAGCAATTGCTTGAAGTCAACAGATAGCTCTCAGTAGAATGTATTTTTAATACAAACTAGGACAATTACCATTTATTTCTAAATCATACTTTCACTAAAAAATAGCCTTTTACTCATAGCACATGCTTTCCTCACACTCATCTTTGCTTTTCCTCTTAATAAACTACCTACATCTTCACTCTATTTATCAACATCACCTTTATTTCTTAATGATGACTTTGTGTGTGTGTGTGTGTGTGTGTGTGTGTGTGTGTGTGTGTGTGTGTGTGAGAGAGAGAGAGAGAGAGAGAGAGAGAGAGAGAGAGAGAGAGAGAGAGGTAGGGAGGGAGGGAGAGAGAGAGAGGGAAAGGGAGGGAGAAAAAGAGAGACAGAGACAGAGAGATTGTCTGGGGTAAATGATTCAAGAAATCTTTCAAAAGATCTGAGAGTGTTGAGGGCTGGACTATATTTCTCTAACATTCTACCATCTGAGCAGTTGATAATAAAACTTCGCTTCAAAATGACTGTTACTCAGATTTATAGTTCACCACCTCCATTTATCCCCACTCTGAATGATTGCTTGTAGATTTTCAATTTCATAAGAGAACTCATTTTAGGATACTCTTAAAAATGGTTAGTCATCATGTAACTCTTGAAATATCTCAGCAGTTGCTTGTAGTCAACCTTTATGGAGGTCGGAAGGTATTCAGTGTATGAGTATACTTAACAAATATGCGAACCAGAATTTGAATGATGGGTACACATCTGAAAATCCATATGACTTCACATATCTGTAAACTCAGTATTGGGGATCAGAGACTATGACAGAGCTTCCTGGTCAAGTAGCCTAACAAAAAACAGGGAACGTAAGGTTAACAAGAAGACCCTGTCTCATGGCAACAAGGTGCAGAGAGAGATGGAGGAATATTCATGTCCTTCTCCTGACATGAACATACATAAGTGAATATCCCGTAAACATGAACACACACACACACACACACACACACACACACACACACACACACACACTCCAAAACATAGTGTAATAAAAATTAAAAATAAATTGGTTTCTTAACAACAGTTATAATGACAAGTCACTTCACTTTCCTTTTGCATTTATTGCATGTGCCTTTAGAAGGTCACTATAGGTTAGGAATTACATAATAAAAGTTGCTGACATATGTACTTATAAGTCTTGATCAATTGAAATGTTCCTGATTGGCTATGTTTATTTTCTTCTGTGTGATGATTATTACCTAATATTAAAAGAATAATATTACAGTTAAATTTAAGGTTTAGGTAAATATTTAAATTTGATCAAGTGTTATGACATAAGTTAAAAGATACTTGGGCTAGAGAGATAGTTCAGACATTAAGAGCACTAGCTATTCTTCCAGAGCTCTTGAGTTCAATTATCAGAAACCACATACTGGCACATGACCATGTATCATGAGATTTGGTGTCCTCTTTCTAGCCTGCAGGCATACATGTAGGCAGAACAAAGTATATATAATTTAAATCTAAAATAAATAGAAGATATTCATTAAAATTAGCAACTAAATATTTAAAAATAATTGAAATTTTGAAATATAGGAAATAATAGTATGTTATTAAGAAAATAGTTTAAACATAATATTTTACTCCTTGCTTCTTGGTTCCCAAAATAATGACTCTAGACTGAATTATATATAAATAGATGTCTAAGCCAATATCTTTTTCTTGTTCCCCAACTAAGTCATAACTTAATTGCATCTATATTGTATTCTAAGACATGTCCTGTGGTTGGTTACCTTTCTTCAGTTTTATTTGACCACCAATTCCTTCAGCTTTATGGATAAATCTCCTGCATCTCTAACTCTCTCCCAGAAATCCTCTCTCTGTGTACTGGAATTCCCATTTGCCTATTTCTTGCCTAGGCACATATACCTAAAGCCTTTTATTGACAGGTGAAGTGTCCACATTTCACAAAATATTCCCACTTCAATAGAGTATATTACCTTTCAAATTAATATTTCATAAACATCAATTTTAGTTTTAAAGTACAAAAACGAATGAATATTTTTATCGAGACATGCAAATCATTAGAACTCAGGGGGAAATATATATATATATATATATATATATATATATATATATATATATAATTTTGAAATCAGACAATGTTTAATATTTAAAATTTCAGGTAACTTTTATACTTCAATTTATGCCAAATGGCAGTAATTAATCTTTGTTTATAAAAACACTGAGTAGGACATATACAAAGGTTCCCAAATGGGATATTATGTCTTTATTAATTTGTCCTTAAAAGTACATCATTGGTAAGATATCCTCTGAAATTTTTGTGAGGTAATTATGTCTCTTGAATGTGCAATTGAAGATGTCTTTAAAATATATCCATTAAAGGCAGGTATTAATTTCTATATCTCAGAAACCATATTAGTATTATGACTTTCTGCTGTATCTAATGATTAATATTCTCTGAAGGCCATATTTTCTTAATTCTCTAGATTACCATATCTAAATGTGATATAAAATATTCAGTCACACATACCCAAATTATTTGACATTGCCTTTGACCATTCTCCTTTCTTCAAGTGTTAATACAATCTTTGAGGAATTTTTATAAACTCTGACCTCATGTTATTCTAATTGTAAACCACTATCTGCAGTCACATGACTCCACTACCTTAAGTATTTTCCAACTTCCATTTCCAATCCACACCAGAACAAAGAGAGCCCATATTTGAAATTCAGATATTTTCTGGGAGCATTCAATTTTAGAACTGAGCATGTTTCCAACTGTGTTAATAGTAACAGTGAATTCTCATATATGATATATCTTTGCCACTGTTGTTGTCTTTTTTTTTTTTTTTTTTTTTTTTTTTGACTTCTTCTAATTCAAAGCTTTTCTTGATTCTTTGTAGAGAGATTTAAATGAAAGTTTCATTTTATTATCTGGGTCCAGAAGATTCTGATTCCTTTCCATTCATTCTTCCCTGACTGTCTTCATGAGAGAAAAATGTTTGTGTTGCCACCTTTGTACACCCTCCACTTGAGGAGGGGAACTAATGCTCGCTGGCTAAAAACTGTTAAAATGGAGGTGGTGTGGTTGTGGAAATATTGAATGCATGGAAAACAACACATACAGCCAGCAGTTTACATGATCAGTGCCCACATAAAAAGATGGATATGGTGAAATGGAGATGTGCAGACAGGAGGATTTCTCAAGCACACTGGGAATGCAGGCTAAGAAAAATTGATTAGATTTGATTAACTGATAAAAATCTGTGTCAAAAGTTAAGAGAGAGAGAGATTGAGAAAGACGTCTGTTATCAAACATTGGCTTCCACATTCTGACCTATGCAGCTGTCTATATGCACACATGTACATGTACACGCATGCACACAAGTACATATACCCACTGAAAAACATTGTAAAAACCATGCACAACCACACAAAAGAAACTTCAAAGTTTTCTGACACTTTTATGACTGCCAGAAAACTTTCAATTGATAATGGTAAAATATAATAAAGACTAATAGATCAATAACGTCACAAACAAATAAGATAGAAAAATAAATCAATAGAGACACACAGAGGTACACACCTATAATGTATGTTTTAAGATGGGGAAAGAAAGAATATTTATAAAATTCAATACAAATATATTATAAATTACAAATTGGATTACTTTACTTTTTATATTTTATTTAAGCAAATATCATATGTATAAATAGTAAATGTAACAAAAGTATCCAACAGGGAAAAACATATATAAATGGCAATTGTATATAAATGTACATTTTACCAAATAAAGTCAGTTTCTCTATTTCTCTTTTCCCTCTCTGTTCATCTCCTGATTAACACTACAGAGTCCTGAATACTAGATAAGATTCTTTCTTATTTAAGTTGTTATTTCTGGCCCAATAGGATGTTCTTAACTGAAGGGAAATGGAATGGTTTAATCACATGCTTTTATCTTATGTTGAATAATAATTTTCAGTATTGATGGCGTTAATTAACATTAACAGGAGGCAGAATTTTATTTTTTACCTCAAAAGCTAAAATTATTTTAAAGCAGTCATAATATATATTACTAATTCAAATGGATAAAATCTTGAAAAATGAAAAACAAATGAGGCAAAAGAAAAAAAAGAGGAACTTTAGCTTTTTAATTAATTGAAAAACATTCTTTTAAAAAACAAAGATAAATGTACAGATTTTAAGCCTTTTTTGAATAAAAGTATGTGAGTACATTTTTATCAGTACTTTATTATTTTAAAGGTTTGATAGTGTGCATTAAAATCTTACTAGTTAAATGAGAATGAAATACAAGTAAAACATGATGTAACCTAGAATTACTAAACATTCTCTTGGTGTGTAAAGATTAAGCATAATAGTTTTACATTTCCTTTTTTTGGCCTTTGTTTTTTCTTGAACTTCATATAGTCGGCAAGTTGTTTCTGGGTTGTTCTGAGCTTTCTGGGGTTAGTATCCAATTATAGACAGCATATTATGTCTGTTCTTTTGTGACTAGGTTATCTCACTCAGTATGATATTCCCTAGATGCATCAATTTTCTTAAGGATTTCATAAAGTCATTGTTTCTGATAGCTGAGTAGTACTCCAGTGTGTAAATATACCACAATATTTGTATCCATTCATATACTGAAGGGCATCTGGGTTTTTTCCAGATTCTGGCTATAATAAATAGGGCTGATATGAACATTGTGGTGCATGTGTCTTTGTTGTATGTTGGAGCTTCTCTGGGGCATATGCGCAGAAGTAGAATAACTGGGTCATCAGGTAGTGCTATGTCCAATTATCTGAGGAATTGCCAGATTGATTTCCAGTGATTGTACACTTAGTTTACAACCCCACCAACAGTGTACAACTGTTTTTCTTTCTCTGCATCCTTGCCAGCATCTGCTGTCATCTGAATTTTTGATCTTAGCCATTCTGGTTGGTGTGAGGTAGAATCTCAGGGTTGTTTATATGGTGGATTATGTTGATGGATTTCCATAAATTGAACCATCCCTGCATTCCAGGGATGAAGCCTACTTTATCATGGTGAATAATCATTTTGTTGTGTTCTTGATTTCTGTTTTCAAGGATTTGTTGAGTATTTTTGCATCAATGCTCATAATTGATATTGGTCTGAAGTTCTCTTTCCTTGTAGGGTCTTTGTGTGGTTTAGGTGCAAGGGTTATTGTGGCCTCTAAAAATGAGTTAGGTAGTGTTTCATCCGATTCTATTTTGTGGAATAGTTTTGAGAGTATTGGTATTAGGTCATCAATAAATGTCTGATAAAATTCTGCACTGAACCCATCTGGACTTGGGCTTTTTTTGGTTGGGAAGCTTTTGATGACTGCTTCTATTTCTTTAGGTGTTATAGGATTATTTAGATAGTTTACCTGGTCCTGGTTTAACTTTAGGATCTGGTATCTGTCTAGGAATTCATTCATTTCCTCCAGATTTTCTAGCTTTGTTGAGTATAGGCTTTTGTAGTAGTATCTGATGATTTTTTGAATTTCCTCAGTTTCAGTTATTCTGTCTTCACTTTCATTTCTGATTTTGTTAATTTGCATACTTTCTCTTTGCCCTCTCATTAGTCTGGCTAAGGGTTTATCAATCTTGTTGATTTTCTCAAAGTACCAGCTCTTGATTTTGTTAATTTTTTAATGGTTCTTTTTGTTTCTGTTTAGTCAATTTCTGCTCTGAGTTTGATTATTTCTTGCCATGTACTCCTCTTAGGTGTATCTGCTTCCTTTTGTTCTAGAGCTTTCAACTGTGCGGTTAAGTTGCTAGTGTATGCTCTCTCCAGTTTCTTTTTGGAAGCACTCAGTGCTATGAGTTTTCCTCTCAGTACTGCTTTCATTGCATCCCATAGGTTTTGGTATGCTGTTTTCTCATTTTCTTTAAATTCTAGAAAATCTTTAATTTCTTTCTTTATTTCTTCTTTGACCATGCTATCAATTAATAGAGCATTGTTTACTTTCTATGTGTTTATGGGCTTTTTGTTGTCTTTGTTATTATTAAAGACCAGCCTTAGACCATGGTGAGCTGATAGGATGCATGGGAGTATTTCAATCTTCTTATATCTATTTTGGCTTGTTTTGTGACTGATTATATGGTCAATTTTGGAGATGGTGCCATTAGGTGCTGAGAAGAAGATGTATTCTTTTGTTTTAGGATGATATGTTCTGTAGATATCTATTAATTCCAATTGGTTCATAACCTCTGCCTAGTTTAGCTTTCATTTGCCAGAAGTAATTGTCATTTCAAAGGTTTACTGTTAAATAAACTCAAATTTTCTAGGTCTTTTTGAACTCTGGTTTCCTAGTTCATTTCTGCTCTTATAGCTCAAACTATCAAAGCTGACTGATTCAATCTGTCCTCTCCCATCTTCTTACCAAATTGCTCTGCTTGGATTGCTCTGCTTGACCTCCTGCTACTTTGGCAATTTGTTCTAATCTTCTGGCTCCCTCCCATTCTCTGGGTTCAACTGCCCCTGCTTCATGGGCTTTGCTGACTGAACTGGTTCCAGTGAAATGCACTCACCTGATGAGCAGATTGACTCTAATTGCCTGAGTTACTATCAAGTCCTTTCTTTCCTGATTTCCTGTCTTAACTTATGGGAGTTGGGCATATCCTAACATTCTGTCAAATCATTCTCTGAAGAGTAACTTTGTCTGCTCCTCAATTACAAGGCATTTTCAAGAATGGCTGCTTTCTTCTTCACACTAACTTTATCTTCCTTCTTTAAGATTATAGGTATGTAATAATGGCATGCTTTAATCCAGTCAGAGGCATTAAAGGTTTGTCCTTCCAGCTGGATCACATAAATCTAGGAATTCTTTAGATGTCATTCTTTACCATAGCATCTGTGTTGCAGTATCAAATGCTTTTTTAAATGTTTGATCTAATTGTATTACACCCATATAGTAAAAGATACTCTAATTTCTGAAGCACCTACATTTTATACTAATGTAAATGAATCAAAAGTGATTGCATATAAGTCAGAAAATATAATTGAAGTAATTCAAATTCTATATGCTTCAGTTCAAAATAGGGGATATATATATATATCTTGCAGTTTTATTAGGCTTTTCTGAATCTAACAATATACCACTGAAACAAAATAAGCAGAGGGCTGTTTTACACTTAGAAACTGCTGAACTTATTTCTTATAATTCAGAATTAACATATCATCTATACAACTAAAATAAACATTATAAAACAAATTATCCATTATATATCTTACATATTCAATCTTATACTGCATTGCCTGGTATATTGGCACAAGAAAATAAAGAAATTTGACAATTATTAATATGAAATATGTTAGAAGCCTAAGAATTTCATTAAAACATCATGTTTCACCAAAGTTTAAAGAGAAGCTTTTCAATTATTTAGGACAAAAGATTTTTTTTTAAAAAAAATGAAATTTAGTAAATAGATGCATTTCACTTTGCAGAATATGGAAAACTGGAATTTCTATATCATACTTTTGGTACATATTCATATTTTTGATGGTGTTCTGTTTTGAGTTCTGAAAAGTTTAATGCTATAATTGCATATTTGTTAGAATTTACGGCTATCATTGGAGATATCCTTACAAATTAAGACTATGAAGTGAAGCAACTGTTCTTCTCTGAAGACAAAGAAGACATACACAGGTATACATGCTCAAACTTATGGGGGAGATTATTCTTAATTTTTTTACTTTTCATATACATATATTATACATGTATATAATTCATATAAATCAATATATGTAATTGTCAGGATAGAATATATGGATGCAGCCATGCGTGGAGAACTTTGAGATGAGATAACACTAAGAAAACAAGGCAAAAGATTTGTAACAGATGTTTTCTATAACATGAGTTATTCTTTTCCTCACAGGTGTAATATAAAGAAATGGGTTTACTGTAGATCACTCATCGTCTTACCCATTATTATTCATATTGATGTTTCTAAGGAGGAGTTGTCCTCCTGACTGTATCCAGCCTAAACTCATGGGATCTTACCCATTTGCCTACAGAGAGATCGGACTAAAGTGAGCTCTACTCATATGGCTTTGCCCAACATTCAGAATACACATTGTCTAATGTCCTGACTAAAGTTGACTATGGCATGAGACTTTAGTTTGCCTCATTGTAGGCCAACTAGAATGATAACAATAATATTCTCAGGTAACAAATTAAATACTAGATCTGTTACTTCATTATATTTAAAAATAACATTGTGCCTTGCTCCCAATCCCCTCACACTACCCTTTCCCCTTCCAGCTTTTATGTTTCCGGTCCCCTTCTTTGCATAAATAGCACACTTGTACTCTCACCAACACGTGTGTGCGGTTCTGAAGTATTCTCAGTTTTACATGTCTGAACGAATGGTCACTGTCTGATTTAACTTTGGAGTCAGGAGCGTTGAAGATGCAAATAAGATGTACAGGCTCTGGAAGTCAGATTCCAAACACTGCATTTAATGATTAACACCAACAAGCTGCATTTCAGTCCTTCCTCTGTTTTTAAAGACCTTACGTAAAAAGTTGTTTAGTTATGAGGTTTTTTTTAATTTTATTATTTGCTAGAGAAATGAAAAGAGAACAAGCAGATTATTTATTTTATTTGATATTGCGAATATTTATACAGGCAGTTCTTATATTTTTAATTACAGAGTAATAAAATGGATGCCCTGTTTCCTTCCATTCATTAATACAAGTCATGGAAAGGGAAACATTATCTTACTTATCAATATGAATATGAAATTCTGTAACCACTGTTTTTCATACCTCCACAATACTAAATTTACAGTGAATCTACTTTAAATTAAACCCCTTTAATTTGTTAAAGACAAAATTGAATAAACATAAAAAGGCACATATTTTCTTCAGAATAAAACAAGAATTTTGGCAAAAGTAACTAGAAAGTAATAACTGTTTGACACTATGAAGAAAGTAGCATTTCCTGAACTGCTTTCCTCCCTAAACTTGATCCCTTCTGGCTTGTGTGGTTTTATATTTCTTCAGTGTCCACATTAGTATATTAGCTGTGGAGAATTTAATATCTATGACAGGCCCTGCATTCCTCATTTGAAAGCTGAATGATCAAGTTAAGATCACTGAAGTTGCTTTATCAGCATGTAATGTTTGAAGAATATTTCTCATTTAATATCTTTTAGTATTTTAATACCTGAAGTGCTGAAATATTCTTCAATGCTGTGAGATGTCAGTATCAACCAAATTAAATTGTGTGATATGTAAAATCATAATGGTTAATGAGATATAAGTTTTCTTTAATCCCAATTTATCAGCTCCAATAAGTTAGCAATTTAATTTCATGTTATTGGATGGTTTACTGGTAACATCTGTTTCTTATTCTTTCTTGATCCAGGAATAACTGTATGTATGATGTTACCATATTGTCATTTAAAAAACAATGCCTTTTTCAGAACCTCTGAAAGCTTGGCAGGCAACCGGCACACTAGACAAATGAAAGTAATTAGGGACTTTAGAAAGCACCCCTCTTCTTTAGATGTGTAACACACAAGATTTAGAACAATGAGTCTGGCAATCATAAAACATTAATACAAGGCTGTAGTGTACACATTAAGTTTGTGAAATACAGGAATAAACCTATCTTGAGCACTGGTTATACCACTGAGTCCTACAATATGACCAGAATCTCTTTATTTGCTGGTTGTGACTCACATACACTTTTGCATTTTTATTCTCTCTGGCTAAACACATCAGTCCCTGGCCCAGGGAATATGTGACCACTGACTTAAAAGTCATCTAGTTATATGATTAATTTTTCCCCTTTTCTTTTAATAGATCCCTCCAGGTAAATATTCAGCCCCATTCAAATTAAAAACAATGACTGCTAATATGATTTGGGAGCTGTTCAAGAAATTAATAGATAAAATGTGGGTACAGAGATTGTATTTAAAATATTCAAGGGCAACTCTAATCTGGAGAACATCCCATTTGGAAGTTAGCACTGTCGTCTTTTGAAATGGAAGCATATGAACCCTTCACAGTAAAGTAATACAGAGTTCTAATTCCACACACGTGCAATATAAAAATTTCATAAGTGCACACTCAACTCCTCTGCCAGATTTATAAAACAATGTTATCCTTGCTGCCACATTCATCTGTTTGAAAACTTTTAAAATTAATCCGGAGAAAAGGATTTTGAATTATGATTGTTTAGGAAAGAGAGATCATTTCATTAAAAGCATTTATTAATTAAAATTACAGTCTTTCAGAGATGCTGTTCTCAAATCAGAATATTAAATAGTGTATGAATTATTTTCCAGAAAGTTGTAAGTGCAGAGCAGTTCATCCTGCTGTCTGAAAAGCAGGCAACATCCTCATATAATTTAATTGAAACACCCTCTTCATTGTCAGTAAAGAAGATTGTGCATGAAGTTCAAAACTTTTTCTCTTTTCTTTTTATTCTTTCAGGACTCTATAAATTGTTGGCCAAACAATTTGTACATTTTTGAAGTTAACTCATTTTGAGATGAGAATAATATGGCAATTACTAAATATCCAACTAGTCCTGAAACACGCTGACACTTAACTATATGCTTCAAAATATGTCTTTTTTTAGTTGAACAACTTTATTTTAAAAAACAAAGATAAATGTACAGATTTTAAGCATTTTTGCATAGAAGTATGTGAATAGATTTTTGTCAGTACTTGATTTTTTTAAAGGTTTGATAGTGTGCATTAAAATCTTACTAGATATAATGAGCATAAAGTACATGTAAAACAGATGTAACCTGGAAATCATCAAAGTTTTATTGGTGTGTAAAGATTAAGCAAAATGATGTTTCATTTTCATTTTTTTACCTTTGTTCTTCTTGAACTTCATATAGTCTGTGAGTTGTTTCTGGGCTGTTAAGAACTTTCTAGGGGTAGTATACAATTAGCAGTGACTGCATATTATCTCTGTTCTTTTGTGACTGGATTATCTCACTCAGGATGATATTCTATAGGTGCATCCATTTTATTAGGAATTTCATAAAGTCATTGTTTCTGATAGCTGAGTAGTACTCCATTTTGTAAATATACCAATTTTTTTTGTATCCAGTCATCTACTGAAGGACATCTGGGTTCTTTCTAGCATCTGGATATTATAAATAGAGCTGCAATGAACATTGTGGTACATGTGTCTTAGTTGTATGTTGGAGCTTCTCTGGGGTATAAGCCCAGAAGTGGAATAAATGGGTCTTCAGGTAGTACTGTGTCTAATTTTTTGAGGAATCGCCAGACTGATTTCCAGAGTGGTTGTATCAGTTTACAATCCCAACAACAGTAAAAAAGTGTTCCTCTTTCTCCTCAACCTTGCCAGCATCTGCTACCATCTGAATTTTTGATCTTAGCCATTCTGGTTGGTGTGAAGTGGAATCTCAGGGTTGTTTTGATTTGCATTTCCCTGATGGCTAAGGATGTCTAGCACTTCCTTAGATGTTTCTCAGCCATTCGATATTCCTCAATTGAGAACTTTTTGTTTAGCTCTGTACCCAATTTTAATAGGGTTGTTTGATTTTCTGGTGTGTAACTTCTTGAGCTCTCTGTATACCTTGGATATTAGGCCTCTATCTGATGTGGGGTTGGTAAAGATCTTTTCCCAATCTGTTGGCTTCCATCTTGTTTTCTTGACAGTGTCCTTAGCCTTACATAAACTTCCCAATGTCATTATGTCCCATTTTTCGATATTTGATCTTAGAGCATGAGCCATTGGTTTTCTGTTTAGGGAATTTTCTCCTGTGCATATATGTTTTAAGGTTTTCCCTACTTTCTCCTCTAATAATTTCAGTACACCTGGTTTGATGTGGAGATCTTTGATCCTCTTGCACTTGAGCTTTGTACAAGGAGATAAGAAAGGGTCTATTTTCATTCTTTGGCTTGCTGAGTGCCAATTAGAACAACACCATTTGTTGAAGAGGCTGTGCTTTTTCCCTTGAATGTTTACAGCTCCTTTTTCAAAAATCAAGTGACCATATACAGGAGGGCTCATTTCTGGATCTTCTATTCTATTCCATTGATGCACGTGTCTATGTGTCTTATTTTACTAAGAAATTGACCAATAAAATCACAATTAAAATACCTATTTAAAATGCTAAGTACATCTAAATGTCTGTTAATATTACCCTAAGTATAGACATGAGGCTTCTTTATCTAAAGGGTTATTATTTCCTACTAGTTAATAGACATTCTGGATTCCCTTTGTCCCTGTTCATGTCTTTGAGATGCCAAAGTAAAAACCACCTGCTAACTCCCAAGTAATAGACACACTATAGTCAGTAAAATGTAAAACTGAAACAGTAATAACCTTATAGTTTAGAGAGATGAATATTTAGAATGAATAATCCTTAATAATGGAATCAGATTTCTGGAGTCTCACACTCCAGGGAAGGAATGATCCTCTCCTGGGGATGTCAAATAAATACATTATTCCTAATGTTTAAAACTGAGGATGTCTTTCAGCTGAGACTTGCCTGCTTTTGAGAATTAAAATACAACTATTCTTTAGGATTCTTCCAGCTCATTAAGTTATAAATTTAATCTCATGCTTGTCTTCTTCTACAGTCCTTTATGTTTCTGTGAGATTTTTCTCAAGGAACACTCCTTCTTTCTTTTCTTCTCATTCAAAAATAAGCTTAAAAGTTCATGTGCATTCTTTATCAGTCCATCAGAGGTGCTTATAGAAAGGGCAGCAGTCATGAAAATAGCCTTCAGAAGAACATCACTAGGAGAGTTATATTTCATGTCCACAGAGAGACATGATAAAATCCTAAAGAGACAGACAGGAGACTTTGCTCTTTCAGTTCCCTTCAGAACCAGAGAACAAGGGGAGGTTCTAACTTTTGCTGGCATTCCAGAGATAAAGCAAATTCTATTCAACATGACCTATCCTATGTTCTAAAAAGTCCAAGATTGATGAGAGCCAAGTTATAATTTAAGGTTTCTTTGACCTTGCTTAAGCTAAAAAGGAGAGAGAGGGACCAGAGGATATTGTACTTCCAGTGATCTGGGAGAGTGCACGGCATGAGTCTCATTTTCCAGAAAAGTTAGATAAAGTGTTTGTGACCCAACACTTTCCAAAATGTGTTTTGCTTGGTTATATGGATTGAGATGGCTTCTAAATAAGTTCTTATTTTTTCTCCATTATATTATGACATTATAGTCGCAGG
Source organism: Micromys minutus (assembly GCF_963924665.1). Taxonomy (NCBI): domain Eukaryota; kingdom Metazoa; phylum Chordata; class Mammalia; order Rodentia; family Muridae; genus Micromys; species Micromys minutus. The sequence continues at coordinate 20,154,375 of NC_137957.1, read as the reverse complement.
TTCTTCTCTTCCACCAAACCCAAACACTATTTCTGATACCAAAAAGTACTTATTGGCAGAAACCAGATATGGATGCCTCCTCTGGGGCTCAGCCAGAGTCATAAAGTTACAGATGATCATGCTTGTAGCTAACCATCATCGACTGAACATGTGAACCCCAGTAAAAGTGCTAAAGAAATGACTGAAGGAGATGAAAGTGGTTGCAACCTTATGGAAACAACATTATCAGCCAACCAAACCCTCCAAAATCCCATGGACAAAAACACTAACCACTGAGGACACATTGAGAGACCTATGGCTCCAGTTGCATATGTAGTAGAAGTTAGCAGTGATGAGAATGTGAGAAGAGGCCTTTGGTCCAGGAATGGCATGTTTTGTCAGTGTAGGGGAATGCCAAGGTACTGAGTTGGAGAGGGTGTTAGGAGCAAGTACACCTTCATGGAGACAAGTGGAGTGGGGGGGTGAAAGCAGGATGGGAAAAGGGATAGTATTTCAAATGTAAATATAGAGAGTATCTAATAAAGAAAGAAAAATAATAATTTATGAATAAGTTGTCCACATTCTTTGATTGGCTAATAGTAGAAAACCCCAGTTATACTACTTTCAAGATATGTGTAACCTAGCTTCTGAGTGATATTTCAAGACATTAGTAAACTAAGCCTATAAGTTAAATAATGCTTGGCTACATGTGTGTCTCACAGATGGAGTACCTGAGCGATGCAGAGAAGCTCATCAGAGGAGGCAGACACAGTCTCTAATAGGGACCCCAGTCCCTTTCCCTCTGCTGGGAACTAGCCAAGTCTGAAATAGATGCTGTGGTTTCAGGTCATCTCTGTACCCAGATCCTGCTGGAGCACTGTTGGTCATGTAGCATAAAACTGGCACTTCTCCATTCAAATGAGCTAGCTAGACAGCCTCCTGAGTGCTTAGCCAATGAGCGAGCTTCTCTTCCTGAGTATTCTCATTCTAAAGAGCAGTACCTAAATTTCTCAGAGAAGGCTTTCTCTCCTCCAGCTTCTCTGTACTCTTGGCACTTACTCAGTAAAGAATAAGATTCCACCCTGGTCTTATTGTCAACCATTCCCTTCCTACCTGGTTCAGAGATACCCTGATGGGAAGTGTTGACTCCCAGACTCTGTTTCCAAATCCCAACAGTACCATATACAACTGTATGATTATATTAACAGACAAAACCATTACTTTTTGCTCATATTTGAGAAAAAAAAGCATACTTTGTGGATTTTTTTATGTTCTAGATTTTATTATGTACGTTCACATCAGTTTTTATAGTCTTCCAGATAGGATATGATAATCTATGCTTCAATAAGACCTGTCATCTCTTGCTTTCAGTGCTGGAAATAACTAATAAGTTGAAGTTCTTGACAGTGATAGTGTGATAAGAAGACAGTTCTCTGTCCTGGTATGTCCTACAGCTCATATACCTCCTTTGGAAAATGTCTGTGAGCTGTGTCTCCTTCTTAGTTGAATATCTGTATTTTAAGGATATAAGATGTTGTGTATACTCAGTTTTTAGAAAATTATGAAGAAACAAACAAAAGTTCATTGAACATTGTTTTTTCACCTGAATTCATTAGGAGAATAAAGGTAGAATTTAGAGAAAGGAAGAAATTCTAGAAGAAATAAAAAATATAGTGCATGCAGAAATACTAGCAATACATTTTCTGTTTAGAAAAAATAGTGTTGGATAATATAAAATATATAGATAAAATTACTGTTGTTTTTGAACATTTATTTTTTTGAACATTTATTTCAAACATAATATTTATTTTGAACATAATATTTCATGGCTTTTCAAATGCCTAAAATGGTAATAATTTATTCATTTAACAAATCTGAATAAAACTAGTAAATATTTAATTATTTATCTTAGTAAAAGGCATTTGACACTAACACCTTAATATTTATGTTTAAGTAGAGCAATTACCAACACAATTTATGCACTCTTCTATAACAAAACAAAGAAATGTTTAACAGCTATTTTCTGACTATAATTTGGGATTCTTTTAAATCAAAAACAATTCATTAATGTGTAAACATTCTTGTTTCAAATTCTATAAATCAGACCTGAATGACTGTATTTCTCTTCTGAATTTTACATCATATTTTAATACCCTGAGGATGTTTTTCTAAATAGCATCTTTGGATAGTATTATGTGTGATATTCAAACCATTAAACAATATAGATCAAGACAGTTGAAGATTATTAACATAGTACCTATCCTTGTGGTATGGTGGAACAGGATTTGGGTATATACTCAGGAGCAATATAACTAGCTCTTCAGGCTGAACTATTTCCAACTTTCTGAAAAAGTGCCAGATTGATATGGTTGTACCCATTTGCAATCCCATCAGCAATGAAGTTTTCCTCCTCTTTCACATCTTCCCAAGCATCTATTGCTGCTTGAGTATTTAATCTTAGTCAATCTGATTGGTGTAAGGTAAAATCCTTTTGATTTGCATTTCCCTGATGACTAAGGATGTAAAAAATTTCATCAATTACTCCTCAGGCATTTCAAAATCCTCTGTGGAGAATTCTCTGTTTAGTCCTGTACCCCATTTTTTTAAACAACTTTATTTTACAAAACAAAAATAAATGTACAGATTTTAAACATTTTTTTACTTAAAATTATACATTTTTGTCAGTACTTATTTTTCAGATATTAACATAATTTTTACATAAAACTATATAAATATATTTTTAGTCAGTACTTGATTTTTTTCAAGGTTTGATAGTATGCCTTGAAAACTTAATAGTTACAATGAGCATAAAGTACATGTAAAATAAAGTGTAACATGGAAATAGTTAAAGTTTTCTTGTTTTGTAAATATTTTTTTTGTTTTGTTTTGTTTTCTTTATTTCTTGGACTTCATACAGTCTGTGAGTTGTTTCTGGGGGAGTGCAAGCCTCTGGGGTTAGCATCCCACTATCAGTGACTGCATATTATGTCTGTTCTTTTGTGACTGGGTTATCTCACTCAGGATGATCTTCTCTAGATGCAGCCATTTTCTTAAGAATTTGGTTAAGTCATTGTTTCTGGTGGCTGAGTAGTATTCCATTGTGTATATGTACCACAATTTTTGTATCCATTCATCTTCTGAAGGACATCTGGGTTACATCCAGCTTCTGGCTATTATAAATAGAGCCGCTATGAACATTGTAGTGCATATATCTTTGTTGTGTATTAAAGTGTCTCTGGGGTATATGCCCAGCAGTGGAATAGCTGGGTCTTCAGGTAGTACTATATCCAATTTTCTGAGGTAATGCCAGACTGATTTCCAGAGTGGTTGTATTAGCTTGCAACCCCACCAACAGTGGAGAAGTTTTCCTCTTTCACTCAGCATGCAAAGGAATGAAAATAGACCCTTTCTTATCTCCTTGTACAAAGCTCAAGTGCAAGTGGATCAAAGATCTCCACATTAAACCAGATACACTGAAACTATTAGATGAGAAAGTAGGAAAAACCTTAGAACACATAGGCACAGGAGAAAATTTCCTGAACAAAACACCAATGGCTCAAGCTCTAAGGTCAAAGATAAACAAATGGGACTTAATGAGATTGCAAAATTTCTGTAAGGCTAAGGACATTGTCAGGAAAACAAAACGGCAACCAACAGAATGGGAAAAGATCTTTACCAACACCACATCAGATAGAGGCCTAATATCCAAGGTGCACAAGGAACTCAAAATGCTAGACACCAGAGAATCAAATAACCCTATTAAAAATGGGGTACAGAGCTGTAACCCATTTTTAATTGGGTTATTAATTTGTTTTTGAAGTCTAATTTATTGGGTTCTTTATATATTTTTAATATTAGCTCTCTCTTAGAATTAGAATTAGTGAAGTTCTGTTCCCAATCTGTAGGTTGTTGTTTTGTCCTATTGACAATGTCATTTGTCTTATAGATACTTTGCAGTTTCATTAGGTCCCATTTGTCAACTGTTGATCTTAGAGCCTGGGATATTAGTTTTCTGTCCATAAAATTCCCCCTGTACCAATGCATTTGAGGCTTTTCCCAACTTTTGCTTTTATGAGTCTCAATGTATTTGAATTTATATTGAGGTTCTTGATCCATTTATACTTGAGCTTTGTACAAGATAAATCATATGAATCAATTTGCAGTCTTCTACAAGCAGACAAGTAGTTAAACCAGAACCATTTATTGAAGATGCTTTCTGTTTTCTACTGTATTGTTTTATCTTCTTTTTAAAAGATTATATGCCCATTGGTGTGTGGATTTATTTCTGGATCTTAGATTCTATTCCACTGATCAACCTGTCTCTGCCAATACCACACAGTTGTTATCATTATTCCTCTGTAGTAGTGCTTGAGGTCAGGGATGATAATTCCCCCAGAAGTTCTTTCATTATTGAGAATTGTTTTCATAATCCTGGGTTTTTGCTTTTCCACATGAAGTTGAGGGTTGCTCTTTCCATATCTGTGAAAAATTGTGTTAGAATTTTAAGGGGGGTTGTATTGGATCTGTAGATTGCTTTCAGAAAATGGCATTGTTTACTATGTTAATTTTATTGATCCATGAGCATATAAGATCTTTTCATCTTCTTTTATTTCTTTCTTCAAGAATTTAAAGTTCTTATCATAGGTATCTTTCACTTGCTTGTTTAAGTTACAACAAGTTCTTTTATATTACTTGTGACTATTGTCAAGGGTCTCCTTTCCCTAAGTTTTTTCTTGTCCTGTGTTTCATTGTGCTCCACTATGTTCATAGCAGCTTTATTGGAAATAGCCAAAAGCTGGAAATAACCCAGATCTACCTGAACTGAAATATGGATACAGAAAGTGTGGTTTATTTATACAATAGAAAACTATTTAGATATTAAAAATGAGGACATCATGAATTTTGCAGGCAAATGGATGGAACTATAAAATATCATTCTGAATGAGACAACTCAAACCCAAGAGGACATGCATGGTATAGCCTCACTAAAAAGTAGATATCCACCCAAAAGTACAGAATATACATGGTACAATCCACAGATAATAAGAAGTTTAACAAGAAGGAAAACCCAAGTGAGGATGCTTCAATCCCATTTAGAGGATGAACAAACAATCATGGGAGGTAGAGGAAGTGACCTGCCTGTGACAGAGGAGGGTGAGGGGATTGGGGAATAGGGTCAGGTAATGGGTACACAGGAGAGGATCTTAGAAGGCCAGGAATATGAATAGAAATATGCATCTTCAGGGATGGGGATGGTAGGGACCTCTAAAAGTTATAAAGATCTGGGCTGGAAGAGGTTCCCAGGAGTCAATAAAGATGGCCTTACCCAAAATATGTGACAGAGAAAAATTAGAACCTAAAGAGACCAGCTCTAGTAGGTAGACAGGGTCCATAGTGCAGAAATGGGGTCACCAATATACTTTTTGATTCAGAATTTGTGCTTTCAAAAATAAATGGTGGGACAAAAAGAAACAGTGATTGAAGGAAAGATCATTTGAACATTCAGGAACTGAACCAACTTGTGATCTATCCTGTGTACACACACGAAGCCCTGACATTATTAGTAATGTCATGTTGTGCTTGCTGACAGAAGCTTAGTATGGTTATACTCTTAAAAACTTGACCAGCAGGTGACTGAGTAAGATGTAGATACTAATAGACAACCATTGGACTGAGGTTTGGTATCCCTGTAAAGAGATAGAAGAAGAGGAAATGAAGGAACTGAAGGGCATGGCAACCCCATAAGAAGATAAAGGTGTCAACAAACCTGGATCTCTGAGAGCTCTAAGTGTCTAAGCTACTAACCAAAAAGCATGGATGGGCTGGCCCACGGCCCCTGGTACATATGTAGCAGTGACTGTCTTGTCTAGCCTCAGTAAGAAAGAATGTGGCTAATCCTGTAGAGACTTGATGGCACACGGAAGCAGGATGTGGTGGTGGGGACTGAGGTGGGGAGTGGGTGGGTGGATGAGCAGTTGTGAGAAGTGGGGAAGCACCACTCTGAGGCAAGTGAAAAGGGGATTGTGTGAAGAATACTTGGAGTGGGTGCTAGAAAAAGATTTGGAATGTAAATAATTACAGCAATTTAAAAAATTAATAGGCAACACCCTCTTAGGAGCAGGGGTAGGGGGTTGGGGGTTGGGGGCTTGTGGACAACTTGAAAGGGGAAATAACATTTGATATGTAAATGAATAAGATAACTAATAAAATGAAAAAAGAAATAATGGGTTGTTAGAATAGGCTTTTCACCTTTGAACCCTTACCGACAGTCCCATCATGAACCATAAACTGTTTGATTTTATCTTCTCATTGTTCTATAGTTCACACACTGTTAGAGAGAACAATTATTGCCATCACTGAAGAAATGTCAGTTTTGTACCTCATTCCAACCAACAATAACATATTTTGCAAATAAGTTTCCCTGTAAACAGAGATGAGTCCTCTCCTCCCCTTTAAGTGACAACTTGGTTGAGTGCTGTGATTTAATGCATATTTCACGATGGGCATGCAAATCAACTAATGGTATGCATGAATATAAATAATTTTATGTTTTATAAACATATAAACAAATAGCCATTAAGGCACGCAGTGATGGCTAAGTGCAGGACTAAACACATGCTATTTATTCTGTTTGGAGCACTGCCCTCTACCCTCATCCTTTTGCATTTGCTTTTATTTTCATTTTCTCTCTTATATCTCAGCAGTGCATTGAGGACTTGAATCTCTCTCTCTCAACTCTATTTTCATTTAAGTGCCCCTCTAGCGTACTATACTTGGATTGTTACTTTAATCTAGTCATTAGCACCTTAACACTTTTGTATGTTTTTCCATTATTTTTGCTCGTTACTACATGTCTAAGTGCCCAAACCCCATTTCTTAGCAAAGCTACTGAAATAGCATTGATGGAAAGGGGAAGGTTTCTCATAATTTCATAAATAATGTTCTCAACTTCATTGAATTTAATCATTTCATGTAAGCCACCACATTAATTTTAGATGACAAATTTAATTTATTTTATAATGATATAAAATTAATTCATTTGGCTGAAAAATAAGATAGAGTCAGATAATAATGGAGCTTGAGAAATACCTTAGGGAAAGAGGAGCCAGCAAATAGAGAGCAAGAGAGCAGAGAACGTTGTGTTGCACAGACAAAGTAGTCATTTCATTTTCTCATCTACAAGGAGTGCTGCTTCAGTAATTACAAATTTTGAGTTTTGATAGATCAGAGATCTAAGTACAGTAAAACAATCAAATATCAAGAAATGCTATAATAATTTGAATAACCCACTATAAAATTGCAAAATCAACAAAAAGGAGATTTCTTCCAGGTTCTTGCTCCAAATTTATGAAGGTTTGTAAGTATCCAATGAATAGTTTTACTTTTTAGAAACAACTGTGGCTTGAATATATGTGCATATGAGTGTATGTACACACATGCACACACACACACATACATGTATTCTAAAGTTGATTTGCTAATGAAATAATAAATGATTTGTAAGGCATTTAATCTGGCTAAAATTGTGTAAAATATATGGTTGGCATTCATCAGTAAAATTCAATATAATTTTTAAATAAAAGAATTATACACATTTTCTTTTTTAGAAAATACTATAAAAAATAAATTATATTATATGATGTTAAATTATGTAACTATTAAAATTTTAATGTGATGCAAGTATAGCTTCTTTAGAACTTAATTGAGGTATAGATGAAGCATAAAATTGTTTAGATGCATGCCTATGAGTTGATTTACCTGTCCATTGTTTAATATACACTATGGTAGTCCTGAATCCTATAAGAAAGCAAGCTGAGGAAGCTAGGGGAGAATTCCTGTAAGTATCTCCCCTCCATGGCCTCTGCATTATCCCCTGCCTTCAAGTTCCTGCACTGTGTGAGTTCCTGTCCTGATTATTTTTCTTTTTCTTTCTTTCTTTCTTTCTTTCTTTTTTTTTTTTTTTTTTTTTTTTTTTTTTTTTTTTTTTTTTTTTGCTGATGAACAGTAATGTGAAAGTGTAAGCTGAATAAACCCTTTCCTCTCCATCTTGTTTCTAAGTCATGATGTTTTGTGCAGGAAAACAAACCCTGGCTAAGATACAGACAAAAGCCTAGCTTTTCTGAGAGGCTCTACCCAGCAGTGGGCTGAAACAGATGCATACCCATAGCCACACATTGGAGGGAGGCAGAGGACATTTATTGGGGGAAAGATTGAAGGCCCTGAGGGGGATGGAACCCCACAGTTAGAACATCAGAGTCAACTAACATGGATCCATTGGGAACTCTCAGAGACTGAGCCACTGACCAAAGAACGTACATGGCTGGAATGAGACTCTTGGCACATGTGTAGTAAACATGCAGTTCAGTCTCCATAGCTGTCCTGTCTGGCCTCAGTGGGAGAAGTTGCACCAAAAATGGAAGATGGCAGGATATAGGGAAACCTTGGGGGGCACCCTTTCAGAGTAGAAGTGGAGGGGTAGAGTGAGATGATAGGAGGGGGTAAAATGGAGGAGAGGCAGCATTTGGGATGTAAATAAATAGGATGTTGGCATAGCTCACTTCAATATTGCTTTTCATAATGAAATGAGACTTGTTAAATATGTATTATCTAAATGTATGCATGTATGTACACAAAAACACTTAAATCTCTGCATGCATATACATACAGGTAGGCATGCCTATATGTGCTTCACACTGTCACTGTTTTTTTTTTTCCTTCAGTTCAGTCTTCTGTAACTTTATGAGATGGACTTTTCCAGAAACATAAAAACATAAATAAATGGTGAGAAGGGTCCTGTACACTCACATGTTTTACAAAAGGAATGAGAGCTGCCTATCCATTTTCATGCAACTAATGAGATTAGAATAAAATAATTACTGAAGGGAAAAAGATTGAGAGAGTTATTGGCATGACTCTAGAATTAGTTTGAAATTTTCAGAGAAATGTGATCATTCCGGAATGTTACCTTATAGCTTGTGAATCTATTCTTCCAAAGCTACAGACTTAAAAAGGTGATTTAAATATCAAAAGATATTTACAAACAATGATATTTATTTTATATACAGATCAAAACATTCACTAGACGTGAAGGATCAGCACACAAAGGAACACGGGTGCACACATATGTAAAAATATATATTTAAACGTCTAGCATATAATTGTTTATTCAAGCTTAAGGTAATACCAAATATTGAGCTGAAAAGTTATTATCTGAACCAACCATCAAATATTACCCTTCACCACTGGATTTTAAGACACTGCAAAATTAATTTGTATTCTCAACAAAAATGAGGACTTTTATGAGAATAATGGTTTTTTTTTAAAGTCCTATAAAAATAGAGTCTTTTATATTGTTGAAAGGCTCTGAAAGCTCATGTGGTTAGAACCAAGTTCAATACCTAATTTGCTTTTGTTGAAGACAGAAAAGTGGAGTTCTCAGTGCTGCTTATTGGGTGGTAAATCGCTGGATCCTGTGTTGAATTTCACTTTGTCTATATACTTGTGCCAGTTAATTTTCAGGGACTTAGAAAAATTAATGAAACTTAGAAGGAGTTGAAGAGTAACAGTTGGGGAAATGTGAATTAATTGAACTGTTTATGACGTTCTAGAGTACTGGCTCTCAACATTGCTGATGCAATGATCCTTTAATATCATTCCCCAACCATAAAATTATCTCCTTGATACTTTTGGTTTCTATTCCTTAATCTCTTTTTTACTGTCCACTCTTTACCCACCTTCTGGGTTTTCCCATTCCCCCACCCCACCAAACCTCCCCACCCACTGGGACCTGAGGTCTCTTGAAGATTAGGTCCATCTTGTCTCATTGAGTACAGACCAGGCAGTCCCCTGCTGTAGGTGTGTTGGGGCCTCCTATCAGCAGGTGTATGCTGGCTGGTTGGTTGCTCTGTGTCTGAGAAATCTCGGGGGTCAAGGTAAGTTGAGACTGCTGGTCTTCTTAACAGCTTGCTCTCTTCCTCAGCTTCCTCCAGCTTTTCCCTAATTCAACCACAGGGTTCCCCAGCTTTTGTCCATTGGTTGGGTGTAAGTATCTGCATCTGATTCTTTTAGCTGCTTGTTGGGCCTCTTGAAAGGGCGCCATGATAGGGTCTTCTTTGTAAGCACACCATAGCATCAGTGATAGTGTCAGGTTGGTTACTTCCCTTGAGCTGGGTCCTAATTTGGGACTGTCATTGGACTTCCTTTCCCTCATTCTCTTTTCTATTTTTAATCCCTGAAGATCTTTTAGACAGAGACAATTCTGGGTTAGAGATTTGGCTGTGGCATGATTACCCCATCTGACCACTTGATGCCCTGTCTTTCTACTGGAGGTAGAGTTTACACTTTCCACTGTTATGCATCTCATCTAAACTCCCTTCCTGTGAGTCCTGATGCTCTCTTACCTCCAAGTTTGTAGTACATTCTATCTCCTGAGTTACCCTTCTTTCTTAACTCTAACTTTGCTATTGTTAAGAGTTATAATGCAAATAATTTTGGACATAGAGGTTTGTCAAAGGGGTCATAAACCACAAGTTGAGTAATCAATCTTTTTATAAATTAGAATTTGAATTGGATTTTTTTCTGGTAGTTTTATGCTTGCATATAATGCAGTTTGATTATTATTTGGTTATTCTCACCCATATTTATTATACACCTATTTTCTATGAATTTTTTATGCTCATGCATTTTTTTTTATTTTCTGATTCCTGGTTTTAAATAGTTGTTTGTATGAGCATGATTTTGGAACTGACAAAAAATGGTATGATTGTCTGTGGGCATACAACTGAAAAAAATTAAGGAAGTAAAATATAATAAGATAAAATGATTATATCATATCCAAATTGGACAAGACAAGCAAACAGAAGGAAAAAAGCCTAAGAGAAGGCACAGGAATCACAGACCTACTCACTGTCAAGCAAATAAATCCCATTAAAATATTAAACAGGGTGGCATAATTCATAATCCGAAGACCTGGTGATGATCTATGTAGGCCTTGTGCATGCTGTTTTTGTCTATAGAAGTTTCTTTGAGTTTCGCTCCTATTGATTTAGAGAGTCTTGTTTTTTTTTTTTTTTTTTTTTTTTTTTTTTTTTTTTTTTTTTTTTTTGGTATCCTCCTCCCCATCTGAATCTTACATTGTTTCTGCTTCCTCATCCTCGTGGTTCACTGATCTCTGGGAGGAGAGATTTGATAAAGCCATCCCACATAGAGATGAGTGTTCCAAAGTATCTTATTCTGATTATGTCTGGTTATGAGTAGTTATATGTGTTCCAGTGCTGCCAAAGAAAGATTATTTAATAATAGCTGAACGGATCACTGATCTATGAGAATGAATCATTTTATCACTATATATGCATACATATACACATACATATACATATGTGTATATAGTCATTTCATTTCTTAGAGTCTTCAGTTCACTTCTCAGGATTTTAAGTTTCATTACACATGTTCTTACCCCTGCTTTGTTTTCCATGAGAATTTTCGTTTCTTTCTTTTTTTATTCACTTTTTATTCGTCAAATAAGTATAATTTCTCAGGTCTTCTTCCCTATAATGCTTGTTATTTATGTTGCCATTATGTCTATATGAGTGAACTGCTTATTATTGTCTCTTTAAATGACTTGGTTTTGGCCAAGAAACCTTGAAAAGAACTCAACACAGGATATGTTGGGTCAGCACTTTCATAGCAGTTGAGCAACTCACTTGTTCTTTCCATCATTGTCAAGTTAATAATTGTGTGTCAAGAGAACATCTCTATCAACTTGAACTCCTAGATAAATTTGATAAGAAGAGCACTTCTGTACAAGAATAAGCTTTAAATATTACCCTTTCATATTTTAAACTTGTACCCTCAGCACTCTGAGTGATAGAAGCTACTGAATCTGCAGTGAAATATTAATTGTTTGAAATTAATTTTATATGACTGCAGATAAAAATGCATTTTCCTACTGGAATGTTATGTCAAGGAAATATCCTTAGGAATAAGAATAAGATAAAAAGACACTTCCTCATACATAATAAAGTATACTAAATAATTGCATTATTGGAAAACTGAGACCAGACAGTCTCAAGTATTACTATGAAATGAGGGTATTTAAGTCAAGAAAATACTAAACATTAAAAAATATTAAATATAAGAGGAACTTTACAGGAAGAACTTAATCTGAAACAAATGATGCTGTCTTTTACATAATTGGCATAATAATAAATATAATACAAAACTGTCATTCTTTTATTTTATTATTATTTTAGTGGTAATTGGACCGAAGGTCATGAATACTCAAAAAATGTTTCTACTGAGCTATATATTTAGACAAAGAATAACCATTATGTTTGAATTGAGCAGGAAAGAACTGAAGTATTCCCACATTTTTATATTATGTAGCCAAAAAAGACACATTTGCTAATTTTAGGATGAAATAGTTATAGGTTTTGTTGAAAAGAAAAATACTATTATAGTTCCCATTTCTGATGTTCAAATGTCTTTCTTTTTCATTCCCTTTATGTTTGAAACACTTATTTTTGCTACTCTTCTAATTATGTTTACTGTCTCTTTTACTTTGCCTTCACTCATTAATGCCTTAATTTTTGTTTAATTTCCAACAAATCTGTTTGCTAGACAATAATTTTAATATAGATATAACCATATTCTCAGCAATGAAGATAGGGGAATTTTAGTTCTATACAGTACATATGAAAATAACACAAACATCAAACTTTTTAAACCATCTAAATTATATTAATTTTAAGTTATTTTACACACAATAATAAAACTATAAGTAAGAAGTAAATATGAATATTTCAACTATCACAGTGTTGGTTAATTCCAAAGGAAGAAAGTGGTCATAGGCAGGGACTGTCTAAGATATACATGATGTCCCATTTCTTGACATATATGCTCGTCTATATTTTAATATAATTACTCTTTAAATTACATATATCTGCTTTACATGCCTTTCTAGAATGATCAAATACTTCATAATAATTCAATATTAGAGCAAGTGAATTACCATATTTATGGATTAGTCTTTTCTATGTCCATTACAAATAACTATCAGTAAAATCACTAACCCCAAATTATAGTGTTTTAATTTGATAGTTAAGTGAAGTCATCATCATCATCACCATCGTCATTGTTGTCATCATCATCATCATCAAAGCAATATGATCATGTGAGAAGAATTCTGTCCCTTGTTCACTGACCTGCATTGACCAAGCATTCTCTCCATTTCTTACCACATTGCTTCTTTATTCTTATTTTTCCTCCAGTTTCAAAGATTTATCAATATTCTTAAGCTTTTGGTATTTGTATTATAATCTATGATGTAATATAAAGAACCATATTTATATGAATAGGATAGCATACAGTGTTTTAGAAAAGACAGTCAACAAATTAACCTAACCTAGGATGATGGAAAATGTCATTTGTCTAAAGTAAATGAATGCATATTCACATGTGAGTAAGTTGACATTTTGTAAGATCTAATGCTTTCTCCAGCATATCATGAATAAAATGCCTGTCAAATCTACAACAATGAATGCAAACAAAAAATTTTTAAGAAGATCATCAACTACATATAAGTCACTATGTATTTTTGGATGGAATAAAATTGTTAAGATGGTAAAATGTAGAAGTGTTTATTTACTTATTTCTGACAAAATCACTTGCTTCATGTTTCACAGCTTCCCATAAGAATTACTGCTGGCCTCCATATCCATTTGGATCTCTTTGCATGACAATAAAAAGCTGGGCCCATTAAAGTATCATTTAAAATGAATTTATATCCTTCCTCAGGGATAAATCTAACCATGAGACATTATGCAGGAAGACTGACTTTTATAAAAGACTACTGCTCTTTTGGGTTCCAAGCTGTGTTGAAAGAATGCCAAGATACAATAGAAATATTTGACAGAAAATAAGGTAAATTAACTTTCATATGACCTCACATTGCCGTTTCAAAATTACAAAGAAAAGGCTAGAGAATGTTTATAAAATCCAGAAAGTAATTTAAAGGCTACCATAGTATAAGGATCTGCATTATACTCAGAAGACAGTTAATATTCAAATATGGGTAGAAATTTAAAATAATTTCAATGCTTCTGAATTAGTTGAAAGCCCTTTATTCAACATTGGCATTAGTCATGTGGAAAATATCCAAGAGAAACTTGAAACTTTCTGGCCATAATTTTAAAACAGAAGGCTGTTTTGCAGGAAATATTTCTGATGACATTTGAATGATCAGTATTACTTAATTGCATGCATGTGATAAGTGAGCTATATGCAACTCAAACATGGAACATGCTATGAGTTAGTATGTTAGTCTAATAAAGAATTGAGATAAGCATGACAAGAGCACAAGTGTATATAAAGTCAAATAGTTATAAAAATTAAATATTTCTAAATAATAGAACGGTTGAAGTCTAATAATTTTATAGAAGTTTGGAATGACATGAGTTGATTCAATCAATATAAAGTAATAAAATATGATGAGTAAAAAGTACATAGCTAATCACAAATAAATGGTTAAAATTGTCACAACATTTCTGATGAATTCAAACTTATTTTATGCTTACAGAAAGATCCAACTTATAACATTACACAAGAATTATCCTAACTGAAACAGCAGTGAGAGCCGGAGGCACATGTAAGCGTGCCTACCTGTATACATGTGTATACACACATGTATTTGCATGTACATACATACATACATATATACATTTAGATAATAATGCATATTTAAGAAACCCATTTCTTTATGAAAGACTCTACTCAACTGAGTAATTGTAACAAACTTCTAATATTTTGTTACAATAATAATTGTATTAATAAGTTTATTAATTATTTCTAATTATTGTTTATGAGTTATTCTAGTGCTCTGTGAAAATTTAACAAACGGCATGTATGCAATGGATGTTTTTGCAAGAGAAAGTGATGTGAGGGGAAGACTGCTACTCCTTGGTTCTTTGAGTGATTCAGATAGAACAAATGAAGAAATGTATTAATGAGTGGTGAGGTCCAAAGGTATTGGAGAATAATTAGATTATTGAAGAAAATTGTAATTAAGTGCCCTTATAATTACCATTTTTTATTGAAGACAGTGTAGAAATATAATATGATAATTTCATTAGCAAAAAATGAATAACTCAATTGCAAAACAGCAAAATTCTAAAGTTCATTAAATGTTCCTTTTATTGAAAACAAAATTAAAGCATAATCTTTCTCATTATAAACCTGTCCAATTCATGAATTTGGAATAGAAGCCATATACTAAAAACTTTTGAGTTGTTCATATTAATATCAATTATGTGTCCCTTGCATACTACAAAAAATCTTTTTTATTGATTTACATTCCATATACAGATGTAAATGTAAATGTATCTTTAAATTTCATTTTAGAAACAGTTACCTTAAGAAACTGTATATAAACTGGTACAACCACTCTGGAAATCACTCTGGCGATTCCTCAGAAAATTGGACATAGTACTACCTGAAGATCCAGTTATTCCAATTCTGAGCATATACCCCAGAGAAGCTCCAACATATAACAAAGACACATGCACCACAATGTTCATAGTAGCCCAATTTATAATAGCCAGAAGCTGGAAAGAACCTACATGTACTTCAGTAGATGAATACAAAAATTGTGGTACATTTACACAATGGAGTACTACTCAGCTATCAGAAACAATGTCTTTATGAAATTCTTAAGAAAATTGATGCATCTAGAGAATATCATCCTGAGTGAGATCACCCAGTCACAAAATAACAGACATAATATGCAGTCACTGATAATTGGATACTAACCCCAGAAAGCTCTGAACACCCCAGAAACAACTCACAGACTATATGAAGTTCGAGAAAAGAAAAAAAATGAAAAAAGAAAAAAAATCAAAAACCATTATACTTAATCTTTACACACCAATAAAACTTTGAGTATTTCCAGGTTACATCTTGTTTTACATGTACTTTATGCTCATTGTAACTAGTAAGATTTTAATGCATACTATCAAACTTTTAAAAACTCAAATACTGACAAAAATGTATTAGTATACTTTTATGCAAAAATGCTTAAAATCTGTACATTTATTTTTGTTTTTTTAAATAAAGTTGTTCAATTAAATATAATAATAATAAATAATATTATAGATGATAATTGAGAATATGTATTGATAGCTGTAGGTGTTTGATTTGGAATGGCTTTAGCTGAAATAAATTTAATATTGACTTCAAAAAAAGAAATTGTATATAAAAATAAGTATGCTTGTTATCTTAGCAGTTATCCAATAAAGATTCCAAGGTCACGGGCATTCGAGACATTTCATATAGAATTGTAGTATTATAGAATACAAGGGATGATGATAAGTTTTAGCTGAAACTTTACTATCAGCCATCTCAAGCCTTAAGTCTTAGAATCTGACCTTTTGGGGGATTTAAGTTTCAACAACTAGAGGTAGAGAAACATGCTAGGAATGACTGTGAAAACATTCTATTATTAATCAAGTTTCCCACCTACAAACCAAAGATATGAATATTTTGACTATTTTTTCTTGGGAGAAAAAAAATGATTGAGTGACTGCATATTTTGAACAGGAGCTCAAGCAGCGAGGAAAGAAATGACTAGAGGCACAATTCTTGCTGTTTATAATCATAAGAAAAAAGGCTACGTTATAAAGCAAAAGATTAATGTCCATGTGAACTTGTATGAATGTTGTAATAGCAATGAAATCAGTGAATTGAATCATCAGCTTCCTGTTCTCTACACAAATATTCAAAAAATCATGGGATAAATAAAAGAGGTATTATTACATAATTTGGGCTAGCCTAATTGAAAATATGATTCAAAACAATTTACTATATAATGAGTCTTTTATAAACATTATATGATGTAGCAAAAAGTAGTCAAAAGTATAACTATATATCATGGTATTTTGCCTAAGAGTTATGTTTGTTGTTCTTTATCTGCTAGTTTCTATTTACATACTTCCAGAGAACTTTTAAAAAGTAGAATTATCCTATAAAGAGAAAGAACATATATTCTAGCAGCAAAACACATCTGTCTAGTCAACATTACACTTGGGTTACTTGAACCTGGTATCTTGTTTCAAAAATTTAGACATCTGATATGTAATTATGGAGAGGCGGAGATGTTGCTCATTCTGTGTATAGTATTTGATATTGCTACAAATTTCTAGATAACTGATTGCTTTAAAATTCTATTAGTAGAATAAACTGAAGCTGAAAACATAGTTAAGTTAAGGTCTGACAGTTCCAGAGTATGAATTATGTTTTCCCAAATTTCTCTCTTTCAGGTCAAACTCAGAAGCTATCTACTAAGTACTAGAAAATGTCAAATAGTATATTTCTCTGCTTTAAATATCTTGGATCCTGATTTTAATGTGTGTTATTAATGTTTTGAAATTTATATGTTCTAACTGACCTCATACACTTAAGACAAAACTTTAATAATGACCGGGGTTTAGCAACAGTATTAATTAGTTATAATATTTCATATATATATATATATATATATATATATATATATATATATATATATTCAAAAATTTTCTTATTTTCATTTTATTTAAATTGTTTTCCTCATAAGTACACATACACACACACACACACACACATATAGATAGATAGATAGAGAGAGAGACAGAGACAGAGAGACAGAGAGACAGAAAGAGTAGGAGAGGGAGATAGAGAGAAACAGAAAGGCAGAGAGATTTACTGCCCAACAAAGATCATATATTATTTTACATAAAATATTTATCTAATTCATTTTAATTCAGTGTTTTGTTTGTTTGCTTGCAATGTGAACACTTATTTACAAAACTAATTTTTCACAGCTTTTTTTCACATTTAAATATACAGTGGTAAGTGGATTTTTGTGCTTTTCAAAAGGTCTTCAACTTCCCTATAATGGAATTTGAGTAGAATAATCCCATAATAGGAAATACAATGCTCCATGTAGACACCATAAAATACCATGTAGAACACTTAGTACCAGGATTGGGTGAGTTACATAGTGTTGAGTTTTGGCTGGAGAGTTTCCACAAACAGTCCTAAACATTACAGGCTATTGCCACTATTTTAGGTTACCGTTTATCATATGACAAAACGTCCCTATTCTCTTATCAAACATGGATAAATTAATCTGGTGCCCCACTAGAAGCTTAACCTCTACTGACTAATATTTACAGTGCTGTGTGGTATTGCTCATGCTACTGGGTGAGAAATATAATGATCAGCCTCACCTAGATACAAAGTACGTGATCTACAACTCCGACTTTTCTGGAAGATATACTGATGCAGCTGTGACATAGAAAGAGTAACCAACCACTTTTTGGTAGTTGTAAGGCCCACTTCTTCAGCTAGAATTCACACTTGACACTTTTAAGGAGGCTACTAACTTGACACTAGCGAAGTCATGGATACTAGAACAAAACCTACTACTATCCCAGTAAATATATTTAGCAATAAAATAACCCCTAGTGACATTTTTATACCCATAGATCATTACTTCACACAACACTCAGCAGAGAAGGTATGTGTAGTAGATGATAAGAAACATACAAATCAAGAAAAAGGACATAGGAAAACAGGCTTAGATCATGAAAACTCATGGGAAAAGAGGCTTAGATCATGAAAACTCATGGGAAAACAGGGTTAGATCATGAAAACTCAGCTCTCAACAGGACATTTTTTATGAAAATCAACCCCTCATTGGTCAAGAATTTATGGGGAAGAGGAGGCCAAAAGACTGTAAGTGCCACAGATCATGGGTGACTCTAAGTGTGCAGAATATCGCAAAGACACTGCAAGTCATGTACAACAGTGTTCACAGAAACTATGCGAGCAGACACAAGGTGTATGTAAATTCAAGCCCAACAAAAACCTAACTCAAGAAGGAAAAATAGACAAGAAACTACTTGCAGCTGATAGCTGCTAGGAAAGAGAAAAATCACCTTTCTTCAGTGGATTGACAATGCATATTTCAACAATCTTATCCTTTGGTGGTTTACTCCAAGGTTCATGAGTGGTTAGATTTTTTTTATAGATTTGAGGATCATGTGCCTAATGAATATTGTTCCCCACAGTGAACTATGAATGTCTCCATAAATTAAAAATCAAGACAATCTCCCTACTGTCATGTCTACAGGCCACTCTTAGATGAATTCTGGAAGAATTCAAGTCTGTCATATTACTTGCTAACGCTAACTAGAACAGTTTTAAGATAATAATAGAAAGAGCAAAAAAATAAAAATAAACAACTAAAAACGTTCACAGAGGCGAGAAATATATGCCAGCAATTACCCTCACCCCAAATTAAAGTTTTTTTTTGTGTGAATAAAGTAAAAACATCAAATATATGTATTAAAATGGATAGTACTTATGTATATAGGTATAAACAACAACAACACACAAACAAGAGGAAGCCCATTACATCTATATTAGCAGGCTTTTTCTTGCCACATGGTTATGTCAGCATGTAAGTCCTCCTCTACTATTCTATAGGCATGCTTACTGTAGGAGTCATGGATTAACCTTCTAATGCTGTTAACAGTCTCCCAAAAAGCTTTTTCTTATGTAAATTCCTTTGGTAATGATGTTATCACAATAATTTCAAATTAAATAACACAATATATACATACTTTACATTTATAAGATAAATTAATTTTTATTTATTTTTTAAAAATTAAAAATATGTTTGCTATACACACACACATATATATACATATATACATATATGAATGTGTATATATGTACACACATACATACATACATACACACACACACACACACACACATATATATATATATCCTTGTGATTGTATGAATTTAATTTCTTCAACTATGTATTTGTGGTATGTGTTCTGGGAGGCAGAATGTCTTCCTAGAAAAAAGGAGGTCAGGACATCAGTGCTATAACACAGGGCTTTAGGTAAGCCTTAGAAGAGGAAAGATTTAGATAGATAGATGGAGTGGAGATCATGGGGAAAGAATATGATGTATCATGTTTCTACTACTGTATTATCCTTCAGAGCAAGACATTAGTGGTTAGTGAAAAACAGCAAGTGATCAAAAAAAAAAAAAAAAGGAACTACAGGTTTACATCTGTTCATCATTTACAGGGAACAACTGTCCATACTAATAACAGAGTATGACAATACAAGTCTAGGGAAGTTGGTTACATTATATTCATGATGAACACCCCCCCCCCCACACACACACAGAGATACTAATATTGCTATGCATCTCATGCTCTCAAACGTACTTCATTCCAGACTTTTGCTCTAGTAATGGTAGCAGCCGCACTCAAGGGAGGCTTTCCTGCTCAGTTAAGTCTTCCTGTAAAAACCCTCACTGATGCAGAAAGCAATGGGTATTCATGTCAATTTTCATGCTCATCAAGTTGAGAAAGTAGATTGACTAATCAACACGTAATGGAAAAACTACTTATTAACTCTCACCATTCGTGGGTACAGGCAATACATTTGCTTTGATTGAGTTTTTGTTCTTGTTGTTTTTATGAGTTTCTGTTTTATATGACAATGTTTGTTTGAAAATTAGAGATTGTAACAATAACTTATAGCAATGTGTTTCAGTTTTTATTTGCTTGTCATTGTTATTGCTATTCTATTAGGAAATGACTTCATATATATATATATGTATATATATATATATATATATGTATATATATATTCCCCATACTTTGTATCGTCTGACTTCACTGTACTATATGGATATTTGTTACTGATCCTGTTTGTTTATGACTTGGTAGAAAGAATAGGGATTTGAGCAAAAATGCTACTTGATATTCCAGATATTTTGTGTGAGTTTTCAGGATTCTTAATTTCCAGCTGTTATTCCAGAGCTGTTTTCTGAGATATCAAGTCTACGAGGAATTAGCATTTTTTTCTCTCCAAACTCTACACACTTAAGTAGTTAAATAGTAAAAACTGTATTATTTTATTCCAAGAAAACATTTTATAATAATAGGTTATCTTCTCATTTATGGAAATAGGACATTACAATTTTTTTCACCTTTATTATTGGTGACTTGGTAACAACTTTGCTCCTGTTTAATGCTTTTGTTGGTGTTCTCAGTCTTTAGTTTAGAAAGAGTGTATACTGAGTTTTGTTGTTGTAATTCATTTTTCTTCAAAATTATAATGCTAGATAGATCTTTCTGCAGTCATAACTATAATTCTACTAGTTGCAATTTTTCAAAAGTAAAGCCCACTTATTTTTCTTTCTGTGCTTGGATATTTCCCAGTGCCTTCTGCAAAGTAATAAGCCTAGAATTTACAATGAATGGTTTTAGGATGATTATATAACCCCTTTGGCAGCTCTATTCTACTCTAAAGTATTTGTTTTATTTTCTGAGTGTAAAGTTAGTGTAGTCACCAACTAAGACTTGTAGCAATGCTTCATATATGTCATTTTGCATATAAAATTCTCCAATCTCAAAACATAGACATTTCTCTTTAAATTTATTTAACTAAGGAATGTTTTTGACTTATATTTTAAAATAAATGTTCACTAAACTATAAATAAATTATTTATAAATATTAAATTATTTAAATTATAATGTATTAATTTCTACTCTAAGATATATGATGTCATACTTGGACAGAAAACTGCAATGCAATTTCCGGAAATCTGAATTGTTCCATACATACTTCACCTTCATTTATAACAACTTCAAAGTTAGAAAGCAATTCATGTCAAATTTAATTAGACTCTAGAACTTTCCACAGAACAATTATTCTCAGCTAACAATGAAAGCCTATGCTGAGTGAAGCTCCTGAGTTTGGCACCAAGAAAAAGACAATGTGGCAAATACTGAACTATCATCTTCATGACACCATGGGGGGAGTAAGGGTCTTCTGCATTCATCTCCAGGTAATATCCCAGAAGACAGAAGACTTTAGCTATAGAAAACAAAATCTTTAATACAGACAAAAAATTTGTAAGTGATGTTCTACAATATCCTTGCAAAATATTTGGTGTCGATTCAGTACTGAAAAGTGAATAGTTTTCTGGTATGTTATGTTTTCAGGAACTATTTTGCATGGTTATGTGACAGCTTGCTAGTCAGGCCAGAGTTTACTGGCAGATTTCCTGGCCTGCTGACACATACAACAATAAGAGATGATACACTTGAACCTCAAGCAAGACAAGGGGCTGAATATCATGTTAATAGTGGAGGAAGGAACAGGGAGACCTCTGGATGGCTACAGATAGCTAATCTGTGTCAGCTGCTGTATTGTGACTTTGTTTCCCATGACACTGTATTGGCTGGAAAGCTCTCCCAATTTCTAACTTTTGTTTCTGATTCTTCTTTTCTGTTCTTCCTATAATCATTCTTACTCCCCTCGTCCCCATCAGACGACTGCTAGAGTTCATACCAACCCAACCATTGCAGTTAGATATGACAAACCATTTAGTACAAATTACAGAAACTCAAGAAGGATGCTGTAAGACAATAGTAGCATAAAGGAAAGTTAGAGTTGAGAAACTGTGTGTACACTTGAGAGCATAGGACAGAGAGTCTCTGTATGGGACCACAGGCCTCTGTATCAACTCCTTCCACCAGCTCACAGCCCTGCTTGAGTTGCGGTCTTGAATTCCTTCAAGGATAGACTACAATGTAAATATGTAATCCAAATAAACTTTTTTCTCCACTACCCCCCCCCCCTTAAAAAATCAAGCAATTTGCTCTGGGAGTCTCAGATGCCCATATGCCTACAAAAATCTGTCCTCAGCAAGACTGAGACTCACTTGGGTCCATGATTAATCAGGAATTAGAGAAGTCATTAAACTTGAGTCTCTAAGGAAAGGCATTCTTTCTGGGTTTTGTCTCCTGCTGCCTACCTCTGGATTTCTTTCATAATCTTGGCTTTAGTGACTTTTCAGTGTAGTTGTGAGCAGAGTTATATAGAGTCTGAATTATCTACACATAAAGCATCAATAGGGTTCACAGTTTTATTGTATTTTTAGATAACTTTTTATGTGGAGAGGACTGAGACATGCTGACTCCATGGCAAGCTTCAAACTGGCAGTTCAAGAGACTAGGCCTACACTTCTGTTTCCCCAACCTGGGCAAGCCAGGGCAAGTCAGTTAATGGAAAAATACCCACAAACCAATCAGAAACCACCCAGCCACCTGGCCTGAGGCAAGAACAGTGAGTCAGCAACATTTTCCAGGTTTCCCTAGCAACAATTTCCAGGTCCCTACAGCAAAAGTTCTGAAGTGTCTCCAGAGCCCTTGCCAATCCCAAAGACACCCATACACTTAGGGACCAAACCAACCAATCAAAACGAAGGGTACCTACCCCACTTGGAATTCAGTTAATCTGCTTTAAATTGGGCCTGCCAGATTGCCTGGGCATCTACATCTTGGTAAATGGCAGACTCCCAAATGCTGGATTTCTGCAAAATAAAACTCTTTGCTTTTACATACTATTTGTGCCTTAGGTATCATTTCTGGCATGTCATGGGCCCTTATAATGTTCAATATATTAGGGAATAATATATTGAAAAATACTGTCTAAGTCCCTGTTTGCAATGATCAGGTTGTAGTGACTGTATTCACAAACTGAATCAAAGTCTACAAAATGTCTCTGGATGTTCAAATAAAACTGTCCCTCATAGGCTCATGGATTTGAACCATTCTTCACCTGGGAGTCAGACTGTTTGAAATGGCAGTTACAAGGATTAAGAAGTGTGGATTTGTTGGAGAAAATATATCACTGGCAATAGATATACTTTGATTTTCAAAAGAGAACTTCCTAGTCCAGTTCTGTCTTCCACTGTCTATAGATTGGAATGTAACTCTCAGATGCTGCTACAGCATCTGGCTGCATTCTGCTGAACACCGTCATTGTTATGACAATAAAACCTCTGAATCTGTGAACAAGCTTTCAATTAAATGTCTTATGTCACAACTTTTGTCTTGGTTATCGTTTCTCTTCCCAGAAATAGGACAGTGACTAAGCAACCTCTATTCTTACCTCTGTACTACTGGACATCTTGAATGACATTTTGTAATACTATTTAATCTTCCCAAATCATGAGTCTCATAGTCTATTATTTTAACACTTTCTGTGAAGCATATTGGAACCATGCATAGACTTTTAAAATATTTCAGGCATATTGTGCTGAATTGTAGAGGAATTTTAATCCAGTGTCACGGCTACTCTGGCAAGGGATAATATCCAAAACCTAAGGTCTGTATGGTCAGGTTAGTTTCCTGGCTGTACTATAGACTTGCCTTTCGTACACACCTTTTATGCCAAACAATGATGTCTAATCAAGGAACAGACAGAGTGCAGAATCAGAGAAAGATATGTCAAAATGAGTCAGAGATAGGATGCTCTCAACTCTCCTGAGAACAGACAGGAAAGACAGATTATTTAAAAAGAGATGAGAGATTAGATTCAGTTTAGAATAGTTCAGTTGAATTCAGTTGAGTTTCTCTAGTTCAGATCAGTTTGTGCTGTCAGTGAAGTCAGTTGAGTTTGGTAGAGTTCAGTTCAGGGGCAGGTGAAGACAGAAACAAATGAGAGAATAAGAAGGAGCCAGAATATTACAACAGATTTCAGAGTTAGTTTGAGGCCAAGCAGAACAATTCATTGAGAGAAGCTGAGAGAAGCCAGTTTCAATCAGTCAGCTTAAAGAGAAAAGCATTTGTCAGCAGAGAAATAATAGTTATTTATGTATTCATTTCCTTGTAAGGACTGGCTCTAAATGTACCCTTCACATAAACTCACATTTGGAAATGCTGGTTAATAACTGACACTACATTATCACTTATGGAGTGTTAGTGCTTGTGTTAGTCATTAGTTATTTTGCCCATCTTCATCTAAATCTAAATCTTACAATTCAGTTTGTTACTATGATTGCATTGCTGTCAATCCTGAGTTCAGAAGATGTAAGAAGTCAAAAGGTTGTCAACTTGTAAATGTTGAAGATAAAAATCTATCCCATATTTAATTGATTTGTTTTATAACTCTGTCTTTAAATTTATGAAGTCCTACTTGAGACAGATGCAATTATTACTTACATAAGACCTATGAGAAATTAAATATTTCCAGTTATTAGATGGGTGGTTTACTTGATATGAACTGTCTGCATTATTGGATTGCCACATGCTGCTTAGAAAATTAATTTCCGTTCATTCAGATGCCTCACATGAATATTTTTAAAAGCCAAGTAAATTATTTTGAAACTCTAAGAGCCAAACATTCCATTGCCTATTGTAAATTATCTCATCTAGTGTTTATAAGGTCTCTTTACACTGAGATTAATTTTTTTTTTAGCTACAGTAGAGGTTTGAAGGACATGGTCCCCATTATCTTGGGCATTTGAATACTTAGTCGCAGTTGCTGGCATGGTTTGAGAAAGCTTATTATGTATGGCCCTGCTGGAAAAGGTATGTCTCCCAGAGCTTCAGTGGAGGCAGACTTTGAGAGTTTAAATACTGGTGCCATTTTGAATTTGTGTTTTCTCTCACCTGCTTATGTTTCTAGATGCAAGCTTTCAGCTTCTTATGTCAACTCCCATGTCTGCCATGTTTTTATCATAGTGGATTCTTTTTGAAATTATAAGCACACATAAACTCTAATAACTAACTAACTAACTAACTAACTAACTAACTAACTAAATAAATAAATAAATAAATAAATAAATAAATAGTTTGAGCTAGAACAGCTGAGGAGAAGCAGCTGGCTAAAATTCAGAAGAGCTAATAGGTGATTGCTTATTCAGAAGTAAGCCTCCTAGACAACAATTGCTTCTGGTGAATATAAGATACTTTTATAGCCTTTCATTAATCTTTCAAATTAGGCACACTGAGTGCATTTAGGTACTCAACCTACACAAATGTCTTTGTTATACTTGAATGATTAGGTAGATTATTAAGTTTTACGTTTTTTTTTGTGAGCCTAAATGTGTATTATTGCTTAAGAAGAAAGCATGTTCCTGTTTCATGGCAAACACATACCTTAGTTTTTACATGACGTGGGTAGTTCTAGAAACTGTCAGAAACATTTTAATTACTCTGAGCTTGACTTCACTTTCTAAACATGGTTAGAAAACAGACTAAGATTATGTATATGGATTAAACCATAATTAAAAATCACTTTATGAATGTATTATATTTGTTTGCTAAAGCTGTTATAGCAAAGGTCCCACAATTAATTTTCATGACAAATATCTTCTTACTGTGGAAATGCCATTGTCTTGTCTTAGAGTTGTAGAGGTTACAGATCCAGCAGCGTGTTTTTAACAGGGTCTGCTATATGAAACACTCTAAAGGAGAAGCTGATTCTGATCCTGTTCTTAGTTCTGATGTGCCTGGAAACTCTTGTCATACCTTGATTTTCAACAATATAATTTCAGGCATGGTGACATCAAATTAAGTTACTTGTACAGTTAGTCTTAAAGAAAAATTCTCTAAGTAAAATAGAGTTGGTGTTTGGTTCATTATGTAGGTCTTCCTAAATATAAATGAGGATTAGTTAATGTTAGCTAGAATGTTTTAAGTCTCCTATGCTTGTTTCAACTCTCTAGCTTGTACCAACATTTTACTCTACATTTTAAGAGGTTTGAACATTCTTCTATTATAAATGTCAGCAAAGATTTAAACTTTGATTTGGGCTCAATCCCTGCTTTCATTTGCATACCTTCAGGAATTATAAATTAAGTAAAAGTATCAGATCGGAAAATGATATGCTTAGCCGGCTTATATAAACAAATCAATTACCTCTGTAAAGTGTGAATTTTCGTTTCGTTTCCCTATGATTGCAAAAGTTGCTTGTCACATTTCCATGTTGCAATTACCTACCAACTGAAAGCGCACATATTTTCAAACTGGAATCTTGTGACTTTTCTTCTGCCCTCATTCGAGATACATTTCATGAGGCTTCTCTTAATGGCTAACCTCATTGTATTTTACCTTTAAAATGTTTTATGGCAGAAGTTTTAAAAATTTATTTTATGTCACGACAGCAGATATTTTTGGGAGGGATACATTGTCCCGACGGATGTTGTGTTTGTTTTTGTCAATTTATTAGACCTAATGAGACATCTTGGGGCAGCAGTCCTTTTGACAGAAAAAGTAATAGCTCTACAAAAGCAGTAACCTGTGGCCACATATTGCTCTTCTGAAAAATGGATGTATTGGCTTGGGGCACATCTTTTTATTGAGCATCCTGCATCTATGATGGAAGATAGAGGTGAGAAAAGCACATTTCTAATCAAAGAGCACTCAGATAAGGAGGGCCAATTAATCTTTGTCCTTTCAAACTGAGGGGAGGAATTAACTTCTATAAACTTGGGGGATAGCAAAGTTCACATAAAACTTACATTATTAAAGTTTTTTGCGACTCTCCTTTTTCAGCCTGTGCAAATTGCATCGCACCTACGTCGACTCTTGACTTAATATAGTTGCAAAAGGTCTGCTTTGGTAGCAGTGCTAACAAACACGGAAGACTATAAATTATCTTGGCAGTGCCTGTTATCTATGCCCGAATGGCGGGGTTGCATTTAGATGAGCTCATCTTAGCTTGTTCTTATCTTGTGGGACTTTCACCTTAATGCTACTGAGTGAGAAAGCTAAGTAGAAAGTGAAATTCAAATAAATCCTGCCCTGCATGCTGGCAGACTCTGAGTGTGAGAAGGGATTAAGGAATATAGAACACATTACCTGTTCTAAAGTTTGATCTAAATATATCTATGTTTATGTCAAAACTGACCTCAGAGTATGAAAGTTTCTCTGCATATTGATGAAATCTTAAGCCATGCATACACTAGAGCAAGCTAATAGTGATAGTTCAAACTTTATTCGGATGACATACAGAAACAAAGTAATATATTGTCAGTAGAATGCCTACATATATCTAATGATTTTAATTATTCTGCTAGCAATTTAATCACCACCTACAGTTAGATTTTAAGCATTGCCACCACAAGTGGAGAAAAATCCATTTTACCTTACAAAATTATTCACACTGAATATTCTGAATTACACCAGCTTTTCTACCCTGTTAGAAACAAGAATAATATGAGAAATAGTTTCTATGACCAAAGAAATGTTAGCTCAATTTCATACAATAGGAAGGTTAACCAGGAAAACAAATTTTCGAAGTCTCAATTTTTGAACTGAAATTCAGTGTGCAGTCAGGTATGCTGAAGTTAACAAAAGAAGCTGCACTAGAGTGCTTAGGATTTCA
Organism: Micromys minutus; assembly: GCF_963924665.1. NCBI lineage: Eukaryota > Metazoa > Chordata > Mammalia > Rodentia > Muridae > Micromys > Micromys minutus. The sequence continues at coordinate 20,126,155 of NC_137957.1, read as the reverse complement.
AGACTGGACACATGTATAGTGAGAGCTTAATGTCAGCTAGTGATAAAAACTGTATAAATTTGGGTTGTACTATTTAGAGTGATAGAAGCCAAAAACATTGACAGTGAGATTGCCCATACAATAACAATATTCTACTAGAACATATTAATAAATCATTTAAAATCTAATAACAATATAACTACTTCAGGCCATGTAATTATAATCAATACCATTTTTGTGTAATAATTATTGTTTTTCAAAAATGAATGCTTAACCTTTATATATTTCTTTATGAATGTTCAATAAAATAGGGAAGAAAGTTGAAGATATAGGAGAAAACTTAGTCAACATGATGTTGTTCTCTAGGTAATATTAATTATTATCAATACTAATATCAATATTAAGACTTAGTTTTAGAATATGAAGTTCCCAATCTGCATGTTCTAAAATTGCGTTATAGAATAAGATGGCATCTTTTGCTGTAATTAATTTGACATATTTTAAGAAGTATATTTTATTCAGTCATCTTTAAATATGTTAATTAAACTATTTCTTTTTGTCAGAAAATAACTATGCTGGAAGAAACCCTGTTCCATCGTAAAAAAATAATGTTAACTATTCTAATATAAGTTACTTCACCAACTTATAAAGTGAGGCTACCTTTTCTGGGCTCTGTTTTGTTTTGTTATTGGTGTGTGTGTGTGTGTGTGTGTGTGTGTAAGTGTGTCTGTGTGGCTTATTTGTTTCTTCTCCATATCCCTCTGTGACACCTGTGTGAAGGAAGGAAAATCAGCTTGCAAGCTTCCAGGGACCTTTGGTCTGCAGAAAAAAAAAAAGAGAATTTATCAGAGCAAAATTTGTGATGTATATATACTCTATTTTGCAGGAAATCATGTCTAGTATATTTCCTCACTATGTGTCAAAGCAATAATAGAATTCTGTAAAATTATATGTTGCTCTGTTCCTGCCTAACTGTAGCCTTGGCTCCCAGAAAGGCTTTCAACAGAAAAACTAGCTCATTTTATATGAGGTCCCTGAAATTTTCTTATTGTTCATAGTCAAAGAACACAACCTAAGAGCTTTGGCTTAGATCAACATGCTGCATGGAATCTTACCATTATTTATTTGCTTTATACTCTATTAAAAATAATTGATGGAATGTACTATTCATGGGCCTGAAAATATTAATGGTTGACTTTTAGTACATTAATAATTGACTTGGCTCAGGACTTGAAGGTTTCTTCCAAAAAACACAGCATTTTTTCAGTCTTCAGTATCTCTTTATATAAGAAGAATAAACTGTCTCTCGCCATATTCCTTCCTTGTACCCGTCCCCCTTCCTCCTTTTCACTTCAATCACCCATTCCACTACCATACACACTGCACATCCATAACTATTCTATTTCCCTTTTATATGCATATCTAACTGTCACTCCAGGCACATATTCTATGACAAATCTTTGGTTTCTATGGACTGTATGTTGGTTACCATTGACTTAACAGCAACATATGTACTCCATCCTGTCTGGCTACTAAATTCCTTTTGCCTCATCTTCCAGTTGGTTCACCAGGTCATGAAGGGAAGGATTTTACTGAAAGATCCTATTTAGGTCTGAGTATTCCAAGGTGTCTCATTCTCTGTCTGTCTGTCTGTCTGTCTGTGGATCTGTGCATTTGTTCCCCTCTGCTGAAGGAGAAAGTTTCTCAGATACTGTCTATGCAAGTCAATAACAGAATGTTAATATGACTCATTGTACAGGTGTGTGTGTGTGTGTGTGTGTGTGTGTGTGTGTGTGTGTGTGTGTGTGTGTGAGTGCTTAGAAGAATAGTATTTGATTGTAACCTAGGTCCCTGGATTATTCAGTGTCAAGGTTTTGGACACTCAAGCAATTGCAGGTAGAGTTTTCAATTTGTGGAGAGGGGTTTCAGTCAATTTAGATATTAGTTACTCTCACAAATTTTATGCCACAGTTATATTAAAATATCATGCAAGCAGGACACAATTGTGAATCAGAGTTGGTGGCTAGGTTGGTGATTATATTTCTAATTTGGTAGCTTGAAAAGCAACTCAATGTACCAAGGGCTCTAGAGAAAACAGAACCTAAACTGGATATTGCTTGTCTCCAAATGAATCTTCCAGTTCTGTTATTGGGTTATATCTAAGTGGGTTGTTAGCCATGGGAATCTGAAATTAAATCACAAGAAAAACCAAGCCAAAAAAAAAAAAAAAAAAAAACAAAAAAACAAAAAAAAAAAAACACACACACACAAATGAAAGTCATTGCCAAAAGTATAGGTTGCTCTCTGTACATTGAGGACAAGGCCCTGTTGCCAAAGACAATATCCATATAATGCATTAAACATGGAGAAGTTGAACTGATATCTATGTAGATCCTTTATTACTGTGTACTATCATCTGTTACAATATTGTATTCTGCATGCTATCATAGGAAAAATATAAACACAAAATCAGCCACACACCCTTTGTCCAACAATGCAACCGGCCTTGTCACCCTTGGCCTAACTGCCTGACATGCTAATGCAACGGTTGCACAAAAGTTTGTTAGAGTAGCTAAATAACATCTGGTTTGACTAAAGGTCTACTCCATGAGATGGAACCCATACCTGACACTGTTTGTGTGACCAAGATTAGATAGTCCAGAGATCTATTATGAAACCAAATTCTATACTCTTCAAACAAGTAACAATGAAAAAAAATGTATTACCTTCTCCCACAGCAGTTCCTTGTTCAACTATCATCAGAGAAGCTTCCTCCTGCTTCAGATGGGAACATATACGGGAACCCATAGCCAGACATTATTCAGCCTTAAAAATGTGATGCCAAATCCCAGGCCTCAGGGCTGAGAGAATTAAGTGAATAATGTGGCAGAGATAGTGTAAGAACCAGATTGGATGGAGTAAACCAAGAATATAAGGCTCTCTAAATCAATGTAATTAAAGGTAGGATGAACACAGTGACTGAAGTTGCATACTCAGTGTCTTTAACAGATGGGGTCTTAGAACTGAAAGAAGAGAAAATGCTCTGAGCTTCCTGACCTGGAAAGGGTTGAGATGAAACACAGAGAAGCACTCTGGTGTTATTTAAAGACTGATGGTCCCCAGATGTTTTAGCTTTCTAACTATAATAAGATATGGATAACTTCTTAAAAAGTCCTAAAAGCATCCTCCCTCTTTCTGAGTGTAAAAAGCTGCTGGCTTAGATGATTGACCCCTGTAGTCTAACAGGGGGGCATTATTATGTAATGTGGCCTTTGTTCCATCTCTGCAGGAATTGTGCACCTTTAACTTTCAACCTGCTAGAAGTCACAGGAAGAAATAGGGACACTTTGAAAAGTGATTATAGCATTCATTTCTAAATTGTAAATATTACCCATGAAAGCTCTCTAAAATAAAGGGGAAAAGCAGAAAGATTCTAAGAGGGGCAAGGGATTTTTTTTTCTCACACTCTTCACTTTATCCTCAATACTTACAGAATACAAGATCACATGGTAGGATTCATCACAAGTTTACACAAATCATAAATCAAATAAGTTTCCAACAGGGTGTGTTTATATGCATATCCATTAGGTGTAATTATCTGGATAAACATTCTTCACCTGTCATAGCTCCAAAGGTTCATTAAAAGTTAAAAACCACAGTTATTAGTGAAGTTTTGTGTAGGTAAACCCAGTCAATATTTTATCTTCTCTCCTAGCACCTATAATAAATTGTTAGTTCCTTTTTAATGACCATTGGTTACTGGTTTTAAAATCTCTTTGAATGTGCTCTGAGTAATAGAAAGTCTGGTTAGTATCTAAGAGCAATTAACTGGTGACACATGGGAGACTGTGTTCTCACTGCAGTTTTGACTATCAGAAGAGGCCTAATAGTCCCACAATAAAACAGTTTAATTGTTACATGATCATCATTAAAAAGTAAGAAGTCATCTATTTGGCTATATAGCATCCTTACAAGACAGTATATCTTTGTACGGCAGAGATGTACTCAAAAGGGTGGGCTAATGGCTAGTGGTTGTCATATGTGCTTAATAACATCAGGAAAAGCAAGTTAATAGCAGGAATCTTTCCAAAACCAATTTCTATTGGGCCTTGCCTCTCAGAATTCTATCTTAGAAATCAATCTAAGGCAGACATCTCAGGAAAATCACCTGCTAGATATTAGCTTGTCCTGGGATGGCTCCTGACAAGGAAACATGCCCCCATCACTAACCCACAAGGCATTTGGTTGGTAACTACTTAAACTTGAGAATTTTGTTCTATAAAAGGTAGTCTCACTGGGGAAACAAACTGTTTTTAAGGATAATCTAAAAGCCCAGTAGTAGATAGCCACCAGAAAATGAGTTCAATTGTGTGTGCATCTTGGGAAGTACCTTGTTTTATAATGTGGATGGGTGATTTCCTTCTCTTTCTTTTTATTTTCTTAGTAATAATAAAAGATGTTCCCTCTTTCTCCCTCTCTTTAAAACACAAACACACACACACATACACACATACACACACACACACACACACACACACACACACACATACACATACACATCTCTCATTTTACCTTCCAGGTCTTTTTCATATATATTAAAGCTCTAAATTTATTGCTTTTTTAATATAAATTATTTTACAACAAATTTTTAAAAATGCAACACCCTAAATAATTTTTTACTGTTAATACAAATTACTAGGAGATTTATTTTGTTGTTGCTACCATAAGAAATTAAAGAAATGATTACATATTTAGAAATATTCAACATCAAAAGCTTTAAATATAACTGTAGGTTTTAGCTCCTGAAAAAGCTACAATCTCATTTTTAAAAGTATTTTCTCTATAAATATTCTCATCAGCTTTACAAAAATCTGTACAGTATTTCATACTGAAGCTAATGTTGAGCTGCACTTAAATTTCACATTCTAAGCAAAATTGCCTGAGCACATAAATTCCACCTTAGGACAGCCACTTATTCTTCATTCTCATCTTCCTCCTCTTTATCTTCATCATCTTTCTCCTCCTCATCTTCCACATCTCCTGGTTCATGCTTGTTTAAACATGTCAGACTACCAGGACCCTTCCTTCCTAGTTCCCCTTTGCCCTGGGCACAGTGTGCAGCACTCTCCTCATTCTTCTTGAGTTTAGCTGCTTTCTGTGCACATGGTTATCTGTGGCAGATTGCCCTGACCACATCTCCCCCAGTTTCTTTGAAGTATCTCTAATAGACAGGCCAAGGTGTTCACTTTCGATATTTGGAAGATATTCAGAGCAAAACAGAAAGAAGTCAGATGATGGTCTCTTCGGGACAATTGGATCTTTTTTTTCCCCATTATTATCACCTTTTGGAGAAACAAAGTTCTTGATCTCTCTGTCATGACAAGCTTTGTTATTCTTGACCAAAACTTCAAACTTTGATTTTTCCTTTGCAGAAATGGTCTTCCATCTCTTGGAAGATTTCTTTGAGAACTCAATGAGGGGATACATCTTCTTGTACTCTTCCCATAAGTTCTTCAAAAGGTAAATGTACCAGGATACCATGGCCTGCAGCTTGTTGAGAGTCACCAACAAGCTTTTGGGTGTGCAAACCAGTAGTTCTATGACTCTTGTGCCTTCTTTTTGGCTCTTTTCCTTCTGTTTGTTTTGTCATAACCAATGTACTAGGTTTTGATTGTATTCTACTCTGTTCTAATCTATTCTATCTATTCTATTCTATCTATTCTATTCTATTCTATTCTATTCTATTCTATTCTATTCTATTCTATTCTATTCTATGCCATCCCATCCCATCCCATCACACTCTACCCTAAACTACCCTACCCTATCTTAATTCCTAAAAGCCAATTTCCTTTCTTAACCTAAGACAATGGGGGTGGGTTCAGAAGTAAGGGAGGTATGAAGAAACTGGGACCAAAAAATATTGAAGAAATGGCTCCCAGAATAAATCACATCAGAAAAAAAACCTATTTTCAATATAAGAAACATATTTTTTTTTTAAAAAATGTAAAAACTATCAGCAGTAGTGTATCAATTTCAGATAAGAAAGCTGTGAAGAAGTTCTCCTGAAGATATACTTGCTGTGCTCTTCATTTGTTTATGCGGAGCAAGGCAATGTTAATTGATTGCTTTTGTTATCATTCAGGAAAGTCAATAGCTCTTTAATTTTATGTGTACAATGATTACACAAAAAGTGTCATAAATTGGTGCAGATCTCATTTTTCTTGCTAGCTTATACTACTCCCAAAGGGAGATCATCTTGTGGGTTATCCAGTTAAGCCAGAGAGACTTGTAAAGGGTACCTTTCCCTCCTCTCTGGAGAGGCTTTTAGATACTCATTCTGGCTATAAGTTTGCTCCCTATAACCTATACAGGTTTTGTGTTTTTCCTGCAGGTAATAAGCAGTAATGAGAATGCAGGTTTTAGGAAAGACCACAGAGCATCCCTTGATCAGGTCACTAGAGATTTGCTCACTGCTGTCTGACTCAGTGTGAGATGCTTTTCAAACAATTATCAGGACAGCTGAGTAACATGAGAATCAGTAGGAAACCTATGACATAAGTAAGTGACCCAAAGGATTGAGGTAGAAAGATTGTAATTAGAAATAAACTGCATTGTTACAATCAGTATTTTTGTTTTAACCTAAGTAGACATATGATGTCATATGTCTAATTTATCATATTTTTTTCTTTAAAAAGTGGCATAATATTTTAAATACAACAAAATACCATGTTTCTGCTGTGTGCTTTTTTTTCTACAACCCTTTCTGAACTTCTCATTAAATGATATTTTTGAGCATCATAATCATCATTATCATATATACCCTTGTCATTATCATCATCACATATGTGCATCTGTGTGTGCATATTCCCCGGCTCATGTTCCAAATGAGAAGAAGCACTGAGTGTGTGTTGCCTAGTCAAAGCATCAACCCTTCATGACATAACATCTATACCTAAGGTTCAGGGATATCACAGAAGTAGAGGGGTGTAGAAAGACTGTAAGGTCCAAAGGAAAGAAAACTGGTCTGCTTCTGTGTGATAGTGCTTTGTATGTCTGGCAGGGAAGCTGCACCCTAGACATTCCAACAGTTGGATTGCCTAAAGAGGACCTAAAACGGACTCTATTTGACATAACCATGTGAATGGAGAAATTCTCAAATTATCACTAGGCAGTTTTAGAAAGAGGGAGAACCAGTTTTCCAGGAGTGTGTCCCTGACAGGATAGGCAAACCAAAAATGTCAGGCCATATAAATAGATGAACAAGACTAAATATTCTCAGGAGGCTATAATTCTACAATTTAAACATGTGTGTGTGTGTGTGTGTGTGTGTGTGTGTGTGTGTACAGTAATGAAGACCAGAGGTTGATACTGAGTATCTTCCTCTATCACTTTCCATCTCATTTTTAAAACAGTATCACTCTCTAAACCAGAGAACCACACTGTTGAAGATGCTGTGTCTTGCTATAGAATGCCTGTGATCTGCTTATATCTGCACCACCACTGGTGTGATCACATAGGACCAATGACATGCCTATGCTTAACTAGTGCTGGCAAATCAAACTCAGAACTTCATATTTGAGCAGCACACACTTTATCCAGTGAGCCATTTCCACAGCCTGATCCAACAGTTTTAAACAATGCAACTGCCTTCTCAGACCAAGCTAAACATATGCATTGCCAAACTTCTTCCTTTCATACTGTTTGGAATTCCAGGCTCATGCCTGCAGTCAATAGAAGACAGATACACATAGAAATGGTGATAATGTTGGACAAGAAATTCTTATTCATAATAATACTGAGAAGTAACTTAGGGTATGAAATCAAAAGTACTTGGAATATTTTAATATAGTGCTTTAAAATATAAATATGTACTTTATGGTTTTGTAGCTGTTTCAAGCATCATTAGAATTAGGAACTTAAGTTCATACTTAATTTTAAAAGACTATATACTAAATACCCAATATATAAGAAAGCTGATTTCATTCATTACAGTGCACTCAATGACATCAATGACTGCATTAAATATAAGATATGTGACAAAGAAATACAGATGTTTGCATTGAATTTGAGAAGGCTGAATTTCCTAGTGAAAGATTTCATACCCATTACACTAAAAAAGCTATGTGTAAAATATTATTCCATATAAGTATAAGTTTTTGTACAAACCTGCCTCTTTGTTTAAATAATTTTCATTTATATTTATTACCAAGCTTTCCCTGTATATATAAAACATGAATAAAAGTGATGATGGTAAAGTCTTTATTTATAAAGGAAGAGAATCTCAAACTATACAAAGTAGAATTTTGTTGGAGTATTTGTTAGAGTAGTTTGATGTCATTTCCTGTTTCTATTTTGGTCATTAAATTAAGTAATTTTAAATATTTTCCATAAAAGGCAAAGCATCAGATATTACGTATAATTGTTTCAACAATGAACACAAGGTTGGTATTGAAGATAAATTACAAGCACCTATAAAAATGAGTTCAGCAATGACGCAAAGCTTTACAATTTAATAGAGATCCTTCTAATTAAGATATCAATAATTTAAAAAACAATATTATTTTGAAGCTAAAATATGCCATAATTGTATCAAAATGTGGCATTCTAAAATCAAAATTCATGTTTTGGATATATTTTAGTGAATGAAAGTTTCTATAAAATAACTTTTATGACTGATATGGGACAGTAGAATGTACCTCAGCAGGGCTGACCATACTTCTGTGATACACCACTTGTCAGACTTGAGAAATATCCAAGACATTTATAAGAAAATTTTGATATCATATTATGCATCCATGGTATTGAACATTTTGACAGCAAGTTTTTATATGGAAGTTCCACAAGGTTAAATATAAATTTCAAATTTTCAATCAAATAATCTTCCATCTGAGCCCTAAATTATACAAATAAAGATAAATCACTAAATCTAAAAATGAAAATTTAATATAAATCTTTTATATGATAAAATAGAAGGATACATAAACTAAACTAAAATATATCAATAGGAAAAAATGCACCTTACAAAAATATTTAAATACCTTTATCAGTACAGTTAAAGCCATAAACAATTTTACAATTTTAGACACATATGTAATGGGATTACATTTCCAATTACAAATATTTTAACAATAGAAACCCATCCAAATTGTACAAAATAAACTTCAAATGATCTGATGACTGATATTCCAAAGACCTGGGTGTCTCAGTTATGGTTTCTATTACTCTGATGAGACACCATGACCACAACTCTTATAAGGAAATCTTTGATTGAGGCTGGCTTCTAGTTCAGAGGTTTCACTATGGCAGGGAGCATTGGTGGCAAGCAGGCAGTGAGCTGAAAGTTCTGTGTAAATATTGGCAGGAAGCAAGATGGGATTGAGATTTTGAGCTTTGCTCAAGCATCTGAAGACCCAAAAAAGCATCCACAGTGACACACTCCCTCCAACAAGAACAAACATACTCCATCAAGGTTACACACACTCCAACAAGGTCACACATATTCCAACAAGAACACACCTGCCAAGAGGGCTATTCTGAGTCTATGGGAAGCATTTTCATTCAAAATACCACACTGTGCAATCTTTAAATCCTATCAGAAATAAGTTATTAAACATGAAATACATACATGCAAACATGCCATTTTGTAAAAACTAATCTAGTTGAAAATAGTCATACAAAATGAAGTGGTATACAATGCGAAAGAACAATAAAGATCAGTTGGAATTGCCTATTTTTTAAGACAACTTTGTCAGCAGAAAATTTGCTCTCAGTGAAGATAGGCATAATGTGATCAGGCCATTAACTCTGTATGACTTACAGATGAGGGTAAGTAGAGGGAGTTTTCTGAATTACATCAATAAAGTGGCCTTTTAGCTCAATGGAGAGGCCATTAAATCAGGCACTATAAACAGATACAATTAAATTTACAGTTTCTATACCTCTACTAGCTTTCATTCATTTTTCTATACTTGATTTTTTGTTGTCTTTTTTACATGGGTATATATATATCTTAGGTTTTATTTGTTTGTTTTGTGTGTAAAGAAAGAATATGCAGTATGATTTCCGATAAAGGGAAAATTTTATGGACTTTAAACACACTCTAGCCTTAGAATAGATTTTATAAAGTGAATCATCATCTATGAAAAGCAGAAACATGTTAAGTACTTTAATTGATCTTACATTAGAAAATACACATTTGCACTACCCTATAGGTAAAAGAATACTAAACAGTATTGTGTAGATTTTAAGTGAGATGCTTAATTAAATTTACAAGAATAAATGCCTGGATGTATTAGCTCATTGCATTATTCATCTACTTAGAGATGATTGCTGGGTTTTCAATATGCTTGATGGGTTCATTTGCTTAATGTTCCACATTAATATTATTAGAAATGGGATGACTTGAGTTAGGCTCCTGATGGTCACTTAGAAATGACTTTATTGATCTCAGAAGCATTGGTTATATTACAAAATTTGTAGCAGACCATGAATTTCACTGTTTAAAATTTCCATGTCTCAGAAGAATATATAAGCATCTATTCTAATTAAAATCAGGTAGGGTGCATAACTGTATTATCAACCCAAGTCATGCTGAAGAATCAGAAAGCAGTGTTGGAATTAACAAAGCAGGGAAAGTCTGTGGTGGGTTTTAGAATCCCCAGTTCCCTTTTCTTTATTTGGGGAGCTTTGCTGAAATGCCTGATTGTCTTTGGGTTTACCAGAACAAGGGTTGTGTAGATGACTGCCATTCACATCGTCTCATGGAAAAGCTTGCTATATTATCAAAGAGAATTTAAACCCATAATCATAAGTTTGGGAGAGGAGTATATTTTGCAAACAAGGCAATCATCTCAAGGTCATCCATAAACAGTAAAAGAAATACTCACTGTCCTGTGTCTTTCATATGTTTCATCTGTCTACATATTTTCCAGTTATATCATGATGATATTTTATTTATTCATCAAAAACAGTTGGTTTAGCTCTGAAAAGGAGTCCTATTTATCTTTTGGTAATATGATCTCTCTCTCTCCAACTTCTTCTCCACCTCCTATTCCTCCTCTTCTTCCTCCTCTCCTTCCCTCCCTCTCCCTCTCTCTCCGCCCTCTTTCTTATTTCCTTTAATGAATAATTCTTTTGTTGGTGGTGCTGAATCTTATCTTTAAATTTACTTATTCCCTTTACATCCCAATTGCTGCCCTGCTTCCTGGTCCACCCTTCAAATAAACCTTCCTTGAATCTAATCTCCTCCCAAAATCGCCATCTCTTCTGAGAGGGGATGACCCCTAGGAATCCCTCCATCCAGGGACATTATCATTCTTATACATCTCTTCATCTCTACCTCTTTCCTTCTAACTCTAACATTCAGGTTCCTTCCTATCATTCCAAGAAATTTTCTGCCACTCAGACTCACCCTTTAAAAACAATATGTTTTTATTTTTCTCTAAAATCCATATTCCAAATGTTAACTCACTTCTTTTGACTGGAAGAGAAATAATTTGATCAAGTGCTTTATTGAAGTTCAAACAGTACAGTAATAGGGCAGGAAACCCTCTCAAGACTGTGGTCTCCATACAGGTCCTACAAAGTAGCCTCTCTTGTCCTCTTTTGATTCTTTTTTTTTTCAGTAAATTTGTTTTATTAAGATATTGAAGATGACTGCTGCCTTGGTCTCGCTCAGTTCCCTTTAGCCTCATGAAAGGAAAACACTAGTTTGTATTTATAGCAGCCAGATTTGTAAATCTTCACCCCCAATATGCCTGTAATAGAACACACAACTCAGCCGTAATATATATAGGTGCAAGCCTAGACTGGGTAGATCTATCACTACTCTACTCTTTTCCAGCCAGAAGAGCCCTAGCTACTTGTGGCTCCTCCAGGCCACGTGTGTCTGCTCCATTTTTCACCTCCTATTCCTCCATCTTCTTCTCTCTCTGCCCCCTCTCATCTCACTGTCTTTTTCTTTTTTCTTTAAATTTTAAAAGACTAGAAAGATTTAATTATGTTAGCATTCAATTTCTCTTTAATGCATTATCACAATAAATAAAAATGTATTTCTTCTTTGCCCCTATAATTACAATATTTGTCACCATCCTTTTTAGTTTAGGAAAGGAATAGACAATATCAGTAAAATATAAATCAAAACACATAATTATAAAATGAGTTATAAAACAATGTTCTTTCCTGTTATAGACATTGAAACATATTTGCAGTCTTCTAAACAGGGCTAGATTTGAAATATTTGAATCACTTCAAATCACACAAAAATATCCATCATACCCCAAATAAAAGTCTGCTGTCCCTAGGAACTCCACAGATAACATACTGTTCATTGCCCATTAGGTGTGATTTCCAATGTCCATCTCAGTTTTATCTAAGTGAAGCAAAGAAACAAGGTAGAATAACATACTATTGACTTTTTGCTGATAAACAATGCAGTGCCTCTGCTGGCCAGCCAGTGAGTCCCGAGGATCTTCTTATTCTTACTGTCCTCACACTGAGATTACAAGCATTTAGTTCCCGTCTTTATCCATAGAGCCCTGAGCTCAAACCCTAGATTATGATTACATAACTTGGTGCTTTACTACCTGTCAAGTCTCACCCTTTCCCTTTCTCTCTTTCAATGTATTATACAGATATTAAAGTTACTCATCTTTCATGCTTTTGATATACAATTGTTAGAGATCTTTAAAAACAGTTGTTAAGAATACCTTTGTTGACTCATAATGAATCAACACTTATCTTTTCTGCTACATCATTCAAAGGTTATATGCAGGAGTACAGAACGTTTAAATTATTACAAAATTGTACAAAGTGAGAAACATGCCATTTGAACATTGTGGTTATATTATCAAAACATATAAAAACGTCTGAGACTTCTGTAGGAAAATAAATGAAGAGTTCTAACTCAAAATACCATGTTGCTCTCCAGTTTTATGCCCATTTCTCTATTTTTCCCTTTTCCCACTTTTAGTGAAAACAGATCTCTTTCTCACAAATATATCCTCAATATAGTTTAATCTCCCTCTTCTCCTGCTATCCCTCCATTTACATCTATTTACTATTCTCATTAGAAAGCAAACAATCTAACTAACCACCACCAACACCACCACCAAAAAAAAAAAAAAAAAAAAAAAAAAAAAAAAAACCACAGGCTTCTAAAGATTACAACCAAACAACACAAAATAAATTATGAATTAGATGAAGTAAAAACTAACATACTAAAGCTGGAAAGGGTAAAAAATCCAAGTGCAGGAAATGTGTGCCATGATTTACCTGCAGGTACCTGGTACAGAATGTTGTAGGTCCTGTTCTTGCTGTTTCTATTTCTCTGAGCTCATATGCACCTTGCTCAGTTCAGACAGCCTTCCACTACCTGGAGTATTTCATTCCTTATTTCACTTACAATCATTGTGTCTCTGCTTCTGGGGGATTCCCTATGCTCTGAGGAGAGGAATTTAATGGGAACTTTAAATGAGATTCTATTGTTTCATATGTATCTGTTCTCATCTGCTGCCAGAGAAAACCTCTCTGATGATGAGTGGTTAAAGCACTGATCTATGAGTATAGCAGAATATCATTAGGAGTCATCATTGTAGTCTTCGTTGTCGTTGTGGTTGTCGTCATCATCTTCATCGTCCCCATCATCATCATCATCATCATCATCGTCATCATCATCCCGAAAGCTCCCAGGGACTAACCATCCATATCAAAAGTATACATGGATCAAAGAGTATATATGGATGGTTCCATGTATCCAGGTATCACCTTTTTATCTTCAAGGAAATTCCGGTTGTACTGTTTCCACCTCAATCCTCAAATTCTTCACCATCCCCATTATCTCTCCCCACACACTTTATCTCTCTCGTACCCTCCCACCACAGGATCCATATCCCCTGCTATTGTTCCCATTTATCTGCAGTCTGTCCATAAAATCTATTTTGTTTTCCCCTCCAGAGAGATCCGTGCATTCCCAACTATATTCCTCTTTATTTATGCTCTCTGATCTATCCTTACTGATGGTAGCTTGGTTATCATTAACTTGATGGCTGGAATTCACCTATAAGTAAAAGCATAAAGTCTTTATTTGTCTGGGTTCAAATGACATCACTCAAGAGTTTTTTTTTTTTTTTTTTTTTCTAGTTCCATCCTTTTTCCTGCAAACTTCATGATGCCATTAAAAACCATAAATATAACAGAGAAGTAACACTCTGCTTTGAACATGTCAACATTTATTTTAAACATTCTTCTCTGGAGGAACACCTAGATTGTTTTAAGTCTCTGCTAATTGTGAATAAATTCACAATGATCATGAGTGAGCAAGTGTCCTGGTGTAGGATTGAGCTTCCTTTGAATTGGTGCTGAAGAGTGGTATAGCTGGGTACTGTGACAGATTTGGTCCAACTTTTTCAGAAGTAACCATATTGATTTCCATAGTGACTGTAGGAGTGTGCACCAGCAATGGAGGAGTGTTTCCCTTGCTCCATGTCTTCACCAGCATGAGCTGTAATATATCTTATTGATCTTAGCCATTTTGATAGGCATAAGATGGAATCTTGGAATAGTATTGATTTGCATTTTCCTGAGGGCTAAAAATGGTGAGCATTTCTTTAAGTGTTTCTCAGACACTTGATATTTATCAAGAATTCTCTGTTTATATCTAAATTCTTTTTTTTCTTTCTTGTTTTTGCTTTCTGTTTGTTTTATTTAAGTTGATAATTGCCCTTTCAAGTTCTATTTTTAAAAGTGTATTTGAATTTTTATGAGGATTTTATTGAATTTACTATGTTATTTTCTCTATCCAGGAGCATCTGAGTTCCTTCTATCTTCTACTATCTTCTACAATCACTTTCTTCAGTACTTGAAGGTTTTTTCTTAATCCCTCTCTTCCTTCTCCAAAACGTCCAGCCCCGCCTTTCCCTTCCACTACCAAGTGAGAGGCTCTAGTTTGTAATTGGCCACATTAATTGGGGAGCAGCTTCACATGGAATCACCTGAGTGCATGATCTGCTCCTCATCAGGGTCAGGATCAGGGGCAGGATTATCATCAAAAGCAATTCACAACAGATGGCTCTTCCTCTGTGTCAGACTAATCTGGTCTTGTCCATTTTCCTATTCTGAAGGATATAATGCCAATATTGCAGACTTTTGAGAGTCTAGCATCAAACACTGATAATGCAATGCTGTCATTTTTTTTTATACCTCAAACCATAGAAACACACTATTTTCCTTTTCCAAAAGGAACATCTTTGTATTTCTTAGTTTATCATCCTTTCTCTATTAAGAGATTTGACCTGGTTAGTTGAGGTTTACTTGAGTGCTGAGTGGGGTGCTGTACAAAGAGCTCATAACACACATCTAAGTTTAAAGAGGAATATTTAGCACTGATAAGTGCACCTTCTGAATAGACAATACCCTATCACTCATGGTACCAAACTACTGAAAATAATTTTATCATTAAGGATTAACACTCACATCTTTAATCCAGCAACTACATATTAAGGGTTACTTTTATCATTAAATCATAAGTGACTACATAATGGTCAACTGTGATGCTAAATAAATAAAATCGGCTTTTTCATTCTGCAAAAACATATTGTCCAGTTTTGTCTATCTTGAACACCCCAGAAACACCCCCCAGCCATATGACACTCAAGAAAAACAAAGGCCAAAAATTGAAAGCCTCAGTCCTTCTTAGGAAAAATATAAAGTGTATAGCACCTTCTCAGAGTGTGGTACACCTGGACCTTATATCATAAATAATCTAAGAGCTAACAATATAGCCTTGTGGCAATTTTGGGTATTCAAAAATTATTATGATTAATCTATACACACCAAGAAAACTGTTTCTATGTTACGTTCTGTTTTACATGAACTTTATGCTTATGGTAACTAGTGGGATTTCAATGCATGCTATCAAACCTCTAAAAGAATTAAGTACTGAAAAAAATTCATATAGTGTTATGCCAAAATGCCTTTAAAAATCTCTATATGTATACCTCTTTTATTAAAATAAAGTTGTAAGAGAGGAAAAAAATAAAGGAAAGAAAAAGAAAACTAGAAATGGTCTACAGAAAAGAAATCTAAGCAGGAGTACAAATAGACACTAAAACTTTGCCAAAAAATATATTTTTACACTTTGATTTTTAACTTATTCTCTCCTGGTTCATTTTTGGATGCTGGGAGGTCGTGAGTCACATTTCTGCAAAGGGGAGGGCCATGGTGGATGGGCCCTTACTTCAATAAAAATATACCAATTCCAGAGTGCATGGGTAGTGTCAACTCTTTATGCTCTATGGGTTAAAAAGTAAGAAGAGTATGGGAAAAACTTGCATAAGTGGATGGGTAGGCAACTGTGTATGGTCATAGGAGGGAGGAAGAAGTGAAATGATATTATTTAAAATGAATTATGTAAGATCCACAAAGGACCATTATAAAGTAACAAAAATGAAATGGTTCTAAGTCA
Source organism: Micromys minutus (assembly GCF_963924665.1). Taxonomy (NCBI): domain Eukaryota; kingdom Metazoa; phylum Chordata; class Mammalia; order Rodentia; family Muridae; genus Micromys; species Micromys minutus. The sequence continues at coordinate 20,109,714 of NC_137957.1, read as the reverse complement.
ACTGAATCTGAACTCACACTTCTTACATATATTCTAAGATATTTTCATATCATACCATATGTGCACTTGGGCATGAATAAACCGCCATTTTCATCTAACTTGAGAGCAGGCTTCCACTATTCTGTTAGGGTTTTCTAATTAAAACATGCATATCTGCATTGAATTTAAAATAAGATGGAATCCTTTGTGAGGACATAAGTTTTGGAGAAATTTTGATTGAATTATAAGTTTCTATAAAACAACTAGAAAGTTTTGAATAATGGAAAGCCTCGTGGAATTTCTACATTTAATCTAATAACACTTCCTTCAAAAACTGAATAGAAGCATCATCATAATGCCTTGCAATTCACTTGCAATACTAATCCTCTATACAAATGGTACTTTGCTGATTTAATACAGTACTATTCATTAACTGTTATCTAATGTACCTAATATTAATGTATTATAATGTATAAAGTACCTTATAGGACTCTACTCTTTCTGGTATATATATAATGTTAGCAATTATTACTATGATTTTTTTATAATAACTTTGGAATCAATGTCATAGTTAATAGACTATTATGGGTTGATTTAAAGTAATTATATTATAGGATAGCAGACATACATAAGTAAAGTTAGCTGACTCAGCAAATTAAATCTTATCCACTAAATATTTGAATACCATTGGTTAAATTTATATAACTCAGTTCAGTAAAAGAATATTTGTGAAATATTTCTCACATGTGTATCTTAAATGCATTCAAAAAAACATTAATTAATATTGTTCTTTTTATGGGGTTGAAATTTCTTTCAGCTCATTCAGTTCTCCTAACTCTTCCATTGGCATCCCAGGGCTTAGTCCTATGGTTGTCTATGAGTATCTACATCAGGATTGGTGAGGTGCTGGTAGAAGTTCTCAGGGAACAGCCATACTGGGCTCTTAGATACAAGGTCTTCTTGGCCTCAGCAATAGTGCAGTGTTTAAAGCCACCAACAAAAGATTAAATATGAAGAAATCCATGGCTCCAGATTTTTATGTAGCTGAAGATGGCCTTATCTGACATCAATGGTAGGAGAGGCCCTGGGTCCTATGGAGGCTTGATATCCCAGTAAAATGGGTTGCTAGGGAGGTGAGGAAGGAGAGGGGGGAATGGGAGAAGAAGCAACCTAATAGAGGTGAGGAGGAGGGGGAAGGAGGAATGGGATGGGGACTTGTGGAGGGGTAACTGGAAAGGGGAATATCATTTAAAATATAAACAAATAAATGATTAGTTAAAATATTAATTATATTTTCTTATTATTTTTCAGTTTATTATACATGTATACTTGCTAGAAATTCAGTGAAATGAAAATAGTACATTCTTGTAAATGGAGTTATATATTTGAAACATTTTATTATGGTCTGTGAAATAAGAAGTTTAGATTGGGGTGCACATACCGGAACATGTCAGTAGAGGTCAAAAAGTATTTGTGGAGTTGGTTTTCTTCTTCCAGTTTTAATGGATTCTGGATATAAAAAATAATAATATCCTGGTGTGTAAATCAAGTAAATTTATGAATTTAAGCATAGTTCTTGCTTTATTTTTGTAGATTTTGTAAACCAAATACTGTGAATTAACATGGGATTGAGGTAGGAATCCTTCCCAACTGTATATAAACACAGATGTAATCACTAGCATGGACTTTTGAATTACTACAGGACTGCATATGCGATTCCAATATCTCTACTTCATTGTCAAATCAACCCCCAAACCCTGTGCCTCTGATTGTTTGTTTGCTTGTTTGTTTGGTGACATGGTCTTATTATACAGCCCTGGCTATTTCAAAACTCACTATATAGATAATATTTGTCTGAAAATCAGTACTGTCTCTGCATCTATTTAGTCTCCTGTGTACTAGAGGAATGCATCACCATGCCTAGCTCATTCTAAAATTCTTAAGTATTCAAATGAGTGAGTAACATATGTTATATATTTAAGAAACTTCTGTATTGATATTTTTCTCTTCATTCAGAAGTATCATTCCTAGTAATTGTAGTTAAATTTTCAATAGTATTCTTTAATAGATAATTCTCTTCATAAAGAGTTTATGAATATCAACAAAGACAGTTTTTGGTGAATATACCTTTTATTTGTTTAGTTTTACTTTTTACAAATTATTTCTTTTATTTAAATTTTCAATGTTGTCCACTTCCTGTTCCCCCTTCCATGAGCCCCCCCCCCATCTCACCCTCCTTTACCTCTAAAGGGTAGTCTCCTAACCACTCTCACCTGAACCCTCTAGTATTCCATTCTCTGGGGCATCAAGCCTCCATGTGTCTAAGTATATTTCATCCTACTGAGTCAGACATATGTAGTGGGAGTCACAGACCAGCTCATGTGTGCTCTTTGGTTGGTGGCTTAGTCTCAGTAGCTCTGAAGTATCCAGTTAGTTGATATGGTTGTTCTTTCTATGGGGTGTCAAACTCCTTCAGCTTCTTTACTCCTTCTGATTCTTTCATTAAGTTCTTGAGCTCAGTTAAATGGTTGGCTGTAAGTATCTGCATCTTTGCAAGCTGGTAAACTACTATGGAAATCAATCTGGTGGTTCCTCAGAAAATTTGAAATAGTTAAACCTGAAAACCCAGCTATACCACACCTGGGCATATATCCAAAAGATACTCCACCATATCACAAAGATATGTGCTCCACTGTGTTCCTAACAGTCTTATTTATGATACTGAGAAACTAGGAACAACCCAGATGACCCTCAACAAATGAATGAATAGAGAAAATATGGTACATTTACAAAATGAAATACTACTCAGCTATTAAAACAATTTATTTATGAATTTTGTAGGCAAATGAATGGAACTAGAAAATATCATCCTGAATGAAGTAACCCAAATCCAAAATTACATGGTATGAACTCACTGATAATTGGATATTAGTCCAAAAGCTCAGAATACTTACAAAACAACTCATTGTTGGCATAGATGTTTAAAATCTAGCTACACTGGGGAACAAAATAATCATGGGAAGCAGAGGGAGGGAGGAGCATGGGTTGGAGAAGGAAGGGGGAGGGAATAAGCTGGGGTAGGATCAGGTATGGGACAAGACAGGGGAGGAGTCTACAGGGTCAAAAGAATGAATAGAAATACAAAGCAGTATGGGGTGGAAAAGTGCTAGATGTTAGAAGCATAGGAGGCTCATTGGATGCAATGGGGATGGTATTAGCTGAAATTCCTAACGGAAGGGAGGTAAAACCTGAAGAGACCATTTCCAATAGATATACAAGCCCCCCCCCCCCAGTTGAGGGATGGGGCCACCTACTAATCTCAAAATTGTTAACCCAGAATATTTCCTGTATAGAGGAAATCTGGAGTTCAAAAATGGAGCAGACAGAAGGAATGACTATCCAAAGACTTTCCCACCTTGGGATCTATCCCATGCATAAATACCAAATCCTGATGCTATTGCTGATGACAAGGTGTGGTTATTGACCAGAGCCTGGCATGGCTATTCTCTGAAAAGCTCTGTCAGCATCTAATTTTTTCAATAAAAATAAAAGTATCCAATATAATATCTGAACTAACACAAGAAAATACAACTTAAAAAGAGCTTGGAATACCCAGGGAACCATCCACAGAAATTATTAAGCTCAAAGCAAAGAAAGACCAAAAGTCTTTCTTAGAAGGAAGAACAAAATGTTCATGGGAGAAAATAAAGGGACAAACAGAGGAGCAGGGATAGGAGAAAAGATCATCCAGAGATGGCCTCACCTGGGAATACATCCCATATGCGCCCAATAAACCCAGGCACTATTTCGATGCCAAGTAGTGCTTACTGGCAAGATGCTGATATGGATGCCTCCTCAGAGGCTCTGCCAGAGCCATACTAATACAGAGGAGGATGCTTGCAGCTCACTGACAGACTGTACACTAGGACCCCAATGAAGGAGCTAGAGAAAGGACTAAAGAAGCTGAACGCGTCTGTAACCCCATAGGAATAACAAAATTATCAACTATCCAAACCCATCACAGCTCCCAGGGACTAAAACACCATCCATGGAGAGACCCATGGCCCAAAGTCCATATGCAGCAGAGGATAGCATTGTCTGACATCAATGGGAGGAAAGTCCTTTGGTTCAGTGAAGACTCATTTTTCCAGTGTAGGGGAATGCCAAGGTGCTGAGGTGGGAGAGGGTGGTTGGGAGAGGGAGCACCTTCATGGAGGCAATGGGACGGGGATGGGGTGGAATTGTGGGAAAGGGATAACATCTAAAATATAAATGTAAAATTAAATTTCCAATAACAAAGGGAAAAGAAAAAAAATTCATTGTATTAAATAATTATGATTTATTTCTTAAGACACAGCAAAATTATTCCCTTTTAGGTGACATTGTGTTAACATTTCAGCAGTGTGTCATTTAAATGAATTGTTTTGTCTGTTATTATAGTATTCTTATTCCATACTTGTTTTGGTATTCACACCATTATCTATGACATTTTATCTTCTTTACTATACAAAAACTTAAAGCTAAGTGGTCATTGTCTCTTTTATGTCCTTAGTTACTATAGTGGTACCTAGAGTTTACAGATACTGAAATAACCCTCCCTCAGAGACGACCCAATTGTTCCCTGGAGAAGAGTCAAGAATAAAACAGTTCAAATACAAATTAGAAACGTTTAAGGCCAGATGTTCAGAGGCCAAAGGAGCTCAAAGATTATATTTTAAAATGACATTTAAAGTAACTGAAAAGGGCAGGTGAGCGAGGCAATTAAGAATAAGACAAAACCTTTGTAAGTAGAGAAATATTTATACACCAGCTTAGGAGAACATCATTGTGAAATATGGCATGTGTGTGTGTGTGTGTGTGTGTGTGTGTGTGTGTGTGTGTGTGTGTATGTGTATGTGTGTGTGCTCTAGCACATGTAAGAACATCAGAAGAAAAGTTTTGAATCAGTTGTTGATTTCTACCTTACAGCAGCAATATCTCTCTTGATTCTGCTGTTGTACAAAACTCCAGATTCTGGCTGATTCACTGATATTCCTCCTCGGTCAATCCAAAGCAGTGAATGCCAGAAGTACAGGACCATTCCACCACATCTTGCTTTTTATGTAGATTATTGTTATCATACTCCGGTTGTCAGGTTTGTAGCTTACCAATTTTGCCTTCTAAGGCATCTGTAAAGCCTCATTAGGAATGTTTTTATTGTGTTTTCATTTTAATGTCAATCTAAAATCCCCCTTTTGACTTTCAAGATCAGGCAGAATTCTGTCTTAAATCTAGTCCCAGAAAGCTCTGAATATCCTAGAAACAACTCGCAGACATTATGAAGCTCAAAAAGAAGGAAGACCAAAATGTGGAAGCCTAAGTCCTTCTTAGAAAAAACAAAAAAACAAAAAAAAAAAGAAAGAAAGAAAAAAAATGTATTCTTCATATATTATGTTACAAATCTTGTGAGCCATAATATTATTTTATAAAAAAAAAACAACAACAACGCAAAATCTAAATCTAGTATCTGAGGCATACTGCTGTGTACTTCACTCAGATGAGACATCCTCTCCTGAACGAATGGGAAACATGTGGAAGAACATTTTTCTAGTCAGGACACTTTTTCTAGGCCCCTTCATAGAAAATTATAAAATGATGTCTATCCCAAAAAATAGATGGTATCTACTGGAGGTTTATTGGGATATAGTTTGGCTTTTATCTTTAAATTGAAAAGACATATATTAGAGCATTTTATCAAAAAAGACTTACTGTTTTGTTATTAAATTTATTAAAAAATAAAGATAGAATCCACGATAAATGTGTACACTATCAAATTATTAATTAACAATAACTTTTATTAACCTTGCAAGCACCAGCTATATGCAAAAACATAGTACATTGATGATCATTTGATTTACTTAACATAATCTAAAGAAAATGTGCTAAAATACCTTTAGCTCTTCTCTGGGAGTTAAGGGTAAGCCAGGTCTGGAGTATTTTCTCCCTTTCACACAATATGTCCAGATTACAGTTTCCCTCCTCTTCTGGCATAATGTTACAGTGCACTGTATAAATATTATCATCATATTATTCAAATGTTCGTTTTTCTGACCACACATCTTGGTGGTGGCACTGACAAGCTTATTCCCTGGACCTTCTCCCCCAATGTTGTATACATTGTCCCCCATTGTCTGTTATTTGTCAATAAAAGCAGATCAGCCAGTGGGTGAGTAGGGGAAATCATAGGGCTGGATGTGTGACCCTAGCCAAGGGAGTTAGAGAAAGGAGAGGAAGAGAGAACTGGACAGAGGAAAGGGTGTAAGGCCACTATGAGAACACACCTGGGGCACAGAGAGCCAGATCAATACTAAAATGCAAGTATTTCAGGGATTTTTGCTGGGAGGTAGTAGATTAGTTTAGAGGATTAAAATAGATTAATACTCTTCAGCTATTATGCCGTAAAGCTTGAATGAATACATCTTACAGTCTTTTTCTCATTTTACTAGGAAGCTACTCAGGATAAAAAAGAATTATCACTTTTAATACTGCACCGACACTCCCCCTCCCACCCAGATCCGATGCCATGTTTCTCTTAGGTTAATATTGTACCCTGCTACTTTACTAAAATATTTACCTGTCATAGGCCTTCTCCTGTGAAGAGTTTAAGTTCACATATGTATAGATTGTTTAGCAGTTTTTGCATGAAAAAAAATTTATGCAAAAAAAGACAAACAGGTAGTGAAATGCTAATTTCGAATGGAACATTGAGGGATGTAAAATTATGTCACAATAAAAGCAAAACATATTTACTATTATTTGTAAGGAATTGAGAATCTACTCATCACCTTGCTTATAGAATAAAAATCATTTAAAGGGTATGGGGAAAGCAATAGAAAAACATGCAAATGCAGAATTAAACTTTTTTTCTGTTTTATATCCCCCAGTAAGTTACAGAAACTACCTCTATTTCCCTTCTGCGTCAAAGTGACTGGAGAAAATTGGCACCAATGGAAAGTAAATTGAAACAAAATATGAGAGGCTTCACTTACAATGTTGTCCTATTCTAGATTTCAGTAAATATTACTTAGTTAACAGCATCAGAGTAGAGAAGAGATGAATGTCTGCTGAGAACTCAGAAGGAAATGTACTTAATAAATGGAGGCTATAGTTAACAAATGTTCACTAAGAGAAATATAGTAGGATAGGGAACTGCATATAGATGAAAGGAACCCTGTGGGCAGGGTGTGCTCTATAAAAGTTACTCTATGCGGATAACAAAAAGAAGTGGCATATGGTACCAATGTTAAAAATTAGGAGGCTGGGATCAGTTCCTTCAGTTCAAAATAAATATCACTCAAAATAGATTCACAGGTTTACATATGTTGTTAATAACTTATTTGCTTTAAAGTTCACTTAATATTATCACTGAGTGGCCGCAATAATAGCCATGAAGCTGGAGCTTAGGCAAATAGACTTGAAGAGGAGCCCGCATTGTGATACAGAGTGTGGGCAACCCACCACTTTAGAAGCACAGGTCAGGGTCGCAGATGTCAGAACCGTGACCTGTACATGGTAAGACATATTTTCCCAAAGTGCTAGAGATGGTGCACTGAAGCTTGGCAAGTTAGAAGTCATACTTACTATTCTTTTCAAACTTGCAAGCATTTCAAATTTACACTCAGAGATAAATATAGCTCTTATAGGTTAAAATGATAAGGACTGCTTTATCCAGGGAGGCACTTGTTCTTGTGGAGGCTTAGTGACCCAGAGAAGGGAGATTTTGGAGGATGAGGTGGGAGTGGGTGGGTGGGTGGGTGGATGGAGAAGAACCTTCTTTGAAATCAATGGGATAATGATGGGGTGGGAAGTTGTGAAAGGGGGGAGACCTGGTAGGAAAGACAACATTTGAAATGTTATTCAATCTGATAGTTAATTAAAAGTACATGCACTGAAAGAGACTAGTTATATAATGCACTCAGTAGATAGCTGGACTAGCATGTTCAAGGCCCCATATATTGTCACTTGTAACAATAAATAAATAAAATAAATAAATAAATATTAAAATTATATGATGATATGAGGCAGTGAAATATTGTTATGTAAAATAAAATGGTGATTCTATAAAACGTAAATAACTAAAGTGATATTTGCTCAAAACCTCCACCATGATATCCCATATGTGGCATATTGTAATTTAGAATATTGTAGAAAGAGCTACAACTGGTAAATTTGTGGTAGGACTGGCACATGAGAGGCTGTGGGTTCAATCCCCAGCAATGTGATAAAATGAGTTAATTAACAATAAATAAGTAAAATCAATTGACAATGTATTCTTTATCGAGTAGATTATTATTCATGTGTGATTTTTGCATAACTGTACACTGTAAGAACACCACTATAAGGCATATATAATTGAAATATCTGCTGTCTAATCAAACATGACACATACATCTAGTTATTTATAATAAATACAAATTTATTTACTCAATGATCTTCAGTCTGAAAAGATGCAGACAGTGCCTATGGTAAGAGTTCTATGTATCATCATATGCCAAGGCAGAAGGAGAATAATATGTATGGGGCTCCCTGTATAAGGACCACACTCCATGCTTAGTGGTGTGTGCTAAGTCTTTAGTCATGGGAATGCCATTCTGTCATCTACGATAGCATGCATCAGAGGAAAGCAATCAGTGTATGAAAGTAACTCACATGCACACCAGATTATCATAATATTTCAGGTAATCCCTATAATTGGTGTGGCGTCATTACAAAGGCAGCCATTTGATCTTGGTCAAATCACCCAGTAGTTCTCTGTTGACAGTGCAAAAATGAAAATTGTCATCAAAAGATATCTCAGGATGAAGAAATATTCAAATAACAACAAGACACTACAACTAATAACTCAGCAAAATTACTGAATATGGGTCAAAATAATGCTATTCTTATCATTGGTTTAAATGTATATATGAAATATAATTTCTTATCGACTGAATGTACAAATAGGAAAGACTCTATGTAACTGCTAGTTGTTGAATTAAGAACAATTTGTAAATTGAGTCTAGATATACTGATGCTGGTTTAATGATTCTCTTAGATTTCATAAGAAGTTGCAAAGGATTCTTCCTTTATTTTGGATGTTACAAACTACATAATTTGAGAACAATGATATATAAGTACCTGTGAGTACAGTTCCAATAGAAGAATTCATAGTGTTTTTGAAACATCAAATAATCTTTTGCATCTTCATCTCATCTTCAATGCTTCTTCAAACCCCACTAATTTGTTAAAGACATATTTGATACAGAACAATTCCCACAGTAAATGTAATTCATTTATGACCAGAACCCACAATTATCAAAGACTTTGGGTATTTTCTAGGTTAAAACTTTATTAAATAACACAAACTCACATACATTTAATAAAAGCTCCCCCCCACACACACACCTTATTTCGCTGTCTCATGAACCCATACCTTCTGAACTTTATCACATTGTGTTAATGGTACAAAAAGTATTTTAATATCTACCATGAAATCTCAAAACACAAATCTCTCATAAGTAAAAGGGTCTAGAAGTGCGGAAAACACACACACACACACACACACGCACACAAAACAGAATAGCATGAGCCACAAAGAAAAGTACTATCAGAATTTTGCAAAAACTCCCATACTGTATGCCCTTCTTAACTGTATCTCCCCAAGTAAGACTTTAGCTTACTTTGGATAGTACTTTAGCTTTGGTTGGATAGACTTTAGCTGAGTTAATAAATAATAAGTTTGTATCTGAAAGAAAATGTGTTTTAAAGAAAAGCAATCAATAGTAACACACGGTTGTATTACCTTGAGACAATAGGCATCAATGTGTTTGAAAGTGAGAATTTTTCTGCGTATAATGAGCAGATTTTAGCTTCTTGTACTTTGAGCCTGAGTATTTCCCTTGGCCAGAATTTATAATGATGTTTGTTCCAAAAACTGATAATTAATTTAGTTTTCTCCCCATATGACTGTACAAGTCCCAGAGATTCAAACTAGGGTTTGTTTTCCAGAAAGTAGATTGAAAACATTAACTTTAAAACAAGATTACTAATAGATTGCAGAGTCTAATTTATAACCACCACAATCAATATTGAGTTATATTAACTTTAAACTTTTCTTTTCATGTTGCCTCTTTTTAAATTTCTCCCCTGATGCAACCTGCCAATGAAGTTATCTAAATTTTACTATTACTAATCTCCTACACTAATGCAGACTTCTAAAACTTTAATCTCCTAATAAACTTTCTTTATTGTGACATCTTTAACATGTCTAAATTTATAGAGCTTGTTCTCATTAGGACAGAATCACTTTTGAGAGCCCGAGGAAACTTCTCTTATCCAAGCCTGTAAGTCTTCATGTCTTCATCTTTCATGCCTAAATAAATACTTGGCCTAAACTAATTAGATAAAGTTAAAATTTTGATGGCCAGTGTATGAGCAGGGTTTGAATATGCCCCCTACACACCTAGAAAGATCCCAGTATCTCCAGGTTGAGTTAGTATAACATTTAAAAAATGGTGCCTCATAGAAATTATATTATAAGATATCACCAAAGGAAAGGCTCAATGCATTACTTATAGGACAGGAGCAACCTTCAGGAGAATGGTTTATTATAAGGTGTTTGCATGTTCCACTGAAACCCTCTTTCAGTCCCTTATGACACTGACTGCCAGATGCTCAAAAAAAAAAAAAAAAAAAAAAAAAAAAAAAAAAGAAAGAAAAGAAAAGAAAAGAAAAATCTAAACAAACCCCAACACTATTGCTGATGCCAAGAAGTGCATGCTGGCACATGTGTGGAGCCTGGCATGGCTGTTCCCTGAGAGGTCCTACCAGCACCTGACCAATACAGATGCAGATACTTACAGCCAGTCTCCAGAGTGAGCCCAGGAACCCCACTGAAAGAGCTAGAAGTACTGGAGGAGCTGAAGGGGTTTGTAACCCCATAGGAAGAAGAATATTAACTAACCCAGAGTTCCCAGAGAATAAACCACCAACAAAAGAGTATACATAGTGAGATCCTTGGTTCCAGATATATATTGCAAAGGATGGTCTTATCTGACATCAGTGAAAGTCAAAGCCCTTAGTCCTATAGACGTTTAACAGTCCAGCATAGGGGAAAGCGAGAGCAATGAGGCAGGAGTACGTAAATCATTAGAGGAAGACTCTCATTGAGGCTAAAGGAAAGGGGATATTGGGATTGGGGGTCTTGAGGGGTAATAGGAAAGGGGGATATGATTTAAAATGTAAATGAATAAAATTATTCATTTTAAAATGTGGTAAACGTTTGCCAGATCTAACTGACAACTCAGAGGTTTGTTGCTGAATACCCCCCCTTCTAGTTGTTTCTTTACTCTGGCTGAATAATTCAACTCAGCTTTTCTGGCTCAAAGTCCCACTAACTGATTCAAATAGGCTTTCATGACTTCTGACAGAATTGCTATTCTTGGAGAAAAAAAAAAAAAAAAAAAAAAAAAAAAAAAAAAAAAAAAAAACCTCTGTCATCCAGAAACTTCTCTGTCCTGAACTGCTTTGACATCAGCTGCACTCAGTTGAACGGTACCAATGTGAACTGAACTAAACTTACTTGAAATCTATCTCATAGCCTGAACTCTACTGCATTGCCTGGAGTCAAGTAAACTAGAGTTACAGAACTGCCCTCCAATCCTGACTTATTCTCCCAAATCTTTCTCTGATTATTCACTTTGTTGGCTCCTCAGTTAGATGTTTCAGCTTCTTTGTGGTGGGTAAATTGAGGGAGGTAGCCATAGGAAAACAGTGTTAAGAGTTGCTGAACGGGGTGGATCAAGATACCTATAGAGACTAAGTGGATCATAGTAGATTAGACCAGTGCCCTTCCTATTGGAGTTGTCCAGCATATTAAGGTGATGGTAGGAAGTCAATATCAGTGGAATGTACCAAAGATTATGTTATCGTTTAATCTGTTTAGTTTACTCTCCATCAATGCAGTTGTCTATAATGCCTAGACCAAAAGAGTTGGAAGCAGAAGACCTTAACACTCTTACTTTCTCAACTAGCAGCCATCATTAGGATATCCAGCAGCTTCAGAACACTACAACCGACAAAGCTACAGTAGCAAGTCCAAACGCTCAGAAGTGTCTCATTTATTGAGGGTTTAACCAAAATGCTCATGCTACTTTTTTTTCAGTATACATTTATTTACCTTATCTATCAAACTACAGGAGTAAGAGTGATAGTATCAACTTCTACTCATCTTTTGGATCAAAACATTCAGTAATGTTGCATTAACACAGCATTTTTTCAAAAGTAATAGCTTAATGAGCATTTCTTCCTTGTATTTCCATAACAAAAGTCGTGGGATAAATAATTTATAAAGAATAAATATTCATATTGGAATTTGGAAGTTATAGTCCATAGTTGGAGTATAAGTGAATTAGTGCCACTTGTCTTTCAGGACCTAAGTGTAAAAAGGAGCGACAGAGATAAGAGTCCCACACTATCTTTGAAGTGCAGATATGGATGCTTTAACTTCTTTCCACTAGGATGCTAATACTTCTAACAGTGATACAGGTCTTGGTATACTCTAGTCTATAATGATGGGTCTCCTTTTAAAAATATAAGAAAACAATGTTTTTCTTCCTTTCATATTTCTTTTTTTTTAAACAACTTTATTTTACAAAACAAAGATAAATGTACAGATTTTAAACATTTTTTGCTTAAAATTTTACATTTTTTGTCAGTACTTTTTTCAGATTTTAACATAATTTTTACATAAAACTATATGAATATATTTTTTAGTCAGTACTTGATTTTTTCAAGGTTTGATTGTATGCCTTGAAAACTTAATAGTTACAATGAGCTAAAGTAAAACAAATGTAACATGGAAATAGTTAAAGTTTTCTTGTTTTGTAAATTTTTTTTGTTTTGTTTTGTTTTGTTTATTTCTTGGACTTCATACAGTCTGTGAGTTGTTTCTGGGGGAGTGCCTTTCATATTTCTTTTTCTTTTCTAGAATATTGGTGTTCTTGCATTTTCGTGTGCTTTTTGTTAACATCGCAGTAGGTATATTGTATAACTTATGATTATAAATATGTTCTCATCTTCTCATATTAATTATTGCTACTGTGTGGAGGTACATTGGACACATAATTCTTTTTTATGTTTTAATCATTTTTACAAGTATGATTTACTAAAATTGAATTATAATAATTTTTTTCACCTTTTATTTGTTCCAGATCACTCTGAGTCCCATTGCATTTATGCATCTAGCTCTGGAAAATTTGTTTTAGTGGTCTGTGTTTAATAAGATTTTTAAAATTGGTATTAAAGGTATACAAGTATTTTTCTAATATGTATGTCTTGTGTAACATGCACATGCAGTGCACATGTAGGCCAGAAAAACTGGATGTTGAATCCCCTGAATTTGGATTTATAATCGATAGTAAGCATCCATGTAGGTGCTATGAAAAGAACCATGGTATTCTGGAAGAACATTTAGGGTTCTTAACTATTAAATAATCTATCCACCCCCTTTCTGATACCTTTAAAATATTTCTTTCTTCTGTAGTGTAAACTGGCATTAATTGGTTAATTAATTAATTAGTTAATTAATTAATTAATTTAATTGTACAATTTTGCAGCAATGGGGACTGAATTCAAGGCTTGATGTACCCTAATACTGAGTAATCATGCTTTTGTTTCTAGTTTGATGTATTAATGTTCTCCAAATAAACTTAATGGATACACACATGCTTTGGTAGATAATGGTGACTAAAAAGCCCCAAATCACAACCCACGAGCCCTATCAAACCAACTTGTTATAATCTGCAGACAATGCCAAACTAAAAGCAATCTTTTCTAGAATATCATGTTGTTCTGGAGTGACCAAGCCTTCACTCTCTCCAGTCATTGGCTTGGGTGAGGGAGGGCCAATTTTATTTTTTACTTATGTGTTCCTAGCATTGCAAATGTGCTTGACATTAACACTTTCAGAGGTAATGTTTTATTGATGTGTCTTATATTTACCTTATCTCCTGAACTTGTTCTTTACACAAAAGTCCTGAATATACAGATTGCTTGGAGTCACCTGAACTTTACTGCATTCTTTTTTTATACACATTTAGTTTTGGGTTATTACCTTGTCTCAAATCTTTCAATTAAAAAGAAGTTTGTACTACAGCTGATTACTTACACACCTACATTCTTACATGCCATTGATATCAAGAGTTAATTTTGAAAAAAATAAATGTACTTGGATGTTCATGAAAGAGAACTGCCTAAGACTTTATTTACTCTCTTCCTGGAACCCTTGAATATCCCTGAAGTTACTTTTGCTCTTAGTATTACATGGTGTTTACCCAACAGTTACATTTCAGAGATATTTGTTGGGCTTTTGGATACTTCTTTTCTCTCTTTTCATTTTTTGAGATTTATACTTGACATTCTCTCCATTTGTTTAGTCATTTTTAAGTAGAGTTCAGATAAAACCTTGCTATCTTTGAGAACCTAAAGAGTTCTCTGGAAAACACTTGTCATTTTGCTTTAAGAAGTGGACTATTTTGTAGGTTTTGTTCTCGAACTTCCCTCAATAAGAAAACATGACCAATTTTAAAAGAAGCACTTAACCTGAAAATTAACATCATTCAGAATGTCCATTTATATATTCTGAATTATGTAATTGGCCTTTCTGTCTCATACTAGTCATTACTGAAGATCTATATAGTCAACATTGATGTCTTTTATGTGGGGAGGCTGATAGTAAAGGAGAATTAGTAATGTATGTGTTATGTGTGTCACTAACTAGAATAAAAATTTTATGTCTGTTCATACAGTATACTCTGCTCTAACAAATAATTTATTAATGCCTTATCTTACAGAAATATTTCTACTCACTATTAGCAAGCTTTGTGTCTACAAGAGCAGGTCTTAAATCTAAGACAGGACTCTGAAATGTAGGCCAGTGTAACTCACAATTTTTTAGATACCTAATCTTTGTATAAATATAATGTTTTTGGCCTGGTTATTTATACGTTTTAGGCATCGGGCTAAACATTCCAAATGGTGTCCAAATCACATATCAGTTTGCACTGTATTTTCTGAAGTCTACATGAAAACAACTATAAGCTTGTATATGGTGCAGAAGACAATGATATAATAAATGTGCAACATACCGAGAGGTGACCAGAGGAGCCAATGTAGAAGTCATATACATAAAGAGGATTTTCATTTGCAGAAGCCCCTCATTTGCAAAATGCACTGGTATATTCTCAGGTAGACCTAGCTGTCTCAAATGCTTCTGATGAAAATTATAAATCTGAATCCGTTTATAAATAGGTCTGACTGAAATCTTTAATCTGATTCACTTCATTTCCAAAAGCACAAGGGTTTTCCTAAAGCCACCTTGGCATAATTATTCTCTTTTTCTCTATTAGTGTCTACTATCGTAGTTAGGTGAGAATTTATTACTGTGAAGGATCACCATAACCAAGGCAACACTTCTAAAAGAAGACATTCCATTGTAGTTGGCTTTCGGTTTCAGGTGTTCAGACCATTATCATCATGGCTGAAAGCATAGCAACATGTAGATAGCTAAGTGTGAGAGGAGCTAAAAGTTCTTTTAAAAAAATAGATATATTTTATTTACATTTCAAACATTATCTCCTTTCACGGTTTTCTCTCCATAAATCCATAGCCCATCCCCCTCCCCTGCTCCTATGATGGTGCCCTCACACCCTCCCCCTTTTGCCTTTCTGCCCTGACACTGGATTATCAAACCTTGGCAGAACAACAGCTTTCTCCTCACACTAATGCTCAACAAGGCCTTCCTCTGCTACATGAACAGCTGGAGCCATGGGTCTGTCCCTGTGTACTCTCTGGATAATTGTTTAGTCCCTGGAGATCAGGTTGGTTGGTATCGTTGTTCTTATGGGGTTGTAAATCTCTTCAGCTCCTTCTACTCTTTCTCTTACTCTTGCATTTCAGGTCCTATTCTTAGTTCAGTGGTTGGCTGTGAGCATCTGCCTCTGTATTTCTCGTGCTCTGTCAGAGCCTTTCATGAGACAGCTATATCAGGCTCCTGTCAGCATGCACTTCCGGTCATCAGCAATAGTGTCTGGGTTTAGTGGCTCTATATGGTCTAGATCCCCAGGTGGGACAGTCTCTGGATGGCCTTTGCCTTAGTTTCTACTTCAAACTTTGTCTCTGTATATCCTTCTATGAATATTTTTGTTCCCCTTCTAAGAAGGACTGAAGCATCCACTTATTAGTAAGTGAATACCTTGTGTGGTTTTATATGATTTGGTTATGGTTACCTCACTCAGGATGATATTTTCTAGATCCATTTATTTACCTAAGAATTTCATGAAGTAATTGCTTTTAATAGCTGAATAGAATTCCATTGTGTTAATGTACCACATTTTCTGTATCCATTTCTCTGTTAAAGGACATCTGTTTTTTTTTTTTTTTTTTTTTTTTTTGTTTCCAGCTTCTGGCGATTATAAAAAAGGCTGCTATGAACATAGAGGAGCATGTGTCCTTATTATATGATAGAAAATCATTTGGGTATATGCCCAGGTGTGGTATAGTTGTATTCTCGGGTCTCTATGTCCCCAAGCTAAATAATTGATCTGAAGGCAACAAAGACTCAAGGACTGTGTGCCATACTGTGCATGTCTTGAGCACAGATGATTTCAAAGTCCACCCCCAATAGTGCTATGCATCCTCCAACAAGGCCACACTTACTCCAAAAGGGCAACACATCCTAATAGTGTCCATTGCTTTGGGCCAAGCATTCAAACACATGAGTCCATGGGGGCCATATTTAATCAAACCGCCATATCTAACATTTTGATTTCTATATAATACTATGCTCTTCTAGAAAAGAAAGTACTGGGTTTGTCAGTTGTTTTCTGCAATGACTTTTTTATTATAGTGACTTCAAGTTGCAAAGTTTTCTATCTAACTTCTAGTATTTTTTTTTTCAGTTTATACAAAACTATCAGGTTAAAGTCTTATCAGTATAATGGCATGATTTAGATAGTGATTTGTCAACCATGGCACTGTGTTTGAACTTGAAATATATTCTCAGGAACTGTTACTTATTCTTGGTAGTGATGTTCTCCTGGGGCTACATATGTAGCTCAACTCAGTATTAAAAATATGTGACCTGCATATAGGTATACTACTTTGCTGTCTGTTTTCTAAATACAACATATAGACTGGGAAAGTTAAAATATATATTTAAGACAATTCCTCTCCATATCCAGTAGTGGCCTTATTACAGGCAGTATACAAAGTGGAAGTAAGCATCATCAATGAAAACTAGGAAGCATATGGGTATGTAGGGTTTATTTGTCCTTGGCTTCTTATGAAGCCATCAGATTAGTCATCCATAATCTAACTAAAGCCCTCATTTAATACAATAAACTTCTTTAAGGTCTCAATTCTGAACATCATAATGTCTTACATTTTTAAGCAGCACAATTCGTTTCTTGATGTGATATTGAGAATAGTTCAATGTTTAATCTTTCTACTCACTTAAATGTGAATAGATATCTATGTTCAAATAAAAGCACATTCTGTACAGTTGTAAATATTTAATGTTATTTACTTCATTTTCCTAACTGATTTTCTATTAAAATTTTAATTATATGAGAAAACAACAACAACAGCAAACAGCACAATTGAACTAAAAATTCAACATGTTATGTCTTAGTAGGTATATTCAGGCCATATTCAAACCACAGTCTGGTATCCTGGCACATATCTGTAGCATAATTGGTAAGAAATTAGAAGCTATGGAATTCCATGTTCAAGGCTAACCTGGGTGTACTGGCTGGTTTTGTGTCAACTTGACACAAGCTGGAGTTATCACAGAAAAAGGAGCCTCCGTTGAGGAAATGCCTCCATGAGATCCAGCTGTAAGGCATTTTCTAAACTAGTGATCAAGGGGGGAGGGCCTTCCTTGTGGGTGGTGCCATCCCTGGGCTAGTAGACCTGGGTTATATAAGAAATCAGGCTGAGCAAGCCAGGGGAAGCAAGCCAGTAAGTAATATCCCTCCATGGCCTCTGCATCAGCTCCTGCTTCCTGACTTGCTTGAGTTCTAGTCCTGACTTCCTTTGGTGATGAACAACGATATGGAAGTATAAGCTAAATAAACGTTTTTTCTCCCCAAAATTGCTTCTTGGTCATGATGTTTGTGCAAGAATAGAAACCCTGACTAAGACACTGGGTTATCAGTGAGTTCTAGGAAAGCCTGAATAGGATAGCTACTTCTAAACAGTAAAGCAAAGTGAGCTTCAAACTTTCTTCTTAGTGACATTTCTAATATACTTACCTGGCTGCAGAAAACTTTAGATTTTTATCAATGTTCAAGTAAAGGCAGTTGTATGGCATGCTATATCAAGTTTCATAGATGATTTATCCAATTCAATTTGGTTGAATGGCGTCTCAGAGCGGGATGATAGATTTCAGAAGAATGGAAAAACTGGACAATGATAAATGACAACTTTCTTTTATCTTGTCTCAATCTATACTAACTCTCAATTATATTTCAATAGAGGAAATCTAAAATACACATAACTAGAGCCTCCTCATTCAGAGCATGTATTACTTTGTTTTAATATAGCCAGAATGATATCACATGCTTTGTCATACACATCCTGATTTTCACCTTATATATTACACTTATCAATCAAATGAAGGACAATTTCAGCAGTTCTCCAGATACATGTATTACAAACTTTAAGTGAACATTTAACATATGTGATTTGACATAGGGAGATTCATCTCCGCTGTAGTGTTTGTCTGGTATGTGGGCTCCCTCATGAACCCACATTTGTGCTTGCAAACACACACACACACAGAGAGAGAGAGAGAGAGAGAGAGAGAGAGAGAGAGAGAGAGAGAGAGAGAGAGCGAGAGAGAGAGAGAGAGAAAGAGAGAGAGAGAGAGAGAGAGAGAGAGAGAGAGAGAGAGAGAGAGAGAGAGAGCAGTAATTTGAGAGAAAGCAAGGATTGTACAAGGGAGAGTTTGAAGAGAAGAAAGTGTAGGGAAACAGGAATTATTTATGTTATAATCTCAATAAAATAAAAAATTAAAGAAAATACAAAAACAATAAAATCCACCCATCAGGCATGAATACTTGCCTGAGATCTTGGTATATGTGTGAAATTCAGATGATCAAGGTCATTGTCAAAATCATCACATAATAAGTTTCAAGCCAGCCTGGGCTACATGAGACTTTGAATGAGTCATGAAAAAATATATAATTTATTATAAAACTGATATATTCACCATGGGAAAGATACCATCTCACATGTTGACTATTTATGGTGGCCCTGATAGAACTGTAGAAATGTAAGACAAGTGATTTCCATTTTAAAAGACTTCTTCAGTTTTGCTGTTTCGATTTTACTTTTTTACAACTATTGAATTTAGTCATTTCCCATCTGAGTATAAGCAGGATTTATAATCTACACCCATATAATAAGTCTAAGTGGTTTCCTTTCAATGAATATTTATGCTATATAATTTGGTATTATTTCCCTGAATCAAATCAGTCTTTTGTGAGAAAGTATTAATTCACTGAGGTTACTGCCTCTCAATCTATATGTAGGTTCTTTTTAGACATTTCAGATGAGATTGGCCACCAACTATATCGGTCTAATCTTTTATAGTCATTAATTCACCTCAGTTTTCTTAATGGAAGAAGACTGAAAAAATATCTTACACATAGAAACTATGCAAGTTAGTAAAAATGAACTGTTAGCTCCATTAACATGAAACTCCTTTCTGAGCCTGGGGTTCTTCAAAAAGAAGCTTGCTTAGTGTATTTGTGTTCATTCATTAATTTTGATTGTTCTTGGACTCTGTGTTTTAAAATTAAAACAATATTACCGATTTGAATATGACATCTTGGAGAATATTTTCATAGTACTTTCATGATATACAGTGATAAGTTTTAGTATTTCAAGTCCAGTTCATCCAACAAAGTTGTCTGATAATTTTCCAAATCAGCAGCTTCTTTGTTCATGTGTCAGACTTCTTTCAGAAGCTATAATTGTGGATTTGCACATTTCTTTTGTTGTCAGGAAAAGTTAGAAAGCTGTATCTAAATTGTCTCATTTTGTTTCTTCTGTCATGTTCATACAATTTTAGAATTGTATGCATCATGTGTTTTGTCTGCTATTTTTTTTCTGAGAAATTTGAACAAGAAAATTTAGTTTGCATCAGAAAAGTTAAGGTTGTATAATAAAACATATTTTGAGAACTAGGAGATGGAATGAAAATGCGTAGAAGAGTGTGAATTATTTCTTTATTTTTACCAGGTTTAAACAATTTAAACCGATGTAATTGTTCATATATTTTTGAAGGTACCATGTTGCTGAGTCTTCATTGCCATACGACCCCTGTCATGTCTAGAAGAAACAATCTCACAGCAGACATCCTAGTACCCTGGCCATTATTATTATTATTATTATTATTATTATTATTATTATTATTATTATTATTATTATTATTTGCTCCATTTACCCTCTACAATATTCCCCAAGCCTTAGGTTTAGGAATTGTTTAGTAGATGTACAAAATAGGAATAAGAACACCACGTTCAGTTGATCTCCACATGTTGACTACATGTGGCTTCCTTTAAAGATTACTGTTGCAAAATGAAGAGTTTCTGGTGAGGGATGATTACACAGGTAATCTTTATCTGTGTATATACGGATTGGTGTTTATAAGGCAGTTGGATATTTTGCTGGCTTACAACTCTGTCAGCATTTAGTTACCTTCTAGGATCCATGGCTTTACCATCAATCACTATTTTTTCAGTCCTCTAGTGAGTGTAGTGCCTTCTACAAATTTGAACACTACTTAGTAATGGTGAATGTGCCAGTTGATTTATCGATGCTTTCTGTCATAAGGTTGTAGTATTTTCAGCACTAGGTTTTACTTGAGGTTATGAAGGTAAACCAATATTACTAGAAATTACATAATTTTTGAAGTTATGAAAAGTTTGTTTGGCCAATTTCCCATAACATATCATTATGCCCATTAGTTAATGGATCACTCAATCTATATTCTAGAAGATTCCACTTGAAGAGAAGGGTAATTCACATGCAGATGTGTAGCTGGGAAATGTGCAGAGTGAGAGATTTTGGAGTGCTAAACCTAAAGGAGACATCACAAAACTCGGTACCACATTAGGATTCAAACAACGCCCAGTCCCGTGGGAAGAAAATATTCCCAAATAATAGCTGCTGGGAAATGAAAAATCAGTTTTCTCCTAAAGAGTGATACTTAGTTTATCAATCAAACTGTATCCTGGTCCGAGGTTCAAGAGATACTGCTCACCTCAAATTAAAACCCTTACCTTTTAGTAGCTATTTCTTTTGTCTATTTTTTTCTCTTTTATATGAGAAAGTACATCAAGTCAGGTAAAGAAATGGGAAGGGACTGAGAGAACTAGAGTAATGTTATAAAATATGACAAATCTGTCCTCCTTGAAAGTATTTTTTAATTGAACAACTTTATTTTAAAAGACAGAGATAAATGTACAGATTTTAAAAGCATTTTTGCATAAAAGTATATGAATACATTTTTGTCAGTACTTGATTTTTTTAAAGGTTTGATAGTATGCATTAAAATCTTACTAGTTACAATGAGCATAAAGTATATGTAAAAGAAGATGTAATCCGAAAATAGTCAAAGTTTTCTTGGTGTGTAAAGATTAAACGTAATGATTTTTCATTTATTTTGGCCTTTGTTTTTCTTGAACTTCAAGAATAAATAAACCTAAATATAAAAAATCCTTTTGCTTTACAACCTTAATTTAGAATATTTATGAAATCAGTCATTGACTGTCTGCAAGATCACAGATCACTCACTACATCTCACTTGCTATCTTGAACAAAGAAAATGAACTATTATGATTTTTTTCAAATATATGATTATTTTAAAAACCTAAGTAATAGGTTATTTCCCAATACAGATGTGGTTGACTACAGTGTGAAGACAGCATTTCTTTATCTTTCATATTTTCAACTTTGATAAACTTAATTTTGCTTGGTAAAATTTATTGAGAAAATGTATTAAATAATATACCTAAAATTTTAGTAAAGCATAAATACATTAACTCACTTTTATATTTCATATGAGGATTTAAAAAATGAGCAGTTTCATTTTTTCAAAAGGCAAAGCATGTAGATTTTTGAAGTACTGTTACAGACAATGTCTCATACAAAATTCCTCACCCATTGCCAGTCTGAGTCAGTGGAGAGGACATATTACTTAATATTTTTATATAATACATTCACATCATAATCACCAACCATATATTATTTAATTTAGGTTTCATTTCACCCTTAGTTTGGTTCCTGGGTTTTGAGCAATGTATATGTTTATAAGTATATGTCAATATTGTATAACAGATTATTTTGGCGGCCTGATATCTATAATTGTCAGTACTTTCCCACACTCCATTTACTGAATATAATCTTCATAATGGCCAAACTTAACTTATTACTCTGACCCCTTGCACACAATTATATGCATGGAATTCTAGAATAGCTTGGATTTTTATTAATATTGTGTCTGTGTTTATGTATGTCTCTATGTGCATATTTGTATGCCTGTGGGTAATGAGTGTGTATTCATCTGTGTGTCTGTGTATAAATGTGTGTATGTGTATTTTTCTGTGTGTCTGTACATGTGTGTGTGCTTGTGTGTGCATGTATCTGCATGTATATGGCTCTGTATGTCTGCATGCTTGCATGTGTGTGCATGCATATCTGTTTCTCTCTGTATCTATGTGTGCTTTTGTGTATAAAGGTGTTTCTTTGTATTTCTGTATAATTGTGTGCTAATGTATGTGCACATGTATGATATGTATGAGAGTGTTCATGAAACTATGTGCATGTAAAAATCAGATACCAAAATTATAGAGCTGATTCATTCTTCCCATCATCAAACCTAGGTGTCAAACTCATGGTTTTGGGCCTCACGTCAGTGTCAAGCATCTTTGAAACCACCATACCACTTTTAATTTGATTTGCTTTTTTGAGATTGCCTCCGTCTACTTACTAATGTGCACTTAGAGGCAGTCTCCTTGCTTGTGGCTCATATTATAGTTAAATTCGTCTTTGCCTGGATCCATTTTAGTTAACTAGTATTCTATAGACTTGTTTTTCGTATCCCAGTATTGACAGGTAGGACCTAGGTTAGATTTGTTATGCTTTAAAAGTAACCTACAAGCATGCCTTGATGCCATAAAATTCTTTATTTTAAATTATAATATATATATATATATATATATATATATATATATCTACATAGGAATTTAATTTATTAGGAAGTTTAACTTTCTCTAAAATATTATGAATTAGCTTGCTTTTCTTTTATATGTTAATGCTTTTAATACCTTTTTCATACTGCAATAAGCATATATTACAAAATTATGAAGAGTTTATATATGCATGGAAATTTAATGGAGTGGAAAGAGCTCAAAATTCTCTCCAGTATTTGAAGATAACCTGTTATTTTAATTTGATGCTTTTAATTTCTTTATTTTTCAAATTGAGATAAATATATATTATAAAAAATATATTCTAGGCATGCATAGGCATTCAATGGAGTGGAAAAAACTCAAAGTTCTGTGTAATATGAAAATGGACCAGAATTATAAAGAAAGAGCCTAATATTTTCTGTCTTTAATTTGCCCACAGAGAAAGAAATGTTGCTCAATTTCCTGAAATATATTATGATAAGGTTAATCTTCACATATGGTTCTCAGCACTCCATAAAAAGACATTATGTCATATATATCACACCATAAGATGCACCTGACAAAATAGCTTTGTTTTTTCTCTCAAATTTTGAATTTAGAGTACACATAAAATGTTGATAACATGATATGTTCTAAACAAATGCCTTATAGATAACAAAATAAAACTTCATTTGTGAAGCTGACATTATATATATAATTTATATTTTGATTCTAAGTCAACCTTTAATCACACTTGAGCATTGCATATGCTATTAATGTTAGACCCAGATGGCCATGATGTATCCTGAGATGAAAGAAAATGAGCATGAGTTTGCATATTTCATGCATAAATGAACTATGTAACATTAGAAATTTGTATTTAAGACAAAAAGTCCTCACATCATTTGTTAGCTTCAAATCTTGTGTGCTAGTGTGACCTCTCAAAGTGTTTCCTATTGCATTGCTTCTGCTTGTTTCATTGTGTGTGTGTGTGGTTTTTTTTTTTTTTTTTTTTTTTTTTTTTTTTTTTTTTTTTGTATTCATGGTATTTAGCAAGCAACTATTTCCTTTCCATGATCAGTGAAATGAGTAGTACATATGTCTTTAGGCTTATAGAACAGTGGTGGAGGTTATGCCACTCATTAGAACTTAAAAATATAAGTAAATAGAGATGAATGATTGATAGGTGACAGATATAACAAAATTGATAGGCAGATCTTTAGATAGAGAACAGAGAAAAATAGTGAGTGGACAGTTATATACTAAATAGATAGATGATACATACATATACATACAGACAAACACAGATACATAGATGATAGCTATGTAGATAGATTGATGAAAGAGAGATAGAAAGATAGACACTAGACAGACAGACAGTATAGGATTGTGATCAGGAGGCATACCCCTAGTATTAATATTATTTTTCTTCTCACTAAATAGATTTTTGTGGCTTTTAGAAGTAATTAAAGTTATTTTTGGTCAAGAGTTGAAATTTGAGGATTTTTCAGTTTTATCTTCTCATGTCACACAAGAGAATTCCCTATTCATCCAAAAACATTCAGTTTATGATTATATTAGAGTAAGTGTCTAATCAGTGGAATTTACTGTTGTTTATTAAATGACATGCATATTTATAATATATATTAAAATTTGACAATATAAAAGTAACAGTTTTTAGTTGAGTTTGAAAGAAAGATTAAGAACATTTGGCTTCATTCAATCATGTGTTGAACACAGTTATACTGAAAGCGCAGTCAATTGTGGAGACAATTTAAAAAATAAAATTGTTAAATGGGACCAGAGTAAAGTATGGATCCAGTGTTTGCCTGATGATACTCTAATTCACAGTTTTCTATGGTCTTACAGCTTTACATCAATCAATATGCCACTTTTCTCCAGAATTCCATCAACCTTACACACACTGTCAAAACACTTTCTAGATATATGCTTTTGATTTCTTTTTTTGTTACTTTTCCATTTAAAATCTAGATACTTTTTAAAATGCATTACATCTAGATAATTACTCTCTTGCAAGTGAATCTAGGTTTTCAAAAGTTAAATTTTATTTGACATTTAATGAAAAAGTTCCTCTGCATATATGTATGTCAAGTATAATATAGATCAAGAATTGTTTCTTTAATTTGGTAGCTGATTTTTATTACATCATTTCAACAATAAAAACATGTAAGTAGTTTACAAAATTACATTAACAATAAGGCATGTGGAATTTTATTGGATGTAGGACTACATTAACAATCAAGTCTTCAGATGGTCTCTAATATATAACTGACTGTTTAGAATTGATTATGTCTGAGGCACCATTCAAACAACATGCACAGGCTGGACAGGGGCCTCCTTGCATGTGTGAAGCAGATGTGCAGCCTGGTCTTGTGGGTCTCAAACAAATGGATCAGGGCCTGTCTCAAAAGCTGTTGCCTAAATATGGGATATGTTCTTCTAGCTGTGCTGTGTTATCTAACTTCAGTGGAAGAGGAGGCTCCTAGCTTCAAAGAGAATTGATGTGCTAGTATTGGGGATACACATAGGAGAGGGAAAGTGGGGAGTGGGAGAAAATGCTGTATGTGTGTGTGGGGTTGATGGGGAGAGGATCAGTGAGCTGGATGTAGAGGGAATAAGGAAAAGTAATAAAAACACACAAGTAAATGAATCTTTATATCCTTTCAATTTCATTTCCCTGTATTGTCTTTGTTGTAGCTCAGAGAACATTTTTACGTTTTCCAAGAGAAAAATAAGGAAAAATTAATTCATGTCTATTGATAGTATGTGCAGACTTTGAAAATTATTTTTAAAATTCCATCATAAAAGATACTGATGTTGATAGCATTTACTTATATTATTTAGTTCTTTTATCTAAAACAGAGTATTAACTTTCAAAAAGTTTTAAAATGATGTTACTTTTCTCCTATGGGCTTCTTTTTATATGTATACAAGTTCATTTGTTTATTCTAAATAAAATGTATTATACTGGTATATCTTTGATTTCCCATTAGACCCTTTACATAACTTTTATATTAAATATTTTGATAATGTCTTATATGCTTGCACTTTATATCCACAGAATGCTAATCATTATCAAAAGTGTTCTGTGGGGAAGCCTAAAATCTGATTAAATTTGTGCAATGACAAGAAAAACTTTCAATCCTTTTGCTTTTAAGTATTCTTTTCTTCACATAAATGCAAAACTTTTGTGAAATTACATTCAACAAACACCACTGATAATATTTTATTTGATAATACTGGAAAAATGTTTTAATTTACTTATTCCCTATGCATGTGACATACCTCTGTTTAATATTTTATCTAACATGAAAATCTTTTCATTCATTCATCGATAGTCAACAATAATTAATTTTTATAATAACAAATTAAAATTAATAGACTGAAGAGCATTACTAATGTAGTTTTCTTAAATTTTATGTAATAATAGAACACATTAAATTATTAGTAGGGCAAGGTGATTTATTCTTGTAGTCAAAGTACTCAAGAGTATAAGGTAAAACATTGCCATGAGTCAAGGTGAATTTGGGTTAATTTTGGGCCTTGTATTAAGTTTAATTAATTAATTAAATTCTTTAAATTATTGGTTTTTTTAACTATATTGTTTTCTTGAGAACAAGATCCATTGCTACTTAACAATTACAGTTTCTCTTGCCAAAGGTTAAATCACACATCTACAAAGTCTAAAGTTTCTTTTCATGTTGGAGTTTCTGAAGAGTTGCTTGCTAGATTCCCATGAGTGATGCATAATTAAGATATAACCTTAGCTCTCCAAGGACAAGTAAAATATGAAATGCTATAGATTATAGTTTTAATGGATATATCTTTAATTATTGATTAATATGATAAAAATTTAGAACTGCTCTCATAAAATCACAGAATAAGTGAACATACAGGTCAGTCCAAATCCTTCAAAGGTTTCATCAATGTAAAAGAAATAAAATGGTGTTCATCAGATTGTAAGGTTTCCTAATTTACAGAATGTTATCAAATGTGAATTGATTTTGGCACTCATCTTGTATTATGGCTTTAAAAAGAAAGATTCAGCTAAAATAGTGACCACACATAAGTGTATTCAGCCAGACCACAGCCAGATTCCAGTGTTGGAAAACATGCTTTGAATTATACATATTCAATTTTTAAATATAGTTTTGGTACTGTAAGCCTAAAACTTTGTAATTTTTCTCCAAATAATGTTATTATCCAAAAAATACAATGGAAAAATACTATCTGCACATTTATTATTCATAAAATGCTTTAGTTTTATATTTATCAATTGACATGTCCAGTTAGATAATATGATAAATATTAGTGGTTTAAAACACAATCAGATAACTTACAAATTTTATAATATTGATGTGACCATTTCTTATTAATACTATAATTAAAAACTTCTTAATACTAAAGTTGATTTTTCCTAAGTTGTTTTTATTGGATATTTACATTTTAAATATTATTATCTTTACCAGTTTCCCCCTCTCCAATTCCCCCTCTCCCTGCTTCTATAAAGATGCTTCCATTTCCACCTATCCAATTACAGCTCTATACCCTGGTATTCCACTGCACAAGAGAAAGGAGCCTTTCCAGTACCAAGAACGTATCCTCCTATTGATGCCAGACAAACTGTCCTCTGCTACATATGCTGCTATAATATGGGTTCCCCTCTTTGGTTGGTGGTTTAGTTCCTGGGAGCTTTAGGAATTCTGCTTGGTTGATATTATTGTTTTTCCTATGAACTTGCAAACCCCTTTAGCCCCTTCAGCCTTTGCTCTAACTCCTCATTGTGATCCCAGTACTCAGTCTGATGGCTGAATGTAAGCATTTTAATCTGTATCAGTAAGCTATTAAAAAATTAAAAGCATTAGGGGAAAAGGTCAAGAAGCATATAGTGGCTGACCTATCAGAATTATGTGAGTCAACAGAGACTATGAAAGCTAGAAGATCATGCGCAGATAGGTGTTATACAGACCCTAAGAGAACACAAATGCCATCCCAGGATATCACAGATTGAGAAACCAAATGACCAAACCAAACTTATCCCATATCTTTCCACAAATCCAGCTTTACAAAGAATAAAAAAAAAAAATCTAATGCAGGGAGGAAAACTACTCTCTAGAAAAACCAAGAAAGTAATCTTTAAACAAACCCAAAATTAAAGAAACATAATTCTACTTCTACCAACAAAATTTTTAGGAAAGAACAATTATTAGTCCCTAATATCTCTCACGATCTATGTACAAAATTCCCCAATTAAAAAGATATAGACTAACAAACTGAAACCTGAAGAAGACTCAACGTTTTGCTACATACAGGAAACAGCTCAGATTCAAAGACTACCTCAGTGTAAAAGGCTAGAAAACAATTTTCCAAGCAATGGTCACAAGATACATGCTGAAGTAGCTATTATAATACTGAATAAAATTGAGTTTCAACCAAAAGTTATCAAAAAAGATAAAGAAGGACTCTTCATACTCACCAAAGAAACAATCTGCCAAAAGGAACTCTCAGTTCTAAACATCTGTGCTACAAATGTAAGGACATCCACATCCACACTTTACTGAAGCCCAAATTTTATCTTATACAATAATAGTTGGAGTCTTCAGCACCCCACCCTCATCAGCAGACAGATCATGGAACCAGAAATTAAACAGAGATACACTGAAACTTGCAATTATGAACCAAAATGATTTAACAGATATCTATAGAACATTTCATCCTAAAACAAAAGAAAATACCTTCTTCTCATGGTACCTTCTCCAAAATTGACTATAAAATCAGTCACAACACAGACCTTAACAGAGACAAAAGAATAAAATAATCCAATGGATCTGATCAGATCATCATGGATTAAGACTGGTCTTCAGTAACAATAAGGGAACACAAAAGCCCACATAAACATGGAAGCTAAACAATGTTCTACTCAATGATAACTTGGTGAAGGAAGAAATAAGAAAGAAATTAAAGATTTTTGGGAATTAATCATATTGAAGGCACAGCATAACAAAACTTTTGGGATGTAACGAAAGCAGTGCTAAGAGAATAACTCATAGCTCTGAGTGCCTTCAAAAGGAAACAAAATAGCATACACTAGCAGCTTGACATCACACAATAAAGTTCTAGAAAAAAAGAAGCAAATACACCCAAGAAGAGTAGATAGCAGAAAATAATTCAAGCTAAAAAATGAAATTGACCAAGTAGAAATAAAAAGAAATAAAATACCATGACTTGGTTCTTTGTGAAAATGAACAAGATATATAAACTCTTAGCAAGACTAACCAGACTGCAGAGAAACAGTATTCAAATTAACAAAATCAGGAATGAAAAGGGAGATATAACAACAAAATTTGAGGAAATTTATAAATATTTCAGATCCTACTACAAAAGCATATTCTCAACAAACCTGGAAAATCTGGATGAAATGGACAATTTTCTAGACAAATACAAGATACCAAAGTTAAATCAGGATGAGATAAACCATCAAAGCAGTCCCATAACCCATAAAGAAATAGAAGCAATCATTAACAGTTGCCCAACCACAATAAACCTCAGGACAAGATAGATTTAGTGCAAAATTCTATCAGATCTTCAAAGAAGACCTAATACCAATAGTCTTCAAACTATTTCACAAAATAGAAACAGAAGGAACATAACAAAATTTATTCTTTGAAACCATAGTTATAATTATTCCTAAACCACACAATCTGTTCCCACCAAAAGAAAGAACTTCAGACTAATTTCCTCTATGAATATTGATGCAAAATTACTCAATAAAATTCTCACAAACCGAATTCAAGGACACATCAAAATAATCATTCACTATGATCAAGTAGGCTTCATCACAGGGATGCAGGGATAATTCAATATATGAAAATCTACCAACGTAATCCACTATATAAACAAACTAAAAGGAATAAAAATGATCATCTCATTATATGCTGAGAAATGATGTGACAAAATTCAACACTCCTTCATAATAATAATCTTGGAAAGATCAGGAATTGAAGGCATATAGTAAAAGCAATATACAGTGAACCAGTATCAAACATCAAACTAAATGGAGAGGAACTTGAAGCTATCCCTCTGAAATCAGGGACTAAACAATGGTGACCACTCTCTCCTTGCCTATATAATAGTACTAGAATTCCTAATATAGTACTATATTACTAATAATTCTAATATAGTACTAGAATTCCTACCTAGAAAAATTAAAACAAAAGGATGTCAAAGAAGTACAAATTGAAAAGGAAGATGCCAAAATATTCTCATTTGCAGATGATATGATAGTATACTTGAGTGATTCCAAAAATTCCACCAGAGAACAGCTGATAAACAACTTCAGCAATGTGTCTGGATATAAAATTAACTCAAACAAATCAGTAGCCTTTCTTTACTCGAAGACTAAACCAGCTGAGATAGAAATTAGAGAAATGACACCTTTCACAATAGTCACAAATAAAATAAAATATTTGGTGTGACTTTATTGAGCAAGTGAAATATTTTTATGACCAGAACTTCATGTCTCTGAAGAAATAAGTAGAAGGTCCCTGAAGATAAAAAAACAATCTTCCATACTAATTGATTGACAGGATTAATACAATAAAAATGGCCATCTAACTGAAATCGATCTACATATTGAATGCATTCCCCCATCAAAATTTCAACTCAATTCTTCACAGAGTTAGAAAGAGCAATTTTCAAATTCATTTGGAATAACAATATACCCATGATAGCAAAACCTATTCTCAAATATAAAAGAAGTTCTGTAGAAATTGCTATCCCTGATCTCAAATTGTAACATAGAGCAATTAAAAACTGCATAGTATTGGTACAGAGACAGGCAGGTAAATCAATAGAATTTAATTGAAGACCCAGAAATGAACCCACATACCTATGGTCACTTGATCTTTGGAAAAAGAGCTAAAACTATCCAGTAGAAAAAAAAAAAAAGACAACATTTTCAACAAATGGTGTTTGTTGAACTGGAGGTCAGTATGTAGAAGAATGCAAATCGATCCATTCTTACCTCCTTGCTCAAAGCTCAAGTACAAGTTGATCAAGGACCTCCACATAAAACCAAATACACTCAAACTAATATATGTATATGTATATATATATATATATAAAGCAATCCTGAATCAGTGACAGAATTTCTTATATGAAAGATATTTATTTCTTCCTATTGTCTGGTAACCCTGTCTACTCTAATATGGAATTAAACAAAAATGATACAAATTAGCATCTTTGTTTTCTAATAGGTAATTGTCTTTGTTACTTCTCTATTTCTGTGTTCAGATATTAGGACAAAGAGTACT
This sequence comes from Micromys minutus, assembly GCF_963924665.1. NCBI lineage: Eukaryota > Metazoa > Chordata > Mammalia > Rodentia > Muridae > Micromys > Micromys minutus. The sequence goes on along the minus strand of NC_137957.1, from coordinate 20,078,147 downwards.
TACAGTTGATCTGGCAGCACACACTTTTTGATGCTTAAAGTCCATGACCATCATGACTGGGAGCTTGCCAGCTGTTAGACATGGTGCTGGAGCAGCAGCTGAGAGTTCATTTCATGATCTACAAGCACTGGACAGAGAAAGTTAAATGTGAATGCCATGAAATTCTGAAACGTCCATGACTACTCACATCTCCTCAAGGCTACAACTCTGAGTCATTTGTAATTAGTGCCACAGACTGAAAATTAAGCATTCAAAAAACGGGGGTATTCACATTCAAATTAGCATGATCATTAAGTAGAATGTTCTTTTTTAATTTCTCTCTTAAAATATGATATTTAAAGCTCTCTTTAATCATGGTCTCTGTAGTGTTGAAGGATTTGCTTCTATAATTTATGTTTTCACACTTATTATCAAGAAAGGAATTTGATTTTATCAAAGCCTTTTTTGGAATCTATTGAAATAACCATGGCTTTGTCTTCAATTCAGTGGATATTATTTACATAATACATGGGTTGATATTTGGTATGGGTAACCACTTAATCAGGTTAATTGATGAATATATCATAGTATTATATTTGGTTTTTTAATAGATTGTTGACAAATTTTTGTATGTCTGCTCCACTGGGATAATGTACTACATATTTCCTTTTTTGCTGGTTTTGTTTTATGTTGTCAACTTGACACAGGGGATAAAAAACATAAGTGAAAGAATACCTCCTTCAATTTTACTTAATTTATGATTGATTAGGAGGACCCAGTCTACCATGAGAATGCCTGCACCAGATTTGCTTGCCTGATGGTTGATGTGGGAGGACCCAGCTCACCTGGAGTGCTGCTACCAATAGTTAACCATCTTGGATGGTTTGAGAATGAAGTCTGCAAGCCATGGAGAACAAGGCAGTTAGCAGCATTCACCTATGGCCTCTGCTTCATTGCTTTCTTGAATTCCTTTATTGTTTCACTTTGTGATGGTCTATAACCTGTGAGTCAAAATAAACAATTTTCTTCACAAAAATTTTTATTCAAGGTCTTTATGCAGCTCATGAAAAGCTAAACTAAGGCATTGTTATGCTTCTTTGTCTCCTTTGTACTGCTGCTCTTAGGATATTTTTGTCTCATAGAATGTTTAAAAAATATCCTCCTCCATATATATATAATAAAATTATATTAGGAATTTCTCAATTTTGCTTGGTAAAATAGAGTACTGCAGTAATATGGTTTTGCTATTTTAATGAATATCTATTCATAACTTCTTCTGTATGGTTACTTAATAGTATTCATTTGAAGTGTTATATATTCATTATCCACTTTGGAATGGTTTGCAGTATTTGTTCAGTTTTCTAGATTATATACCAAAAGCACTTATTATAGAACTACAAACCAATTCTAGAATTGTATGAATAAAAAGACCACAAGGAACTAACCAGACTGAAAATTACCACAAAAGACAGAAGGAAATGCTCTTCAGCCATATGTAAATAGGTACTGAAACTTTACTATATTTACTTTCACTGATTTTATGCATGAGGAATAAATATTTCAATCCCCATCTACTGTAGCTTTCCATATAAGTTCTAGGGCTGGAACACAAGTTCTCAAATCACCTACGCTTGTGGTGTTTGGGCTACAGTTATAAACTTCTGTAAGAGTATTAAGATCACACTTTGAAGGTGTGACCTCATGACATTTCTACTTATTTTTCTTTTTAATGATAACATCTCATATTTTTCTAAGGGACTTGCGACAAATTATTTAAATCAATCATGCGTAGATGTAGTAACAATCTGCCTTTCAATGTCTTACGTGTGGGAGATGAGATGGGCATACACTAGCTCCTTTAGCTAACATTATAAATTTATAGACAAAACCACATAGTGCTGGCAGAAAATTAGGGACATAAATCTAGAAGTGATCAAACACTTTTACAGTATATTTACAGTGAAAGTGCTGAGATAGCACCCTGAAAAAGACAACTCATTCAATAAATAGTACAGTAAACATTATATGACAATATTCAGGATTATAATCCTTGAATCTTACCTCCCAAGCCAAAAAAAATAAAAAAATGTAACATAAGAGATAAAATTTGAAATCAACTAGAATAAGTTATAAAACTTTATGCTAACCAGGCATTTCTTGGTAAAATAATGAAAAGGAAGAAACCCCCTAAACCAAGAAGCCATATAAAACAAAGACAAAATAGAAATAAATTGCAATGAGTTAAGCACATTGTTTTCTAATAAAAAAGTGACACTCAACATGGTAAAGAAAAAGTATACAGAACAGAAAAATTATGGAAACCACATATAGTATAAAAAGAGTAGTATTCCAACTTTAATTGAAAAACAAATACAATTAAAAATGAACAATAGATATAAATGAGAATTATCTTTTTTATTAGATAGTTTATATATTTACATTTCAAATGTTATCCCCTTTCTAGGCTCCGTCCTTTCTCATCTCCCCTCTACCTGTTTCTATGAGGATGCTCAACCTTCCTCCCACAATTTCCCACCTCAACACCCAGGCAATCCACTAAAATGTGGAAATGAGCCCTCATAGGACCATTGGATCCTCCTCCTATTTGTGTCTGACAATGCCATTCTCTGCTACATATGAACCTGGAGACATGAGTTCCACCATGTGTACTCTTTGGTTGGTGGTTTAGTAACTGGGAGCGAAGGGGATTCTGGTTGGTTGGTATTGTTATTCTTTTATGAGGTTGCAAACCCCTTCCATTGCTTTAGTCCTCTCTCTAAATCCTGCATTTGGGACCATGCCCAGTCTAATGGTTACCAGCAATCATTTTATCTGGCAGTGCCTCTGAGGAGACATCCATATTAGACTCCTGTTAGCAAGCACTTCTTGGCATCAGCAATAGTGACTGAATTTGGTGGCTGTATATGGGATAGATCCCCAGGTGGGGCAATCTCTGGATGGCCTTTTCTTCAGTCTCTGCTCCACAGTTGTCCCTGTATTTCCTCCTGTGAGTATTTTGTTCTCCCTTCTAAAAAAAAAAAGTGAAACATCCACAGTTTAGTCTTTCTTTTTCTTGAGCTTCATATGATCTGTGAATTATATCTTGGGTGTTCTGAGATTTTGGGCTAATATCCAATTATCGGATATCATATATTATGTGTTTTGTGAGGGGGGGTGGGATACCTCATACAAGATGATATTTTCTAGATCTATCAATTTGCCTAAGAATTTCATGAAGTCATTGATTTTAATAGCCAGGTAGTACTCCATTGTGTAAATGTACCATGTTTTCTGCATCCATTCCTCTGTTTAAGGGGATCTGGGTTCTCTCCAGCTTCTGCCTATTATATATAAAACTGCTATAAACATGGTGGAGCATGTGTCCATGTTATATGTTGGAACATTTTTTGGGTATATGCCCAAAACTGGTATAGCTGGGTACTCAGTTAGCATTATATTCAATTTTCTGAGGAACTACTGTAATTTTTAAACAGAGATTTCTTAATAAATGCAGAAGACTGATGTAAGAATATCCAGTATCATCAATATCACAATATCATAAATCAAAATCACAAAGAGAAATTCCAATTAGAAATCATCTGTGACTTCAGTTCCATGGGATGGTTTCTTCTGATCACTGTGTGCATGCATGTAATATACATATGAGATACAGGAAAAACATTCATAAAATATTTCAATCTTTAAAAGTATGTGAAAATGCTAGAATAATTCATTCTGTTGTTGGTTATATAAATTATTGTCACTAGTATGTAAAAGTAATAGGTATCCTTTTCGAAATTAAAAATAAAACTAACATCAGATTGGTATCCTGAGTTTACAAAACTATCACATTGGAAAGATGTCAGCCTCCTGCTCATGACTGCACTAGTCAGAGTAACAAAGCAATTGCATTGATTCCATGTCTACACACTCACAAAAAATAAAGCTTATATGGCACTTACATATCAAAATAATGTTCTGCCAGTGCCAATAATGGAATTTTTAACATTCATGGCAGCATGAGTGGCACTTGAAATTATTGTCACTTGAAAGGCACAGACATGGAAAAATAAAGTGTATTCACATGTGAAACTAAAAGGTTTGATACTCTAGAACTAGAGAGTATACAACAGAAGGAGTCAGAGACTGAGTGAATTAGGAGAAGTGTTGTAATAGGTTTATCTAACACACTATGCAGGAGTAAGAGTAGAGATATAGGGTGGAATGTTCTATTGCAGTGAAATTACTATGCAAAAATAATCTATGGCTTATTAATAAAGAAAAAATATAAAGAGTAGAACAAAGAAGTTTGATTAGATTTAACACAAATAAATGCCTAATATAATAGATGACCTTACTTAGACTTTAATATTACATTATATATATGTTTAAAAAAGCTTTATTATAGATTGGTCTTTAAGTATGTATTTTTCTCATGTGTCCATTTAAAAAGTTAAGAACCTTGGAGTTTTACTTATGTAAACGGATCAAAAATTTTCTCAATTAGAATTGGTAATTAGTTCATATCACCTCATTCATTCAGAACTCTCCACAAAGTTATATATTACTGTAATATATGGGGAAATTATCAATATGAAAATATGGATTTTTAAAATATTTTCACAATTACTTAGAAAATAGAACAAAGCCACCTAAACTTTGCAATCCATATTTTGTTATATTACAAGTATCCTTGCCATAAATAATAGGCGAGTATTGAATGCTATCCTAGTCTCTTAGCTTTTAAATCTGTGTAAGGGCAGTTTGTACTCAAACACACTCCCTTTTACGGCATGCAAAAGGGAGGTTTTTTTCAAGAGTCCTATGGCCTTACCTCCCATGATCCAGTTCCTTTTGTGCTATGTTCAATACCTCCACTCACCTAGGTCTCCCACATCCTTCTTCAGGTTCTAGCCTGCCATGTCTCCCAGATACTCCCTATTGACAGCCCTCTACTACCTGATAGGTCTAACTTAGGGAAAACATCCTGTGATCCAGTCCTAGTTTGTCAACTCCTGCCTGAGCTATCCCCTATATCTAGCCCTCTGTTAGGGTTTTCTCTATGTCTTATAGCACAGGTTCCTTTAGAGCCAAATCAAATCTTTCTGCACAGCCAGATGTAGTCCACACACTGGATTGGACCATGAAGCGCATGTGTAAACTACTCCATACCATTTTCTACCGAACTTCACTACACACAAGCCATTTTCAACTGCTAGGCAGAGCTGTCCTCCCTTCTGCTCCAACATCCTTCATTCTGTGTTAGACTTAGAATTCACAAAAGATACACGCAGATCTCATCACAAAAACCAATCTAGAAGTTCAAGGCCTTCTGTTCTCTCTCAGATACACCAGTCCAGTAGAAAATGTTGATGACAGAATCACCTAGATTAGTGCCAGGCACAGAAATTACAAGAATCTTAAGCTTTCTCAAGTACTTTAAGGAGTTTAAAAAAGACACAAAAAATTAGCTCAATGAAACCAAAGAAAATAAATAAGGAGTTTATCACATATACCTTGAAGCCAACCTTAATTTTGTTTGTTTGTTTGTTTGTTGGTTTATTGTATTCTTTATTGGTGGTGGTGGTGGCAGTGATGGTTTACTTGTTTTGTTTTATTGGAAAATAATATGGGCCAGATCATTTGTTCTCTTTAAACCTCATTTTCTTAATACGTTATTTCCTAATATGTTACTCAAGGAATAACCACTCTTGCCTCATAAAAGTATCATGCAAAAATATATAATAAATTCTCAGGAAATGTTGGTCACTGGTAAAATCATTAGCTTAGTTTATAGCAAGAGGAAGCAGGTGTCCTATACTAACCATATGCTGAAAAATCAGTAGCAAGTTTTCATCTGGTCTTGAATTCCCTGAATGCCTTCCTTCTCCCTGCTCCCTTTTTTTCCCTCTTATTTTAGTATTTGAAAGACTAAAATTAAAGTAGTTTAACAATATTTCTACATGCTGATGTCATAGAAATTGATAAATTCTTACTTCTCAGGAAAAATATTTCTAAATTAAGTTTATATTTTAAAATAAAAAATGACAAACAGAAATGGTTAAGACAATTTAGGACTCAGCAGTGCAATTCAAAAGGAGATAAAACATCACCAAGTTTTCAACTAAAATGAAGACTGAAAAAAAACAAAGCTCATGTAGAAAATGGAAAAAAAAAAAACACTTAAAATTACAATTAGGACTCAAAATACTATAGAGGTTATAAGCCAAATAAGCAATGGATATTAAAAATTAAAAGAAATAAAAGAAATAAATGGACATTAAGAGAATGTATGTCACTGTGAAAAAGTCCAAAACTTCAAGTTATAGGTACACATGACAGTGAAGAATTTGCCACAAATATATCTCTAGTAAATTCACAAACTTACTAGATTTTATCTGTCAGTGAGTTCATGGATAAAGATTATATGTGTATGTTTATGAATATATATATATATATATATATATATATATATATATATATATATAATAACTTGTTTATAAAAGGAATGTATGATGTTTGAAGTAGTAATTAAATTTAAAAATATGTTATTTTCATTCTATTTATGCTATTAGACTGAGCCAGATTTTATTTCGTTATTGTTGTTGCTTATTGATTATTTCTTGAGAGAGTTTCAGTTTGTAGTCAGGACTAATATGGTACTTTTAGTGAATATACATACTTTTATTCAACAGTTCTAGTAGTCGTGACATCTACATGTTAAATATATGATAAGATTTTGTTTTTTATAACTAAAGATATGCTCATATTTGTGAAGTCCTACACGTGTCATATTAGTTATTTGAAGGAAGGCCAAAATGCAGATGTCTCACTCCATGTAAGAAGGAAGAAGAAAATACTCATGGGAGGAAATACAGGGATTAATACAGGAACAGGAACTAAAGAATAGATCATCCTGAGACTCCCTCATCTGGGGAGCCATCCCATATGCAGCCAACAAACCCCAGTCACTACTGCTGATGCCATAAAGTGCTTACTGGCAGGAACCTGATATGGATGTCTCCTCAGAGGCTCTGCCAGAGTCATACTGATACAGAGGAGGATGCTTGTAGGTAAGCACTGAACTGAGCAGAGGAAGACCAATGGTGGAGCTAGAGAAAGGACTGGAGGAGCTGAGGGGGTTTGCAACCCCATGGGAAGAACAACAATATCAACCAACCAAACCCTCCACAGCTCCCAGGGACTAAAACACCAACCAATCAGCACACATGGAGAGATCCATGGCTCCAGGTGCATATGCAGCAGAGGATAGCATTCTAAGACCTCAGCGGGAGGAGGGGCCTTTGGTCCTGTGAAGGTCCATTTTTCCTTTGTAGGAAATGCCAAGGCACTGAGGTGGGAACTGGTGGTTGGGAGTGGGAGCAACTTTATGGAAGCAAGGGAAGGGGGAAGGGCAGGGAAGGGGAGAAGGAGATAACATTTGACATGTAAATACAGAGAATATCCAAACACAGGTTTGGATTAGGTGAAATAGAAAATAACAGAGTCTTTAAGGTGTACAAATTCTTACCCTGTAATGTGCACAACACTGTCCTAAGTTTTGTTTCTGGGACATTCTCTTTTTCTGCATTTCAGTCATCCACAGTTCTGTAACCTCTTATCTCAAATCTGGATGTCATCTAAAATGAGTTACTCTTCTCGGTAAAGCCTCTGTCCCCTAGCTTCAAAGGCAATTTTTCTCTTCATTAACTTAGTGTCCCGGATTTATCTTTAATGACTCTCCAAGAACTTACATGCTAGGGAAGCTCTCCCCTTATACTCTTTGCATTGATAAATAGTTCTACATGCTAACATTTCTATAAATACCTGCAAAGAAATATATAGTTGTATAGTGTTTTTACATTCCAATAACT